>NC_138196.1:15266446-15866446 GCF_964194105.1 Spermophilus citellus | reverse complement strand
TCTTGATGTAGCCCTAAGCAGTGTCTGGCCAGAAACACTTTCATGGAAAGGGGTTGCCAGGCTTCCCAAAATTACGAATCTCCAGAAATCTCAGCAAATACTTTTTCACCCAAACTGGATGATACTTTCAGGTAATGATCAGTACACTAAGGCGACTTGGTTCCCCAAATTTCGTTCTTCTATGTTGAAGCGTTCGTTTCCAGTAACAGTTTGAATTTTTAGCTTTCACTCTGTTTTCTCCTATATTGATAGATGTATTAGGAACTCTGAATCCAACACGGTTTGTGCTAGCTTCTTGAAACTTGACACAATAAAGTAGTTTCACGTTCTATCTCTATGTTTTGTTTCCTCTTGATGTAGCCCTAAGCAGTGACTGGCGAGAAACACTTTCATGGAAAGGGGTTGCCAAGCTTCCAAAAATTACGAATTTCCAGAAATCTCAGCAAATATTTTTTCACCCAAACTGGATCATACTTTCAGGTAATTATCAGTACACTAAGGCGACTTGCTCCCCGAATTTCGTTCTTCTATGTTGAAGCGTTCGTTTCCAGTAACAGTTTGAATTTTTAGGTTTCACTCTGTTTTCTCCTATATTGATAGATGTATTTGGAACTCTAAATCCAACACGGTTTGTGCTAGCTTCTTGAAACTTGAAACAATAAAGTAGTTTCACGTTCTATCTCTATGTTTTGTTTCCTCTTGATGTAGCCCTAAGCAGTGACTGGCGAGAAACACTTTCATGGAAAGGGGTTGCCAGGCTTCCCAAAATTACGAATCTCCAGAAATCTCAGCAAATATTTTTTCACCCAATCTGGATGATACTTTCAGGTAATGATCAGTACACTAAGGCGACCTGGTTCCCCAAATTTCTCTCTTCTATGTTGAAGCGTTCGTTTCCAGTAACAGTTTGAATTTTTAGGTTTCACTCTGTTTTCTCCTATATTGATAGATGTATTTGGAACTCTAAACCCAACACGGTTTGTGCTAGCTTCTTGTAACTTGACAGAATAAAGTAGTATCACGTTCTATCTCTATGTTTTTTTTTCTCTTGATGTAGCCCTAAGCAGTGACTGGCGAGAAACACTTTCATGAAAGGGGTTGCCAGGCTTCCCAAAATTACGAATCTCCAGAAATCTCAGCAAATATTTTTTCACCCAATCTGGATGATACTTTCAGGTAATGATCAGTACACTAAGGCGACTTGGTTCCCCAAATTTCGTTCTTCTATGTTGAAGCATTCGTTTCCAGTAACAGTTTGAATTTTTAGGTTTCAATCTGTTTTCTCCTTTATTGATAGATGTATTTGGAACTCTAAATCCAACACGGTTTGTGCTAGCTTCTTGAAACGTGACACAATAAAGTAGTTTCAAGTTCTATCTCTATGTTTTGTTTCCTCTTGATGTAGCCCTAAGCAGTGACTGGCGATAAACACTTTCATGGAAAGGGGTTGCCAGGCTTCCCAAAATTACGAATCTCCCGAAATCTCAGCAAATACTTTTTCACCCAAACTGGATGATACTTTCACGTAATGATCAGTACACTAAGGCAACTTGGTTCCCCAAATTTCGTTCTTCTATGTTGAAGCGTTCGTTTCCAGTAATAGTTTGAATTTTTAGGTTTCACTCTGTTTTCTCCTATATTGATAGATGTATTTGGAACTCTAAACCCAACACGGTTTGTGCTACCTTCTTTGAACTTGACACAATAAAGTAGTTTCACGTTCTATCTCTTTGTTTTGTTTCCTCTTGATGTAGCCCTAAGCAGTGACTGGCGAGAAACACTTGCATGGAAAGGGGTTGCCAAGCTTCCAAAAATTACGAATCTCCAGAAATCTCAGCAAATATTTTTTCAACCAAACTGGATGATACTTTCAGGTAATGATCAGTACACTAAGGCGACTTGGTTCCCCAAATTTCGTTCTTCTATGTTGAAGCGTTCGTTTCCAGTAACAGTTTGAATTTTTAGCTTTCACTCTGTTTTCTCCTATATTGATAGATGTATTGGGATCTCTAAATCCTACACGGTTTGTGCTAGCTTCTTGAAACTTGACACAATAAAGTAGTTTCACGTTCTATCTCTATGTTTTGTTTCCTCTTGATGTAGCCCTAAGTAGTGTCTGGCCAGAAACACTTTCATGGAAAGGGGTTGCCAAGTTTCCCAAAATTACGAATCTCCAGAAATCTCAGCAAATATTTTTTCACCCAAACTGGATGATACTTTCAGGTAACGATCAGTACACTAAGGCGACTTGGTTCCCCAAATTTCGTTCTTCTATATTGATGCGTTCGTTTCCAGTAACAGTTTGAATTTTTAAGTTTTACTCTGTTTTCTCCTATATTGATAGATGTATTTGGAACTGTAAATCCAACACGGTTTCTGCTAGCTTCTTTGAACTTGACACAATAAAGTAGTTTCATGTTCTATCTCTATGTTTTGTTTCCTCTTGATGTAGCCCTAAGCAGTGACTGGCGAGAAACACTTTCATGGAAAGGGGTTGCCAAGCTTCCAAAAATTACGAAACTCCAGAAATCTCAGCAAATATTTTTTCACCCAAACTGGATGATACTTTCAGGTAATGATCAGTACACTATGGCGACTTGGTTCCCCAAATTTCGTTCTTCTATGTTGAAGCGTTCGTTTCCAGTAACAGTTTGAATTTTTAGCTTTCACTCTGTTTTCTCCTATATTGATAGATGTATTTGGAACTCTAAATCCAACACGGTTTGTGCTAGCTTCTTGAAACTTGACACAATAAAGTAGTTTCACATTCTATCTCTATGTTTTGTTTCCTCTTGACGTAGCCCTAAGCAGTGACTGGCGAAAAACACTTTAATGGAAAGGTGTTGCCAGGCTTCCCAAAATTACGAATCTCCAGAAATCTCAGCAAATATTTTTTCTCCCAAACTGGATGATACTTTCAGGTAATGATCAGTACACTAAGGCTACTTGGTTCCCCAAATTTCGTTCTTCTATGTTGAAGCCTTCGTTTCCAGTAACAGTTTGAATTTTTAGGTTTCACTCTGTTTTCTCCTATATTGATAGATGTATTTGGAACTCTAAACCCAACACGGTTTGTGCTAGCTTCTTGTAACTTGACATAATAAAGTAGTATCACGTTCTATCTCTATGTTTTTTTTTCTCTTGATGTAGCCCTAAGCAGTGACTGGCGAGAAACACTTTCATGAAAGGGGTTGCCAGGCTTCCCAAAATTACGAATCTCCAGAAATCTCAGCAAATATTTTTTCACCCAATCTGGATGATACTTTCAGGTAATGATCAGTACACTAAGGCGACTTGGTTCCCCAAATTTCGTTCTTCTATGTTGAAGCATTCGTTTCCAGTAACAGTTTGAATTTTTAGGTTTCAATCTGTTTTCTCCTATATTGATAGATGTATTTGGAACTCTAAATCCACCACGGTTTGTGCTAGCTTCTTGTAGCTTGACATAATAAAGTAGTTTCACGTTCTATCTCTATGTTTTGTTTCTTTTTGATTTAGCCCTAAGCAGTGACTGGTGAGAAACACTTTCATGGAAAGGGGTTGCCAGGCTTCCCAAAATTTCGAATCTCCAGAAATCTCAGCAAATATTTTTTCACCCAATCTGGATGATACTTTCAGTTAATGATCATTACACTAACGTGACTTGGTTCCCCAAATTTTGTTCTTCTTTGTTGAAGCGTTCGTTTCCAGTAACAGTTTGAATTTTTAGGTTTCACTCTGTTTTCTCCTATAATGATAGATGTATTTGGAACTGTAAATCCAACACGGTTTGAGCTAGCTTCTTGAAACTTGACACAATAAAGTAGTTTCCCGTTCTATCTCTATGTTTTGTTTCCTCTTGTTGTAGCCCTAAGCAGTGTCAGGCGAGAAACACTTTCATGGAAAGGGGTTGCCTAGTTTCCCAAAATTACGAATCTCCAGAAATCTCAGCAAATATTTTTTCACCCAAACTGGATGATACTTTCAGGTAATGATCAGTACACTGAGGCGACTTGGTTCCCCAAATTTCGTTCTTCTATGTTGAAGCGTTCGTTTCCAGTAACAGTTTGAATTTTTAGGATTCACTCTGTTTTCTCCTATATTGATAGAAGTATTTGGAACTTTAAATCCAACACGGTTTGTGCTAGCTTCTTCAAACTTGACACAATAAAGTAGTTTCACGTTCTATCTCTATGTTTTGTTTCCTCTTGATGTAGCCCTAAGCAGTGACTGGCGAGAAACACTTTCATGGAAAGGGGTTGCCAAGCTTCCAAAAATTACGAATTTCCAGAAATCTCAGCAAATATTTTTTCACCCAAACTGGATCATACTTTCAGGTAATTATCAGTACACTAAGGCGACTTGCTCCCCGAATTTCGTTCTTCTATGTTGAAGCGTTCATTTCCAGTAACAGTTTGAATTTTTAGGTTTCACTCTGTTTTCTCCTATATTGATAGATGTATTTGGAACTCTAAATCCAACACGGTTTGTGCTAGCTTCTTGAAACTTGAAACAATAAAGTAGTTTCACGTTCTATCTCTATGTTTTGTTTCCTCTTGATGTAGCCCTAAGCAGTGACTGGCGAGAAACACTTTCATGGAAAGGGGTTGCCAGGCTTCCCAAAATTACGAATCTCCAGAAATCTCAGCAAATATTTTTTCACCCAATCTGGATGATACTTTCAGGTAATGATCAGTACACTAAGGCGACCTGGTTCCCCAAATTTCTTTCTTCTATGTTGAAGCGTTCGTTTCCAGTAACAGTTTGAATTTTTAGGTTTCACTCTGTTTTCTCCTATATTGATAGATGTATTTGGAACTCTAAACCCAACACGGTTTGTGCTAGCTTCTTGTAACTTGACATAATAAAGTAGTATCACGTTCTATCTCTATGTTTTTTTTTCTCTTGATGTAGCCCTAAGCAGTGACTGGCGAGAAACACTTTCATGAAAGGGGTTGCCAGGCTTCCCAAAATTACGAATCTCCAGAAATCTCAGCAAATATTTTTTCACCCAATCTGGATGATACTTTCAGGTAATGATCAGTACACTAAGGCGACTTGGTTCCCCAAATTTCGTTCTTCTATGTTGAAGCATTCGTTTCCAGTAACAGTTTGAATTTTTAGGTTTCAATCTGTTTTCTCCTATATTGATAGATGTATTTGGAACTCTAAATCCACCACGGTTTGTGCTAGCTTCTTGTAGCTTGACATAATAAAGTAGTTTCACGTTCTATCTCTATGTTTTGTTTCTTTTTGATTTAGCCCTAAGCAGTGACTGGTGAGAAACACTTTCATGGAAAGGGGTTGCCAGGCTTCCCAAAATTTCGAATCTCCAGAAATCTCAGCAAATATTTTTTCACCCAATCTGGATGATACTTTCAGTTAATGATCATTACACTAACGTGACTTGGTTCCCCAAATTTTGTTCTTCTTTGTTGAAGCGTTCGTTTCCAGTAACAGTTTGAATTTTTAGGTTTCACTGTTTTCTCCTATAATGATAGATGTATTTGGAACTGTAAATCCAACACGGTTTGAGCTAGCTTCTTGAAACTTGACACAATAAAGTAGTTTCCCGTTCTATCTCTATGTTTTGTTTCCTCTTGTTGTAGCCCTAAGCAGTGTCAGGCGAGAAACACTTTCATGGAAAGGGGTTGCCTAGTTTCCCAAAATTACGAATCTCCAGAAATCTCAGCAAATATTTTTTCACCCAAACTGGATGATACTTTCAGGTAATGATCAGTACACTGAGGCGACTTGGTTCCCCAAATTTCGTTCTTCTATGTTGAAGCGTTCGTTTCCAGTAACAGTTTGAATTTTTAGGATTCACTCTGTTTTCTCCTATATTGATAGAAGTATTTGGAACTTTAAATCCAACACGGTTTGTGCTAGCTTCTTCAAACTTGACACAATAAAGTAGTTTCACGTTCTATCTCTATGTTTTGTTTCCTCTTGATGTAGCCCTAAGCAGTGACTGGCGAGAAACACTTTCATGGAAAGGGGTTGCCAGGCTACCCAAAATTACGAATCTCCAAAAATCTCAGCAAATATTTTTTCACCCAATCTGGATGATACTTTCAGGTAATGATCAGTACACTAAGGCGACCTGGTTCCCCAAATTTCTTTCTTCTATGTTGAAGCGTTCGTTTCCAGTAACAGTTTGAATTTTTAGGTTTCACTCTGTTTTCTCCTATATTGATAGATGTATTTGGAACTCTAAACCCAACACGGTTTGTGCTAGCTTCTTGTAACTAGACATAATAAAGTAGTATCACGTTCTATCTCTATGTTTTTTTTTCTCTTGATGTAGCCCTAAGCAGTGACTGGCGAGAAACACTTTCATGAAAGGGGTTGCCAGGCTTCCCAAAATTACGAATCTCCAGAAATCTCAGCAAATATTTTTTCACCCAATCTGGATGATACTTTCAGGTAATGATCAGTACACTAAGGCGACTTGGTTCCCCAAATTTCGTTCTTCTATGTTGAAGCATTCGTTTCCAGTAACAGTTTGAATTTTTAGGTTTCAATCTGTTTTCTCCTATATTGATAGATGTATTTGGAACTCTAAATCCACCACGGTTTGTGCTAGCTTCTTGAAACGTGACACAATAAAGTAGTTTCAAGTTCTATCTCTATGTTTTGTTTCCTCTTGATGTAGCCCTAAGCAGTGACTGGCGATAAACACTTTCATGGAAAGGGGTTGCCAGGCTTCCCAAAATTACGAATCTCCCGAAATCTCAGCAAATACTTTTTCACCCAAACTGGATGATACTTTCACGTAATGATCAGTACACTAAGGCAACTTGGTTCCCCAAATTTCGTTCTTCTATGTTGAAGCGTTCGTTTCCAGTAATAGTTTGAATTTTTAGGTTTCACTCTGTTTTCTCCTATATTGATAGATGTATTTGGAACTCTAAACCCAACACGGTTTGTGCTACCTTCTTTGAACTTGACACAATAAAGTAGTTTCACGTTCTATCTCTTTGTTTTGTTTCCTCTTGATGTAGCCCTAAGCAGTGACTGGCGAGAAACACTTGCATGGAAAGGGGTTGCCAAGCTTCCAAAAATTACGAATCTCCAGAAATCTCAGCAAATATTTTTTCAACCAAACTGGATGATACTTTCAGGTAATGATCAGTACACTAAGGCGACTTGGTTCCCCAAATTTCGTTCTTCTATGTTGAAGCGTTCGTTTCCAGTAACAGTTTGAATTTTTAGCTTTCACTCTGTTTTCTCCTATATTGATAGATGTATTGGGATCTCTAAATCCTACACGGTTTGTGCTAGCTTCTTGAAACTTGACACAATAAAGTAGTTTCACGTTCTATCTCTATGTTTTGTTTCCTCTTGATGTAGCCCTAAGTAGTGTCTGGCCAGAAACACTTTCATGGAAAGGGGTTGCCAAGTTTCCCAAAATTACGAATCTCCAGAAATCTCAGCAAATATTTTTTCACCCAAACTGGATGATACTTTCAGGTAACGATCAGTACACTAAGGCGACTTGGTTCCCCAAATTTCGTTCTTCTATATTGATGCGTTCGTTTCCAGTAACAGTTTGAATTTTTAAGTTTTACTCTGTTTTCTCCTATATTGATAGATGTATTTGGAACTGTAAATCCAACACGGTTTCTGCTAGCTTCTTTGAACTTGACACAATAAAGTAGTTTCATGTTCTATCTCTATGTTTTGTTTCCTCTTGATGTAGCCCTAAGCAGTGACTGGCGAGAAACACTTTCATGGAAAGGGGTTGCCAAGCTTCCAAAAATTACGAAACTCCAGAAATCTCAGCAAATATTTTTTCACCCAAACTGGATGATACTTTCAGGTAATGATCAGTACACTATGGCGACTTGGTTCCCCAAATTTCGTTCTTCTATGTTGAAGCGTTCGTTTCCAGTAACAGTTTGAATTTTTAGCTTTCACTCTGTTTTCTCCTATATTGATAGATGTATTTGGAACTCTAAATCCAACACGGTTTGTGCTAGCTTCTTGAAACTTGACACAATAAAGTAGTTTCACATTCTATCTCTATGTTTTGTTTCCTCTTGACGTAGCCCTAAGCAGTGACTGGCGAAAAACACTTTAATGGAAAGGTGTTGCCAGGCTTCCCAAAATTACGAATCTCCAGAAATCTCAGCAAATATTTTTTCTCCCAAACTGGATGATACTTTCAGGTAATGATCAGTACACTAAGGCTACTTGGTTCCCCAAATTTCGTTCTTCTATGTTGAAGCCTTCGTTTCCAGTAACAGTTTGAATTTTTAGGTTTCACTCTGTTTTCTCCTATATTGATAGATGTATTTGGAACTCTAAACCCAACACGGTTTGTGCTAGCTTCTTGTAACTTGACATAATAAAGTAGTATCACGTTCTATCTCTATGTTTTTTTTTCTCTTGATGTAGCCCTAAGCAGTGACTGGCGAGAAACACTTTCATGAAAGGGGTTGCCAGGCTTCCCAAAATTACGAATCTCCAGAAATCTCAGCAAATATTTTTTCACCCAATCTGGATGATACTTTCAGGTAATGATCAGTACACTAAGGCGACTTGGTTCCCCAAATTTCGTTCTTCTATGTTGAAGCATTCGTTTCCAGTAACAGTTTGAATTTTTAGGTTTCACTCTGTTTTCTCCTATATTGATAGATGTATTTGGAACTCTAAATCCACCACGGTTTGTGCTAGCTTCTTGTAGCTTGACATAATAAAGTAGTTTCACGTTCTATCTCTATGTTTTGTTTCTTTTTGATTTAGCCCTAAGCAGTGACTGGTGAGAAACACTTTCATGGAAAGGGGTTGCCAGGCTTCCCAAAATTTCGAATCTCCAGAAATCTCAGCAAATATTTTTTCACCCAATCTGGATGATACTTTCAGTTAATGATCATTACACTAACGTGACTTGGTTCCCCAAATTTTGTTCTTCTTTGTTGAAGCGTTCGTTTCCAGTAACAGTTTGAATTTTTAGGTTTCACTCTGTTTTCTCCTATAATGATAGATGTATTTGGAACTGTAAATCCAACACGGTTTGAGCTAGCTTCTTGAAACTTGACACAATAAAGTAGTTTCCCGTTCTATCTCTATGTTTTGTTTCCTCTTGTTGTAGCCCTAAGCAGTGTCAGGCGAGAAACACTTTCATGGAAAGGGGTTGCCTAGTTTCCCAAAATTACGAATCTCCAGAAATCTCAGCAAATATTTTTTCACCCAAACTGGATGATACTTTCAGGTAATGATCAGTACACTGAGGCGACTTGGTTCCCCAAATTTCGTTCTTCTATGTTGAAGCGTTCGTTTCCAGTAACAGTTTGAATTTTTAGGATTCACTCTGTTTTCTCCTATATTGATAGAAGTATTTGGAACTTTAAATCCAACACGGTTTGTGCTAGCTTCTTCAAACTTGACACAATAAAGTAGTTTCACGTTCTATCTCTATGTTTTGTTTCCTCTTGATGTAGCCCTAAGCAGTGACTGGCGAGAAACACTTTCATGGAAAGGGGTTGCCAAGCTTCCAAAAATTACGAATTTCCAGAAATCTCAGCAAATATTTTTTCACCCAAACTGGATCATACTTTCAGGTAATTATCAGTACACTAAGGCGACTTGCTCCCCAAATTTCGTTCTTCTATGTTGAAGCGTTCATTTCCAGTAACAGTTTGAATTTTTAGGTTTCACTCTGTTTTCTCCTATATTGATAGATGTATTTGGAACTCTAAATCCAACACGGTTTGTGCTAGCTTCTTGAAACTTGAAACAATAAAGTAGTTTCACGTTCTATCTCTATGTTTTGTTTCCTCTTGATGTAGCCCTAAGCAGTGACTGGCGAGAAACACTTTCATGGAAAGGGGTTGCCAGGCTTCCCAAAATTACGAATCTCCAGAAATCTCAGCAAATATTTTTTCACCCAATCTGGATGATACTTTCAGGTAATGATCAGTACACTAAGGCGACCTGGTTCCCCAAATTTCTTTCTTCTATGTTGAAGCGTTCGTTTCCAGTAACAGTTTGAATTTTTAGGTTTCACTCTGTTTTCTCCTATATTGATAGATGTATTTGGAACTCTAAACCCAACACGGTTTGTGCTAGCTTCTTGTAACTTGACATAATAAAGTAGTATCACGTTCTATCTCTATGTTTTTTTTTCTCTTGATGTAGCCCTAAGCAGTGACTGGCGAGAAACACTTTCATGAAAGGGGTTGCCAGGCTTCCCAAAATTACGAATCTCCAGAAATCTCAGCAAATATTTTTTCACCCAATCTGGATGATACTTTCAGGTAATGATCAGTACACTAAGGCGACTTGGTTCCCCAAATTTCGTTCTTCTATGTTGAAGCATTCGTTTCCAGTAACAGTTTGAATTTTTAGGTTTCAATCTGTTTTCTCCTATATTGATAGATGTATTTGGAACTCTAAATCCACCACGGTTTGTGCTAGCTTCTTGTAGCTTGACATAATAAAGTAGTTTCACGTTCTATCTCTATGTTTTGTTTCTTTTTGATTTAGCCCTAAGCAGTGACTGGTGAGAAACACTTTCATGGAAAGGGGTTGCCAGGCTTCCCAAAATTTCGAATCTCCAGAAATCTCAGCAAATATTTTTTCACCCAATCTGGATGATACTTTCAGTTAATGATCATTACACTAACGTGACTTGGTTCCCCAAATTTTGTTCTTCTTTGTTGAAGCGTTCGTTTCCAGTAACAGTTTGAATTTTTAGGTTTCACTGTTTTCTCCTATAATGATAGATGTATTTGGAACTGTAAATCCAACACGGTTTGAGCTAGCTTCTTGAAACTTGACACAATAAAGTAGTTTCCCGTTCTATCTCTATGTTTTGTTTCCTCTTGTTGTAGCCCTAAGCAGTGTCAGGCGAGAAACACTTTCATGGAAAGGGGTTGCCTAGTTTCCCAAAATTACGAATCTCCAGAAATCTCAGCAAATATTTTTTCACCCAAACTGGATGATACTTTCAGGTAATGATCAGTACACTGAGGCGACTTGGTTCCCCAAATTTCGTTCTTCTATGTTGAAGCGTTCGTTTCCAGTAACAGTTTGAATTTTTAGGATTCACTCTGTTTTCTCCTATATTGATAGAAGTATTTGGAACTTTAAATCCAACACGGTTTGTGCTAGCTTCTTCAAACTTGACACAATAAAGTAGTTTCACGTTCTATCTCTATGTTTTGTTTCCTCTTGATGTAGCCCTAAGCAGTGACTGGCGAGAAACACTTTCATGAAAGGGGTTGCCAGGCTTCCCAAAATTACGAATCTCCAGAAATCTCAGCAAATATTTTTTCACCCAATCTGGATGATACTTTCAGGTAATGATCAGTACACCAAGGCGACTTGATTCCCCAAATTTCGTTCTTCTATGTTGAAGCATTCGTTTCCAGTAACATTTTGAATTTTTAGGTTTCAATCTGTTTTCTCCTATATTGATAGATGTATTTGGAACTCTAAATCCAACACGGTTTGTGCTAGCTTCTTGAAACGTGACACAATAAAGTAGTTTCACGTTCTATCTCTATGTTTTGTTTCCTCTTGATGTAGCCCTAAGCAGTGTCTGGCCAGAAACACTTTCATGGAAAGGGGTTGCCAGGCTTCCCAAAATTACGAATCTCCAGAAATCTCAGCAAATACTTTTTCACCCAAACTGGATGATACTTTCAGGTAATGATCAGTACACTAAGGCGACTTGGTTCCCCAAATTTCGTTCTTCTATGTTGAAGCGTTCGTTTCCAGTAACAGTTTGAATTTTTAGCTTTCACTCTGTTTTCTCCTATATTGATATACGTATTTGGAACTCTAAATCCAACACGGTTTGTGCTAGCTTCTTGAAACTTGACACAATAAAGTAGTTTCACGTTCTATCTCTATGTTTTGTTTCCTCTTGATGTAGCCCTAAGCAGTGACTGGCGAGAAACACTTTCATGGAAAGGGGTTGCCAAGCTTCCAAAAATTACGAATTTCCAGAAATCTCAGCAAATATTTTTTCACCCAAACTGGATCATACTTTCAGGTAATTATCAGTACACTAAGGCGACTTGCTCCCCGAATTTCGTTCTTCTATGTTGAAGCGTTCGTTTCCAGTAACAGTTTGAATTTTTAGGTTTCACTCTGTTTTCTCCTATATTGATAGATGTATTTGGAACTCTAAATCCAACACGGTTTGTGCTAGCTTCTTGAAACTTGAAACAATAAAGTAGTTTCACGTTCTATCTCTATGTTTTGTTTCCTCTTGATGTAGCCCTAAGCAGTGACTGGCGAGAAACACTTTCATGGAAAGGGGTTGCCAGGCTTCCCAAAATTACGAATCTCCAGAAATCTCAGCAAATATTTTTTCACCCAATCTGGATGATACTTTCAGGTAATGATCAGTACACTAAGGCGACCTGGTTCCCCAAATTTCTCTCTTCTATGTTGAAGCGTTCGTTTCCAGTAACAGTTTGAATTTTTAGGTTTCACTCTGTTTTCTCCTATATTGATAGATGTATTTGGAACTCTAAACCCAACACGGTTTGTGCTAGCTTCTTGTAACTTGACAGAATAAAGTAGTATCACGTTCTATCTCTATGTTTTTTTTTCTCTTGATGTAGCCCTAAGCAGTGACTGGCGAGAAACACTTTCATGAAAGGGGTTGCCAGGCTTCCCAAAATTACGAATCTCCAGAAATCTCAGCAAATATTTTTTCACCCAATCTGGATGATACTTTCAGGTAATGATCAGTACACTAAGGCGACTTGGTTCCCCAAATTTCGTTCTTCTATGTTGAAGCATTCGTTTCCAGTAACAGTTTGAATTTTTAGGTTTCAATCTGTTTTCTCCTTTATTGATAGATGTATTTGGAACTCTAAATCCAACACGGTTTGTGCTAGCTTCTTGAAACGTGACACAATAAAGTAGTTTCACGTTCTATCTCTATGTTTTGTTTCCTCTTGATGTAGCCCTAAGCAGTGACTGGCGATAAACACTTTCATGGAAAGGGGTTGCCAGGCTTCCCAAAATTACGAATCTCCCGAAATCTCAGCAAATACTTTTTCACCCAAACTGGATGATACTTTCACGTAATGATCAGTACACTAAGGCAACTTGGTTCCCCAAATTTCGTTCTTCTATGTTGAAGCGTTCGTTTCCAGTAATAGTTTGAATTTTTAGGTTTCACTCTGTTTTCTCCTATATTGATAGATGTATTTGGAACTCTAAACCCAACACGGTTTGTGCTACCTTCTTTGAACTTGACACAATAAAGTAGTTTCACGTTCTATCTCTTTGTTTTGTTTCCTCTTGATGTAGCCCTAAGCAGTGACTGGCGAGAAACACTTGCATGGAAAGGGGTTGCCAAGCTTCCAAAAATTACGAATCTCCAGAAATCTCAGCAAATATTTTTTCAACCAAACTGGATGATACTTTCAGGTAATGATCAGTACACTAAGGCGACTTGGTTCCCCAAATTTCGTTCTTCTATGTTGAAGCGTTCGTTTCCAGTAACAGTTTGAATTTTTAGCTTTCACTCTGTTTTCTCCTATATTGATAGATGTATTGGGATCTCTAAATCCTACACGGTTTGTGCTAGCTTCTTGAAACTTGACACAATAAAGTAGTTTCACGTTCTATCTCTATGTTTTGTTTCCTCTTGATGTAGCCCTAAGTAGTGTCTGGCCAGAAACACTTTCATGGAAAGGGGTTGCCAAGTTTCCCAAAATTACGAATCTCCAGAAATCTCAGCAAATATTTTTTCACCCAAACTGGATGATACTTTCAGGTAACGATCAGTACACTAAGGCGACTTGGTTCCCCAAATTTCGTTCTTCTATATTGATGCGTTCGTTTCCAGTAACAGTTTGAATTTTTAAGTTTTACTCTGTTTTCTCCTATATTGATAGATGTATTTGGAACTGTAAATCCAACACGGTTTCTGCTATCTTCTTTGAACTTGACACAATAAAGTAGTTTCATGTTCTATCTCTATGTTTTGTTTCCTCTTGATGTAGCCCTAAGCAGTGACTGGCGAGAAACACTTTCATGGAAAGGGGTTGCCAAGCTTCCAAAAATTACGAAACTCCAGAAATCTCAGCAAATATTTTTTCACCCAAACTGGATGATACTTTCAGGTAATGATCAGTACACTATGGCGACTTGGTTCCCCAAATTTCGTTCTTCTATGTTGAAGCGTTCGTTTCCAGTAACAGTTTGAATTTTTAGCTTTCACTCTGTTTTCTCCTATATTGATAGATGTATTTGGAACTCTAAATCCAACACGGTTTGTGCTAGCTTCTTGAAACTTGACACAATAAAGTAGTTTCACATTCTATCTCTATGTTTTGTTTCCTCTTGACGTAGCCCTAAGCAGTGACTGGCGAAAAACACTTTAATGGAAAGGTGTTGCCAGGCTTCCCAAAATTACGAATCTCCAGAAATCTCAGCAAATATTTTTTCTCCCAAACTGGATGATACTTTCAGGTAATGATCAGTACACTAAGGCTACTTGGTTCCCCAAATTTCGTTCTTCTATGTTGAAGCCTTCGTTTCCAGTAACAGTTTGAATTTTTAGGTTCCACTCTGTTTTCTCCTATATTGATAGATGTATTTGGAACTCTAAACCCAACACAGTTTGTGCTAGCTTCTTGTAACTTGACATAATAAAGTAGTATCACGTTCTATCTCTATGTTTTTTTTCTCTTGATGTAGCCCTAAGCAGTGACTGGCGAGAAACACTTTCATGAAAGGGGTTGCCAGGCTTCCCAAAATTACGAATCTCCAGAAATCTCAGCAAATATTTTTTCACCCAATCTGGATGATACTTTCAGGTAATGATCAGTACACTAAGGCGACTTGGTTCCCCAAATTTCGTTCTTCTATGTTGAAGCATTCGTTTCCAGTAACAGTTTGAATTTTTAGGTTTCAATCTGTTTTGTCCTATATTGATAGATGTATTTGGAACTCTAAATCCACCACGGTTTGTGCTAGCTTCTTGTAGCTTGACATAATAAAGTAGTTTCACGTTCTATCTCTATGTTTTGTTTCTTTTTGATTTAGCCCTAAGCAGTGACTGGTGAGAAACACTTTCATGGAAAGGGGTTGCCAGGCTTCCCAAAATTTCGAATCTCCAGAAATCTCAGCAAATATTTTTTCACCCAATCTGGATGATACTTTCAGTTAATGATCATTACACTAACGTGACTTGGTTCCCCAAATTTTGTTCTTCTTTGTTGAAGCGTTCGTTTCCAGTAACAGTTTGAATTTTTAGGTTTCACTCTGTTTTCTCCTATAATGATAGATGTATTTGGAACTGTAAATCCAACACGGTTTGAGCTAGCTTCTTGAAACTTGACACAATAAAGTAGTTTCCCGTTCTATCTCTATGTTTTGTTTCCTCTTGTTGTAGCCCTAAGCAGTGTCAGGCGAGAAACACTTTCATGGAAAGGGGTTGCCTAGTTTCCCAAAATTACGAATCTCCAGAAATCTCAGCAAATATTTTTTCACCCAAACTGGATGATACTTTCAGGTAATGATCAGTACACTGAGGCGACTTGGTTCCCCAAATTTCGTTCTTCTATGTTGAAGCGTTCGTTTCCAGTAACAGTTTGAATTTTTAGGATTCACTCTGTTTTCTCCTATATTGATAGAAGTATTTGGAACTTTAAATCCAACACGGTTTGTGCTAGCTTCTTCAAACTTGACACAATAAAGTAGTTTCACGTTCTATCTCTATGTTTTGTTTCCTCTTGATGTAGCCCTAAGCAGTGACTGGCGAGAAACACTTTCATGGAAAGGGGTTGCCAGGCTTCCCAAAATTACGAATCTCCAAAAATCTCAGCAAATATTTTTTCACCCAATCTGGATGATACTTTCAGGTAATGATCAGTACACTAAGGCGACCTGGTTCCCCAAATTTCTTTCTTCTATGTTGAAGCGTTCGTTTCCAGTAACAGTTTGAATTTTTAGGTTTCACTCTGTTTTCTCCTATATTGATAGATGTATTTGGAACTCTAAACCCAACACGGTTTGTGCTAGCTTCTTGTAACTTGACACAATAAAGTAGTTTCACGTTCTATCTCTATGTTTTGTTTCCTCTTGATGTAGCCCTAAGCAGTGACTGGCGAGAAACACTTTCATGGAAAGGGGTTGCCAGGCTTCCCAAAATTACGAATCTCCAGAAATCTCAGCAAATATTTTTTCACCCAATCTGGATGATACTTTCAGGTAATGATCAGTACACTAAGGCGACCTGGTTCCCCAAATTTCTTTCTTCTATGTTGAAGCGTTCGTTTCCAGTAACAGTTTGAATTTTTAGGTTTCACTCTGTTTTCTCCTATATTGATAGATGTATTTGGAACTCTAAACCCAACACGGTTTGTGCTAGCTTCTTGTAACTTGACATAATAAAGTAGTATCACGTTCTATCTCTATGTTTTTTTTTCTCTTGATGTAGCCCTAAGCAGTGACTGGCGAGAAACACTTTCATGAAAGGGGTTGCCAGGCTTCCCAAAATTACGAATCTCCAGAAATCTCAGCAAATATTTTTTCACCCAATCTGGATGATACTTTCAGGTAATGATCAGTACACTAAGGCGACTTGGTTCCCCAAATTTCGTTCTTCTATGTTGAAGCATTCGTTTCCAGTAACAGTTTGAATTTTTAGGTTTCAATCTGTTTTCTCCTTTATTGATAGATGTATTTGGAACTCTAAATCCAACACGGTTTGTGCTAGCTTCTTGAAACGTGACACAATAAAGTAGTTTCACGTTCTATCTCTATGTTTTGTTTCCTCTTGATGTAGCCCTAAGCAGTGACTGACGATAAACACTTTCATGGAAAGGGGTTGCCAGGCTTCCCAAAATTACGAATCTCCCGAAATCTCAGCAAATACTTTTTCACCCAAACTGGATGATACTTTCACGTAATGATCAGTACACTAAGGTGACTTGGTTCCCCAAATTTCGTTCTTCTATGTTGAAGCGTTCGTTTCCAGTAACAGTTTGAATTTTTAGGTTTCACTCTGTTTTCTCCTATATTGATAGATGTATTTGGAACTCTAAATCCAACACGGTTTGTGCTAGCTTCTTCAAACTTGACACAATAAAGTAGTTTCCCGTTCTATCTCTATGTTTTGTTTCCTCTTGATGTAGCCCTAAGCAGTGTCTGGCGAGAAACACTTTCATGGAAAGGGGTTGCCAGGATTCCCAAAATTACGAATCTCCAGAAATCTCAGCAAATATTTTTTCACCCAAACTGGATGATACTTTCAGGTAATGATCATTACAATAACGTGACTTGGTTCCCCAAATTTCTTTCTTCTATGTTGAAGCGTTCGTTTCCAGTAACAGTTTGAATTTTTAGGTTTCACTCTGTTTTCTCCTACATTGATAGATGTATTAGGAACTCTAAATCCAACACGGTTTGTGCTAGCTTCTTGAAACTTGACACAATAAAGTAGTTTCACGTTCTATCCCTATGTTGTGTTTCCTCTTGATGTAGCCCTAAGCAGTGTCTGTCGAGAAGCACTTTCATGGAAAGGGGTTTCAGGCTTCCCAAAATTACGAATCTCCAGAAATCTCAGCAAATATTTTTTTCACCCAAACTGGATGATACTTTCAGGTAATGATCAGTACACTAAGGCGACTTGGTTCCCCAAATTTCGTTTTTCTATGTTGAAGCGTTCCTTTCCAGTAACAGTTTGAATTTTTAGCTTTCACTCTGTTTTCTCCTATATTGATAGACGTATTTGGAACTCTAAATCCTAAACGGTTTGTGCTAGCTTCTTGAAACTTGACACAATAAAGTAGTTTCACGTTCTATCTCTATGTTTTCTTTCCTCTTGATGTAGCCCTATGCAGTGACTGGCGAGAAACACTTTCATGGAAAGGGGTTGCCTGGCTTCCCAAAATTACGAATCTCAAGAAATCTCAGCAAATATTTTTTCACCCAAACTGGATGATACTTTCAGGTAATGATCAGTACACTAAGGTGACTTGGTTCCCCAAATTTCGTTCTTCTATGTTGAAGCGTTCGTTTCCAGTAACAGTTTGAATTTTTAGGTTTCACTCTGTTTTCTCCTATATTGATAGATGTATTTGGAACTCTAAATCCAACACGGTTTGTGCTAGCTTCTTGAAACTTGAAACAATAAAGTAGTTTCACGTTCTATCTCTATGTTTTGTTTCCTCTTGATGTAGCCCTAAGCAGTGACTGGCGAGAAACACTTTCATGGAAAGGGGTTGCCAGGCTTCCCAAAATTACGAATCTCCAGAAATCTCAGCAAATATTTTTTCACCCAATCTGGATGATACTTTCAGGTAATGATCAGTACACTAAGGCGACCTGGTTCCCCAAATTTCTTTCTTCTATGTTGAAGCGTTCGTTTCCAGTAACAGTTTGAATTTTTAGGTTTCACTCTGTTTTCTCCTATATTGATAGATGTATTTGGAACTCTAAACCCAACACGGTTTGTGCTAGCTTCTTGTAACTTGACATAATAAAGTAGTATCACGTTCTATCTCTATGTTTTTTTTTCTCTTGATGTAGGCCTAAGCAGTGACTGGCGAGAAACACTTTCATGAAAGGGGTTGCCAGGCTTCCCAAAATTACGAATCTCCAGAAATCTCAGCAAATATTTTTTCACCCAATCTGGATGATACTTTCAGGTAATGATCAGTACACTAAGGCGACTTGGTTCCCCAAATTTCGTTCTTCTATGTTGAGGCATTCGTTTCCAGTAACAGTTTGAATTTTTAGGTTTCAATCTGTTTTCTCCTTTATTGATAGATGTATTTGGAACTCTAAATCCAACACGGTTTGTGCTAGCTTCTTGAAACGTGACACAATAAAGTAGTTTCACGTTCTATCTCTATGTTTTGTTTCCTCTTGATGTAGCCCTAAGCAGTGACTGGCGATAAACACTTTCATGGAAAGGGGTTGCCAGGCTTCCCAAAATTACGAATCTCCCGAAATCTCAGCAAATACTTTTTCACCCAAACTGGATGATACTTTCACGTAATGATCAGTACACTAAGGTGACTTGGTTCCCCAAATTTCGTTCTTCTATGTTGAAGCGTTCGTTTCCAGTAACAGTTTGAATTTTTAGGTTTCACTCTGTTTTCCCCTATATTGATAGATGTATTTGGAACTCTAAACCCAACACGGTTTGTGCTAGCTTCTTTGAACTTGACACAATAAAGTAGTTTCACGTTCTATCTCTATGTTTTGTTTCTTCTTGATGTAGCCCTAAGCAGTGACTGGCGAGAAACACTTTCATGGAATGGGGTTGCCAAGCTTCCAAAAATTACGAATCTCCAGAAATCTCAGCAAATATTTTTTCACTCAAACTGGATGATACTTTCAGGTATTGATCAGTACACTAAGGCGACTTGGTTCCCCAAATTTCGTTCTTCTATGATGAAGCATTCGTTTCCAGTAACAGTTTGAATTTTTAGGTTTCACTCTGTTTTCTCCTATATTGATAGATGTATTTGGAACTCTAAATCCAACACGGTTTGTGCTAGCTTCTTCAAACTTGACACAATAAAGTAGTTTCACGTTCTATCTCTATGTTTTGTTTCCTCTTGATGTAGCCCTAAGCAGTGACTGGCGAAAAACACTTTCATGGAAAGGGGTTGCCAGGCTTCCCAAAATTACGAATCTCCAGAAATCTCAGCAAATATTTTTTCACCCAAACTGGATCATACTTTCAGGTAATGATCAGTACACTAAGGCGACTTGGTTCCCCAAATTTCGTTCTTCTATGTTGAAGCGTTCGTTTCCAGTAACAGTTTGAATTTTTAGGTTTCACTCTGTTTTCTCCTATATTGATAGATGTATTTGGAACTCTAAACCCAACACGGTTTGTGCTAGCTTCTTGTAACTTGACATAATAAAGTAGTATCTCGTTCTATCTCTATGTTTTTTTTTCTCTTGATGTAGCCCTAAGCAGTGACTGGCGAGAAACACTTTCATGAAAGGGGTTGCCAGGCTTCCCAAAATTACGAATCTCCAGAAATCTCAGCAAATATTTTTTCACCCAATCTGGATGATACTTTCAGGTAATGATCAGTACACTAAGGCGACTTGGTTCCCCAAATTTCGTTCTTCTATGTTGAAGCATTCGTTTCCAGTAACAGTTTGAATTTTTAGGTTTCAATCTGTTTTCTCCTTTATTGATAGATGTATTTGGAACTCTAAATCCAACACGGTTTGTGCTAGCTTCTTGAAACGTGACACAATAAAGTAGTTTCACGTTCTATCTCTATGTTTTGTTTCCTCTTGATGTAGCCCTAAGCAGTGACTGGCGATAAACACTTTCATGGAAAGGGGTTGCCAGGCTTCCCAAAATTACGAATCTCCCGAAATCTCAGCAAATACTTTTTCACCCAAACTGGATGATACTTTCACGTAATGATCAGTACACTAAGGCGACTTGGTTCCCCAAATTTCGTTCTTCTATGTTGAAGCGTTCGTTTCCAGTAACAGTTTGAATTTTTAGGTTTCACTCTGTTTTCTCCTATATTGATAGATGTATTTGGAACTCTAAACCCAACACGGTTTGTGCTAGCTTCTTTGAACTTGACACAATAAAGTAGTTTCACGTTCTATCTCTATGTTTTGTTTCTTCTTGATGTAGCCCTAAGCAGTGACTGGCGAGAAACACTTTCATGGAATGGGGTTGCCAAGCTTCCAAAAATTACGAATCTCCAGAAATCTCAGCAAATATTTTTTCACTCAAACTGGATGATACTTTCAGGTATTGATCAGTACACTAAGGCGACTTGGTTCCCCAAATTTCGTTCTTCTATGTTGAAGCATTCGTTTCCAGTAACAGTTTGAATTTTTAGGTTTCACTCTGTTTTCTCCTATATTGATAGATGTATTTGGAACTCTAAATCCAACACGGTTTGTGCTAGCTTCTTCAAACTTGACACAATAAAGTAGTTTCACGTTCTATCTCTATGTTTTGTTTCCTCTTGATGTAGCCCTAAGCAGTGACTGGCGAAAAACACTTTCATGGAAAGGGGTTGCCAGGCTTCCCAAAATTACGAATCTCCAGAAATCTCAGCAAATATTTTTTCACCCAAACTGGATCATACTTTCAGGTAATGATCAGTACACTAAGGCGACTTGGTTCCCCAAATTTCGTTCTTCTATATTGATGCGTTCGTTTCCAGTAACAGTTTGAATTTTTAAGTTTTACTCTGTTTTCTCCTATATTGATAGATGTA
This sequence comes from Spermophilus citellus, assembly GCF_964194105.1. Classification (NCBI taxonomy): domain Eukaryota; kingdom Metazoa; phylum Chordata; class Mammalia; order Rodentia; family Sciuridae; genus Spermophilus; species Spermophilus citellus. The sequence continues at coordinate 15,845,270 of NC_138196.1, read as the reverse complement.
TTTGGAACTGTAAATCCAACACGGTTTGTGCTAGCTTCTTGAAACTTGACACAATAAAGTAGTTTCACGTTCTATCTCTATATTTTGTTTCCTCTTGATGTAGCCCTAAGCAGTGACTGGCGAAAAACACTTTCATGGAAAGGGGTTGCCAGGCTTCCCAAAATTACGAATCTCCAGAAATCTCAGCAAATATTTTTTCACCCAAACTGGATCATACTTTCAGGTAATGATCAGTACACTAAGGCGACTTGGTTCCAAAAATTTTGTTCTTCTATGTTGAAGCGTTCGTTTCCAGTAACAGTTTGAATTTTTAAGTTTTACTCTGTTTTCTCCTATATTGATAGATGTATTTGGAACTCTACATCCAACACGGTTTCTGCTAGCTTCTTTGAACTTGACACAATAAAGTAGTTTCATGTTCTATCTCTATGTTTTGTTTCCTCTTTATGTAGCCCTAAGCAGTGACTGGCGAGAAACACTTTCATGGAAAGGGGTTGCCAAGCTTCCAAAAATTACGAAACTCCAGAAATCTCAGCAAATATTTTTTCACCCAAACTGGATGATACTTTCAGGTAATGATCAGTACACTATGGCGACTTGGTTCCCCAAATTTCGTTCTTCTATGTTGAAGCGTTCGTTTCCAGTAACTGTTTGAATTTTTAGCTTTCACTCTGTATTCTCCTATATTGATAGATGTATTTGGAACTCTAAACCCAACACGGTTTATGCTAGCTTCTTGAAACTTGACACAATAAAGTAGTTTCACATTCTATCTCTATGTTTTGTTTCCTCTTGATGTAGCCCTAAGCAGTGACTGGCGAAAAACACTTTCATGGAAAGGTGTTGCCAGGCTTCCCAAAATTACGAATCTCCAGAAATCTCAGCAAATATTTTTTCACCCAAACTGGATGATACTTTCAGGTAATGATCAGTACACTAAGGCTACTTAGTTCCCCAAATTTCGTTCTTCTATGTTGAAGCGTTTGTTTCCAGTAACAGTTTGAATTTTTAGGTTTCACTCTGTTTTCTCCTTTATTGATAGATGTATTTGGAACTCTAAATCCAACACGGTTTGTGCTAGCTTCTTGAAACGTGACACAATAAAGTAGTTTCACGTTCTATCTCTATGTTTTGTTTCCTCTTGATGTAGCCCTAAGCAGTGACTGGCGATAAACACTTTCATGGAAAGGGGTTGCCAGGCTTCCCAAAATTACGAATCTCCCGAAATCTCAGCAAATACTTTTTCACCCAAACTGGATGATACTTTCACGTAATGATCAGTACACTAAGGCGACTTGGTTCCCCAAATTTCGTTCTTCTATGTTGAAGCGTTCGTTTCCAGTAACAGTTTGAATTTTTAGGTTTCACTCTGTTTTCTCCTATATTGATAGATGTATTTGGAACTCTAAACCCAACACGGTTTGTGCTAGCTTCTTTGAACTTGACACAATAAAGTAGTTTCACGTTCTATCTCTATGTTTTGTTTCTTCTTGATGTAGCCCTAAGCAGTGACTGGCGAGAAACACTTTCATGGAATGGGGTTGCCAAGCTTCCAAAAATTACGAATCTCCAGAAATCTCAGCAAATATTTTTTCACTCAAACTGGATGATACTTTCAGGTATTGATCAGTACACTAAGGCGACTTGGTTCCCCAAATTTCGTTCTTCTATGTTGAAGCATTCGTTTCCAGTAACAGTTTGAATTTTTAGGTTTCACTCTGTTTTCTCCTATATTGATAGATGTATTTGGAACTCTAAATCCAACACGGTTTGTGCTAGCTTCTTCAAACTTGACACAATAAAGTAGTTTCACGTTCTATCTCTATGTTTTGTTTCCTCTTGATGTAGCCCTAAGCAGTGACTGGCGAAAAACACTTTCATGGAAAGGGGTTGCCAGGCTTCCCAAAATTACGAATCTCCAGAAATCTCAGCAAATATTTTTTCACCCAAACTGGATCATACTTTCAGGTAATGATCAGTACACTAAGGCGACTTGGTTCCCCAAATTTCGTTCTTCTATATTGATGCGTTCGTTTCCAGTAACAGTTTGAATTTTTAAGTTTTACTCTGTTTTCTCCTATATTGATAGATGTATTTGGAACTGTAAATCCAACACGGTTTGTGCTAGCTTCTTGAAACTTGACACAATAAAGTAGTTTCACGTTCTATCTCTATATTTTGTTTCCTCTTGATGTAGCCCTAAGCAGTGACTGGCGAAAAACACTTTCATGGAAAGGGGTTGCCAGGCTTCCCAAAATTACGAATCTCCAGAAATCTCAGCAAATATTTTTTCACCCAAACTGGATCATACTTTCAGGTAATGATCAGTACACTAAGGCGACTTGGTTCCAAAAATTTTGTTCTTCTATGTTGAAGCGTTCGTTTCCAGTAACAGTTTGAATTTTTAAGTTTTACTCTGTTTTCTCCTATATTGATAGATGTATTTGGAACTCTACATCCAACACGGTTTCTGCTAGCTTCTTTGAACTTGACACAATAAAGTAGTTTCATGTTCTATCTCTATGTTTTGTTTCCTCTTTATGTAGCCCTAAGCAGTGACTGGCGAGAAACACTTTCATGGAAAGGGGTTGCCAAGCTTCCAAAAATTACGAAACTCCAGAAATCTCAGCAAATATTTTTTCACCCAAACTGGATGATACTTTCAGGTAATGATCAGTACACTATGGCGACTTGGTTCCCCAAATTTCGTTCTTCTATGTTGAAGCGTTCGTTTCCAGTAACTGTTTGAATTTTTAGCTTTCACTCTGTATTCTCCTATATTGATAGATGTATTTGGAACTCTAAACCCAACACGGTTTATGCTAGCTTCTTGAAACTTGACACAATAAAGTAGTTTCACATTCTATCTCTATGTTTTGTTTCCTCTTGATGTAGCCCTAAGCAGTGACTGGCGAAAAACACTTTCATGGAAAGGTGTTGCCAGGCTTCCCAAAATTACGAATCTCCAGAAATCTCAGCAAATATTTTTTCACCCAAACTGGATGATACTTTCAGGTAATGATCAGTACACTAAGGCTACTTAGTTCCCCAAATTTCGTTCTTCTATGTTGAAGCGTTTGTTTCCAGTAACAGTTTGAATTTTTAGGTTTCACTCTGTTTTCTCCTATATTGATAGATGTATTTGGAACTCTAAATCCAACACGGTTTGTGCTAGCTTCTTCAAACTTGACACAATAAAGTAGTTTCACGTTCTATCTCTATGTTTTGTTTCCTCTTGATGTAGCCCTAAGCAGTGACTGGCGAAAAACACTTTCATGGAAAGGGGTTGCCAGGCTTCCCAAAATTACGAATCTCCAGAAATCTCAGCAAATATTTTTTCACCCAAACTGGATCATACTTTCAGGTAATGATCAGTACACTAAGGCGACTTGGTTCCCCAAATTTCGTTCTTCTATATTGATGCGTTCGTTTCCAGTAACAGTTTGAATTTTTAAGTTTTACTCTGTTTTCTCCTATATTGATAGATGTATTTGGAACTGTAAATCCAACACGGTTTGTGCTAGCTTGTTGAAACTTGACACAATAAAGTAGTTTCACATTCTATCTCTATGTTTTGTTTCCTCTTGATGTAGCCCTAAGCAGTGACTGGCGAAAAACACTTTCATGGAAAGGGGTTGCCAGGCTTCCCAAAATTACGAATCTCCAGAAATCTCAGCAAATATTTTTTCACCCAAACTGGATCATACTTTCAGGTAATGATCAGTACACTAAGGCGACTTGGTTCCAAAAATTTTGTTCTTCTATGTTGAAGCGTTCGTTTCCAGTAACAGTTTGAATTTTTAAGTTTTACTCTGTTTTCTCCTATATTGATAGATGTATTTGGAACTCTACATCCAACACGGTTTCTGCTAGCTTCTTTGAACTTGACACAATAAAGTAGTTTCACGTTCTATCTCTATGTTTTGTTTCCTCTTGATGTAGCCCTAAGCAGTGACTGGCGAGAAACACTTGCATGGAAAGGGGTTGCCAAGCTTCCAAAAATTACGAATCTCCAGAAATCTCAGCAAATATTTTTTTCAACCAAACTGGATGATACTTTCAGGTAATGATCAGTACACTAAGGTGACTTGGTTCCCCAAATTTCGTTCTTCTATGTTGAAGCGTTCGTTTCCAGTAACAGTTTGAATTTTTAGGTTTCACTCTGTTTTCTCCTATATTGATAGATGTATTGGGATCTCTAAATCCTACACGGTTTGTGCTAGCTTCTTGAAACTTGACACAATAAAGTAGTTTCACGTTCTATCTCTATGTTTTGTTTCCTCTTGATGTAGCCCTAAGTAGTGTCTGGCCAGAAACACTTTCATGGAAAGGGGTTGCCAAGTTTCCCAAAATTACGAATCTCCAGAAATCTCAGCAAATATTTTTTCACCCAAACTGGATGATACTTTCAGGTAATGATCAGTACACTAAGGCGACTTGGTTCCCCAAATTTCGTTCTTCTATATTGATGCGTTCGTTTCCAGTAACAGTTTGAATTTTTAAGTTTTACTCTGTTTTCTCCTATATTGATAGATGTATTTGGAACTGTAAATCCAACACGGTTTCTGCTAGCTTCTTTGAACTTGACACAATAAAGTAGTTTCATGTTCTATCTCTATGTTTTGTTTCCTCTTTATGTAGCCCTAAGCAGTGACTGGCGAGAAACACTTTCATGGAAAGGGGTTGCCAAGCTTCCAAAAATTACGAAACTCCAGAAATCTCAGCAAATATTTTTTCACCCAAACTGGATGATACTTTCAGGTAATGATCAGTACACTATGGCGACTTGGTTCCCCAAATTTCGTTCTTCTATGTTGAAGCGTTCGTTTCCAGTAACTGTTTGAATTTTTAGCTTTCACTCTGTTTTCTCCTATATTGATAGATGTATTTGGAACTCTAAACCCAACACGGTTTATGCTAGCTTCTTGAAACTTGACACAATAAAGTAGTTTCACATTCTATCTCTATGTTTTGTTTCCTCTTGATGTAGCCCTAAGCAGTGACTGGCGAAAAACACTTTCATGGAAAGGTGTTGCCAGGCTTCCCAAAATTACGAATCTCCAGAAATCTCAGCAAATATTTTTTCACCCAAACTGGATGATACTTTCAGGTAATGATCAGTACACTAAGGCTACTTAGTTCCCCAAATTTCGTTCTTCTATGTTGAAGCGTTTGTTTCCAGTAACAGTTTGAATTTTTAGGTTTCACTCTGTTTTCTCCTATATTGATAGATGTATTTGGAACTCTAAATCCAACACGGTTTGTGCTAGCTTCTTCAAACTTGACACAATAAAGTAGTTTCACGTTCTATCTCTATGTTTTGTTTCCTCTTGATGTAGCCCTAAGCAGTGACTGGCGAAAAACACTTTCATGGAAAGGGGTTGCCAGGCTTCCCAAAATTACGAATCTCCAGAAATCTCAGCAAATATTTTTTCACCCAAACTGGATCATACTTTCAGGTAATGATCAGTACACTAAGGCGACTTGGTTCCCCAAATTTCGTTCTTCTATATTGATGCGTTCGTTTCCAGTAACAGTTTGAATTTTTAAGTTTTACTCTGTTTTCTCCTATATTGATAGATGTATTTGGAACTGTAAATCCAACACGGTTTGTGCTAGCTTGTTGAAACTTGACACAATAAAGTAGTTTCACATTCTATCTCTATGTTTTGTTTCCTCTTGATGTAGCCCTAAGCAGTGACTGGCGAAAAACACTTTCATGGAAAGGGGTTGCCAGGCTTCCCAAAATTACGAATCTCCAGAAATCTCAGCAAATATTTTTTCACCCAAACTGGATCATACTTTCAGGTAATGATCAGTACACTAAGGCGACTTGGTTCCAAAAATTTTGTTCTTCTATGTTGAAGCGTTCGTTTCCAGTAACAGTTTGAATTTTTAAGTTTTACTCTGTTTTCTCCTATATTGATAGATGTATTTGGAACTCTACATCCAACACGGTTTCTGCTAGCTTCTTTGAACTTGACACAATAAAGTAGTTTCACGTTCTATCTCTATGTTTTGTTTCCTCTTGATGTAGCCCTAAGCAGTGACTGGCGAGAAACACTTGCATGGAAAGGGGTTGCCAAGCTTCCAAAAATTACGAATCTCCAGAAATCTCAGCAAATATTTTTTTCAACCAAACTGGATGATACTTTCAGGTAATGATCAGTACACTAAGGTGACTTGGTTCCCCAAATTTCGTTCTTCTATGTTGAAGCGTTCGTTTCCAGTAACAGTTTGAATTTTTAGGTTTCACTCTGTTTTCTCCTATATTGATAGATGTATTGGGATCTCTAAATCCTACACGGTTTGTGCTAGCTTCTTGAAACTTGACACAATAAAGTAGTTTCACGTTCTATCTCTATGTTTTGTTTCCTCTTGATGTAGCCCTAAGTAGTGTCTGGCCAGAAACACTTTCATGGAAAGGGGTTGCCAAGTTTCCCAAAATTACGAATCTCCAGAAATCTCAGCAAATATTTTTTCACCCAAACTGGATGATACTTTCAGGTAATGATCAGTACACTAAGGCGACTTGGTTCCCCAAATTTCGTTCTTCTATATTGATGCGTTCGTTTCCAGTAACAGTTTGAATTTTTAAGTTTTACTCTGTTTTCTCCTATATTGATAGATGTATTTGGAACTGTAAATCCAACACGGTTTCTGCTAGCTTCTTTGAACTTGACACAATAAAGTAGTTTCATGTTCTATCTCTATGTTTTGTTTCCTCTTTATGTAGCCCTAAGCAGTGACTGGCGAGAAACACTTTCATGGAAAGGGGTTGCCAAGCTTCCAAAAATTACGAAACTCCAGAAATCTCAGCAAATATTTTTTCACCCAAACTGGATGATACTTTCAGGTAATGATCAGTACACTATGGCGACTTGGTTCCCCAAATTTTGTTCTTCTATGTTGAAGCGTTCGTTTCCAGTAACTGTTTGAATTTTTAGCTTTCACTCTGTTTTCTCCTATATTGATAGATGTATTTGGAACTCTAAACCCAACACGGTTTATGCTAGCTTCTTGAAACTTGACACAATAAAGTAGTTTCACATTCTATCTCTATGTTTTGTTTCCTCTTGATGTAGCCCTAAGCAGTGACTGGCGAAAAACACTTTCATGGAAAGGTGTTGCCAGGCTTCCCAAAATTACGAATCTCCAGAAATCTCAGCAAATATTTTTTCACCCAAACTGGATGATACTTTCAGGTAATGATCAGTACACTAAGGCTACTTAGTTCCCCAAATTTCGTTCTTCTATGTTGAAGCGTTTGTTTCCAGTAACAGTTTGAATTTTTAGGTTTCACTCTGTTTTCTCCTATATTGATAGATGTATTTGGAACTCTAAATCCAACACGGTTTGTGCTAGCTTCTTCAAACTTGACACAATAAAGTAGTTTCACGTTCTATCTCTATGTTTTGTTTCCTCTTGATGTAGCCCTAAGCAGTGACTGGCGAAAAACACTTTCATGGAAAGGGGTTGCCAGGCTTCCCAAAATTACGAATCTCCAGAAATCTCAGCAAATATTTTTTCACCCAAACTGGATCATACTTTCAGGTAATGATCAGTACACTAAGGCGACTTGGTTCCCCAAATTTCGTTCTTCTATATTGATGCGTTCGTTTCCAGTAACAGTTTGAATTTTTAAGTTTTACTCTGTTTTCTCCTATATTGATAGATGTATTTGGAACTGTAAATCCAACACGGTTTGTGCTAGCTTGTTGAAACTTGACACAATAAAGTAGTTTCACATTCTATCTCTATGTTTTGTTTCCTCTTGATGTAGCCCTAAGCAGTGACTGGCGAAAAACACTTTCATGGAAAGGGGTTGCCAGGCTTCCCAAAATTACGAATCTCCAGAAATCTCAGCAAATATTTTTTCACCCAAACTGGATCATACTTTCAGGTAATGATCAGTACACTAAGGCGACTTGGTTCCAAAAATTTTGTTCTTCTATGTTGAAGCGTTCGTTTCCAGTAACAGTTTGAATTTTTAAGTTTTACTCTGTTTTCTCCTATATTGATAGATGTATTTGGAACTCTACATCCAACACGGTTTCTGCTAGCTTCTTTGAACTTGACACAATAAAGTAGTTTCACGTTCTATCTCTATGTTTTGTTTCCTCTTGATGTAGCCCTAAGCAGTGACTGGCGAGAAACACTTGCATGGAAAGGGGTTGCCAAGCTTCCAAAAATTACGAATCTCCAGAAATCTCAGCAAATATTTTTTTCAACCAAACTGGATGATACTTTCAGGTAATGATCAGTACACTAAGGTGACTTGGTTCCCCAAATTTCGTTCTTCTATGTTGAAGCGTTCGTTTCCAGTAACAGTTTGAATTTTTAGGTTTCACTCTGTTTTCTCCTATATTGATAGATGTATTTGGAACTGTAAATCCAACACGGTTTGTGCTAGCTTCTTCAAACTTGACACAATAAAGTAGTTTCACGTTCTATCTCTATGTTTTGTTTCCTCTTGATGTAGCCCTAAGCAGTGACTGGCGAAAAACACTTTCATGGAAAGGGGTTGCCAGGCTTCCCAAAATTACGAATCTCCAGAAATCTCAGCAAATATTTTTTCACCCAAACTGGATCATACTTTCAGGTAATGATCAGTACACTAAGGCGACTTGGTTCCAAAAATTTTGTTCTTCTATGTTGAAGCGTTCGTTTCCAGTAACAGTTTGAATTTTTAAGTTTTACTCTGTTTTCTCCTATATTGATAGATGTATTTGGAACTCTACATCCAACACGGTTTCTGCTAGCTTCTTTGAACTTGACACAATAAAGTAGTTTCACGTTCTATCTCTATGTTTTGTTTCCTCTTGATGTAGCCCTAAGCAGTGACTGGCGAGAAACACTTGCATGGAAAGGGGTTGCCAAGCTTCCAAAAATTACGAATCTCCAGAAATCTCAGCAAATATTTTTTTCAACCAAACTGGATGATACTTTCAGGTAATGATCAGTACACTAAGGTGACTTGGTTCCCCAAATTTCGTTCTTCTATGTTGAAGCGTTCGTTTCCAGTAACAGTTTGAATTTTTAGGTTTCACTCTGTTTTCTCCTATATTGATAGATGTATTGGGATCTCTAAATCCTACACGGTTTGTGCTAGCTTCTTGAAACTTGACACAATAAAGTAGTTTCACGTTCTATCTCTATGTTTTGTTTCCTCTTGATGTAGCCCTAAGTAGTGTCTGGCCAGAAACACTTTCATGGAAAGGGGTTGCCAAGTTTCCCAAAATTACGAATCTCCAGAAATCTCAGCAAATATTTTTTCACCCAAACTGGATGATACTTTCAGGTAATGATCAGTACACTAAGGCGACTTGGTTCCCCAAATTTCGTTCTTCTATATTGATGCGTTCGTTTCCAGTAACAGTTTGAATTTTTAAGTTTTACTCTGTTTTCTCCTATATTGATAGATGTATTTGGAACTGTAAATCCAACACGGTTTCTGCTAGCTTCTTTGAACTTGACACAATAAAGTAGTTTCATGTTCTATCTCTATGTTTTGTTTCCTCTTTATGTAGCCCTAAGCAGTGACTGGCGAGAAACACTTTCATGGAAAGGGGTTGCCAAGCTTCCAAAAATTACGAAACTCCAGAAATCTCAGCAAATATTTTTTCACCCAAACTGGATGATACTTTCAGGTAATGATCAGTACACTATGGCGACTTGGTTCCCCAAATTTCGTTCTTCTATGTTGAAGCGTTCGTTTCCAGTAACTGTTTGAATTTTTAGCTTTCACTCTGTTTTCTCCTATATTGATAGATGTATTTGGAACTCTAAATCCAACACGGTTTATGCTAGCTTCTTGAAACTTGACACAATAAAGTAGTTTCACATTCTATCTCTATGTTTTGTTTCCTCTTGATGTAGCCCTAAGCAGTGACTGGCGAAAAACACTTTCATGGAAAGGTGTTGCCAGGCTTCCCAAAATTACGAATCTCCAGAAATCTCAGCAAATATTTTTTCACCCAAACTGGATGATACTTTCAGGTAATGATCAGTACACTAAGGCTACTTAGTTCCCCAAATTTCGTTCTTCTATGTTGAAGCGTTTGTTTCCAGTAACAGTTTGAATTTTTAGGTTTCACTCTGTTTTCTCCTATATTGATAGATGTATTTGGAACTGTAAATCCAACACGGTTTGTGCTAGCTTCTTCAAACTTGACACAATAAAGTAGTTTCACGTTCTATCTCTATGTTTTGTTTCCTCTTGATGTAGCCCTAAGCAGTGACTGGCGAAAAACACTTTCATGGAAAGGGGTTGCCAGGCTTCCCAAAATTACGAATCTCCAGAAATCTCAGCAAATATTTTTTCACCCAAACTGGATCATACTTTCAGGTAATGATCAGTACACTAAGGCGACTTGGTTCCAAAAATTTTGTTCTTCTATGTTGAAGCGTTCGTTTCCAGTAACAGTTTGAATTTTTAAGTTTTACTCTGTTTTCTCCTATATTGATAGATGTATTTGGAACTCTACATCCAACACGGTTTCTGCTAGCTTCTTTGAACTTGACACAATAAAGTAGTTTCACGTTCTATCTCTATGTTTTGTTTCCTCTTGATGTAGCCCTAAGCAGTGACTGGCGAGAAACACTTGCATGGAAAGGGGTTGCCAAGCTTCCAAAAATTACGAATCTCCAGAAATCTCAGCAAATATTTTTTTCAACCAAACTGGATGATACTTTCAGGTAATGATCAGTACACTAAGGTGACTTGGTTCCCCAAATTTCGTTCTTCTATGTTGAAGCGTTCGTTTTCAGTAACAGTTTGAATTTTTAGGTTTCACTCTGTTTTCTCCTATATTGATAGATGTATTGGGATCTCTAAATCCTACACGGTTTGTGCTAGCTTCTTGAAACTTGACACAATAAAGTAGTTTCACGTTCTATCTCTATGTTTTGTTTCCTCTTGATGTAGCCCTAAGTAGTGTCTGGCCAGAAACACTTTCATGGAAAGGGGTTGCCAAGTTTCCCAAAATTACGAATCTCCAGAAATCTCAGCAAATATTTTTTCACCCAAACTGGATGATACTTTCAGGTAATGATCAGTACACTAAGGCGACTTGGTTCCCCAAATTTCGTTCTTCTATATTGATGCGTTCGTTTCCAGTAACAGTTTGAATTTTTAAGTTTTACTCTGTTTTCTCCTATATTGATAGATGTATTTGGAACTGTAAATCCAACACGGTTTCTGCTAGCTTCTTTGAACTTGACACAATAAAGTAGTTTCATGTTCTATCTCTATGTTTTGTTTCCTCTTTATGTAGCCCTAAGCAGTGACTGGCGAGAAACACTTTCATGGAAAGGGGTTGCCAAGCTTCCAAAAATTACGAAACTCCAGAAATCTCAGCAAATATTTTTTCACCCAAACTGGATGATACTTTCAGGTAATGATCAGTACACTATGGCGACTTGGTTCCCCAAATTTCGTTCTTCTATGTTGAAGCGTTCGTTTCCAGTAACTGTTTGAATTTTTAGCTTTCACTCTGTTTTCTCCTATATTGATAGATGTATTTGGAACTCTAAATCCAACACGGTTTATGCTAGCTTCTTGAAACTTGACACAATAAAGTAGTTTCACATTCTATCTCTATGTTTTGTTTCCTCTTGATGTAGCCCTAAGCAGTGACTGGCGAAAAACACTTTCATGGAAAGGTGTTGCCAGGCTTCCCAAAATTACGAATCTCCAGAAATCTTAGCAAATATTTTTTCACCCAAACTGGATGATACTTTCAGGTAATGATCAGTACACTAAGGCTACTTAGTTCCCCAAATTTCGTTCTTCTATGTTGAAGCGTTTGTTTCCAGTAACAGTTTGAATTTTTAGGTTTCACTCTGTTTTCTCCTATATTGATAGATATATTTGGAACTCTAAATCCAACACGGTTTGTGCTAGCTTCTTGTAACTTGACACAATAAAGTAGTTTCACGTTCTACCTCTATGTTTTGTTTCCTCTTGATGTAGCCCTAAGCAGTGACTGGCGAGAAACACTTTCATGAAAAGGGGTTGCCAGGCTTCCCAAAATTACGAATCTCCAGAAATCTCAGCAAATATTTTTTTCACCCAATCTGGATGATACTTTCAAGTAATGATCAGTACACTAACCTGACTTGGTTCCCCAAATTTCGTTCTTCTATGTTGAAGCGTTCGTTTGCAGTAACAGTTTGAATTTTTAGGTTTCACTCTGTTTTCTCCTATATTGATAGATGTATTTGGAACTCTAAATCCAACACGGTTTGTGCTAGCTTCTTCAAACTTGACACAATAAAGTAGTTTCCCGTTCTATCTCTATGTTTTGTTTCCTCTTGATGTAGCCCTAAGCAGTGTCTGGCGAGAAACACTTTCATGGAAAGGGGTTGCCAGGATTCCCAAAATTACGAATCTCCAGAAATCTCAGCAAATATTTTTTCACCCAATCTGGATGATACTTTCAGTTAATGATCATTACACTAACGTGACTTGGTTCCCCAAATTTTGTTCTTCTATGTAGAAGCGTTCGTTTCCAGTAACAGTTTGAATTTTTAGGTTTCACTCTGTTTTCTCCTATATTGATAGATGTATTTGGAACTCTAAATCCAACACGGTTTGTGCTAGCTTCTTGAAGTTTGACACAATAAAGTAGTTTCACGTTCTATCTCTATGTTTTGTTTCCTCTTGATGTAGCCCTAAGCAGTGACTGGCGAAAAACACTTTCATGGAAAGGGGTTGCCAGGCTTCCCAAAATTACGAATCTCCAGAAATCTCAGCAAATATTTTTTCACCCAAACTGGATCATACTTTCAGGTAATGATCAGTACACTAAGGCGACTTGGTTCCCCAAATTTCGTTCTTCTATGTTGAAGCGTTCGTTTCCAGTAACAGTTTGAATTTTTAAGTTTTACTCTGTTTTCTCCTATATTGATAGATGTATTTGGAACTCTAAATCCAACGCGGTTTCTGCTAGCTTCTTTGAACTTGACACAATAAAGTAGTTTCACGTTCTATCTCTATGTTTTGTTTCCTCTTGATGTAGCCCTAAGCAGTGACTGGCGAGAAACACTTTCATGGAAAGGGGTTGCCAGCCTTCCAAAAATTACGAATCTCCAGAAATCTCAGCAAATATTTTTTCAACCAAACTGGATGATACTTTCAGGTAATGATCAGTACACTAAGGTGACTTGGTTCCCCAAATTTCGTTCTTCTATGTTGAAGCGTTCGTTTCCAGTAACAGTTTGAATTTTTAGCTTTCACTCTGTTTTCTCCTATATTGATAGATGTATTGGGATCTCTAAATCCTACACGGTTTGTGCTAGCTTCTTGAAACTTGACACAATAAAGTAGTTTCACGTTCTATCTCTATGTTTTGTTTCCTCTTGATGTAGCCCTAAGTAGTGTCTGGCCAGAAACACTTTCATGGAAAGGGGTTGCCAAGTTTCCCAAAATTACGAATCTCCAGAAATCTCAGCAAATATTTTTTCACCCAAACTGGATGATACTTTCAGGTAATGATCAGTACACTAATGCGACTTGGTTCCCCAAATTTCGTTCTTCTATATTGATGTGTTCGTTTCCAGTAACAGTTTGAATTTTTAAGTTTTACTCTGTTTTCTCCTATATTGATAGATGTATTTGGAACTGTAAATCCAACACGGTTTCTGCTAGCTTCTTTGAACTTGACACAATAAAGTAGTTTCACGTTCTATCTCTATGTTTTGTTTCCTCTTTATGTAGCCCTAAGCAGTGACTGGCGAGAAACACTTTCATGGAAAGGGGTTGCCAAGCTTCCAAAAATTACGAAACTCCAGAAATCTCAGCAAATATTTTTTCACCCAAACTGGATGATACTTTCAGGTAATGATCAGTACACTATGGCGACTTGGTTCCCCAAATTTCGTTCTTCTATGTTGAAGCGTTCGTTGCCAGTAACAGTTTGAATTTTTAGGTTTCACTCTGTTTTCTCCTATATTGATAGATGTATTAGGAACTCTAAATCCAACACGGTTTGTGCTAGCTTCTTGAAACTTGACACAATAAAGTAGTTTCCCGTTCTATCTCTATGTTTTGTTTCCTCTTGATGTAGCCCTAAGCAGTGTCTGTCGAGAAACACTTGCATGGAAAGGTGTTGCCAGGCTTCCCAAAATTACGAATCTCCAGAAATCTCAGCAAATATTTTTTCACCCAATCTGGATGATACTTTCAGGTAATGATCAGTACACTAAGGTGACTTGGTTCCCAAAATTTCGTTCTTCTTTGTTGAAGCGTTCGTTTCCAGTAACAGTTTGAATTTTTAGGTTTCACTCTGTTTTCTCCTATATTGATAGATGTATTTGGAACTCTAAATCCAACACGGTTTCTGCTAGCTTCTTTGAACTTGACACAATAAAGTAGTTTCAGGTTCTATCTCTATGTTTTGTTTCCTCTTGATGTAGCCCTAAGCAGTGACTGGCGAGAAACACTTGCATGGAAAGGGGTTGCCAAGTTTCCCGAAATTACGAATCTCCAGAAATCTCAGCAAATATTTTTTCACCCAAACTGGATGATACTTTCAGGTAATGATCAGTACACTAAGGTGACTTGGTTCCCCAAATTTCGTTTTTCTATGTTGAAGCGTTCCTTTCCAGTAACAGTTTGAATTTTTAGCTTTCACTCTGTTTTCTCCTATATTGGTAGACGTATTTGGAACTCTAAATCCAACACGGTTTGGGCTAGCTTCTTGAAACTTGACACAATAAAGTAGTTTCACGTTCTATCTCTATGTTTTCTTTCCTCTTGATGTAGCCCTATGCAGTGACTGGCGAGAAACACTTTCATGGAAAGGGGTTGCCAGGCTTCCCAAAATTACGAATCTCCAGAAATATCAGCAAATATTTTTTCACTCAAACTGGATGATACTTTCAGGTATTGATCAGTACACTAAGGCGACTTGGTTCCCCAAATTTTGTTCTTCTATGTTGAAGCGTTCGTTTCCAGTAACAGTTTGAATTTTTAGGTTTCACTCTGTTTTCTCCTATATTGATAGATGTATTTGGAACTCTAAATCCAACACGGATTTTGATAGCTTCTTGAAGTTTGACACAATAAAGTAGTTTCACGTTCTATCTCTATGTTTTGTTTCCTCTTGATGTAGCTCTAAGCAGTGACTGGCGAGAAACACTTGCATGGAAAGGGGTTGCCAAGTTTCCCGAAATTACGAATCTCCAGAAATCTCAGCAAATATTTTTTCACCCAAACTGGATGATACTTTCAGGTAATGATCAGTACACTAAGGTGACTTGGTTCCCCAAATTTCGTTCTTCTATGTTGAAGCGTTCGTTTCCAGTAACACTTTGAATTTTTAGGTTTCACTCTGTTTTCTCCTATATTGATAGATGTATTTGGAACTCTAAATCCAACACGGTTTCTGCTAGCTTCTTTGAACTTGACACAATAAAGTAGTTTCATGTTCTATCTCTATGTTTTGTTTCCTCTTGATGTAGCCCTAAGCAGTGACTGGCGAGAAACACATTCATGGAAAGGGGTTGCCAGGCTTCCCAAAATTACGAATCTCCAGAAATCTCAGCAAATATTTTTTCACCCAATCTGGATGATACTTTCAGTTAATGATCATTACACAAACGTGACTTGGTTCCCCAAATTTTGTTCTTCTATGTTGAAGGGTTCGTTTCCAGTAACAGTTTGAATTTTTAGGTTTCACTCTGTTTTCTCCTATAATGATAGATGTATTTGGAACTCTAAATCCAACACGGTTTGAGCTAGCTTCTTGAAACTTGACACAATAAAGTAGTTTCCCGTTCTATCTCTATGTTTTGTTTCCTCTTGATGTAGCCCTAAGCAGTGTCAGGCGAGAAACACTTTCATGGAAAGGGGTTGCCTAGTTTCCCAAAATTACGAATCTCCAGAAATCTCAGCAAATATTTTTTCACCCAAACTGGATGATACTTTCAGGTAATGATCAGTACACTGAGGCGACTTGGTTCCCCAAATTTCGTTCTTCTATGTTGAAGCGTTCGTTTCCAGTAACAGTTTGAATTTTTAGGATTCACTCTGTTTTCTCCTATATTGATAGAAGTATTTGGAACTTTAAATCCAACACGGTTTGTGCTAGCTTCTTGAAACTTGACACAATAAAGTAGTTTCACGTTCTATCTCTATGTTTTGTTTCCTCTTGATGTAGCCCTAAGCAGTGACCGCGAGAAACTCTTTCATGGAAAGGGGTTGCCACGCTTCCCAAAATTACGAATCTCCAGAAATCTCAGCAAATATTTTTTCACCCAAACTGGATGATACTTTCAGGTAATGATCAGTACACTAAAGTGACTTGGTTCCCCAAATTTCCTTCTTCTATGTTGAAGCGTTCGTTTCCAGTAACAGTTTGAATTTTTAGGTTTCACTCTGTTTTCTCCTATATTGATAGATGTATTTGGAACTCTAAATCCAACACGGTTTGTGCTAGCTTCTTGAAACTTGACACAATATAGTAGTTTCCCATTGTATATCTATGTTTTGTTTCCTCTTGATGTAGCCCTAAGCAGTGACTGGTGAGAAACACTTTCATGGAAAGGGGTTGCCAGGCTTCCCAAAATTACGAATCTCCAGAAATCTCAGCAAATATTTTTTCACCCAATCTGAATGATACTTTCAGGTAATGATCATTACACTAACGTGACTTGGTTCCCCAAATTTCGTTCTTCTATGTTGAAGCGTTCGTTTCCAGTAACAGTTTGAATTTTTAGGTTTCACTCTGTTTTCTCCTATATTGATAGATGTATTTGGAACTCTAAATCCAACACGGTTTGTGCTAGCTTCTTGAAACTTGACACAATAAAGTAGATTCCCGTTCTATCTCTATGTTTTGTTTCCTCTTGATGTAGCCCTAAGCAGTGTCTGGCGAGAAACACTTTCATGGAAAGGGGTTGCCAGGCTTCCCAAAATTACGAATCTCCAGAAATCTCAGCAAATATTTTTTCAACCAAACTGGATGATACTTTCAGGTAATGATCAGTACACTAAGGCGACTTGGTTCCCCAAATTTCGTTTTTCTATGTTGAAGCGTTCCTTTCCAGTAACAGTTTGAATTTTTAGCTTTCACTCTGTTTTCTCCTATATTGATAGACGTATTTGGAACTCTAAATCCAACAGGGTTTGTGCTAGCTTCTTGAAACTTGACACAATAAAGTAGTTTCACGTTCTATCTCTATGTTTTCTTTCCTCTTGATGTAGCCCTATGCAGTGACTGGCGAGAAACACTTTCATGGAAAGGGGTTGCCAGGCTTCCCAAAATTACGAATCTCCAGAAATATCAGCAAATATTTTTTCACTCAAACTGGATGATACTTTCAGGTATTGATCAGTACACTAAGGCGACTTGGTTCCCCAAATTTTGTTCTTGTATGTTGAAGCGTTCGTTTCCAGTAACAGTTTGAATTTTTAGGTTTCACTCTGTTTTCTCCTATATTTATAGATGTATTTGGAACTCTAAATCCAACACGGTTTTTGATAGCTTCTTGAAGTTTGACACAATAAAATAGTTTCACGTTCTATCTCTATGTTTTGTTTCCTCTTGATGTAGCTCTAAGCAGTGACTGGCGAGAAACACTTGCATGGAAAGGGGTTGCCAAGTTTCCCAAAATCACGAATCTCCAGAAATCTCAGCAAATATTTTTTCACCCAAACTGGATGATACTTTCAGGTAATGATCAGTACACTAAGGTGACTTGGTTCCCCAAATTTCGTTCTTCTATGTTGAAGCGTTCGTTTCCAGTAACAGTTTGAATTTTTAGGTTTCACTCTGTTTTCTCCTATATTGATAGATGTATTTGGAACTCTAAATCCAACACGGTTTCTGCTAGCTTCTTTGAACTTGACACAATAAAGTAGTTTCATGTTCTATCTCTATGTTTTGTTTCCTCTTGATGTAGCCCTAAGCAGTGACTGGCGAGAAACCCTTTCATGGAAAGGGGTTGCCAGGCTTCCCAAAATTACGAATTTCCAGAAATCTCAGCAAATATTTTTTCACCCAATCTGGATGATACTTTCAGTTAATGATCATTACACTAACGTGACTTGGTTCCCTAAATTTTGTTCTTCTTTGTTGAAGCGTTCGTTTCCAGTAACAGTTTGAATTTTTAGGTTTCACTCTGTTTTCTCCTATAATGATAGATGTATTTGGAACTGTAAATCCAACACGGTGTGAGCTAGCTTCTTGAAACTTGACACAATAAAGTAGTTTCCCGTTCTATCTCTATGTTTTGTTTCCTCTTGATGTAGCCCTAAGCAGTGACTGGCGAGAAACACTTTCATGGAAAGGGGTTGCCTAGTTTCCCAAAATTACGAATCTCCAGAAATCTCAGCAAATATTTTTTCACCCAAACTGGATGATACTTTCAGGTAATGATCAGTACACTGAGGCGACTTGGTTCCCCAAATTTCGTTCTTCTATGTTGAAGCGTTCGTTTCCAGTAACAGTTTGAATTTTTAGGATTCACTCTGTTTTCTCCTATATTGATAGATGTATTAGGAACTCTAAATCCAACACGATTTGTGCTAGCTACTTGAAACTTGACACAATAAAGTAGTTTCCCGTTCTATCTCTATGTTTTGTTTCCTCTTGATGTAGCCCTAAGCAGTGTCTGTCGAGAAACACTTGCATGGAAAGGTGTTGCCAGGCTTCCCAAAATTACGAATCTCCAGAAATCTCAGCAAATATTTTTTCACCCAATCTGGATGATACTTTCAGGTAATGATCAGTACACTAAGGTGACTTGGTTCCCAAAATTTCGTTCTTCTTTGTTGAAGCGTTCGTTTCCAGTAACAGTTTGAATTTTTAGGTTTCACTGTGTTTTCTCCTATATTGATAGATGTATTTGGAACTCTAAATCCAACACGGTTTCTGCTAGCTTCTTTGAACTTGACACAATAAAGTAGTTTCAGGTTCTATCTCTATGTTTTGTTTCCTCTTGATGTAGCCCTAAGCAGTGACTGGCGAGAAACACTTTCATGGAAAGGGGTTGCCAGGCTTCCCAAAATTACGAATCCCCAGAAATCTCAGCAAATATTTTTTCACCCAATCTGAATGATACTTTCAGGTAATGATCATTACACTAACGTGACTTGCTTCCCCAAATTTCGTTCTTCTATGTTGAAGCGTTCGTTTCCAGTAACAGTTTGAATTTTTAGGTTTCACTCTGTTTTCTCCTATATTGATAGATGTATTAGGAACTCTAAATCCAACACGGTTTGTGCTAGCTTCTTGAAACTTGACACAATAAAGTAGTTTCCCGTTCTATCTCTATGTTTTGTTTCCTCTTGATGTAGCCCTAAGCAGTGTCTGTCGAGAAACACTTGCATGGAAAGGTGTTGCCAGGCTTCCCAAAATTACGAATCTCCAGAAATCTCAGCAAATATTTTTTCACCCAATCTGGATGATACTTTCAGGTAATGATCAGTACACTAAGGTGACTTGGTTCCCAAAATTTCGTTCTTCTTTGTTGAAGCGTTCGTTTCCAGTAACAGTTTGAATTTTTAGGTTTCACTCTGTTTTCTCCTATATTGATAGATGTATTTGGAACTCTAAATCCAACACGGTTTCTGCTAGCTTCTTTGAACTTGACACAATAAAGTAGTTTCAGGTTCTATCTCTATGTTTTGTTTCCTCTTGATGTAGCCCTAAGCAGTGACTGGCGAGAAACACTTTCATGGAAAGGGGTTGCCAGGCTTCCCAAAATTACGAATCCCCAGAAATCTCAGCAAATATTTTTTCACCCAATCTGAATGATACTTTCAGGTAATGATCATTACACTAACGTGACTTGCTTCCCCAAATTTCGTTCTTCTATGTTGAAGCGTTCGTTTCCAGTAACAGTTTGAATTTTTAGCTTTCACTCTGTTTTCTCCTATATTGATAGATGTATTTGGAACTCTAAATCCAACACGGTTTGTGCTAGCTTCTTGAAACTTGACACAATAAAGTAGTTTCACATTCTATCTCTATGTTTTGTTTCCTCTTGATGTAGCCCTAAGCAGTGACTGGCGAAAAACACTTTCATGGAAAGGTGTTGCCAGGCTTCCCAAAATTACGAATCTCCAGAAATCTCAGCAAATATTTTTTCACCCAAACTGGATAATACTTTCAGGTAATGATCAGTACACTAAGGCTACTTTGTTCCCCAAATTTTGTTCTTCTATGTTGAAGCGTTCGTTTCCAGTAACAGTTTGAATTTTTAGGTTTCACTCTGTTTTCTCCTATATTGATAGATGTATTAGGAACTCTAAATCCAACACGGTTTGTGCTAGCTTCTTGAAACTTGACACAATAAAGTAGTTTCCCGTTCTATCTCTATGTTTTGTTTCCTCTTGATGTAGCCCTAAGCAGTGTCTGTCGAGAAACACTTTCATGGAAAGGTGTTGCCAGGCTTCCCAAAATTACGAATCTCCAGAAATCTCAGCAAATATTTTTTCACCCAATCTGGATGATACTTTCAGGTAATGATCAGTACACTAAGGTGACTTGGTTCCCAAAATTTTGTTCTTCTTTGTTGAAGCGTTCGTTTCCAGTAACAGTTTGAATTTTTAGGTTTCACTCTGTTTTCTCCTATATTGATAGATGTATTTGGAACTCTAAATCCAACACGGTTGCTGCTAGCTTCTTTGAACTTGACACAATAAAGTAGTTTCAGGTTCTATCTCTATGTTTTGTTTCCTCTTGATGTAGCCCTAAGCAGTGACTGGCGAGAAACACTTTCATGGAAAGGGGTTGCCAGGCTTCCCAAAATTACGAATCCCCAGAAATCTCAGCAAATATTTTCTCACCCAATCTGAATGATACATTCAGGTAATGATCATTACACTAACGTGACTTGCTTCCCCAAATTTCGTTCTTCTATGTTGAAGCGTTCGTTTCCAGTAACAGTTTGAATTTTTAGGTTTCACTCTGTTTTCTCCTATATTGATAGATATATTTGGAACTCTAAATCCAACACGGTTTGTGCTAGCTTCTTGAAACTTGACACAATAAAGTAGATTCCCGTTCTATCTCTATGTTTTGTTTCCTCTTGATGTAGCCCTAAGCAGTGTCTGGCGAGAAACACTTTCATGGAAAGGGGTTGCCAGGCTTCCCAAAATTACGAATCTCCAGAAATCTCAGCAAATATTTTTTCACCCAAACTGGATGATACATTCAGGTAATGATCAGTACACTAAGGCGACTTGGTTCCCCAAATTTCGTTTTTCTATGTTGAAGCGTTCCTTTCCAGTAACAGTTTGAATTTTTAGCTTTCACTCTGTTTTCTCCTATATTGATAGACGTATTTGGAACTCTAAATCCAACACGGTTTGGGCTAGCTTCTTGAAACTTGACACAATAAAGTAGTTTCACGTTCTATCTCTATGTTTTCTTTCCTCTTGATGTAGCCCTATGCAGTGACTGGCGAGAAACACTTTCATGGAAAGGGGTTGCCAGGCTTCCCAAAATTACGAATCTCCAGAAATATCAGCAAATATTTTTTCACTCAAACTGGATGATACTTTCAGGTATTGATCAGTACACTAAGGCGACTTGGTTCCCCATATTTTGTTCTTCTATGTTGAAGCGTTCGTTTCCAGTAACAGTTTGAATTTTTAGGTTTCACTCTGTTTTCTCCTATATTGATAGATGTATTTGGAACTCTAAATCCAACACGGTTTTTGATAGCTTCTTGAAGTTTGACACAATAAAGTAGTTTCACGTTCTATCTCTATGTTTTGTTTCCTCTTGATGTAGCTCTAAGCAGTGACTGGCGAGAAACACTTGCATGGAAAGGGGTTGCCAAGTTTCCCAAAATTACGAATCTCCAGAAATCTCAGCAAATATTTTTTCACCCAAACTGGATGATACTTTCAGGTAATGATCAGTACACTAAGGTGACTTGGTTCCCCAAATTTCGTTCTTCTATGTTGAAGCGTTCGTTTCCAGTAACACTTTGAATTTTTAGGTTTCACTCTGTTTTCTCCTATATTGATAGATGTATTTGGAACTCTAAATCCAACACGGTTTCTGCTAGCTTCTTTGAACTTGACACAATAAAGTAGTTTCATGTTCTATCTCTATGTTTTGTTTCCTCTTGATGTAGCCCTAAGCAGTGACTGGCGAGAAACACTTTCATGGAAAGGGGTTGCCAGGCTTCCCAAAATTACGAATCTCCAGAAATCTCAGCAAATATTTTTTCACCCAATCTGGATGATACTTTCAGTTAATGATCATTACACAAACGTGACTTGGTTCCCCAAATTTTGTTCTTCTATGTTGAAGCGTTCGTTTCCAGTAACAGTTTGAATTTTTAGGTTTCACTCTGTTTTCTCCTATAATGATAGATGTATTTGGAACTCTAAATCCAACACGGTTTGAGCTAGCTTCTTGAAACTTGACACAATAAAGTAGTTTCCCGTTCTATCTCTATGTTTTGTTTCCTCTTGATGTAGCCCTAAGCAGTGTCAGGCGAGAAACACTTTCATGGAAAGGGGTTGCCTAGTTTCCCAAAATTACGAATCTCCAGAAATCTCAGCAAATATTTTTTCACCCAAACTGGATGATACTTTCAGGTAATGATCAGTACACTGAGGCGACTTGGTTCCCCAAATTTCGTTCTTCTATGTTGAAGCGTTCGTTTCCAGTAACAGTTTGAATTTTTAGGATTCACTCTGTTTTCTCCTATATTGATAGAAGTATTTGGAACTTTAAATCCAACACGGTTTGTGCTAGCTTCTTGAAACTTGACACAATAAAGAAGTTTCACGTTCTATCTCTATGTTTTGTTTCCTCTTGATGTAGCCCTAAGCAGTGACCGTGAGAAACTCTTTCATGGAAAGGTGTTGCCAAGCTTCCCAAAATTACGAATCTCCAGAAATCTCAGCAAATATTTTTTCACCCAAACTGGATGATACTTTCAGGTAATGATCAGTACACTAAAGTGACTTGGTTCCCCAAATTTCCTTCTTCTATGTTGAAGCGTTCGTTTCCAGTAACAGTTTGAATTTTTAGGTTTCACTCTGTTATCTCCTATATTGATAGATGTATTTGGAACTCTAAATCCAACACGGTTTGTGCTAGCTTCTTGAAACTTGACACAATATAGTAGTTTCCCATTGTATATCTATGTTTTGTTTCCTCTTGATGTAGCCCTAAGCAGTGACTGGCGAGAAACACTTTCATGGAAAGGGGTTGCCAGGCTTCCCAAAATTACGAATCTCCAGAAATCTCAG
This sequence comes from Spermophilus citellus, assembly GCF_964194105.1. Taxonomy (NCBI): domain Eukaryota; kingdom Metazoa; phylum Chordata; class Mammalia; order Rodentia; family Sciuridae; genus Spermophilus; species Spermophilus citellus. The sequence continues at coordinate 15,822,046 of NC_138196.1, read as the reverse complement.
CAAATATTTTTTCACCCAATCTGAATGATACTTTCAGGTAATGATCATTACACTAACGTGACTTGGTTCCCCAAATTTCGTTCTTCTATGTTGAAGCGTTCGTTTCCAGTAACAGTTTGAATTTTTAGGTTTCACTCTGTTTTCTCCTATATTGATAGATGTATTTGGAACTCTAAATCCAACACGGTTTGTGCTAGCTTCTTGAAACTTGACACAATAAAGTAGATTCCCGTTCTATCTCTATGTTTTGTTTCCTCTTGATGTAGCCCTAAGCAGTGTCTGGCGAGAAACACTTTCATGGAAAGGGGTTGCCAGGCTTCCCAAAATTATGAATCTCCAGAAATCTCAGCAAATATTTTTTCAACCAAACTGGATGATACTTTCAGGTAATGATCAGTACACTAAGGCGACTTGGTTCCCCAAATTTCGTTTTTCTATGTTGAAGCGTTCCTTTCCAGTAACAGTTTGAATTTTTAGCTTCTACTCTGTTTTCTCCTATATTGATAGACGTATTTGGAACTCTAAATCCAACACGGTTTGGGCTAGCTTCTTGAAACTTGACACAATAAAGTAGTTTCACGTTCTATCTCTATGTTTTCTTTCCTCTTGATGTAGCCCTATGCAGTGACTGGCGAGAAACACTTTCATGGAAAGGGGTTGCCAGGCTTCCCAAAATTACGAATCTCCAGAAATATCAGCAAATATTTTTTCACTCAAACTGGATGATACTTTCAGGTATTGATCAGTACACTAAGGCGACTTGGTTCCCCAAATTTTGTTCTTGTATGTTGAAGCGTTCGTTTCCAGTAACAGTTTGAATTTTTAGGTTTCACTCTGTTTTCTCCTATATTTATAGATGTATTTGGAACTCTAAATCCAACACGGTTTTTGATAGCTTCTTGAAGTTTGACACAATAAAGTAGTTTCACGTTCTATCTCTATGTTTTGTTTCCTCTTTATGTAGCTCTAAGCAGTGACTGGCGAGAAACACTTGCATGGAAAGGGGTTGCCAAGTTTCCCAAAATTACGAATCTCCAGAAATCTCAGCAAATATTTTTTCACCCAAACTGGATGATACTTTCAGGTAATGATCAGTACACTAAGGTGACTTGGTTCCCCAAATTTCGTTCTTCTATGTTGAAGCGTTCGTTTCCAGTAACACTTTGAATTTTTAGGTTTCACTCTGTTTTCTCCTATATTGATAGATGTATTTGGAACTCTAAATCCAACACGGTTTCTGCTAGCTTCTTTGAACTTGACACAATAAAGTAGTTTCATGTTCTATCTCTATGTTTTGTTTCCTCTTGATGTAGCCCTAAGCAGTGACTGGCGAGAAACCCTTTCATGGAAAGGGGTTGCCAGGCTTCCCAAAATTACGAATCTCCAGAAATCTCAGCAAATATTTTTTCACCCAATCTGGATGATACTTTCAGTTAATGATCATTACACTAACGTGACTTGGTTCCCTAAATTTTGTTCTTCTTTGTTGAAGCGTTCGTTTCCAGTAACAGTTTGAATTTTTAGGTTTCACTCTGTTTTCTCCTATAATGATAGATGTATTTGGAACTGTAAATCCAACACGGTTTGAGCTAGCTTCTTGAAACTTGACACAATAAAGTAGTTTCCCGTTCTATCTCTATGTTTTGTTTCCTCTTGATGTAGCCCTAAGCAGTGTCAGGCGAGAAACACTTTCATGGAAAGGGGTTGCCTAGTTTCCCAAAATTACGAATCTCCAGAAATCTCAGCAAATATTTTTTCACCCAAACTGGATGATACTTTCAGGTAATGATCAGTACACTGAGGCGACTTGGTTCCCCAAATTTCGTTCTTCTATGTTGAAGCGTTCGTTTCCAGTAACAGTTTGAATTTTTAGGATTCACTCTGTTTTCTCCTATATTGATAGAAGTATTTGGAACTTTAAATCCAACACGGTTTGTGCTAGCTTCTTGAAACTTGACACAATAAAGTAGTTTCACGTTCTATCTCTATGTTTTGTTTCCTCTTGATGTAGCCCTAAGCAGTGTCAGGCGAGAAACACTTTCATGGAAAGGGGTTGCCAAGTTTCCCAAAATTACGAATCTCCAGAAATCTCAGCAAATATTTTTTCACCCTAACTGGATGATACTTTCAGGTAATGATCAGTACACTGAGGCGACTTGGTTCCCCAAATTTCGTTCTTCTATGTTGAAGCGTTCGTTTCCAGTAACAGTTTGAATTTTTAGGTTTCACGCTGTTTTCTCCTATATTGATAGATGTATTTGGAACTCTAAATCCAACACGGTTTGTGCTAGCTTCTTGAAACTTGACACAATATAGTAGTTTCCCATTGTATATCTATGTTTTATTTCCTCTTGATGTAGCCCTAAGCAGTGACTGGCGAGAAACACTTTCATGGAAAGGGGTTGCCAGGCTTCCCAAAATTACGAATCTCCAGAAATCTCGTTAAATATTTTTCACCCAATCTGAATGATACTTTCAGGTAATGATCATTACACTAACGTGACTTGGTTCCCCAAATTTCGTTCTTCTATGTTGAAGCGTTCGTTTCCAGTAACAGTTTGAATTTTTAGGTTTCACTCTGTTTTCTCCTATATTGATAGACGTATTTGGAACTCTAAATCCTAAACGGTTTGTGCTAGCTTCTTGAAACTTGACACAATAAAGTAGTTTCACGTTCTATCTCTATGTTTTCTTTCCTCTTGATGTAGCCCTATGCAGTGACTGGCGAGAAACCCTTTCATGGAAAGGGGTTGCCAGGCTTCCCAAAATTACGAATCTCCAGAAATCTCAGCAAATATTTTTTCACCCAATCTGGATGATACTTTCAGTTAATGATCATTACACTAACATGACTTGGTTCCCCAAATTTTGTTCTTCTTTGTTGAAGCGTTCGTTTCCAGTAACAGTTTGAATTTTTAGGTTTCACTCTGTTTTCTCCTATAATGATAGATGTATTTGGAACTGTAAATCCAACACGGTTTGAGCTAGCTTCTTGAAACTTGACACAATAAAGTAGTTTCCCGTTCTATCTCTATGTTTTGTTTCCTCTTGATGTAGCCCTAAGCAGTGTCAGGCGAGAAACACTTTCATGGAAAGGGGTTGCCTAGTTTCCCAAAATTACGAATCTCCAGAAATCTCAGCAAATATTTTTTCACCCAAACTGGATGATACTTTCAGGTAATGATCAGTACACTGAGGCGACTTGGTTCCCCAAATTTCGTTCTTCTATGTTGAAGCGTTCGTTTCCAGTAACAGTTTGAATTTTTAGGATTCATTCTGTTTTCTCCTATATTGATAGAAGTATTTGGAACTTTAAATCCAACACGGTTTGTGCTAGCTTCTTGAAACTTGACACAATAAAGTAGTTTCACGTTCTATCTCTATGTTTTGTTTCCTCTTGATGTAGCCCTAAGCAGTGACTCGCGAGAAACTCTTTCATGGAAAGGGGTTGCCAAGCTTCCCCAAATTACGAATCTCCAGAAATCTCAGCAAATATTTTTTCACCCAAACTGGATGATACTTTCAGGTAATGATCAGTACACTGAGGCGACTTGGTTCCCCAAATTTCGTTCTTCTATGTTGAAGCGTTCGTTTCCAGTAACAGTTTGAATTTTTAAGTTTCACTCTGTTTTCTCCTATATTGATAGAAGTATTTGGAACTGTAAATCCAACACGGTTTGTGCTAGCTTCTTGAAACTTGACACAATAAAGTAGTTTCCAGTTCTATCTCTATGTTTTGTTTCCTCTTGATGTAGCCCTAAGCAGTGACTGGCGAAAAACACTTTCATGGAAATGTGTTGCCAGGCTTCCCAACATTAAGAATCTCCGGAAATCTCATCAAATATTTTTTGACCCAAACTGGATGATACTTTCAGGTATTGATCAGTACACTAAGGAGACTTGGTTCCCCAAATTTTGTTCTTCTGTGTTGAAGCGTTCGTTTCCAGTAACAGTTTGAATTTTTAGGTTTCACTCTGTTTTCTCCTATATTGATAGATGTATTTGGAACTCTAAATCCAACACGGTTTGTGCTAGCTTCTTGTAACTTGACACAATAAAGTAGTTTCACGTTCTATCTCTATGTTTTGTTTCCTCTTGATGTAGCCCTAAGCAGTGACTGGCGAGAAACACTTTCATGGAAAGGGGTTGCAAGGCTTCCCAAAATTACGAATCTCCAGAAATCTCAGCAAATATTTTTTCACCCAATCTGGATGATACTTTCAAGTAATGATCAGTACACTAACCTGATTTGGTTCCCCAAATTTTGTTCTTCTATGTTGAAGCGTTCGTTTGCAGTAACAGTTTGAATTTTTAGGTTTCACTCTGTTTTCTCCTATATTGATAGATGTATTTGGAACTCTAAATCCAACACGGTTTGTGCTAGCTTCTTGAAACTTGACACAATAAAGTAGTTTCCCATTCTATCTCTATGTTTTGTTTCCTCTTGATGTAGCCCTAAGCAGTGTCTGTCGAGAAACACTTTCATGGAAAGGGGTTGACAAGCTTCTCAAAATTATGAATCTCCAGAAATCTCTGCAAATATTTTTTCACCCAAACTGGATGATACTTTCTGGTAATGATCAGTAAACTAAGGTGACTTGGTTCCCCAAATTTCGTTCTTCTATGTTGAAGCGTTCGTTTCCAGTAACAGTTTGAATTTTTAAGTTTTACTCTGTTTTCTCCTATATTGATAGATGTATTTGGAACTCTAAATCCAACACGGTTTCTGCTAGCTTCTTTGAACTTGACACAATTAAGTAGGTTCACGTTCTATCTCTATGTTTTGTTTCCTCTTGATGTAGCCCTAAGCAGTGACTGGTGAGAAACACTTTCATGGAAAGGGGTTGCCAAGCTTCCAAAAATTACGAAACTCCAGAAATCTCAGCAAATATTTTTTCACCCAAACTGGATGATACTTTCAGGTAATGATCAGTACACTATGGCGACTTGGTTCCCCAAATTTCGTTCTTCTATGTTGAAGCGTTCGTTTCCAGTAACAGTTTGAATTTTTAGCTTTCACTCTGTTTTCTCCTATATTGATAGATGTATTTGGAACTCTAAATCCAACACGGTTTGTGCTAGCTTCTTGAAACTTGACACAATAAAGTAGTTTCACATTCTATCTCTATGTTTTGTTTCCTCTTGATGTAGCCCTAAGCAGTGACTGGCGAAAAACACTTTCAATGAAAGGGGTTGCCAGGCTTCCGAAAATTACGAATCTCCATAAATCTCAGCAAATATTTTTTTCACCCAAACTGGATGATACTTTCAGGTAATGATCAGTACACTAAGGCGACTTGGTTCCCCAAATTTCGTTCTTCTATGTTGAAGCGTTCATTTCCAGTAACAGTTTGAATTTTTAAGTTTTACTCTGTTTTCTCCTATATTGATAGATGTATTTGGAACTCTAAATCCAACACGGTTTCTGCTAGCTTCTTCTAACTTGACACAATAAAGTAGTTTCACGTTCTATCTCTATGTTTTGTTTCCTCTTGATGTAGCCCTAAGCAGTGACTGGCGAGAAACACTTTCATGGAAAGGGGTTGCCAGCCTTCCCAAAATTACGAATCTCCAGGAATCTCAGCAATAATTTTTTCAACCAAAATAGATGATACTTTCAGGTAATGATCAGTACACTAAGGTGACTAGGTTCCCCAAATTTCGTTCTTCTATGTTGAAGCGTTCATTTCCAGTAACAGTTTGAATTTTTAAGTTTTACTCTGTTTTCTAATATATTGATAGATGTATTTGGAACTCTAAATCCAACACGGTTTCTGCTAGCTTCTTTGAATTTGACACAATAAAGTAGTTTCACGTTCTATCTCTATGTTTTGTTTCCTCTTGATGTAGCCCTAAGCAGTGACTGGCGAGAAAAACTTTCATGGAAAGGGGTTGCCAAGCTTCCAAAAATTACGAATCTCCAGAAATCTCAGCAAATATTTTTTCACCCAAACTGGATGATACTTTCAGGTAATGATCAGTACACTAACGCGACTTGGTTCTCCAAATTTCGTTCTTCTATGTTGAAGCGTTCGTTTCCAGTAACAGTTTGAATTTTTAGCTTTCACTCTGTTTTCTCCTATATTGATAGATGTATTTGGATCTCTAAATCCTACACGGTTTGTGCTAGCTTCTTGAAACTTGACACAATAAAGTAGTTTCACGTTCTATCTCCATGTTTTGTTTCCTCTTGATGTAGCCCTAAGCAGTGACTGGGGAGAGACACTTTCATGGAAAGGGGTTGCCAAGCTTCCAAAAATTACGAATCTCCAGAAATCTCAGCAAATATTTTTTCACCCAAACTGGATGATACTTTCAGGTAATGATCAGTACACTAAGGCGACTTGCTTCCCCAAATTTCGTTCTTCTATGTTGAAGCGTTCGTTTCCAGTAACAGTTTGAATTTTTAGGTTTCACTCTGTTTTCTCCTATATTGATAGATGTATTTGGAACTCTAAATCCAACACGGTTTGTGCTAGCTTCTTGAAACTTGACACAATAAAGTAGTTTCCCATTCTATCTCTATGTTTTGTTTCCTCTTGATGTAGCCCTAAGCAGTGTCTGTCGAGAAACACTTTCATGGAAAGGGGTTGACAAGCTTCTCAAAATTATGAATCTCCAGAAATCTCTGCAAATATTTTTTCACCCAAACTGGATGATACTTTCTGGTAATGATCAGTAAACTAAGGTGACTTGGTTCCCCAAATTTCGTTCTTCTATGTTGAAGCGTTCGTTTCCAGTAACAGTTTGAATTTTTAAGTTTTACTCTGTTTTCTCCTATATTGATAGATGTATTTGGAACTCTAAATCCAACACGGTTTCTGCTAGCTTCTTTGAACTTGACACAATTAAGTAGGTTCACGTTCTATCTCTATGTTTTGTTTCCTCTTGATGTAGCCCTAAGCAGTGACTGGTGAGAAACACTTTCATGGAAAGGGGTTGCCAAGCTTCCAAAAATTACGAAACTCCAGAAATCTCAGCAAATATTTTTTCACCCAAACTGGATGATACTTTCAGGTAATGATCAGTACACTATGGCGACTTGGTTCCCCAAATTTCGTTCTTCTATGTTGAAGCGTTCGTTTCCAGTAACAGTTTGAATTTTTAGCTTTCACTCTGTTTTCTCCTATATTGATAGATGTATTTGGAACTCTAAATCCAACACGGTTTGTGCTAGCTTCTTGAAACTTGACACAATAAAGTAGTTTCACATTCTATCTCTATGTTTTGTTTCCTCTTGATGTAGCCCTAAGCAGTGACTGGCGAAAAACACTTTCAAGGAAAGGGGTTGCCAGGCTTCCGAAAATTACGAATCTCCATAAATCTCAGCAAATATTTTTTTCACCCAAACTGGATGATACTTTCAGGTAATGATCAGTACACTAAGGCGACTTGGTTCCCCAAATTTCGTTCTTCTATGTTGAAGCGTTCATTTCCAGTAACAGTTTGAATTTTTAAGTTTTACTCTGTTTTCTCCTATATTGATAGATGTATTTGGAACTCTAAATCCAACACGGTTTCTGCTAGCTTCTTCTAACTTGACACAATAAAGTAGTTTCACGTTCTATCTCTATGTTTTGTTTCCTCTTGATGTAGCCCTAAGCAGTGACTGGCGAGAAACACTTTCATGGAAAGGGGTTGCCAGCCTTCCCAAAATTACGAATCTCCAGGAATCTCAGCAATAATTTTTTCAACCAAAATAGATGATACTTTCAGGTAATGATCAGTACACTAAGGTGACTAGGTTCCCCAAATTTCGTTCTTCTATGTTGAAGCGTTCATTTCCAGTAACAGTTTGAATTTTTAAGTTTTACTCTGTTTTCTAATATATTGATAGATGTATTTGGAACTCTAAATCCAACACGGTTTCTGCTAGCTTCTTTGAATTTGACACAATAAAGTAGTTTCACGTTCTATCTCTATGTTTTGTTTCCTCTTGATGTAGCCCTAAGCAGTGACTGGCGAGAAAAACTTTCATGGAAAGGGGTTGCCAAGCTTCCAAAAATTACGAATCTCCAGAAATCTCAGCAAATATTTTTTCACCCAAACTGGATGATACTTTCAGGTAATGATCAGTACACTAACGCGACTTGGTTCTCCAAATTTCGTTCTTCTATGTTGAAGCGTTCGTTTCCAGTAACAGTTTGAATTTTTAGCTTTCACTCTGTTTTCTCCTATATTGATAGATGTATTTGGATCTCTAAATCCTACACGGTTTGTGCTAGCTTCTTGAAACTTGACACAATAAAGTAGTTTCACGTTCTATCTCCATGTTTTGTTTCCTCTTGATGTAGCCCTAAGCAGTGACTGGGGAGAGACACTTTCATGGAAAGGGGTTGCCAAGCTTCCAAAAATTACGAATCTCCAGAAATCTCAGCAAATATTTTTTCACCCAAACTGGATGATACTTTCAGGTAATGATCAGTACACTAAGGCGACTTGCTTCCCCAAATTTCGTTCTTCTATGTTGAAGCGTTCGTTTCCAGTAACAGTTTGAATTTTTAGGTTTCACTCTGTTTTCTCCTATATTGATAGATGTATTTGGAACTCTAAATCCAACACGGTTTGTGCTAGCTTCTTGAAACTTGACACAATAAAGTAGTTTCACGTTCTATCTCTATGTTTTGTTTCCTCTTGATGTAGCCCTAAGCAATGACTGGCGAGAAACACTTTCATGGAAAGGGGTTGCCAAGCTTCCAAAAATTACGAATCTCCAGAAATCTCAGCAAATATTTTTTCACCCAAACTGGATGATACTTTCAGGTAATGATCAGTACACTAACGCGACTTGGTTCCCCAAATTTCGTTCTTCTATGTTGAAGCGTTCGTTTCCAGTAACAGTTTGAATTTTTAGCTTTCACTCTGTTTTCTCCAATATTGATAGATGTATTTGGAACTCTAAATCCACCACGGTTTGTGCTAGCTTCTTGAAGTTTGACACAATAAAGTAGTTTCCCCTTCTATCTCTATGTTTTGTTTCCTCTTGATGTAGCCCTAAGCAGTGTCTGGCTAGAAACACTTTCATGTAAAGGGGTTGCCAAGTTTCCCAAAATTACGAATTTCCAGAAATCTCAGCAAATATTTTTTCACCCAAACTGGATGATACTTTCAGGTAATGATCAGTACACTAAGGCGACTGGGTTCCCCAAATTTCGTTCTTCTATGTTGAAGCCTTCGTTTCCAGTAACAGTTTGAATTTTTAGGTTTCACTCTGTTTTCTCCTATATTGATAGATGTATTTGGAACTCTAAATCCAACACGGTTTGTGCTAGCTTCTTGAAACTTGACACAATAAAGTAGTTTCCCGTTCTATCTCTATGTTTTGTTTCCTCTTGATGTAGCCCTAAGCAGTGACTGGCGAGAAACACTTTCATGGAAAGGGGTTGCCAGGCTTCCCAAAATTACGAATCTCCAGAAATCTCAGCAAATATTTTTTCACCCAATCTGGATGATACTTTCAGGTAATGATCAGTACACTAAGGTGACTTGGTTCCCAAAATTTCGTTCTTCTTTGTTGAAGCGTTCGTTTCCAGTAACAGTTTGAATTTTTAGGTTTCACTCTGTTTTCTCCTATATTGATAGATGTATTTGGAACTCTAAATCCAACACGGTTTCTGCTAGCTTCTTTGAACTTGACACAATAAAGTAGTTTCACGTTCTATCTCTATGTTTTGTTTCCTCTTGATGTAGCCCTAAGCAGTGACTGGCGAGAAACACTTTCATGGAAAGGGGTTGCCAGGCTTCCCAAAATTACGAATCTCCAGAAATCTCAGCAAATATTTTTTCACCCAATCTGAATGATACTTTAAAGTAATGATCATTACACTAACGTGACTTGGTTCCCCAAATTTCGTTCTTCTATGTTGAAGCGTTCGTTTCCAGTAACAGTTTGAATTTTTAGGTTTCACTCTGTTTTCTCCTATATTGATAGATGTATTTGGAACTCTACATCCAACACGGTTTGTGCTAGCTTCTTGAAACTTGACACAATAAAGTAGTTTCCCGTTCTATATCTATGTTTTGTTTCCTCTTGATGTAGCCCTAAGCAGTGTGTGGCGAGAAACACTTTCATGGAAAGGGGTTGCCAGGCTTCCCAAAATTACGAATCTCCAGAAATCTCAGCAAATATTTTTTCACCCAAACTGGATGATACTTTCAGGTAATGATCAGTACACTAAGGCGACTTGGTTCCCCAAATTTTGTTTTTCTATGTTGAAGCGTTCCTTTCCAGTAACAGTTTGAATTTTTAGCTTTCACTCTGTTTTCTCCTATATTGATAGACGTATTTGGAACTCTAAATCCAACACGGTTTGTGCTAGCTTCTTGAAACTTGACACAATAAAGTAGTTTCACGTTCTATCTCTATGTTTTCTTTCCTCTTGATGTAGCCCTATGCAGTGACTGGCGAGAAACACTTTCATGGAAAGGGGTTGCCAGGCTTCCCAAAATTACGAATCTCCAGAAATATCAGCAAATATTTTTTCACTCAAACTGGATGATACTTTCAGGTATTGATCAGTACACTAAGGCGACTTGGTTCCGCAAATTTTGTTCTTCTATGTTGAAGCGTTCGTTTCCAGTAACAGTTTGAATTTTTAGGTTTCACTCTGTTTTCTCCTATATTGATAGATGTATTTGGAACTCTAAATCCAAAACGGTTTCTGCTAGCTTCTTTGAACTTGACACAATAATGTAGTTTCATGTTCTATCTCTATGTTTTGTTTCCTCTTGATGTAGCCCTAAGCAGTGACTGGCGAGAAACACTTTCATGGAAAGGGGTTGCCAGGCTTCCCAAAATTACGAATCTCCAGAAATCTCAGCAAATATTTTTTCACTCAATCTGGATGATACTTTATGTTAATGATCATTACACTAACGTGACTTGGTTCCCCAAATTTTGTTCTTCTATGTTGAAGCGTTCGTTTCCAGTAACAGTTTGAATTTTTAGGTTTCACTCTGTTTTCTCCTATATTGATAGATGTATTTGGAACTCTAAATCCAACACGGTTTGTGCTAGCTTCTTGAAACTTGACACAATAAAGTAGTTTCACGTTCTATCTCTATGTTTTGTTTCCTCTTGATGTAGCCCTAAGCAGTGACTCTCGAGAAACGCTTTCATGGAAAGGGGTTGCCAAGCTTCCCAAAATTACGAATCTCCAGAAATATCAGCAAATATTTTTTCACCCAAACTGGATGATACTTTCAGGTAATGATCAGTACACTAAGGCGACTTGGTTCCCCAAATTTCGTTCTTCTATGTTGAAGCGTTCATTTCCAGTAACAGTTTGAAATTTTAAGTTTCACTCTGTTTTCTCCTATATTGATAGATGTATTTGGAACTCTAAATCCAACACGGTTTGTGCTAGCTTCTTGAAACTTGACACAATAAAGTAGTTTCCCGTTCTATCTCTATGTTTTGTTTCCTCTTGATGTAGCCCTATGCAGTGTCTGGCTAGAAACACTTTCATGTAAAGGGGTTGCCAAGTTTCCCAAAATTACGAAATCTCCAGAAATCTCAGCAAATATTTTTTCACCCAAACTGGATGATACTTTCAGGTAATGATCAGTACACTAAGGCGACTTGGTTCCCCAAATTTTGTTCATCTATGTTGAAGCGTTCATTTCCAGTAACAGTTTGAATTTTTAAGTTTTACTCTGTTTTCTCCTATATTGATAGATGTATTTGGAACTCTAAATCCAACACGGTTTCTGCTAGCTTCTTTGAACTTGACACAACAAAGTAGTTTCACGTTCTATCTCTATGTTTTGTTTCCTCTTGATGTAGCCCTAAGCAGTGACTGGCGAGAAACACTTTCATGGAAAGGGGTTGTCAAGCTTCCAAAAATTACGAATCTCCAGAAATCTCAGCAAATATTTTTTCACCCAAACTGGATGATACTTTCAGGTAATGATCAGTACACTAAGGTGACTTGGTTCCCAATATTTCGTTCTTCTTTGTTGAAGCGTTCGTTTCCAGTAACAGTTTGAATTTTTAGGTTTCACTCTGTTTTCTCCTATATTGATAGATGTATTTGGAACTCTAAATCCAACACGGTTTCTGCTAGCTTCTTTGAACTTGACACAATAAAGTAGTTTCACGTTCTATCTCTATGTTTTGTTTCCTCTTGATGTAGCCCTAAGCAGTGACTGGCGAGAAACACTTTCATGGAAAGGGGTTGCCAGGCTTCCCAAAATTACGAATCTCCAGAAATCTCAGCAAATATTTTTTCACCCAATCTGAATGATACTTTAAAGTAATGATCATTACACTAACGTGACTTGGTTCCCCAAATTTCGTTCTTCTATGTTGAAGCGTTCGTTTCCAGTAACAGTTTGGATTTTTAGGTTTCACTCTGTTTTCTCCTATATTGATAGATGTATTTGGAACTATACATCCAACACGGTTTGTGCTAGCTTCTTGAAACTTGACACAATAAAGTAGTATCCCGTTCTATCTCTATGTTTTGTTTCCTCTTGATGTAGCCCTAAGCAGTGTGTGGCGAGAAACACTTTCATGGAAAGGGGTTGCCAGGCTTCCCAAAATTACGAATCTCCAGAAATCTCAGCAAATATTTTTTCACCCAAACTGGATGATACTTTCAGGTAATGATCAGTACACTAAGGCGACTTGGTTCCCCAAATTTCGTTCTTCTATGTTGAAGCGTTCGTTTCCAGTAACAGTTTGAATTTTTAGGTTTCACTCTGTTTTCTCCTATATTGATAGATGTATTTGGAACTCTAAATCCAAAACGGTTTCTGCTAGCTTCTTTGAACTTGACACAATAAAGTAGTTTCATGTTCTATCTCTATGTTTTGTTTCCTCTTGATGTAGCCCTAAGCAGTGACTGGCGAGAAACACTTTCATGGAAAGGGGTTGCCAGGCTTCCCAAAATTACGAATCTCCAGAAATCTCAGCAAATATTTTTTCACCCAATCTGGATGATACTTTATGTTAATGATCATTACACTAACGTGACTTGGTTCCCCAAATTTTGTTCTTCTATGTTGAAGCGTTCGTTTCCAGTAACAGTTTGAATTTTTAGGTTTCACTCTGTTTTCTCCTATATTGATAGATGTATTTGGAACTCTAAATCCAACACGGTTTGTGCTAGCTTCTTGAAACTTGACACAATAAAGTAGTTTCACGTTCTATCTCTATGTTTTGTTTCCTCTTGATGTAGCCCTAAGCAGTGACTCTCGAGAAACGCTTTCATGGAAAGGGGTTGCCAAGCTTCCCAAAATTACGAATCTCCAGAAATCTCAGCAAATATTTTTTCACCCAAACTGGATGATACTTTCAGGTAATGATCAGTACACTAAGGCGACTTGGTTCCCCAAATTTCGTTCTTCTATGTTGAAGCGTTCATTTCCAGTAACAGTTTGAATTTTTAAGTTTCACTCTGTTTTCTCCTATATTGATAGATGTATTTGGAACTGTATATCCAACACGGTTTGTGCTAGCTTCTTGAAACTTGACACAATAAAGTAGTTTCCCGTTCTATCTCTATGTTTTGTTTCCTCTTGATGTAGCCCTATGCAGTGTCTGGCTAGAAACACTTTCATGTAAAGGGGTTGCCAAGTTTCCCAAAATTACGAATCTCCAGAAATCTCAGCAAATATTTTTTCACCCAAACTGGATGATACTTTCAGGTAATGATCAGTACACTAAGGCGACTTGGTTCCCCAAATTTTGTTCATCTATGTTGAAGCGTTCGTTTCCAGTAACAGTTTGAATTTTTAAGTTTTACTCTGTTTTCTCCTATATTGATAGATGTATTTGGAACTCTAAATCCAACACGGTTTCTGCTAGCTTCTTTGAACTTGACACAACAAAGTAGTTTCACGTTCTATCTATATGTTTTGTTTCCTCTTGATGTAGCCCTAAGCAGTGACTGGCGAGAAACACTTTCATGGAAAGGGGTTGCCAAGCTTCCAAAAATTACGAATCTCCAGAAATCTCAGCAAATATTTTTTCACCCAAACTGGATGATACTTTCAGGTAATGATCAGTACACTAAGGCGACTTGCTTCCCCAAATTTCGTTCTTCTATGTTGAAGCGTTCGTTTCCAGTAACAGTTTGAATTTTTAGGTTTCACTCTGTTTTCTCCTATATTGATAGTTGTATTTGGAACTCTAAATCCAACACGGTTTGTGCTAGCTTCTTGAAACTTGACACAATAAAGTAGTTTCACGTTCTATCTCTATGTTTTGTTTCCTCTTGATGTAGCCCTAAGGAATGACCGGCGAGAAACACTTTCATGGAAAGTGGTTGCCAAGCTTCCAAAAATTACGAATCTCCAGAAATCTCAGCAAATATTTTTTCAGCCAAACTGGATGATACTTTCAGGTGATGATCAGTACACTAACGCGACTTGGTTCCCCATATTTTGTTCTTCTATGTTGAAGCGTTCATTTCCAGTAACAGTTTGAATTTTTAGCTTTCACTCTGTTTTCTCCTATATTGATAGATGTATTTGGAACTCTAAATCCAACACGGTTGGTGCTAGGTTCTTGAAATTTGACACAATAAAGTAGTTTCACGTTCTATCTCTATGTTTTGTTTCCTCTTGATGTAGCCCTAAGCAGTGACTGGCGAGAAACACTTTCAAGGAAAGGGGTTGCCAGGCTTCCCAAAATTACGAATCTCCAGAAATCTCAGCAAATATTTTTTCACCCAATCTGGATGATACTTTCAGGTAATGATCAGTAAACTAACGTGACTTGGTTCCCCAAATTTCCTTCTTCTATGTTGAAGCGTTCGTTTCCAGTAACAGTTTGAATTTTTAGCTTTCACTCTGTTTTCTCCTATATTGATAGATGTATTTGGAACTCTAAATCCAACACGGTTTCTGCTAGCTTCTTTGAACTTGACACAATAAAGTAGTTTCACGTTCTATCTCTATGTTTTGTTTCCTCTTGATGTAGCCCTAAGCAGTGACTGGCGAAAAACACTCTCATGGAAAGGTGTTGCCAGGCTTCCCAACATTACGAATCTCCGGAAATCTCATCAAATATTTTTTTAACCCAAACTGGATGATACTTTCAGGTATTGATCAGTACACTAAGGAGACTTGGTTCCCCAAATTTTGTTCTTCTATGTTGAAGCGTTCGTTTCCAGTAACAGTTTGAATTTTTAGGTTTCACTCTGTTTTCTCCTATATTGATAGATGTATTTGGAACTCTAAATCCAACACGGTTTGTGCTAGCTTCTTGAAGTTTGACACAATAAAGTAGTTTCACGTTCTATCTCTATGTTTTGTTTCCTCTTGATGTAGCCCTAAGCAGTGACTGGCGAGAAACACTTTCATGGAAAGGGGTTGCCAGGCTTCCCAAAATTACGAATCTCCAGAAATCTGAGCAAATATTTTTTCACCCAAACTGAATGATACTTTCAGGTAATGATCAGTACACTATGGCGACTTGGTTCCCCAAATTTCGTTCTTCTATGTTGAAGCATTCGTTTCCAATAACCGTTTGAATTTTTAGCTTTCACTCTGTTTTCTCCTATATTGATAGATGTATTTGGAACTCTAAATCCAACACAGTTTGTGCTAGCTTCTTGAAACTTGACACAATAAAGTAGTTTCCCGTTCTATCTCTATGTTTTGTTTCCTCTTGATGTAGCCCTAAGCAGTGTCTGGTGAGAAACACTTTCAAGGAAAGGGGTTGCCAGGCTTCCCAAAATTACGAATCTCCAGAAATCTCAGCAAATATTTTTTCACCCAATCTGGATGATACTTTCAGGTAATGATCAGTACACTAACGTGACTTGGTTCCCCAAATTTCCTTCTTCTATGTTGAAGCGTTCCTTTGCAGTAACAGTTTGAATTTTTAGGTTTCACTCTGTTTTCTCCTATATTGATAGATGTATTTGGAACTCTAAATCCAACACGGTTTGTGCTAGCTTCTTGAAACTTGACACAATAAAGTAGTTTCCCATTCTATCTCTATGTTTTGTTTCCTCTTGATGTAGCCCTAAGCAGTGTCTGTCGAGAAACACTTTCATGGAAAGGGGTTGACAAGCTTCTCAAAATAATGAATCTCCAGAAATCTCTGCAAATATTTTTTCACCCAAACTGGATGATACTTTCTGGTATTGATCAGTAAACTAAGGCGACTTGGTTCCCCAAATTTCGTTCTTCTTTGTTGAAGCGTTCTTTTCCAGTAACAGTTTGAATTTTTAGCTTTCACTCTGTTTTCTCCTATATTGATAGATGTATTTGGATCTCTAAATCCTACACGGTTTGTGCTAGCTTCTTGAAACTTGACACAATAAAGTAGTTTCACGTTCTATCTCTATGTTTTGTTTCCTCTTGATGTAGCCCTAAGTAGTGCCTGGCCAGAAACACTTTCATGGAAAGGGGTTGCCAAGTTTCCCAAAATTACGAATCTCCAGAAATCTCAGCAAATATTTTTTCACCCAAACTGGATGATACTTTCAGGTAATGATCAGTACACTAACGCGACTTGGTTCTCCAAATTTCGTTCTTCTATGTTGAAGCGTTCGTTTCCAGTAACAGTTTGAATTTTTAGCTTTCATCTGTTTTCTCCTATATTGATAGATGTATTTGGATCTCTAAATCCTACACGGTTTGTGCTAGCTTCTTGAAACTTGACACAATAAAGTAGATTCACGTTCTATCTCTATGTTTTCTTTCCTCTTGATGTAGCCCTAAGCAGTGACTGGGGAGAAACTCTTTCATGGAAAGTGGTTGCCAAGCTTCCAAAAATTACGAATCTCCAGAAATCTCAGCAAATATTTTTTTCACCCAAACTGGATGATACTTTCAGGTAATGATCAGTACACTAACGCGACTTGGTTCCCCAAATTTCGTTCTTATATGTTGAAGCGTTCGTTTCCAGTAACAGTTTGAATTTTTAGCTTTCACTCTGTTTTCTCCTATATTGATAGATGTATTTGGAACTCTAAATCCACCACGGTTTGTGCTAGCTTCTTGAAGTTTGACACAATAAAGTAGTTTCCCGTTCTATCTCTATGTTTTGTTTCCTCTTGATGTAGCCCTAAGCAGTGTCTGGCTAGAAACACTTTCATGTAAAGGGGTTGCCAAGTTTCCCAAAATTACGAATTTCCAGAAATCTCAGCAAATATTTTTTCACCCAAACTGGATGATACTTTCAGGTAATGATCAGTACACTAAGGCAACTTGGTCCCCAAATTTCGTTCTTCTATGTTGAAGCGTTCGTTTCCAGTAACAGTTTGAATTTTTAGGTTTCACTCTGTTTTCTCCTATATTGATAGATGTATTTGGAACTCTAAATCCAACACGGTTTGTGCTAGCTTCTTGAAACTTGACACAATAAAGTAGTTTCCCATTCTATCTCTATGTTTTGTTTCCTCTTGATGTAGCCCTAAGCAGTGACTGGCGAGAAACACTTTCAAGGAAAGGGGTTGCCAGGCTTCCCAAAATTACGAATCTCCAGAAATCTCAGCAAATATTTTTTCACCCAATCTGGATGATACTTTCAGGTAATGATCAGTACACTAACGTGACTTGATTCCCCAAATTTCCTTCTTCTATGTTGAAGAGTTCGTTTCCAGTAACAGTTTGAATTTTTAGGTTTCACTCTGTTTTCTCCTATATTGATAGATGTATTTGGAACTCTAAATCCAACACGGTTTGTGCTAGCTTCTTGAAACTTGACACAATAAAGTAGTTTCCCATTCTATCTCTATGTTTTGTTTCCTCTTGATGTAGCCCTAAGCAGTGTCTGTCGAGAAACACTTTCATGGAAAGGGGTTGCCAGGCTTCTCAAAATTATGAATCTCCAGAAATCTCTGCAAATATTTTTTCACCCAAACTGGATGATACTTTCTGGTAATGATCAGTAAACTAAGGCGACTTGGTTCCCCAAATTTCGTTCTTCTAAGTTGAAGCGTTCGTTTCCAGTAACAGTTTGAATTTTTAAGATTTACTCTGTTTTCTCCTATATTGATAGATGTATTTGGAACTCTAAATCCAACACGGTTTGTGCTAGCTTCTTTGAACTTGACACAATAAAGTAGTTTCACGTTCTATCTCTATGTTTTGTTTCCTCTTGATGTAGCCCTAAGCAGTGACTGGCGAGAAACACTTTCATGGAAAGGGGTTGCCAAGCTTCCAAAAATTACGAAACTCCAGAAATCTCAGCAAATATTTTTTCACCCAAACTGGATGATACTTTCAGGTAATGATCAGTACACTATGGCGACTTGGTTCCCCAAATTTTGTTCTTCTATGTTGAAGCGTTCGTTTCCAGTAACATTTTTAATTTTTATCTTTCACTCTGTTTTCTCCTATATTGATAGATGTATTTGGAACTCTAAATCCAACACGGTTTGTGCTAGCTTCTTGAAACTTGACACAATAAAGTAGTTTCACATTCTATCTCTATGTTTTGTTTCCTATTGATGTAGCCCTAAGCAGTGACTGGCGAAAAACACTTTCATGGAAAGGGGTTGCCAGGCTTCCCAAAATTACGAATCTCCAGAAATCTCAGCAAATATTTTTTCAACCAAACTGGATGATACTTTCAGGTAATGATCAGTACACTATGGCGACTTGGTACCCCAAATTTCGTTCTTCTATGTTGAAGCGTTCGTTTCCAGTAACAGTTTGAATTTTTAGCTTTCACTCTGTTTTCTCCTATATTGATAGATGTATTTGGATCTCTAAATCCTACACGGTTTGTGCTAGCTTCTTGAAACTTGACACAATAAAGTAGATTCACGTTCTATCTCTATGTTTTCTTTCCGCTTGATGTAGCCCTAAGCAGTGACTGGGGAGAAACTCTTTCATGGAAAGGGGTTGCCAAGCTTTCAAAAATTACGAATCTCCAGAAATCTCAGCAAATATTTTTTCACACAAACTGGATGATACTTTCAGGTAATGATCAGTACACTAAGGCGACTTGCTTCCCCAAATTTCGTTCTTCTATGTTGAAGCGTTCGTTTCCAGTAACAGTTTGAATTTTTAGGTTTCACTCTGTTTTCTCCTATATTGATAGATGTATTTGGAACTCTGAATCCAACATGGTTTGTGCTAGCTTCTTGAAACTTGACACAATAAAGTAGTTTCACGTTCTATCTCTATGTTTTGTTTCCTCTTGATGTTGCCCTAAGCAATGTCTGGCGAGAAACACTTTCATGGAAAGGGGTTGCCAAGCTTCCAAAAATTACGAATCTCCAGAAATCTCAGCAAATATTTTTTCACCCAAACTGGATGATACTTTCAGGTAATGATCAGTACACTAACGCGACTTGGTTCCCCAAATTTCGTTCTTCTATGTTGAAGCGTTCGTTTCCAGTAACAGTTTGAATTTTTAGCTTTCACTCTGTTTTCTCCTATATTGATAGATGTATTTGGAACTCTAAATCCACCACGGTTTGTGCTAGCTTCTTGAAGTTTGACACAATAAAGTAGTTTCCCGTTCTATCTCTATGTTTTGTTTCCTCTTGATGTAGCCCTAAGCAGTGTCTGGCTAGAAACACTTTCATGTAAAGGGGTTGCCAAGTTTCCCAAAATTACGAATTTCCAGAAATCTCAGCAAATATTTTTTCACCCAAACTGGATGATACTTTCAGGTAATGATCAGTACACTAAGGCGACTTGGTTCCCCAAATTTCGTTCTTCTATGTTGAAGCGTTCGTTTCCAGTAACAGTTTGAATTTTTAGGTTTCACTCTGTTTTCTCCTATATTGATAGATGTATTTGGAACTCTAAATCCAACACGGTTTGTGCTAGCTTCTTGAAACTTGACACAATAAAGTAGTTTCCCATTCTATCTCTATGTTTTGTTTCCTCTTGATGTAGCCCTAAGCAGTGACTGGCGAGAAACACTATCAAGGAAAGGGGTTGCCAGGCTTCCCAAAATTACGAATCTCCAGAAATCTCAGCAAATATTTTTTCACCCAATCTGGATGATACTTTCAGGTAATGATCAGTACACTAACGTGACTTGATTCCCCAAATTTCCTTCTTCTATGTTGAAGATTTCGTTTCCAGGAACAGTTTGAATTTTTAGGTTTCACTCTGTTTTCTCCTATATTGATAGATGTATTTGGAACTCTAAATCCAACACGGTTTGTGCTAGCTTCTTGAAACTTGACACAATAAAGTAGTTTCCCATTCTATCTCTATGTTTTGCTTCCTCTTGATGTAGCCCTAAGCAGTGTCTGTCGAGAAACACTTTCATGGAAAGGGGTTGCCAGGCTTCTCAAAATTATGAATCTCCAGAAATCTCTGCAAATATTTTTTCACCCAAACTGGATGATACTTTCTGGTAATGATCAGTAAACTAAGGCGACTTGGTTCCCCAAATTTCGTTCTTCTATGTTGAAGCGTTCCTTTCCAGTAACAGTTTGAAATTTTAGCTTTCACTCTGTTTTCTCCGATATTGATAGATGTATTTGGATCTCTAAATCCTACACGGTTTGTGCTAGCTTCTTGAAACTTGACACAATAAAGTAGTTTCACGTTCTATCTCTATGTTTTGTTTCCTCTTGATGTAGCCCTAAGCAGTGACTGGCGAAAAACACTTTCATGGAAAGGTGTTGCCAGGCTTCCCAACATTACGAATCTCCGGAAATCTCATCAAATATTTCTTCACCCAAACTGGATGATACTTTCAGGTATTCATCAGTACACTAAGGCGACTTGGTTCCCCAAATTTTGTTCTTCTATGTTGAAGCGTTCGTTTCCAGTAACAGTTTGAATTTTTAGGTTTCACTCTGTTTTCTCCTATATTGATAGATGTATTTGGAACTCTAAATCCAACATGGTTTGTGCTAGCTTCTTGAAGTTTGACACAATAAAGTAGTTTCACGTTCTATCTCTATGTTTTGTTTCCTCTTGATGTAGCCCTTAGCAGTGACTGGCGAAAAACACTTTCATGGAAAGGTGTTGCCAGGCTTCCCAACATTACGAATCTCCGGAAATCTCATCAAATATTTTTTCACCCAAACTGGATGATACTTTCAGGTATTGATCAGTACACTAAGGAGACTTGGTTCCCCAAATTTTTTTCTTCTATGTTGGAGCGTTCGTTTCCAGTAACAGTTTGAATTTTTAGGTTTCACTCTGTTTTCTCCTATATTGATAGATGTATTTGGAACTCTAAATCCAACACGGTTTGTGCTAGCTTCTTGAAGTTTGACACAATAAAGTAGTTTCACGTTCTATCTCTATGTTTTGTTTCCTCTTGATGTAGCCCTAAGCAGTGACTGGCGAGAAACACTTTCATGGAAAGTGGTTGCCAAGCTTCCAAAAATTACGAAACTCCAGAAATCTCAGCAAATATTTTTTCACCCAAACTGGATGATACTTTCAGGTAATGATGAGTACACTAAGGCTACTTGGTTCCCCAAATTTCGTTCTTCTATGTTGAAGGGTTCGTTTCCAGTAACAGTTTGAATTTTTAGGTCACTCTGTTTTCTCCTATATTGATAGATGTATTTGGAACTCTAAATCCACCACGGTTTGTGCTAGCTTCTTGTAACTTGACACAATAAAGTAGTTTCACGTTCTATCTCTATGTTTTGTTTCCTCTTGATGTAGCCCTAAGCAGTGACTGGCGAGAAACACTTTCATGGAAAGGGGTTGCCAGGCTTCCCAAAATTACGAATCTCCAGAAATCTGAGCAAATATTTTTTCACCCAAACTGAATGATACTTTCAGGTAATTATCAGTACACTATGGCGACTTGGTTCCCCAAATTTCGTTCTTCTATGTTGAAGCATTCGTTTCCAGTAACAGTTTGAATTTTTAGCTTTCACTCTGTTTTCTCCTATATTGATAGATGTATTTGGAACTCTAAATCCAACACAGTTTGTGCTAGCTTCTTGAAACTTGACACAATAAAGTAGTTTCCCATTCTATCTCTATGTTTTGTTTCCTCTTGATGTAGCCCTAAGCAGTATCTGGTGAGAAACACTTTCAAGGAAAGGGGTTGCCAGGCTTCCCAAAATTACGAATCTCCAGAAATCTCAGCAAATATTTTTTCACCCAATCTGGATGATACTTTCAGGTAATGATCAGTACACTATGGCGACTTGGTTCCCCAAATTTCGTTCTTCTATGTTGAAGCGTTCGTTTGCAGTAACAGTTTGAATTTTTAAGTTTTACTCTGTTTTCTCCTATATTGATAGATGTATTTGGAACTCTAAATCCAACACGGTTTCTGCTAGCTTCTTTGAACTTGACACAATAAAGTAGTTTCACGTTCTATCTCTATTTTTTGTTTCCTCTTGATGTAGCCCTAAGCAGTGACTGGCGAGAAACACTTTCATGGAAAGGGGTTGCCAAGCTTCCAAAAATTATGAAACTCCAGAAATCTCAGCAAATATTTTTTCACCCAAACTGGATGATAGTTTCAGGTAATGATCAGTACACTATGGCGACTTGGTTCCCCAAATTTTGTTCTTCTATGTTGAAGCGTTCGTTTCCAGTAACATTTTTAATTTTTATCTTTCACTCTGTTTTCTCCTAAATTGATAGATGTATTTGGAACTCTAAATCCAACACGGTTTGTGCTAGCTTCTTGAAACTTGACACAATAAAGTAGTTTCACATTCTATCTCTATGTTTTGTTTCCTCTTGATGTAGCCCTAAGCAGTGACTGGCGAAAAACACTTTCATGGAAAGGGTTGCCAGGCTTCCCAAAATTACGAATCTCCAGAAATCTCAGCAAATATTTTTTCACCCAAACTGGATGATACTTGCAGGTAATGATCAGTACACTATGGCGACTTGGTTCCCCAAATTTCGTTCTTCTATGTTGAAGCGTTCGTTTCCAGTAACAGTTTGAATTTTTAAGTTTTACTCTGTTTTCTCCTATATTGATAGATGTATTTGGAACTCTAAATCCAACACGGTTTCTGCTAGCTTCTTTGAACTTGACACAATAAAGCAGTTTCACATTCTATCTCTATGTTTTGTTTCCTCTTGATGTAGCCCTAAGCAGTGACTGGCGAGAAACACTTTAATGGAAAGGGGTTGCCAAGCTTCCAAAAATTACGAATCTCCAGAAATCTCAGCAAATATTTTTTCACCCAAACTGGATGATACTTTCAGGTAATGATCAGTACACTAACGCGACTTGGTTCTCCAAATTTCGTTCTTCTATGTTGAAGCGTTCGTTTCCAGTAACAGTTTGAATTTTTAGCTTTCACTCTGTTTTCTCCTATATTGATAGATGTATTTGGATCTCTAAATCCTACACGGTTTGTGCTAGCTTCTTGAAACTTGACACAATAAAGTAGATTCACGTTCTATCTCTATGTTTTCTTTCCTCTTGATGTAGCCCTAAGCAGTGACTGGGGAGAAACTCTTTCATGGAAAGGGGTTGCCAAGCTTTCAAAAATTACGAATCTCCAGAAATCTCAGCAAATATTTTTTCACACAAACTGGATGATACTTGCAGGTAATGATCAGTACACTAAGGCAACTTGCTTCCCCAAATTTCGTTCTTCTATGTTGAAGCGTTCGTTTCCAGTAACAGTTTGAATTTTTAGGTTTCACTCTGTTTTCTCCTATATTGATAGATGTATTTGGAACTCTGAATCCAACACGGTTTGTGCTAGCTTCTTGAAACTTGACACAATAAAGTAGTTTCACGTTCTATCTCTATGTTTTGTTTCCTCTTGATGTAGCCCTAAGCAATGACTGGCGAGAAACACTTTCATGGAAAGGGGTTGCCAAGCTTCCAAAAATTACGAATCTCCAGAAATCTCAGCAAATATTTTTTCACCCAAACTGGATGATACTTTCAGCTAATGATCAGTACACTAACGCGACTTGGTTCCCCAAATTTCGTTCTTCTATGTTGAAGCGTTCGTTTCCAGTAACAGTTTGAATTTTTAGCTTTCACTCTGTTTTCTCCTATATTGATAGATGTATTTGGAACTCTAAATCCACCACGGTTTGTGCTAGCTTCTTGAAGTTTGACACAATAAAGTAGTTTCCCGTTCTATCTCTATGTTTTGTTTCCTCTTGATGTAGCCCTAAGCAGTGTCTGGCTAGAAACACTTTCATGTAAAGGGGTTGCAAAGTTTCCCAAAATTATGAATTTCCAGAAATCTCAGCAAATATTTTTTCACCCAAACTGGATGATACTTTCAGGTAATGATCAGTACACTAAGGCGACTTGGTTCCCCAAATTTCGTTCTTCTATGTTGAAGTGTTCGTTTCCAGTAACAGTTTGAATTTTTAGGTTTCACTCTGTTTTCTCCTATATTGATAGATGTATTTGGAACTCTAAATCCAACACGGTTTGTGGTAGCTTCTTGAAACTTGACACAATAAAGTAGTTTCCCATTCTATCTCTATGTTTTGTTTCCTCTTGATGTAGCCCTAAGCAGTGTCTGTCGAGAAACACTTTCATGGAAAGGGGTTGCCAGGCTTCTCAAAATTATGAATCTCCAGAAATCTCTGCAAATATTTTTTCACCCAAACTGGATGATACTTTCTGGTAATGATCAGTAAACTAAGGCGACTTGGTTCCCCAAATTTCGTTCTTCTATGTTGAAGCGTTCCTTTCCAGTAACAGTTTGAAATTTTAGCTTTCACTCTGTTTTCTCCGATATTGATAGATGTATTTGGATCTCTAAATCCTACACGGTTTGTGCTAGCTTCTTGAAACTTGACACAATAAAGTAGTTTCACGTTCTATCTCTATGTTTTTTTTCCTCTTGATGTAGCCCTAAGCAGTGACTGGCGAAAAACACTTTCATGGAAAGGTGTTGCCAGGCTTCCCAACATTACGAATCTCCGGAAATCTCATCAAATATTTTTTCACCCAAACTGGATGATACTTTCAGGTATTGATCAGTACACTAAGGCGACTTGGTTCCCCAAATTTTGTTCTTCTATGTTGAAGCGTTCGTTTCCAGTAACAGTTTGAATTTTTAGGTTTCACTCTGTTTTCTCCTATATTGATAGATGTATTTGGAACTCTAAATCCAACACGGTTTGTGCTAGCTTCTTGAAGTTTGACACAATAAAGTAGTTTCACGTTCTATCTCTATGTTTTGTTTCCTCTTGATGTAGCCCTAAGCAGTGACTGGCGAGAAACACTTTCATGGAAAGTGGTTGCCAAGCTTCCAAAAATTACGAAACTCCAGAAATCTCAGCAAATATTTTTTCACCCAAACTGGATGATACTTTCAGGTAATGATGAGTACACTAAGGCTACTTGGTTCCCGAAATTTCGTTCTTCTATGTTGAAGGGTTCGTTTCCAGTAACAGTTTGAATTTTTAGGTTTCACTCTGTTTTCTCCTATATTGATAGATGTATTTGGAACTCTAAATCCGACACGGTTTGTGCTAGCTTCTTGAAACTTGACACAATAAAGTAGTTTCACGTTCTATCTCTATGTTTTGTTTCCTCTAGATGTAGCCCTAAGCAGTGACTGGCGAGAAACACTTTCATGGAAAGGGGTTGCCAGGCTTCCCAAAATTACGAATCTCAAGAAATCTGAGCAAATATTTTTTCACCCAAACTGAATGATACTTTCAGGTAATTATCAGTACACTATGGCGACTTGGTTCCCCAAATTTCGTTCTTCTATGTTGAAGCATTCGTTTCCAGTAACAGTTTGAATTTTTAGCTTTCACTCTGTTTTCTCCTATATTGATAGATGTATTTGGAACTCTAAATCCAACACAGTTTGTGCTAGCTTCTTGAAACTTGACACAATAAAGTAGTTTCCCGTTCTATCTCTATGTTTTGTTTCCTCTTGATGTAGCCCTAAGCAGTGACTGGCGAAAAACACTTTCATGGAAAGGGGTTGCCAGGCTTCCCAGAATTACGAATCTCCAGAAATCTCAGCAAATATTTTTTCACCCAAACTGGATGATACTTTCAGGTAATGATCAGTACACTATGGCGACTTGGTTCCCCAAATTTCGTTCTTCTATGTTGAAGCGTTCGTTTCCAGTAACAGTTTGAATTTTTAAGTTTTACTCTGTTTTCTCCTATATTGATAGATGTATTTGGAACTCTAAATCCAACACGGTTTCTGCTAGCTTCTTTGAACTTGACACAATAAAGTAGTTTCACGTTCTATCTCTATGTTTTGTTTCCTCTTGATGTAGCCCTAAGCAGTGACTGGCGAGAAACACTTTCATGGAAAGGGGTTGCCAAGCTTCCAAAAATTATGAAACTCCAGAAATCTCAGCAAATATTTTTTCACCCAAACTGGATGATAGTTTCAGGTAATGATCAGTACACTATGGCGACTTGGTTCCCCAAATTTTGTTCTTCTATGTTGAAGCGTTCGTTTCCAGTAACATTTTTAATTTTTATCTTTCACTCTGTTTTCTCCTATATTGATAGATGTATTTGGAACTCTAAATCCAACACGGTTTGTGCTAGCTTCTTGAAACTTGACACAATAAAGTAGTTTCACATTCTATCTCTATGTTTTGTTTCCTCTTGATGTAGCCCTAAGCAGTGACTGGCGAAAAACACTTTCATGGAAAGGGGTTGCCAGGCTTCCCAAAATTACGAATCTCCAGAAATCTCAGCAAATATTTTTTCACCCAAACTGGATGATACTTGCAGGTAATGATCAGTACACTATGGCGACTTGGTTCCCCAAATTTCGTTCTTCTATGTTGAAGCGTTCGTTTCCAGTAACAGTTTGAATTTTTAAGTTTTACTCTGTTTTCTCCTATATTGATAGATGTATTTGGAACTCTAAATCCAACACGGGTTCTGCTAGCTTCTTTGAACTTGACAAAATAAAGTAGTTTCACATTCTATCTCTATGTTTTGTTTCCTCTTGATGTAGCCCTAAGCAGTGACTGGCGAGAAACACTTTAATGGAAAGGGGTTGCCAAGCTTCCAAAAATTACGAATCTCCAGAAATCTCAGCAAATATTTTTTCACCCAAACTGGATGATACTTTCAGGTAATGATCAGTACACTAACGCGACTTGGTTCTCCAAATTTCGTTCTTCTATGTTGAAGCGTTCGTTTCCAGTAACAGTTTGAATTTTTAGCTTTCACTCTGTTTTCTCCTATATTGATAGATGTATTTGGATCTCTAAATCCTACACGGTTTGTGCTAGCTTCTTGAAACTTGACACAATAAAGTAGATTCACGTTCTATCTCTATGTTTTCTTTCCTCTTGATGTGGCCCTAAGCAGTGACTGGGGAGAAACTCTTTCATGGAAAGGGGTTGCCAAGCTTTCAAAAATTACGAATCTCCAGAAATCTCAGCAAATATTTTTTCACACAAACTGGATGATACTTTCAGGTAATGATCAGTACACTAAGGCGACTTGCTTCCCCAAATTTCGTTCTTCTATGTTGAAGCGTTCGTTTCCAGTAACAGTTTGAATTTTTAGGTTTCACTCTGTTTTCTCCTATATTGATAGATGTATTTGGAACTCTAAATCCAACACGGTTTCTGCTAGCTTCTTTGAACTTGACACAATAAAGTAGTTTCATGTTCTATCTCTATGTTTTGTTTCCTCTTGATGTAGCCCTAAGCAGTGACTGGCGAGAAACACTTTCATGGAAAGGGGTTGCCAGGCTTCCCAACATTATGAATCTCCGGAAATCTCATCAAATATTTTTTCACCCAATCTGGATGATACTTTCAGGTAATGATCAGTACACTAAGGCGACTTGGTTCCCCAAATTTTGTTCTTCTATGTTGAAGCGTTCGTTTCCAGTAACAGTTTGAATTTTTAGGTTTCACTCTGTTTTCTCCTATATTGATAGATGTATTTGGAACTCTAAATCCAACACGGTTTGTGCTAGCTTCTTGAAGTTTGACACAATAAAGTAGTTTCACGATCTATCTCTATGTTTTGTTTCCTCTTGATGTAGCTCTAAGCAGTGACTGGCAAGAAACACTTGCATGGAAAGGGGTTGCCAATTTTCCTAAAATTATGAATCTCCAGAAATCTCAGCAAATATTTTTTCACCCAAACTGGATGATACTTTCAGGTAATGATCAGTACACTAAGGTGACTTGGTTCCCCAAATTTCGTTCTTCTATGTTGAAGCGTTCGTTTCCAGTGACAGTTTGAATTTTTAGGTTTCACTCTGTTTTCTCCTATATTGATAGATGTATTTGGAACTCTAAATCCAACACGGTTTCTGCTAGCTTCTTTGAACTTGACACAATAAAGTAGTTTCATGTTCTATCTCTATGTTTTGTTTCCTCTTGATGTAGCCCTAAGCAGTGGCTGGCGAGAAACACTTTCATGGAAACGGATTGCCAGGCTTCCCAAAATTACGAATCTCCAGAAATCTCAGCAAATATTTTTTCACCCAATCTGGATGATACTTTCAATTAATGATCATTACACTAACGTGACTTGGTTACCCAAATTTTGTTCTTCTATGTTGAAGCGTTCGTTTCCAGTAACAGTTTGAATTTTTAGGTTTCACTCTGTTTTCTCCTATATTGATAGATGTATTTGGAACTCTAAATCCAACACGGTCTGTGCTATCTTCTTGAAACTTGACACAATAAAGTAGTTTCCCGATCTATCTCTATGTTTTGTTTCCTCTTGATGTAGCCCTAAGCAGTGTCTGGCGAGAAACACTTTCATGGAAAGGGGTTGCCAGGCTTCCCAAAATTACGAATCTCCAGAAATCTCAGCAAATATTTTTTCACCCCAACTGGTTGATACTTTCAGATAATGATCAGTACACTAAGGCGACTTGGTTCCCCAAATTTTGTTCTTCTATGTTGAAGCGTTGGTTTCCAGTAACAGTTTGAATTTTTAGGTTTCACTCTGTTTTCTCCTATAATGATAGATGTATTTGGAACTGTAAATCCAACACGGTTTGAGCTAGCTTCTTGAAACTTGACACAATAAAGTAGTTTCCCGTTCTATCTCTATGTTTTGTTTCCTCTTGATGTAGCCCTAAGCAGTGTCAGGCGAGGAACACTTTCATGGAAAGGGGTTGACAAGTTTCCCAAAATTACGAATCTCCAGAAATCTCAGCAAATATTTTTTCACCCAAACTGGATGATACTTTCAGGTAATGATCAGTACACTGAGGCGACTTGGTTCCCCAAATTTCGTTCTTCTATGTTGAAGCGTTCGTTTCCAGTAACAGTTTGAATTTTTAGGTTTCACTCTGTTTTCTCCTATATTGATAGATATATTTGGAACTCTAAATCCAACACGGTTTTTGCAAGCTTCTTGAAAATTGACACAATAAAGTAGTTTCAAGTTCTATCTCTATGTTTTTTTTTTCCTCTTGATGTAGCCCTAAGCAGTGACTGGCGAGAAACACTTTCATGGAAAGGGGTTGCCAGGCTTCCCAAAATTACGAATCTCCAGAAATCTCAGCAATTATTTTTTCACCCAATCTGAATGATACTTTCAGGTAATGATCACTACACTAACGTGACTTGGTTCCCCAAATTTCCTTCTTCTATGTTGAAGCGTTCATTTCCTGTAACAGTTTGAATTTTTAGGTTTCACTCTGTTTTCTCCTATATTGATAGATGTATTTGGAACTCTAAATCCAACACGGTTTGTGCTAGCTTCTTGAAACTTGACACAATAAAGTAGTTTCCCATTCTATCCCTATGTTTTGTTTTCTCTTGATGTAGCCCTAAGCAGTGTCTGGCGAGAAACACTTTCATGGAAAGGGGTTGCCAGGCTTCCAAAAATTACAAATCTCCAGAAATCTCAGCAAATATTTTTTCACCCAAACTGGATGATACTTTCAAGTAATGATCAGTACACTAAGGCGACTTGGTTCCCCAAATTTCGTTTTCTATGTTGAAGCGTTCCTTTCCAGTAACAGTTTGAATTTTTAGCTTTCACTCTGTTTTCTCCTATATTGATAGACGTATTTGGAACTCTAAATCCAACACGGTTTGTGCTAGCTTCTTTGAACTTGACACATTAAAGTAGTTTCACGTTCTATCTCTATGTTTTGTTTCCTCTTGATGTAGCCCTAAGCAGTGTCTGGCCAGAAACACTTTCATGGAAAGGGGTTGCCAAGTTTCCAAAAATTACGAATCTCCAGAAATCTCAGCAAATATTTTTTCACCCAAACTGGATGATACTTTCAGGTAATGATCAGTACACTAAGGCGACTTGGTTCCCCAAAGTTCGTTCTTCTATGTTGAAGTGTTCGTTTCCAGTAACAGTTTGAATTTTTAGGTTTCACTCTGTTTTCTCCTATATTGATAGATGTATTTGGAACTCTAAATCCAACACGGTTTGTGCAAGCTTCTTGAAACTTGACACAATAAAGTAGTTTCATGTTCTATCTCTATGTTTTTTTTCCTCTTGATGTAGCCCTAAGCAGTGACTTGCGAGAAACACTTTCATGGAAAGGGGTTGCCAAGCTTCCAAAAATTACGAATCTCCAGAAACCTCAGCAAATCTTTTTTCACCCAAACTGGATGATACTTTCAGGTAATGATCAGTAAACAAATCCGACTTGGTTCCCCAAATTTCGTTCTTCTATGTTGAAGCGTTCCTTTCCAGTAACAGTTTGAATTTTTAGGTTTCACTCTGTTTTCTCCTATATTGATAGATGTATTTGGAACTCTAAATCCAACACGGTTTGTGCTGGCTTCTTTGAACTTGACACAATAAAGTAGTTTCATGTTCTATCTCTATGTTTTGTTTCCTCTTGATGTAGCCCTAAGCAGTGACTGGCGAAAAACATTTTCATGGAAAGGGGTTGCCAGGCTTCACAAAATTACGAATCTCCAGAAATCTCAGCAAATATTTTTTCACCCAAACTGGATAATACTTTCAGGTAATGATCAGTAAACAAAGCTGACTTGGTTCCCCAAATTTCGTTCTTCTATGTTGAAGCGTTCCTTTCCACTAACAGTTTGAATTTTTAGCTTTCACTCTGTTTTCTCCTATATGGATAGATGTATTTGGAACTCTAAATCCAACACGGTTTGTGCTAGCTACTTGAAACTTGAAACAATAAAGTAGTTTCACATTCTATCTCTATGTTTTCTTTCCTCTTGATGTAGCCCTAAGCAGTGACTGGCGAGAAACACTTTCATGGAAAGGAGTTGCTAGGCTTCCCAAAATTACGAATCTCCAGAAACCTCAGCAAACATTTTTTCACCCAAACTGGATGATACTTTCAGGTAATGATCAGTACACTAAGGCGACTTGGTTCCCCAAATTTCGTTCTTCTATGTTGAAGCGTTCGTTTCCAGTAACAGTTTGAATTTTTAGGTTTCACTCTGTTTTCTCCTATATTGATAGATGTATTTGGAACTCTAAATCCAACACGGTCTCCGCTAGCTTCTTTGAACTTTACACAATAAAGTAGTTCACGTTCCATCTCTATGTTTTGTTTCCTCTTGATGTAGCCCTAAGCAGTGACTGGCGAGAAACACTTTCATGGAAAGTGGTTGCCAGGCTTACCAAAATTACGAATCTCCAGAAATCTCAGCAAATATTTTTTCACCCAATCTGGATGATACTTTCAGGTAATGATCAGTACACTAAGGTGACTTGGTTCCCAAAATTTCGTTCTTCTTTGTTTAAGCGTTGGTTTCCAGTAACAGTTTGAATTTTTAGGTTTCACTCTCTTTTCTCCTATATTGATAGATGTATTTGGAACTGTAAATCCAACACTGTTTCTGCTAGCTTCTTTGAACTTTACACAATAAAGTAGTTTCACGTTCTATCTCTATGTTTTGTTTCCTCTTGATGTAGCCCTAAGCAGTGACTGGCGAGAAACACTTACATGGAAAGGGGTTGCCAGGCTTCCCAAAATTACGAATCTCCAGAAATCTCAGGAAATATTTTTTCACCCAAACTGGATGATACTTTCAGGTCATGATCAGTACACTAAGTCGACTTGGTTCCCCAAATTTCGTTCTTCTATGTTGAAGCGTTCCTTTCCAGTAACAGTTTGAATTTTTAGCTTTCACTCTGTTTTCTCCTATATTGATAGATGTATTTGGAACACTAAATCCAACACGGTTTGTGCTAGCTTCTTGAAACTTGACACAATAAAGTAGTTTCCCGTTCTATCTCTATGTTTTGTTTCCTCTTGATGTAGCCCTAAGCAGTGACTGGCGAGAAACACTTTCATGGAAAGGAGTTGCCAGGCTTCGCAAAATTACGAATCTCCAGAAATCTCAGCAAATATTTTTTCACCCCAACTGGATGATACTTTCAGGTAATGATCAGTACACTAAGGCGACTTGGTTCCCCAAATTTCGTTCTTCTATGTTGAAGCGTTCGTTTCCAGTAACAGTTTGAATTTTTAAGTTTCACTCTGTTTTCTCCTATATTGATAGATGTATTTGGAAATGTAAATCCAACACGGTTTGTGCTAGCTTCTTGAAACTTGACACAATAAAGTAGTTTCCCATTCTATCTCTATGTTTTGTTTCCTCTTGATGTAGCCCTAAGCAGTGTCTGGCCAGAAACACTTTCATGGAAGGGGTTGCCAAGTTTCCAAAAATTACGAATCTCCAGAAATCTCAGCAAATATTTTTTCACCCAAACTGGATGATACTTTCAGGTAATGATTAGTACACTAAGGCGACTTGGTTCCCCAAAGTTCGTTCTTCTATGTTGAAGAGTTCGTTTCCAGTAATAGTTTGAAATTTTAGGTTTCACTCTGTTTTCTCCTATATTGATAGATGTATTTGGAACTCTAAATCCAACACGGTTTGTGATAGCTTCTTGAAGTTTGACGCAATAAAGTAGTTTCACGTTCTATCTCTATGTTTTGTTTCCTCTTGATGTAGCCCTAAGCAGTGACTGGCGAGAAACACTTTCATGGAAAGGTGTTCCCAAGCTTCCAAAAATTACGAATCTCCAGAAATCTCAGCAAATATTTTTTCACACAAACTGGATGATACTTTCAGGTAATGATCAGTACACTAAGGCGACTTGCTTCCCCAAATTTCGTTCTTCTATGTTGAAGCGTTCGTTTCCAGTAACAGTTTGAATTTTTAGGTTTCACTCTGTTTTCTCCTATATTGATAGATGTATTTGGAACTCTAAATCCAACACGGTTTCTGCTAGCTTCTTTGAACTTGACACAATAAAGTAGTTTCATGTTCTATCTCTATGTTTTGTTTCCTCTTGATGTAGCCCTAAGCAGTGACTGGCGAGAAACACTTTCATGGAAAGGGGTTGCCAGGCTTCCCAACATTATGAATCTCCGGAAATCTCATCAAATATTTTTTCACCCAATCTGGATGATACTTTCAGGTAATGATCAGTACACTAAGGCGACTTGGTTCCCCAAATTTTGTTCTTCTATGTTGAAGCGTTCGTTTCCAGTAACAGTTTGAATTTTTAGGTTTCACTCTGTTTTCTCCTATATTGATAGATGTATTTGGAACTCTAAATCCAACACGGTTTGTGCTAGCTTCTTGAAGTTTGACACAATAAAGTAGTTTCACGATCTATCTCTATGTTTTGTTTCCTCTTGATGTAGCTCTAAGCAGTGACTGGCAAGAAACACTTGCATGGAAAGGGGTTGACAATTTTCCTAAAATTATGAATCTCCAGAAATCTCAGCAAATATTTTTTCACCCAAACTGGATGATACTTTCAGGTAATGATCAGTACACTAAGGTGACTTGGTTCCCCAAATTTCGTTCTTCTATGTTGAAGCGTTCGTTTCCAGTGACAGTTTGAATTTTTAGGTTTCACTCTGTTTTCTCCTATATTGATAGATGTATTTGGAACTCTAAATCCAACACGGTCTGTGCTATCTTCTTGAAACTTGACACAATAAAGTAGTTTCCCGATCTATCTCTATGTTTTGTTTCCTCTTGATGTAGCCCTAAGCAGTGTCTGGCGAGAAACACTTTCATGGAAAGGGGTTGCCAGGCTTCCCAAAATTACGAATCTCCAGAAATCTCAGCAAATATTTTTTCACCCCAACTGGTTGATACTTTCAGATAATGATCAGTACACTAAGGCGACTTGGTTCCCCAAATTTTGTTCTTCTATGTTGAAGCGTTGGTTTCCAGTAACAGTTTGAATTTTTAGGTTTCACTCTGTTTTCTCCTATAATGAAGATGTATTTGGAACTGTAAATCCAACACGGTTTGAGCTAGCTTCTTGAAACTTGACACAATAAAGTAGTTTCCCGTTCTATCTCTATGTTTTGTTTCCTCTTGATGTAGCCCTAAGCAGTGTCAGGCGAGGAACACTTTCATGGAAAGGGGTTGACAAGTTTCCCAAAATTACGAATCTCCAGAAATCTCAGCAAATATTTTTTCACCCAAACTGGATGATACTTTCAGGTAATGATCAGTACACTGAGGCGACTTGGTTCCCCAAATTTCGTTCTTCTATGTTGAAGCGTTCGTTTCCAGTAACAGTTTGAATTTTTAGGTTTCACTCTGTTTTCTCCTATATTGATAGATATATTTGGAACTCTAAATCCAACACGGTTTTTGCAAGCTTCTTGAAAATTGACACAATAAAGTAGTTTCAAGTTCTATCTCTATGTTTTTTTTTTCCTCTTGATGTAGCCCTAAGCAGTGACTGGCGAGAAACACTTTCATGGAAAGGGGTTGCCAGGCTTCCCAAAATTACGAATCTCCAGAAATCTCAGCAATTATTTTTTCACCCAATCTGAATGATACTTTCAGGTAATGATCACTACACTAACGTGACTTGGTTCCCCAAATTTCCTTCTTCTATGTTGAAGCGTTCATTTCCTGTAACAGTTTGAATTTTTAGGTTTCACTCTGTTTTCTCCTATATTGATAGATGGATTTGGAACTCTAAATCCAACACGGTTTGTGCTAGCTTCTTGAAACTTGACACAATAAAGTAGTTTCCCATTCTATCCCTATGTTTTGTTTTCTCTTGATGTAGCCCTAAGCAGTGTCTGGCGAGAAACACTTTCATGGAAAGGGGTTGCCAGGCTTCCAAAAATTACAAATCTCCAGAAATCTCAGCAAATATTTTTTCACCCAAACTGGATGATACTTTCAAGTAATGATCAGTACACTAAGGCGACTTGGTTCCCCAAATTTCGTTTTCTATGTTGAAGCGTTCCTTTCCAGTAACAGTTTGAATTTTTAGCTTTCACTCTGTTTTCTCCTATATTGATAGACGTATTTGGAACTCTAAATCCAACACGGTTTGTGCTAGCTTCTTTGAACTTGACACATTAAAGTAGTTTCACGTTCTATCTCTATGTTTTGTTTCCTCTTGATGTAGCCCTAAGCAGTGTCTGGCCAGAAACACTTTCATGGAAAGGGGTTGCCAAGTTTCCAAAAATTACGAATCTCCAGAAATCTCAGCAAATATTTTTTCACCCAAACTGGATGATACTTTCAGGTAATGATCAGTACACTAAGGCGACTTGGTTCCCCAAAGTTCGTTCTTCTATGTTGAAGTGTTCGTTTCCAGTAACAGTTTGAATTTTTAGGTTTCACTCTGTTTTCTCCTATATTGATAGATGTATTTGGAACTCTAAATCCAACACGGTTTGTGCAAGCTTCTTGAAACTTGACACAATAAAGTAGTTTCATGTTCTATCTCTATGTTTTTTTTCCTCTTGATGTAGCCCTAAGCAGTGACTTGCGAGAAACACTTTCATGGAAAGGGGTTGCCAAGCTTCCAAAAATTACGAATCTCCAGAAACCTCAGCAAATCTTTTTTCACCCAAACTGGATGATACTTTCAGGTAATGATCAGTAAACAAAGCCGACTTGGTTCCCCAAATTTCGTTCTTCTATGTTGAAGCGTTCCTTTCCAGTAACAGTTTGAATTTTTAGCTTTCACTCTGTTTTCTCCTATATTGATAGATGTATTTGGAACTCTAAATCCAACACGGTTTGTGCTGGCTTCTTTGAACTTGACACAATAAAGTAGTTTCACGTTCTATCTCTATGTTTTGTTTCCTCTTGATGTAGCCCTAAGCAGTGACTGGCGAAAAACATTTTCATGGAAAGGGGTTGCCAGGCTTCACAAAATTACGAATCTCCAGAAATCTCAGCAAATATTTTTTCACCCAAACTGGATAATACTTTCAGGTAATGATCAGTAAACAAAGCTGACTTGGTTCCCCAAATTTCGTTCTTCTATGTTGAAGCGTTCCTTTCCACTAACAGTTTGAATTTTTAGCTTTCACTCTGTTTTCTCCTATATGGATAGATGTATTTGGAACTCTAAATCCAACACGGTTTGTGCTAGCTACTTGAAACTTGAAACAATAAAGTAGTTTCACATTCTATCTCTATGTTTTCTTTCCTCTTGATGTAGCCCTAAGCAGTGACTGGCGAGAAACACTTTCATGGAAAGGAGTTGCTAGGCTTCCCAAAATTACGAATCTCCAGAAACCTCAGCAAACATTTTTTCACCCAAACTGGATGATACTTTCAGGTAATGATCAGTACACTAAGGCGACTTGGTTCCCCAAATTTCGTTCTTCTATGTTGAAGCGTTCGTTTCCAGTAACAGTTTGATTTTTAGGTTTCACTCTGTTTTCTCCTATATTGATAGATGTATTTGGAACTCTAAATCCAACACGGTCTCCGCTAGCTTCTTTGAACTTTACACAATAAAGTAGTTCACGTTCCATCTCTATGTTTTGTTTCCTCTTGATGTAGCCCTAAGCAGTGACTGGCGAGAAACACTTTCATGGAAAGTGGTTGCCAGGCTTACCAAAATTACGAATCTCCAGAAATCTCAGCAAATATTTTTTCACCCAATCTGGATGATACTTTCAGGTAATGATCAGTACACTAAGGTGAC
Organism: Spermophilus citellus; assembly: GCF_964194105.1. Classification (NCBI taxonomy): domain Eukaryota; kingdom Metazoa; phylum Chordata; class Mammalia; order Rodentia; family Sciuridae; genus Spermophilus; species Spermophilus citellus. The sequence goes on along the minus strand of NC_138196.1, from coordinate 15,785,343 downwards.
TTGGTTCCCAAAATTTCGTTCTTCTTTGTTTAAGCGTTGGTTTCCAGTAACAGTTTGAATTTTTAGGTTTCACTCTCTTTTCTCCTATATTGATAGATGTATTTGGAACTGTAAATCCAACACTGTTTCTGCTAGCTTCTTTGAACTTTACACAATAAAGTAGTTTCACGTTCTATCTCTATGTTTTGTTTCCTCTTGATGTAGCCCTAAGCAGTGACTGGCGAGAAACACTTACATGGAAAGGGGTTGCCAGGCTTCCCAAAATTACGAATCTCCAGAAATCTCAGCAAATATTTTTTCACCCAAACTGGATGATACTTTCAGGTCATGATCAGTACACTAAGGCGACTTGGTTCCCCAAATTTCGTTCTTCTATGTTGAAGCGTTCCTTTCCAGTAACAGTTTGAATTTTTAGCTTTCACTCTGTTTTCTCCTATATTGATAGATGTATTTGGAACACTAAATCCAACACGGTTTGTGCTAGCTTCTTGAAACTTGACACAATAAAGTAGTTTCCCGTTCTATCTCTATGTTTTGTTTCCTCTTGATGTAGCCCTAAGCAGTGACTGGCGAGAAACACTTTCATGGAAAGGAGTTGCCAGGCTTCGCAAAATTACGAATCTCCAGAAATCTCAGCAAATATTTTTTCACCCCAACTGGATGATACTTTCAGGTAATGATCAGTACACTAAGGCGACTTGGTTCCCCAAATTTCGTTCTTCTATGTTGAAGCGTTCGTTTCCAGTAACAGTTTGAATTTTTAAGTTTCACTCTGTTTTCTCCTATATTGATAGATGTATTTGGAAATGTAAATCCAACACGGTTTGTGCTAGCTTCTTGAAACTTGACACAATAAAGTAGTTTCCCATTCTATCTCTATGTTTTGTTTCCTCTTGATGTAGCCCTAAGCAGTGTCTGGCCAGAAACACTTTCATGGAAGGGGTTGCCAAGTTTCCAAAAATTACGAATCTCCAGAAATCTCAGCAAATATTTTTTCACCCAAACTGGATGATACTTTCAGGTAATGATTAGTACACTAAGGCGACTTGGTTCCCCAAAGTTCGTTCTTCTATGTTGAAGAGTTCGTTTCCAGTAATAGTTTGAAATTTTAGGTTTCACTCTGTTTTCTCCTATATTGATAGATGTATTTGGAACTCTAAATCCAACACGGTTTGTGATAGCTTCTTGAAGTTTGACGCAATAAAGTAGTTTCACGTTCTATCTCTATGTTTTGTTTCCTCTTGATGTAGCCCTAAGCAGTGACTGGCGAGAAACACTTTCATGGAAAGGTGTTCCCAAGCTTCCAAAAATTACGAATCTCCAGAAATCTCAGCAAATATTTTTTCACACAAACTGGATGATACTTTCAGGTAATGATCAGTACACTAAGGTGACTTGCTTCCCCAAATTTCGTTCTTCTATGTTGAAGCGTTCGTTTCCAGTAACAGTTTGAATTTTTAGGTTTCACTCTGTTTTCTCCTATATTGATAGATGTATTTGGAACTCTAAATCCAACACGGTTTCTGCTAGCTTCTTTGAACTTGACAAAATAAAGTAGTTTCACGTTCTATCTCTATGTTTTGTTTCCTCTTGATGTAGCCCTAAGCAGTGACTGGCGAGAAACACTTTCATGGAAAGGGGTTGCCAGGCTTCCCAAAATTACGAATCTCCAGAAATCTCAGCAAATATTTTTTTCACCCAATCTGGATGATACTTTCAGTTAATGATCATTACACTAACGTGACTTGGTTCCCCAAATTTTGTTCTTCTATGTTGAAGCGTTCGTTTCCAGAAACAGTTTGAATTTTTAGGTTTCACTCTGTTTTCTCCTATATTGATAGATGTATTTGGAACTCTAAATCCAACACGGTTTGTGCTAGCTTCTTGAAACTTGACACAATAAAGTAGTTTCCCATTCTATCTCTATGTTTTGTTTCCTCTTGATGTAGCCCTAAGCAGTGTCTGGCCAGAAACACTTTCATGGAAGGGGTTGCCAAGTTTCCAAAAATTACGAATCTCCAGAAATCTCAGCAAATATTTTTTCACCCAAACTGGATGATACTTTCAGGTAATGATTAGTACACTAAGGCGACTTGGTTCCCCAAAGTTCGTTCTTCTATGTTGAAGAGTTCGTTTCCAGTAATAGTTTGAAATTTTAGGTTTCACTCTGTTTTCTCCTATATTGATAGATGTATTTGGAACTCTAAATCCAACACGGTTTGTGATAGCTTCTTGAAGTTTGACGCAATAAAGTAGTTTCACGTTCTATCTCTATGTTTTGTTTCCTCTTGATGTAGCCCTAAGCAGTGACTGGCGAGAAACACTTTCATGGAAAGGTGTTCCCAAGCTTCCAAAAATTACGAATCTCCAGAAATCTCAGCAAATATTTTTTCACACAAACTGGATGATACTTTCAGGTAATGATCAGTACACTAAGGTGACTTGCTTCCCCAAATTTCGTTCTTCTATGTTGAAGCGTTCGTTTCCAGTAACAGTTTGAATTTTTAGGTTTCACTCTGTTTTCTCCTATATTGATAGATGTATTTGGAACTCTAAATCCAACACGGTTTCTGCTAGCTTCTTTGAACTTGACAAAATAAAGTAGTTTCACGTTCTATCTCTATGTTTTGTTTCCTCTTGATGTAGCCCTAAGCAGTGACTGGCGAGAAACACTTTCATGGAAAGGGGTTGCCAGGCTTCCCAAAATTACGAATCTCCAGAAATCTCAGCAAATATTTTTTTCACCCAATCTGGATGATACTTTCAGTTAATGATCATTACACTAACGTGACTTGGTTCCCCAAATTTTGTTCTTCTATGTTGAAGCGTTCGTTTCCAGAAACAGTTTGAATTTTTAGGTTTCACTCTGTTTTCTCCTATATTGATAGATGTATTTGGAACTCTAAATCCAACACGGTTTGTGCTAGCTTCTTGAAACTTGACACAATAAAGTAGTTTCCCGATCTATCTCTATGTTTTGTTTCCTCTTGATGTAGCCCTAAGCAGTGTCTGGCGAGAAACACTTTCATGGAAAGGGGTTGCCAGGCTTCCCAAAATTACGAATCTCCAGAAATCTCAGCAAATATTTTTTCACCCCAACTGGTTGATACTTTCAGATAATGATCAGTACACTAAGGCGACTTGGTTCCCCAAATTTTGTTCTTCTATGTTGAAGCGTTGGTTTCCAGTAACAGTTTGAATTTTTAGGTTTCACTCTGTTTTCTCCTATAATGAAGATGTATTTGGAACTGTAAATCCAACACGGTTTGAGCTAGCTTCTTGAAACTTGACACAATAAAGTAGTTTCCCGTTCTATCTCTATGTTTTGTTTCCTCTTGATGTAGCCCTAAGCAGTGTCAGGCGAGGAACACTTTCATGGAAAGGGGTTGACAAGTTTCCCAAAATTACGAATCTCCAGAAATCTCAGCAAATATTTTTTCACCCAAACTGGATGATACTTTCAGGTAATGATCAGTACACTGAGGCGACTTGGTTCCCCAAATTTCGTTCTTCTATGTTGAAGCGTTCGTTTCCAGTAACAGTTTGAATTTTTAGGTTTCACTCTGTTTTCTCCTATATTGATAGATATATTTGGAACTCTAAATCCAACACGGTTTTTGCAAGCTTCTTGAAAATTGACACAATAAAGTAGTTTCAAGTTCTATCTCTATGTTTTTTTTTTCCTCTTGATGTAGCCCTAAGCAGTGACTGGCGAGAAACACTTTCATGGAAAGGGGTTGCCAGGCTTCCCAAAATTACGAATCTCCAGAAATCTCAGCAATTATTTTTTCACCCAATCTGAATGATACTTTCAGGTAATGATCACTACACTAACGTGACTTGGTTCCCCAAATTTCCTTCTTCTATGTTGAAGCGTTCATTTCCTGTAACAGTTTGAATTTTTAGGTTTCACTCTGTTTTCTCCTATATTGATAGATGGATTTGGAACTCTAAATCCAACACGGTTTGTGCTAGCTTCTTGAAAATTGACACAATAAAGTAGTTTCCCATTCTATCCCTATGTTTTGTTTTCTCTTGATGTAGCCCTAAGCAGTGTCTGGCGAGAAACACTTTCATGGAAAGGGGTTGCCAGGCTTCCAAAAATTACAAATCTCCAGAAATCTCAGCAAATATTTTTTCACCCAAACTGGATGATACTTTCAAGTAATGATCAGTACACTAAGGCGACTTGGTTCCCCAAATTTCGTTTTCTATGTTGAAGCGTTCCTTTCCAGTAACAGTTTGAATTTTTAGCTTTCACTCTGTTTTCTCCTATATTGATAGACGTATTTGGAACTCTAAATCCAACACGGTTTGTGCTAGCTTCTTTGAACTTGACACATTAAAGTAGTTTCACGTTCTATCTCTATGTTTTGTTTCCTCTTGATGTAGCCCTAAGCAGTGTCTGGCCAGAAACACTTTCATGGAAAGGGGTTGCCAAGTTTCCAAAAATTACGAATCTCCAGAAATCTCAGCAAATATTTTTTCACCCAAACTGGATGATACTTTCAGGTAATGATCAGTACACTAAGGCGACTTGGTTCCCCAAAGTTCGTTCTTCTATGTTGAAGTGTTCGTTTCCAGTAACAGTTTGAATTTTTAGGTTTCACTCTGTTTTCTCCTATATTGATAGATGTATTTGGAACTCTAAATCCAACACGGTTTGTGCAAGCTTCTTGAAACTTGACACAATAAAGTAGTTTCATGTTCTATCTCTATGTTTTTTTTCCTCTTGATGTAGCCCTAAGCAGTGACTTGCGAGAAACACTTTCATGGAAAGGGGTTGCCAAGCTTCCAAAAATTACGAATCTCCAGAAACCTCAGCAAATCTTTTTTCACCCAAACTGGATGATACTTTCAGGTAATGATCAGTAAACAAAGCCGACTTGGTTCCCCAAATTTCGTTCTTCTATGTTGAAGCGTTCCTTTCCAGTAACAGTTTGAATTTTTAGCTTTCACTCTGTTTTCTCCTATATTGATAGATGTATTTGGAACTCTAAATCCAACACGGTTTGTGCTGGCTTCTTTGAACTTGACACAATAAAGTAGTTTCACGTTCTATCTCTATGTTTTGTTTCCTCTTGATGTAGCCCTAAGCAGTGACTGGCGAAAAACATTTTCATGGAAAGGGGTTGCCAGGCTTCACAAAATTACGAATCTCCAGAAATCTCAGCAAATATTTTTTCACCCAAACTGGATAATACTTTCAGGTAATGATCAGTAAACAAAGCTGACTTGGTTCCCCAAATTTCGTTCTTCTATGTTGAAGCGTTCCTTTCCACTAACAGTTTGAATTTTTAGCTTTCACTCTGTTTTCTCCTATATGGATAGATGTATTTGGAACTCTAAATCCAACACGGTTTGTGCTAGCTACTTGAAACTTGAAACAATAAAGTAGTTTCACATTCTATCTCTATGTTTTCTTTCCTCTTGATGTAGCCCTAAGCAGTGACTGGCGAGAAACACTTTCATGGAAAGGAGTTGCTAGGCTTCCCAAAATTACGAATCTCCAGAAACCTCAGCAAACATTTTTTCACCCAAACTGGATGATACTTTCAGGTAATGATCAGTACACTAAGGCGACTTGGTTCCCCAAATTTCGTTCTTCTATGTTGAAGCGTTCGTTTCCAGTAACAGTTTGATTTTTAGGTTTCACTCTGTTTTCTCCTATATTGATAGATGTATTTGGAACTCTAAATCCAACACGGTCTCCGCTAGCTTCTTTGAACTTTACACAATAAAGTAGTTCACGTTCCATCTCTATGTTTTGTTTCCTCTTGATGTAGCCCTAAGCAGTGACTGGCGAGAAACACTTTCATGGAAAGTGGTTGCCAGGCTTACCAAAATTACGAATCTCCAGAAATCTCAGCAAATATTTTTTCACCCAATCTGGATGATACTTTCAGGTAATGATCAGTACACTAAGGTGACTTGGTTCCCAAAATTTCGTTCTTCTTTGTTTAAGCGTTGGTTTCCAGTAACAGTTTGAATTTTTAGGTTTCACTCTCTTTTCTCCTATATTGATAGATGTATTTGGAACTGTAAATCCAACACTGTTTCTGCTAGCTTCTTTGAACTTTACACAATAAAGTAGTTTCACGTTCTATCTCTATGTTTTGTTTCCTCTTGATGTAGCCCTAAGCAGTGACTGGCGAGAAACACTTACATGGAAAGGGGTTGCCAGGCTTCCCAAAATTACGAATCTCCAGAAATCTCAGCAAATATTTTTTCACCCAAACTGGATGATACTTTCAGGTCATGATCAGTACACTAAGGCGACTTGGTTCCCCAAATTTCGTTCTTCTATGTTGAAGCGTTCCTTTCCAGTAACAGTTTGAATTTTTAGCTTTCACTCTGTTTTCTCCTATATTGATAGATGTATTTGGAACACTAAATCCAACACGGTTTGTGCTAGCTTCTTGAAACTTGACACAATAAAGTAGTTTCCCGTTCTATCTCTATGTTTTGTTTCCTCTTGATGTAGCCCTAAGCAGTGACTGGCGAGAAACACTTTCATGGAAAGGAGTTGCCAGGCTTCGCAAAATTACGAATCTCCAGAAATCTCAGCAAATATTTTTTCACCCCAACTGGATGATACTTTCAGGTAATGATCAGTACACTAAGGCGACTTGGTTCCCCAAATTTCGTTCTTCTATGTTGAAGCGTTCGTTTCCAGTAACAGTTTGAATTTTTAAGTTTCACTCTGTTTTCTCCTATATTGATAGATGTATTTGGAAATGTAAATCCAACACGGTTTGTGCTAGCTTCTTGAAACTTGACACAATAAAGTAGTTTCCCATTCTATCTCTATGTTTTGTTTCCTCTTGATGTAGCCCTAAGCAGTGTCTGGCCAGAAACACTTTCATGGAAGGGGTTGCCAAGTTTCCAAAAATTACGAATCTCCAGAAATCTCAGCAAATATTTTTTCACCCAAACTGGATGATACTTTCAGGTAATGATTAGTACACTAAGGCGACTTGGTTCCCCAAAGTTCGTTCTTCTATGTTGAAGAGTTCGTTTCCAGTAATAGTTTGAAATTTTAGGTTTCACTCTGTTTTCTCCTATATTGATAGATGTATTTGGAACTCTAAATCCAACACGGTTTGTGATAGCTTCTTGAAGTTTGACGCAATAAAGTAGTTTCACGTTCTATCTCTATGTTTTGTTTCCTCTTGATGTAGCCCTAAGCAGTGACTGGCGAGAAACACTTTCATGGAAAGGTGTTCCCAAGCTTCCAAAAATTACGAATCTCCAGAAATCTCAGCAAATATTTTTTCACACAAACTGGATGATACTTTCAGGTAATGATCAGTACACTAAGGTGACTTGCTTCCCCAAATTTCGTTCTTCTATGTTGAAGCGTTCGTTTCCAGTAACAGTTTGAATTTTTAGGTTTCACTCTGTTTTCTCCTATATTGATAGATGTATTTGGAACTCTAAATCCAACACGGTTTCTGCTAGCTTCTTTGAACTTGACAAAATAAAGTAGTTTCACGTTCTATCTCTATGTTTTGTTTCCTCTTGATGTAGCCCTAAGCAGTGACTGGCGAGAAACACTTTCATGGAAAGGGGTTGCCAGGCTTCCCAAAATTACGAATCTCCAGAAATCTCAGCAAATATTTTTTTCACCCAATCTGGATGATACTTTCAGTTAATGATCATTACACTAACGTGACTTGGTTCCCCAAATTTTGTTCTTCTATGTTGAAGCGTTCGTTTCCAGAAACAGTTTGAATTTTTAGGTTTCACTCTGTTTTCTCCTATATTGATAGATGTATTTGGAACTCTAAATCCAACACGGTTTGTGCTAGCTTCTTGAAACTTGACACAATAAAGTAGTTTCCCGTTCTATCTCTATGTTTTGTTTCCTCTTGATGTAGCCCTAAGCAGTGTCTGGGCAGAAACACTTTCATGGAAAGGGGTTGCCAGGCTTCCCAAAATTACGAATCTCCCGAAATCTCAGCAAATATTTTTTCACCCAAACTGGTTGATACTTTCAGGTAATGATCAGTACACTAAGGCGACTTGGTTCCCCAAATTACGTTCTTCTATGTTGAAGTGTTCCTTTCCAGTAACTGTTTGAATTTTTAGCTTTCACTCTGTTTTCTCCTATATTGATAGACGTATTTGGAACTCTAAATCCAACACGGTTTGTGCTAGCTTCTTGAAACTTGACACAATAAAGTAGTTTCCCATTCTATCTCTATGTTTTTTTTCCTCTTGATGTAGCCCTATGCAGTGACTGGCGAGAAACACTTTCATGGAAAGGGGTTGCCAGGCTTCCCAACATTACGAATCTCCAGAAATCTCAGCAAATATTTTTTCACCCAAACTGGATGATACTTTAAGGTAATGATCAGTACACTAAGGCGACTTGGTTCCCCAAATTTTGTTCTTCTATGTTGAAGCGTTGGTTTCCAGTAACAGTTTGAATTTTTAGGTTTCACTCTGTTTTCTCCTATAATGATAGATGTATTTGGAACTGTAAATCCAACACGGTTTGTGCTAGCTTCTTGAAACTTGACACAATAAAGTAGTTTCCCGTTCTATCTCTATGTTTTTTTTCCTCTTGATGTAGCCCTAAGCAGTGTCTGGCGAGAAACACTTTCATGGAAAGGGGTTGCCAGGCTTCCCAAAATTACGAATCTCCAGAAATCTCAGCAAATATTTTTTCACCCAAACTGGATGATACTTTCAAGTAATGATCAGTACACTAAGGCGACTTGGTTCCCAAAATTTCGTTCTTCTATGTTGAAGCGTTCATTTCCAGTAACAGTTTGAATTTTTAGGTTTCACTCTGTTTTCTCCTATATTGATAGATGTATTTGGAACTCTAAATCCACCACGGTTTGTGCAAGCTTCTTGAAAATTGACACAATAAAGTAGTTTCACATTCTATCTCTATGTTTTGTTTCCTCTTGATGTAGCCCTAAGCTGTGACTGGCGAGAAACACTTTCATGGAAAGGGGTTGCCAAGCTTCCAAAAATTACGAATCTCCAGAAATCTCAGCAAATCTTTTTTCACCCAAACTGGTTGATACTTTCAGGTAATGATCAGTAAACAAAGGCAACTTGGTTCCTCAAATTTCGTTCTTCTATGTTGAAGCGTTCGTTTCCAGTAACAGTTTGAATTTTTAGCTTTCACTCTGTTTTCTCCTATATTGATAGATGTATTTGGAACTCTAAATCCAACACGGTTTGTGCTAGCTTCTTGAAACTTGACACAATAAAGTAGTTTCCCGTTTAATCTCTATGTTTTGTTTCCTCTTGATGTAGCCCTAAGCAGTGTCTGGCGAGAAACACTTTCATGGAAAGGGGTTGCCAGGCTTCCCAAAATTACGAATCTCCAGAAATCTCAGCAAATATTTTTTCACCCAAACTGGTTGATACTTTCAGGTAATGATCAGTACACTAAGGCGACTTGGTTCCCCAAATTTCGTTCTTCTATGTTGAAGCGTTCCTTTCCAGTAACAGTTTGAATTTTTAGGTTTCACTCTGTTTTCTCCTATATTGATAGACGTATTTGGAACTCTAAATCCAACATGGTTTGTGCTAGCTTCTTGAAACTTGACACAATAAAGTAGTTTCCCGTTCTATCTCTATGTTTTCTTTCCTCTTGATGTAGCCCTATGCAGTGACTGGCGAGAAATACTTTCATGGAAAGGGGTTGCCAGGCTTCCCAAAATTACGAATCTCCAGAAATCTCAGCAAATATTTTTTCACCCAAACTGGATGATACTTTAAGGTAATGATCAGTACACTAAGGCGACTTGGTTCCCCAAATTTTGTTCTTCTATGTTGAAGCGTTGGTTTCCAGTAACAGTTTGAATTTTTAGGTTTCACTCTGTTTTCTCCTATAATGATAGATGTATTTGGAACTGTAAATCCAACACGGTTTGTGCTAGCTTCTTGAAACTTGACACAATAAAGTAGTTTCCCGTTCTATCTCTATGTTTTGTTTCCTCTTGATGTAGCCCTAAGCAGTGTCTGACGAGAAACACTTTCATGGAAAGGGGTTGCCAGGCTTCCCAAAATTACGAATCTCCAGAAATCTCAGCAAATATTTTTTCACCCAAACTGGATGATACTTTCAAGTCATGATCAGTACACCTAGGCGACTTGGTTCCCCAAATTTTGTTCTTCTATGTTGAAGCGTTCGTTTCCAGTAACAGTTTGAATTTTTAGGTTTCACTCTGTTTTCTCCTATATTGATAGTTGTATTTGGAACTCTAAATCCAACACGGTTTGTGCAAGCTTCTTGAAAATTGACACAATAAAGTAGTTTCACGTTCTATCTCTATGTTTTGTTTCCTCTTGATGTAGCCCTAAGCAGTGACTGGCGAGAAACACTTTCATGGAAAGGGGTTGCCAAGCTTCCAAAAATTTCGAATCTCCAGAAATCTCAGCAAATCTTTTTTCACCCAAACTGGATGATACTTTCAGGTAATGATCAGTAAACAAAGGCGACTTGGTTCCCCAAATTTCGTTCTTCTATGTTGAAGCGTTCGTTTCCAGTAACAGTTTGAATTTTTAGGTTTCACTCTGTTTTCTCCTATATTGATAGATGTATTTGGAACTCTAAATCCAACACGGTTTGTGCTAGCTTCTTGAAACTTGACACAATAAAGTAGTTTCCCGTTCTATCTCTATGTTTTGTTTCCTCTTGATGTAGCCCTAAGCAGTGTCTGGCGAGAAACACTTTCATGGAAAGGGGTTGCCAGGCTTCCCAAAATTACGAATCTCCAGAAATCTCAGCAAATATTTTTTCACTCAAACTGGATGATACTTTCAGGTAATGATCAGTACACTAAGGCGACTTGGTTCCCCAAATTTCGTTTTTCTATGTTGTAGCGTTCCTTTCCAGTAACAGTTTGAATTTATAGCTTTCACTCTGTTTTCTCCTATATTGATAGACGTATTTGGAACTCTAAATCCAACACGGTTTGTGCTAGCTTCTTGAAACTTGACACAATAAAGTAGTTTCACGTTCTATCTATATGTTTTCTTTCCTCTTGATGTAGCCCTATGCAGTGACTGGCGAGAAACACTTTCATGGAAAGGGGTTGCCAGGCTTCCCAAAATTACGAATCTCCAGAAATATCAGCAAATATTTTTTCACTCAAACTGGATGATACTTTCAGGTATTGATCAGTACACTAAGGCGACTTGGTTCCCCAAATTTTGTTCTTCTATGTTGAAGCGTTCGTTTCCAGTAACAGTTTGAATTCTAGGTTTCACTCTGTTTTCTCCTATATTGATAGATGTATTTGGAACTCTAAATCCAACACGGATTGTGATAGCTTCTTGACGTTTGACACAATAAAGTAGTTTCACGTTCTATCTCTATGTTTTGTTTTCTCTTGATGTAGCTCTAAGCAGTGACTGGCGAGAAACACTTGCATGGAAAGGAGTTGCCAGGCTTACCAAAATTACGAATCTCCAGAAACCTCAGCAAATATTTTTCACCCAAACTGGATGATACTTTCAGGTAATGATCAGTACACTAAGGCGACTTGGTTCCCCAAATTTCGTTCTTCTATGTTGAAGCGTTCGTTTCCAGTAACAGTTTGAATTTTTAGGTTTCACTCTGTTTTCTCCTATATTGATAGATGTATTTGGAACTCTAAATCCAACACGGTTTGTGCTAGCTTCTTGAAACTTGACACAATAAAGTAGTTTCACGTTCTATCTCTATGTTTTCTTTCCTCTTGATGTAGCCCTATGCAGTGACTGGCGAGAAACACTTTCATGGAAAGGGGTTGCCAGGCTTCCCAAAATTACGAATCTCCAGAAATATCAGCAAATATTTTTTCACTCAAACTGGATGATACTTTCAGGTATTGATCAGTACACTAAGGCGACTTGGTTCCCCAAATTTTGTTCTTCTATGTTGAAGCGTTCGTTTCCAGTAACAGTTTGAATTCTAGGTTTCACTCTGTTTTCTCCTATATTGATAGATGTATTTGGAACTCTAAATCCAACATGGTTTGTGGTAGCTTCTTGACGTTTGACACAATAAAGTAGTTTCACGTTCTATCTCTATGTTTTGTTTTCTCTTGATGTAGCTCTAAGCAGTGACTGGCGAGAAACACTTGCATGGAAAGGAGTTTCTAGGCTTCCCAAAATTACGAATCTCCAGAAACTTCAGCAAATATTTTTTCACCCAAACTGGATGATACTTTCAGGTAATGATCAGTACACTAAGGCGACTTGGTTCCCCAAATTTCGTTCTTCTATGTTGAAGCGTTCGTTTCCAGTAACAGTTTGAATTTTTAGGTTTCACTCTGTTTTCTCCTATATTGATAGATGTATTTGGAACTCTAAATCCAACACGGTTTGTGCTAGCTTCTTAAAACTTGACACAATAAAGTAGTTTCACGTTCTATCTCTATGTTTTCTTTCCTCTTGATGTAGCCCTATGCAGTGACTGGCGAGAAACACTTTCATGGAAAGGGGTTGCCAGGCTTCCCAAAATTACGAATCTCCAGAAATCTCAGCAAATATTTTTTCACCCAAACTGGATTATACTTTAAGGTAATGATCAGTACACTAAGGCGACTTGGTTCCCCAAATTTTGTTCTTCTATGTTGAAGCGTTGGTTTCCAGTAACAGTTTGAATTTTTAGGTTTCACTCTGATTTCTCCTATAATGATAGATGTATTTGGAACTGTAAATCCAACACGGTTTGTGCTAGCTTCTTGAAACTTGACACAATAAAGTAGTTTCCCGTTCTATCTCTATGTTTTGTTTCCTCTTGATGTAGCCCTAAGCAGTGTCTGGCGAGAAACACTTTCATGGAAAGGGGTTGCCAGGCTTCCCAAAATTACGAATCTCCAGAAATCTCAGCAAATATTTTTTCACCCAAACTGGATGATACTTTCAAGTAATGATCAGTACACTAAGGCGACTTGGTTCCCCAAATTTCGTTCTTCTATGTTGAAGCGTTCGTTTCCAGTAACAGTTTGAATTTTTAGCTTTCACTCTGTTTTCTCCTATATTGATAGATGTATTTGGAACTCTAAATCCAACACGGTTTGTGCAAGCTTCTTGAAAATTGACACAATAAAGTAGTTTCACGTTCTATCTCTATGTTTTGTTTCCTCTTGATGTAGCCCTAAGCAGTGACTGGCGAGAAACACTTTCATGGAAAGGGGTTGCCAAGCTTCCAAAAATTACGAATTTCCAGAAATCTCAGCAAATCTTTTTTCACCCAAACTGGATGATACTTTCAGGTAATGATCAGTAAACAAAGGCGACTTGGTTCTCCAAATTTCGTTCTTCTATGTTGAAGCGTTCGTTTCCAGTAACAGTTTGAATTTTTAGCTTTCACTCTGTTTTCTCCTATATTGATAGATGTATTTGGAACTCTAAATCCAACACGGTTTGTGCTAGCTTCTTGAAACTTGACACAATAAAGTAGTTTCCCGTTCTATCTCTATGTTTTGTTTCCTCTTGATGTAGCCCTAAGCAGTGTCTGGCGAGAAACACTTTCATGGAAAGGGGTTGCCAGGCTTCCCAAAATTACGAATCTCCAGAAATCTCAGCAAATATTTTTTCACCCAAACTGGATGATACTTTCAGGTAATGATCAGTACACTAAGGCGACTTGGTTCCCCAAATTCCGTTTTTGTATGTTGAAGCGTTCCTTTCCAGTAACAGTTTGAATTTTTAGCTTTCACTCTGTTTTCTCCTATATTGGTAGACGTATTTGGAACTCTAAATCCAACACGGTTTGTGCTAGCTTCTTGAAACTTGACACAATAAAGTAGTTTCACATTCTATCTCTATGTTTTCTTTCCTCTTGATGTAGCCCTATGCAGTGACTGGCGAGAAACACTTTCATGGAAAGGGGTTGCCAGGCTTCCCAAAAGTACGAATCTCCAGAAATCTCAGCAAATATTTTTTCACTCAAACTGGTTGATACTTTCAGGAATTGATCAGTACACTAAGGCGACTTGGTTCCCCAAATTTTGTTCTTCTTTGTTGAAGCGTTCGTTTCCAGTAACAGTTTGAATTTTTAGGTTTCACTCTGTTTTCTCCTATATTGATAGATGTATTTGGAACTCTAAATCCAACAAGGTTTGTGATAGCTTCTTGAAGTTTGACACAGTAAAGTAGTTTCACGTTCTATCTGTATGTTTTGTTTCCTCTTGATGTAGCTCTAAGCAGTGACTGGCGAGAAACACTTTCATGGAAAGGAGTTGCCAAGCTTCCCAAAATTACGAATCTCCAGAAATCTCAGCAAATATTTTTTCACCCAATCTGGATGATATTTCAGGTAATGATCAGTACACTAACGTGACTTGGTTCCCCAAATTTCCTTCTTCTATGTTGAAGCGTTCGTTTGCAGTAACAGTTTGAATTTTTAGGTTTCACTCTGTTTTCTCCTATATTGATAGATGTATTTGGAACTCTAAATCCAACACGGTTTGTGCTAGCTTCTTGAAACTTGACACAATAAAGTAGTTTCCCATTCTATCTCTATGTTTTGTTTCCTCTTGATGTAGCCCTAAGCAGTGACTGGCGAGAAACACTTTCATGGAAAGTGGTTGCCAGGCTTACCAAAATTACGAATCTCCAGAAATCTCAGCAAATATTTTTTCACCCAAACTGGTTGATACTTTCAGATAATGATCAGTACACTAAGACGAATTTTTTCCCCAAATTTCGTTCTTCTATGTTGAAGCGTTCCTTTCCAGTAACAGTTTGAATTTTTAGCTTTCACTCTGTTTTCTCCTATATTGATAGACGTATTTGGAAATCTAAATCGAACACGGTTTCCGCTACCTTCTTTGAACTTTACAAAATAAAGTAGTTCACGTTCCATCTCTATGTTTTGTTTCCTCTTGATGTAGCCCTAAGCAGTGACTTGCGAGAAACACTTTCATGGAAAGGGGTTGCCAAGCTTCGAATAATTACAAATCTCCAGAAACCTCAGCAAATCTTTTTTCACCCAAACTGGATGACACTTTCAGGTAATGATCAGTAAACAAAGCCGACTTGGTTCCCCAAATTTCGTTCTTCTATGTTGAAGCGTTCCTTTCCAGTAACAGTTTGAATTTTTAGCTTTCACTCTGTTTTCTCCTATATTGATAGATGTATTTGGAACTCTAAATCCAACACGGTTTGTGCTGGCTTCTTTGAACTTGACACAATAAAGTAGTTTCACGTTCTATCTCTATGTTTTGTTTCCTCTTGATGTAGCCCTAAGCAGTGACTGGCGAAAAACACTTTCATGGAAAGGGGTTGCCAGGCTTCCAAAAATTACGAATCTCCAGAAATCTCAGCAAATATTTTTTCACCCAAACTGGATGATACTTTCAGGTAATGATCAGTAAACAAAGCCGACTTGGTTCCCCAAATTTCGTTCTTCTATGTTGAAGCATTCCTTTCCAGTAACAGTTTGAATTTTTAGCTTTCACTCTGTTTTCTCCTATATGGATAGATGTATTTGGAACTCTAAATCCAACACGGTTTGTGCTAGCTACTAGAAACTTGAAACAATAAAGTAGTTTAACATTCTATCTCTATGTTTTCTTTCCTCTTGATGTAGCCCTAAGCAGTGACTGGCGAGAAACACTTTCATGGAAAGGAGTTGCTAGGCTTCCCAAAATTACGAATCTCCAGAAACCTCAGCAAACATTTTTTCACCCAAACTGGATGATACTTTCAGGTAATGATCAGTACACTAAGGCGACTTGGTTCCCCAAATTTCGTTCTTCTATGTTGAAGCGTTCGTTTCCAGTAACAGTTTGAATTTTTAGGTTTCACTCTGTTTTCTCCTATATTGATAGATGTATTTGGAACTCTAAATCCAACACGGTTTCCGCTAGCTTCTTTGAACTTTACAAAATAAAGTAGTTCACGTTCCATCTCTATGTTTTGTTTCCTCTTGATGTAGCCCTAAGCAGTGACTGGCGAGAAACACTTTCATGGAAAGTGGTTGCCAGGCTTACCAAAATTACGAATCTCCAGAAATCTCAGCAAATATTTTTTCTCCCAATCTGGATGATACTTTCAGGTAATGATCAGTACACTAAGGTGACTTGGTTCCCAAAATTTCGTTCTTCTTTGTTTAAGCGTTGGTTTCCAGTAACAGTTTGAATTTTTAGGTTTCACTCTGTTTTCTCCTATATTGATAGATGTATTTGGAACTGTAAATCCAACACGGTTTGTGCTAGCTTCTTGAAACTTGACACAATAAAGTAGTTTCCCGTACTATCTCTATGTTTTGTTTCCTCTTGATGTAGCCCTAAGCAGTGACTGGCGAGAAACACTTTCATGGAAAGGAGTTGCCAGGCTTCGCAAAATTACGAATCTCCAGAAATCTCAGCAAATATTTTTTCACCCAAACTGGATGATACTTTCAGGTAATGATCAGTACACTAAGGCGACTTGGTTCCCCAAATTTCGTTCTTCTATGTTGAAGCGTTCGTTTCCAGTAACAGTTTGAATTTTTAAGTTTCACTCTGTTTTCTCCTATATGGATAGATGTATTTGGAACTGTAAATCCAACACGGTTTGTGCTAGCTTCTTGAAACTTGACACAATAAAGTAGTTTCCCATTCTATCTCTATGTTTTGTTTCCTCTTGATGTAGCCCTAAGCAGTGTCTGGCCAGAAACACTTTCATAGAAGGGGTTGCCAAGTTTCCAAAAATTACGAATCTCCAGAAATCTCAGCAAATATTTTTTCACCCAAACTGGATGATACTTTCAGGTAATGATTAGTACACTAAGGCGACTTGGTTCCCCAAAGTACGTTCTTCTATGTTGAAGTGTTCGTTTCCAGTAACAGTTTGAATTTTTAATTTTCACTCTGTTTTCTCCTATATTGATAGATGTATTTGTAACTCTAAATCCAACACGGTTTGTGCTAGCTTCTTGAAACTTGACACAATAAAGTAGTTTCACGTTCTATCTCTATGTTGTGTTTCCTCTTGATGTAGCCCTATGCAGTGACTGGCGAGAAACACTTTCATGGAAAGGGGTTGCCAGGCTTCCCAAAATTACGAATCTCCAGAAATATCAGCAAATATTTTTTCACACAAACTGGATGATACTTTCAGGTAATGATCAGTACACTAAGGCGACTTGCTTCCCCAAATTTCGTTCTTCTATGTTGAAGCGTTCGTTTCCAGTAACAGTTTGAATTTTTAGGTTTCACTCTGTTTTCTCCTATATTGATAGATGTATTTGGAACTCTGAATCCAACATGGTTTGTGCTAGCTTCTTGAAACTTGACACAATAAAGTAGTTTCACGTTCTATCTCTATGTTTTGTTTCCTCTTGATGTAGCCCTAAGCAATGTCTGGCGAGAAACACTTTCATGGAAAGGGGTTGCCAAGCTTCCAAAAATTACGAATCTCCAGAAATCTCAGCAAATATTTTTTCACCCAAACTGGATGATACTTTCAGGTAATGATCAGTACACTAACGCGACTTGGTTCCCCAAATTTCGTTCTTCTATGTTGAAGCGTTCGTTTCCAGTAACAGTTTGAATTTTTAGCTTTCACTCTGTTTTCTCCTATATTGATAGATGTATTTGGAACTCTAAATCCACCACGGTTTGTGCTAGCTTCTTGAAGTTTGACACAATAAAGTAGTTTCCCGTTCTATCTCTATGTTTTGTTTCCTCTTGATGTAGCCCTAAGCAGTGTCTGGCTAGAAACACTTTCATGTAAAGGGGTTGCCAAGTTTCCCAAAATTACGAATTTCCAGAAATCTCAGCAAATATTTTTTCACCCAAACTGGATGATACTTTCAGGTAATGATCAGTACACTAAGGCGACTTGGTTCCCCAAATTTCGTTCTTCTATGTTGAAGCGTTCGTTTCCAGTAACAGTTTGAATTTTTAGGTTTCACTCTGTTTTCTCCTATATTGATAGATGTATTTGGAACTCTAAATCCAACACGGTTTGTGCTAGCTTCTTGAAACTTGACACAATAAAGTAGTTTCCCATTCTATCTCTATGTTTTGTTTCCTCTTGATGTAGCCCTAAGCAGTGACTGGCGAGAAACACTTTCAAGGAAAGGGGTTGCCAGGCTTCCCAAAATTACGAATCTCCAGAAATCTCAGCAAATATTTTTTCACCCAATCTGGATGATACTTTCAGGTAATGATCAGTACACTAACGTGACTTGATTCCCCAAATTTCCTTCTTCTATGTTGAAGATTTCGTTTCCAGGAACAGTTTGAATTTTTAGGTTTCACTCTGTTTTCTCCTATATTGATAGATGTATTTGGAACTCTAAATCCAACACGGTTTGTGCTAGCTTCTTGAAACTTGACACAATAAAGTAGTTTCCCATTCTATCTCTATGTTTTGCTTCCTCTTGATGTAGCCCTAAGCAGTGTCTGTCGAGAAACACTTTCATGGAAAGGGGTTGCCAGGCTTCTCAAAATTATGAATCTCCAGAAATCTCTGCAAATATTTTTTCACCCAAACTGGATGATACTTTCTGGTAATGATCAGTAAACTAAGGCGACTTGGTTCCCCAAATTTTGTTCTTCTATGTTGAAGCGTTCCTTTCCAGTAACAGTTTGAAATTTTAGCTTTCACTCTGTTTTCTCCGATATTGATAGATGTATTTGGATCTCTAAATCCTACACGGTTTGTGCTAGCTTCTTGAAACTTGACACAATAAAGTAGTTTCACGTTCTATCTCTATATTTTGTTTCCTCTTGATGTAGCCCTAAGCAGTGACTGGCGAAAAACACTTTCATGGAAAGGTGTTGCCAGGCTTCCCAACATTACGAATCTCCGGAAATCTCATCAAATATTTCTTCACCCAAACTGGATGATACTTTCAGGTATTGATCAGTACACTAAGGCGACTTGGTTCCCCAAATTTTGTTCTTCTATGTTGAAGCGTTCGTTTCCAGTAACAGTTTGAATTTTTAGGTTTCACTCTGTTTTCTCCTATATTGATAGATGTATTTGGAACTCTAAATCCAACATGGTTTGTGCTAGCTTCTTGAAGTTTGACACAATAAAGTAGTTTCACGTTCTATCTCTATGTTTTGTTTCCTCTTGATGTAGCCCTAAGCAGTGACTGGCGAAAAACACTTTCATGGAAAGGTGTTGCCAGGCTTCCCAACATTACGAATCTCCGGAAATCTCATCAAATATATTTTCACCCAAACTGGATGATACTTTCAGTTATTGATCAGTACACTAAGGAGACTTGGTTCCCAAAATTTTGTTCTTCTATGTTGGAGCGTTCGTTTCCAGTAACAGTTTGAATTTTTAGGTTTCACTCTGTTTTCTCCTATATTGATAGATGTATTTGGAACTCTAAATCCAACACGGTTTGTGCTAGCTTCTTGAAGTTTGACACAATAAAGTAGTTTCACGTTCTATCTCTATGTTTTGTTTCCTCTTGATGTAGCCCTAAGCAGTGACTGGCGAGAAACACTTTCATGGAAAGTGGTTGCCAAGCTTCCAAAAATTACGAAACTCCAGAAATCTCAGCAAATATTTTTTCACCCAAACTGGATGATACTTTCAGGTAATGATGAGTACACTAAGGCTACTTGGTTCCCCAAATTTCGTTCTTCTATGTTGAAGGGTTCGTTTCCAGTAACAGTTTGAATTTTTAGGTTTCACTCTGTTTTCTCCTATATTGATAGATGTATTTGGAACTCTAAATCCACCACGGTTTGTGCTAGCTTCTTGAAACTTGACAAAATAAAGTAGTTTCACATTCTATCTCTATGTTTTGTTTCCTCTTGATGTAGCCCTAAGCAGTGACTGGCGAGAAACACTTTCATGGAAAGGGGTTGCCAGGCTTCCCAAAATTACGAATCTCCAGAAATCTGAGCAAATATTTTTTCACCCAAACTGAATGATACTTTCAGGTAATTATCAGTACACTATGGCGACTTGGTTCCCCAAATTTCGTTCTTCTATGTTGAAGCATTCGTTTCCAGTAACAGTTTGAATTTTTAGCTTTCACTCTGTTTTCTCCTATATTGATAGATGTATTTGGAACTCTAAATCCAACACAGTTTGTGCTAGCTTCTTGAAACTTGACACAATAAAGTAGTTTCCCATTCTATCTCTATGTTTTGTTTCCTCTTGATGTAGCCCTAAGCAGTATCTGGTGAGAAACACTTTCAAGGAAAGGGGTTGCCAGGCTTCCCAAAATTACGAATCTCCAGAAATCTCAGCAAATATTTTTTCACCCAATCTGGATGATACTTTCAGGTAATGATCAGTACACTAAGGCGACTTGGTTCCCCAAATTTCCTTCTTCTATGTTGAAGCGTTCGTTTCCAGTAACAGTTTGAATTTTTAGGTTTCACTCTGTTTTCTCCTATATTGATAGATGTATTTGGAACTCTAAATCCAACACGGTTTGTGCTAGCTTCTTGAAACTTGACACAATAAAGTAGTTTCACATTCTATCTCTATGTTTTGTTTCCTCTTGATGTAGCCCTAAGCAGTGACTGGCGAGAAACACTTTCATGGAAAGGGGTTGCCAAGCTTCCAAAAATTACGAATCTCCAGAAATCTCAGCAAATATTTTTTCACCCAAACTGGATGATACTTTCAGGTAATGATCAGTACACTAACGCGACTTGGTTCTCCAAATTTCGTTCTTCTATGTTGAAGCGTTCGTTTCCAGTAACAGTTTGAATTTTTAGCTTTCACTCTGTTTTCTCCTATATTGATAGATGTATTTGGATCTCTAAATCCTACACGGTTTGTGCTAGCTTCTTGAAACTTGACACAATAAAGTAGATTCACGTTCTATCTCTATGTTTTCTTTCCTCTTGATGTAGCCCTAAGCAGTGACTGGGGAGAAACTCTTTCATGGAAAGGGGTTGCCAAGCTTTCAAAAATTACGAATCTCCAGAAATCTCAGCAAATATTTTTTCACACAAACTGGATGATACTTGCAGGTAATGATCAGTACACTAAGGCGACTTGCTTCCCCAAATTTCGTTCTTCTATGTTGAAGCGTTCGTTTCCAGTAACAGTTTGAATTTTTAGGTTTCACTCTGTTTTCTCCTATATTGATAGATGTATTTGGAACTCTGAATCCAACACGGTTTGTGCTAGCTTCTTGAAACTTGACACAATAAAGTAGTTTCACGTTCTATCTCTATGTTTTGTTTACTCTTGATGTAGCCCTAAGCAATGACTGGCGAGAAACACTTTCATGGAAAGGGGTTGCCAAGCTTCCAAAAATTACGAATCTCCAGAAATCTCAGCAAATATTTTTTCACCCAAACTGGATGATACTTTCAGCTAATGATCAGTACACTAACGCGACTTGGTTCCCCAAATTTCGTTCTTCTATGTTGAAGCGTTCGTTTCCAGTAACAGTTTGAATTTTTAGCTTTCACTCTGTTTTCTCCTATATTGATAGATGTATTTGGAACTCTAAATCCACCACGGTTTGTGCTAGCTTCTTGAAGTTTGACACAATAAAGTAGTTTCCCGTTCTATCTCTATGTTTTGTTTCCTCTTGATGTAGCCCTAAGCAGTGTCTGGCTAGAAACACTTTCATGTAAAGGGGTTGCAAAGTTTCCCAAAATTACGAATTTCCAGAAATCTCAGCAAATATTTTTTCACCCAAACTGGATGATACTTTCAGGTAATGATCAGTACACTAAGGCGACTTGGTTCCCCAAATTTCGTTCTTCTATGTTGAAGTGTTCGTTTCCAGTAACAGTTTGAATTTTTAGGTTTCACTCTGTTTTCTCCTATATTGATAGATGTATTTGGAACTCTAAATCCAACACGGTTTGTGCTAGCTTCTTGAAACTTGACACAATAAAGTAGTTTCCCATTCTATCTCTATGTTTTGTTTCCTCTTGATGTAGCCCTAAGCAGTGTCTGTCGAGAAACACTTTCATGGAAAGGGGTTGCCAGGCTTCTCAAAATTATGAATCTCCAGAAATCTCTGCAAATATTTTTTCACCCAAACTGGATGATACTTTCTGGTAATGATCAGTAAACTAAGGCGACTTGGTTCCCCAAATTTCGTTCTTCTATGTTGAAGCGTTCCTTTCCAGTAACAGTTTGAAATTTTAGCTTTCACTCTGTTTTCTCCGATATTGATAGATGTATTTGGATCTCTAAATCCTACACGGTTTGTGCTAGCTTCTTGAAACTTGACACAATAAAGTAGTTTCACGTTCTATCTCTATGTTTTTTTTCCTCTTGATGTAGCCCTAAGCAGTGACTGGCGAAAAACACTTTCATGGAAAGGTGTTGCCAGGCTTCCCAACATTACGAATCTCCGGAAATCTCATCAAATATTTTTTCACCCAAACTGGATGATACTTTCAGGTATTGATCAGTACACTAAGGCGACTTGGTTCCCCAAATTTTGTTCTTCTATGTTGAAGCGTTCGTTTCCAGTAACAGTTTGAATTTTTAGGTTTCACTCTGTTTTCTCCTATATTGATAGATGTATTTGGAACTCTAAATCCAACATGGTTTGTGCAAGCTTCTTGAAGTTTGACACAATAAAGTAGTTTCACGTTCTATCTCTATGTTTTGTTTCCTCTTGATGTAGCCCTAAGCAGTGACTGGCGAAAAACACTTTCATGGAAAGGTGTTGCCAGGCTTCCCAACATTACGAATCTCCGGAAATCTCATCAAATATTTTTTCACCCAAACTGGATGATACTTTCAGGTATTGATCAGTACACTAAGGAGACTTGGTTCCCCAAATTTTGTTCTTCTATGTTGGAGCGTTCGTTTCCAGTAACAGTTTGAATTTTTAGGTTTCACTCTGTTTTCTCCTATATTGATAGATGTATTTGGAACTCTAAATCCAACACGGTTTGTGCTAGCTTCTTGAAGTTTGACACAATAAAGTAGTTTCACGTTCTATCTCTATGTTTTGTTTCCTCTTGATGTAGCCCTAAGCAGTGACTGGCGAGAAACACTTTCATGGAAAGTGGTTGCCAAGCTTCCAAAAATTACGAAACTCCAGAAATCTCAGCAAATATTTTTTCACCCAAACTGGATGATACTTTCAGGTAATGATGAGTACACTAAGGCTACTTGGTTCCCGAAATTTCGTTCTTCTATGTTGAAGGGTTCGTTTCCAGTAACAGTTTGAATTTTTAGGTTTCACTCTGTTTTCTCCTATATTGATAGATGTATTTGGAACTCTAAATCCGACACGGTTTGTGCTAGCTTCTTGAAACTTGACACAATAAAGTAGTTTCACGTTCTATCTCTATGTTTTGTTTCCTCTTGATGTAGCCCTAAGCAGTGACTGGCGAGAAACACTTTCATGGAAAGGGGTTGCCAGGCTTCCCAAAATTACGAATCTCAAGAAATCTGAGCAAATATTTTTTCACCCAAACTGAATGATACTTTCAGGTAATTATCAGTACACTATGGCGACTTGGTTCCCCAAATTTCGTTCTTCTATGTTGAAGCATTCGTTTCCAGTAACAGTTTGAATTTTTAGCTTTCACTCTGTTTTCTCCTATATTGATAGATGTATTTGGAAATCTAAATCCAACACAGTTTGTGCTAGCTTCTTGAAACTTGACACAATAAAGTAGTTTCCCGTTCTATCTCTATGTTTTGTTTCCTCTTGATGTAGCTCTAAGCAGTGACTGGCGAAAAACACTTTCATGGAAAGGGGTTGCCAGGCTTCCCAGAATTACGAATCTCCAGAAATCTCAGCAAATATTTTTTCACCCAAACGGGATGATACTTTAAGGTAATGATCAGTACACTATGGCGACTTGGTTCCCCAAATTTCGTTCTTCTATGTTGAAGCGTTCGTTTCCAGTAACAGTTTGAATTTTTAAGTTTTACTCTGTTTTCTCCTATATTGATAGATGTATTTGGAACTCTAAATCCAACACGGTTTCTGCTAGCTTCTTTGAACTTGACACAATAAAGTAGTTTCACGTTCTATCTCTATGTTTTGTTTCCTCTTGATGTAGCCCTAAGCAGTGACTGGCGAGAAACACTTTCATGGAAAGGGGTTGCCAAGCTTCCAAAAATTATGAAACTCCAGAAATCTCAGCAAATATTTTTTCACCCAAACTGGATGATAGTTTCAGGTAATGATCAGTACACTATGGCGACTTGGTTCCCCAAATTTTGTTCTTCTATGTTGAAGCGTTCGTTTCCAGTAACATTTTTAATTTTTATCT
Source organism: Spermophilus citellus (assembly GCF_964194105.1). Classification (NCBI taxonomy): domain Eukaryota; kingdom Metazoa; phylum Chordata; class Mammalia; order Rodentia; family Sciuridae; genus Spermophilus; species Spermophilus citellus. Next base: position 15,761,203 of record NC_138196.1, on the reverse strand, counting down.
TTCACTCTGTTTTCTCCTATATTGATAGATGTATTTGGAACTCTAAATCCAACACGGTTTGTGCTAGCTTCTTGAAACTTGACACAATAAAGTAGTTTCACATTCTATCTCTATGTTTTGTTTCCTCTGGATGTAGCCCTAAGCAGTGACTGGCGAAAAACACTTTCATGGAAAGGGGTTGCCAGGCTTCCCAAAATTACGAATCTCCAGAAATCTCAGCAAATATTTTTTCACCCAAACTGGATGATACTTGCAGGTAATGATCAGTACACTATGGCGACTTGGTTCCCCAAATTTCGTTCTTCTATGTTGAAGCGTTCGTTTCCAGTAACAGTTTGAATTTTTAAGTTTTACTCTGTTTTCTCCTATATTGATAGATGTATTTGGAACTCTAAATCCAACACGGGTTCTGCTAGCTTCTTTGAACTTGACAAAATAAAGTAGTTTCACATTCTATCTCTATGTTTTGTTTCCTCTTGATGTAGCCCTAAGCAGTGACTGGCGAGAAACACTTTAATGGAAAGGGGTTGCCAAGCTTCCAAAAATTACGAATCTCCAGAAATCTCAGCAAATATTTTTTCACCCAAACTGGATGATACTTTCCGGTAATGATCAGTACACTAACGCGACTTGGTTCTCCAAATTTCGTTCTTCTATGTTGAAGCGTTCGTTTCCAGTAACAGTTTGAATTTTTAGCTTTCACTCTGTTTTCTCCTATATTGATAGATGTATTTGGATCTCTAAATCCTACACGGTTTGTGCTAGCTTCTTGAAACTTGACACAATAAAGTAGATTCACGTTCTATCTCTATGTTTTCTTTCCTCTTGATGTGGCCCTAAGCAGTGACTGGGGAGAAACTCTTTCATGGAAAGGGGTTGCCAAGCTTTCAAAAATTACGAATCTCCAGAAATCTCAGCAAATATTTTTTCACACAAACTGGATGATACTTTCAGGTAATGATCAGTACACTAAGGCGACTTGCTTCCCCAAATTTCGTTCTTCTATGTTGAAGCGTTCGTTTCCAGTAACAGTTTGAATTTTTAGGTTTCACTCTGTTTTCTCCTATATTGATAGATGTATTTGGAACTCTAAATCCAACACGGTTTCTGCTAGCTTCTTTGAACTTGACACAATAAAGTAGTTTCATGTTCTATCTCTATGTTTTGTTTCCTCTTGATGTAGCCCTAAGCAGTGACTGGCGAGAAACACTTTCATGGAAAGGGGTTGCCAGGCTTCCCAACATTATGAATCTCCGGAAATCTCATCAAATATTTTTTCACCCAATCTGGATGATACTTTCAGGTAATGATCAGTACACTAAGGCGACTTGGTTCCCCAAATTTTGTTCTTCTATGTTGAAGCGTTCGTTTCCAGTAACAGTTTGAATTTTTAGGTTTCACTCTGTTTTCTCCTATATTGATAGATGTATTTGGAACTCTAAATCCAACACGGTTTGTGCTAGCTTCTTGAAGTTTGACACAATAAAGTAGTTTCACGATCTATCTCTATGTTTTGTTTCCTCTTGATGTAGCTCTAAGCAGTGACTGGCAAGAAACACTTGCATGGAAAGGGGTTGCCAATTTTCCTAAAATTATGAATCTCCAGAAATCTCAGCAAATATTTTTTCACCCAAACTGGATGATACTTTCAGGTAATGATCAGTACACTAAGGTGACTTGGTTCCCCAAATTTCGTTCTTCTATGTTGAAGCGTTCGTTTCCAGTGACAGTTTGAATTTTTAGGTTTCACTCTGTTTTCTCCTATATTGATAGATGTATTTGGAACTCTAAATCCAACACGGTTTCTGCTAGCTTCTTTGAACTTGACACAATAAAGTAGTTTCATGTTCTATCTCTATGTTTTGTTTCCTCTTGATGTAGCCCTAAGCAGTGGCTGGCGAGAAACACTTTCATGGAAAGGGATTGCCAGGCTTCCCAAAATTACGAATCTCCAGAAATCTCAGCAAATATTTTTTCACCCAATCTGGATGATACTTTCAATTAATGATCATTACACTAACGTGACTTGGTTACCCAAATTTTGTTCTTCTATGTTGAAGCGTTCGTTTCCAGTAACAGTTTGAATCTTTAGGTTTCACTCTGTTTTCTCCTATATTGATAGATGTATTTGGAACTCTAAATCCAACACGGTCTGTGCTATCTTCTTGAAACTTGACACAATAAAGTAGTTTCCCGATCTATCTCTATGTTTTGTTTCCTCTTGATGTAGCCCTAAGCAGTGTCTGGCGAGAAACACTTTCATGGAAAGGGGTTGCCAGGCTTCCCAAAATTACGAATCTCCAGAAATCTCAGCAAATATTTTTTCACCCAAACTGGTTGATACTTTCAGATAATGATCAGTACACTAAGGCGACTTGGTTCCCCAAATTTTGTTCTTCTATGTTGAAGCGTTGGTTTCCAGTAACAGTTTGAATTTTTAGGTTTCACTCTGTTTTCTCCTATAATGATAGATGTATTTGGAACTGTAAATCCAACACGGTTTGAGCTAGCTTCTTGAAACTTGACACAATAAATTAGTTTCCCGTTCTATCTCTATGTTTTGTTTCCTCTTGATGTAGCCCTAAGCAGTGTCAGGCGAGGAACACTTTCATGTAAAGGGGTTGACAAGTTTCCCAAAATTACGAATCTCCAGAAATCTCAGCAAATATTTTTTCACCCAAACTGGATGATACTTTCAGGTAATGATCAGTACACTGAGGCGACTTGGTTCCCCAAATTTCGTTCTTCTATGTTGAAGCGTTCGTTTCCAGTAACAGTTTGAATTTTTAGGTTTCACTCTGTTTTCTCCTATATTGATAGATATATTTGGAACTCTAAATCCAACACGGTTTTTGCAAGCTTCTTGAAAATTGACACAATAAAGTAGTTTCAAGTTCTATCTCTATGTTTTTTTTTCCTCTTGATGTAGCCCTAAGCAGTGACTGGCGAGAAACACTTTCATGGAAAGGGGTTGCCAGGCTTCCCAAAATTACGAATCTCCAGAAATCTCAGCAATTATTTTTTCACCCAATCTGAATGATACTTTCAGGTAATGATCATTACACTAACGTGACTTGGTTCCCCAAATTTCCTTCTTCTATGTTGAAGCGTTCATTTCCTGTAACAGTTTGAATTTTTAGGTTTCACTCTGTTTTCTCCTATATTGATAGATGTATTTGGAACTCTAAATCCAACACGGTTTGTGCTAGCTTCTTGAAACTTGACACAATAAAGTAGTTTCCCATTCTATCCCTATGTTTTGTTTTCTCTTGATGTAGCCCTAAGCAGTGTCTGGCGAGAAACACTTTCATGGAAAGGGGTTGCCAGGCTTCCAAAAATTACGAATCTCCAGAAATCTCAGCAAATATTTTTTCACCCAAACTGGATGATACTTTCAAGTAATGATCAGTACACTAAGGCGACTTGGTTCCCCAAATTTCGTTTTCTATGTTGAAGCGTTCCTTTCCAGTAACAGTTTGAATTTTTAGCTTTCACTCTGTTTTCTCCTATATTGATAGACGTATTTGGAACTCTAAATCCAACACGGTTTGTGCTAGCTTCTTTGAACTTGACACATTAAAGTAGTTTCACGTTCTATCTCTATGTTTTGTTTCCTCTTGATGTAGCCCTAAGCAGTGTCTGGCCAGAAACACTTTCATGGAAAGGGGTTGCCAAGTTTCCAAAAATTACGAATCTCCAGAAATCTCAGCAAATATTTTTTCACCCAAACTGGATGATACTTTCAGGTAATGATCAGTACACTAAGGCGACTTGGTTCCCCAAAGTTCGTTCTTCTATGTTGAAGTGTTCGTTTCCAGTAACAGTTTGAATTTTTAGGTTTCACTCTGTTTTCTCCTATATTGATAGATGTATTTGGAACTCTAAATCCAACACGGTTTGTGCAAGCTTCTTGAAACTTGACACAATAAAGTAGTTTCATGTTCTATCTCTATGTTTTTTTCCTCTTGATGTAGCCCTAAGCAGTGACTTGCGAGAAACACTTTCATGGAAAGGGGTTGCCAAGCTTCCAAAAATTACGAATCTCCAGAAATCTCAGCAAATCTTTTTTCACCCAAACTGGATGATACTTTCAGGTAATGATCAGTAAACAAAGCCGACTTGGTTCCCCAAATTTCGTTCTTCTATGTTGAAGCGTTCCTTTCCAGTAACAGTTTGAATTTTTAGCTTTCACTCTGTTTTCTCCTATATTGATAGATGTATTTGGAACTCTAAATCCAACACGGTTTGTGCTGGCTTCTTTGAACTTGACACAATAAAGTAGTTTCACGTTCTATCTCTATGTTTTGTTTCCTCTTGATGTAGCCCTAAGCAGTGACTGGCGAAAAACATTTTCATGGAAAGGGGTTGCCAGGCTTCACAAAATTACGAATCTCCAGAAATCTCAGCAAATATTTTTTCACCCAAACTGGATAATACTTTCAGGTAATGATCAGTAAACAAAGCTGACTTGGTTCCCCAAATTTCGTTCTTCTATGTTGAAGCGTTCCTTTCCACTAACAGTTTGAATTTTTAGCTTTCACTCTGTTTTCTCCTATATGGATAGATGTATTTGGAACTCTAAATCCAACACGGTTTGTGCTAGCTACTTGAAACTTGAAACAATAAAGTAGTTTCACATTCTATCTCTATGTTTTCTTTCCTCTTGATGTAGCCCTAAGCAGTGACTGGCGAGAAACACTTTCATGGAAAGGAGTTGCTAGGCTTCCCAAAATTACGAATCTCCAGAAACCTCAGCAAACATTTTTTCACCCAAACTTGATGATACTTTCAGGTAATGATCAGTACACTAAGGCGACTTGGTTCCCCAAATTTCGTTCTTCTATGTTGAAGCGTTCGTTTCCAGTAACAGTTTGAATTTTTAAGTTTCACTCTGTTTTCTCCTATATTGATAGATGTATTTGGAACTCTAAATCCAACACGGTCTCCGCTAGCTTCTTTGAACTTTACACAATAAAGTAGTTCACGTTCCATCTCTCTGTTTTGTTTCCTCTTGATGTAGCCCTAAGCAGTGACTGGCGAGAAACACTTTCATGGAAAGTGGTTGCCAGGCTTACCAACATTACGAATCTCCAGAAATCTCAGCAAATATTTTTTCACCCAATCTGGATGATACTTTCAGGTAATGATCAGTACACTAAGGTAACTTGGTTCCCAAAATTTCGTTCTTCTTTGTTTAAGCGTTGGTTTCCAGTAACAGTTTGAATTTTTAGGTTTCACTCTCTTTTCTCCTATATTGATAGATGTATTTGGAACACTAAATCCAACACGGTTTGTGGTAGCTTCTTGAAACTTGACACAATAAAGTAGTTTCCCGTTCTATCTCTATGTTTTGTTTCCTCTTGATGTAGCCCTAAGCAGTGACTGGCGAGAAACACTTTCATGGAAAGGAGTTGCCAGGCTTCGCAAAATTACGAATCTCCAGAAATCTCAGCAAATATTTTTTCACCCCAACTGGATGATACTTTCAGGTAATGATCAGTACACTAAGGCGACTTGGTTCCCCAAATTTCGTTCTTCTATGTTGAAGCGTTCGTTTCCAGTAACAGTTTGAATTTTTAAGTTTCACTCTGTTTTCTCCTATATTGATAGATGTATTTGGAAATGTAAATCCAACACGGTTTGTGCTAGCTTCTTGAAACTTGACACAATAAAGTAGTTTCCCATTCTATCTCTATGTTTTGTTTCCTCTTGATGTAGCCCTAAGCAGTGTCTGGCCAGACACACTTTCATGGAAGGGGTTGCCAAGTTTCCAAAAATTACGAATCTCCAGAAATCTCAGCAAATATTTTTTCACCCAAACTGGATGATACTTTCAGGTAATGATTAGTACACTAAGGCGACTTGGTTCCCCAAAGTTCGTTCTTCTATGTTGAAGAGTTCGTTTCCAGTAATAGTTTGAAATTTTAGGTTTCACTCTGTTTTCTCCTATATTGATAGATGTATTTGGAACTCTAAATCCAACACGGTTTGTGATAGCTTCTTGAAGTTTGACGCAATAAAGTAGTTTCACGTTCTATCTCTATGTTTTCTTTCCTCTTGATGTAGCTCTAAGCAGTGACTGGCGAGAAACACTTGCATGGAAAGGGGTTGCCAGGCTTCCCAACATTACGAATCTCCAGAAATCTCAGCAAATATTTTTTCACCCAAACTGGATGATACTTTCAGGTAATGATCAGTACACTAAGGCGACTTGGTTCCCCAAATTTTGTTCTTCTATGTTGAAGCGTTGGTTTCCAGTAACAGTTTGAATTTTTAGGTTTCACTCTGTTTTCTCCTATAATGATAGATGTATTTGGAACTGTAAATCCAACACGGTTTGTGCTAGCTTCTTGAAACTTGACACAATAAAGTAGTTTCCCGTTCTATCTCTATGTTTTTTTTCCTCTTGATGTAGCCCTAAGCAGTGTCTGGCGAGAAACACTTTCATGGAAAGGGGTTGCCAGGCTTCCCAAAATTACGAATCTCCAGAAATCTCAGCAAATATTTTTTCACCCAAACTGGATGATACTTTCAAGTAATGATCAGTACACTAAGGCGACTTGGTTCCCAAAATTTCGTTCTTCTATGTTGAAGCGTTCATTTCCAGTAACAGTTTGAATTTTTAGGTTTCACTCTGTTTTCTCCTATATTGATAGATGTATTTGGAACTCTAAATCCACCACGGTTTGTGCAAGCTTCTTGAAAATTGACACAATAAAGTAGTTTCACATTCTATCTCTATGTTTTGTTTCCTCTTGATGTAGCCCTAAGCTGTGACTGGCGAGAAACACTTTCATGGAAAGGGGTTGCCAAGCTTCCAAAAATTACGAATCTCCAGAAATCTCAGCAAATCTTTTTTCACCCAAACTGGTTGATACTTTCAGGTAATGATCAGTAAACAAAGGCAACTTGGTTCCCCAAATTTCGTTCTTCTATGTTGAAGCGTTCGTTTCCAGTAACAGTTTGAATTTTTAGCTTTCACTCTGTTTTCTCCTATATTGATAGATGTATTTGGAACTCTAAATCCAACACGGTTTGTGCTAGCTTCTTGAAACTTGACACAATAAAGTAGTTTCCCGTTTAATCTCTATGTTTTGTTTCCTCTTGATGTAGCCCTAAGCAGTGTCTGGCGAGAAACACTTTCATGGAAAGGGGTTGCCAGGCTTCCCAAAATTACGAATCTCCAGAAATCTCAGCAAATATTTTTTCACCCAAACTGGTTGATACTTTCAGGTAATGATCAGTACACTAAGGCGACTTGGTTCCCCAAATTTCGTTCTTCTATGTTGAAGCGTTCCTTTCCAGTAACAGTTTGAATTTTTAGGTTTCACTCTGTTTTCTCCTATATTGATAGACGTATTTGGAACTCTAAATCCAACATGGTTTGTGCTAGCTTCTTGAAACTTGACACAATAAAGTAGTTTCCCGTTCTATCTCTATGTTTTCTTTCCTCTTGATGTAGCCCTATGCAGTGACTGGCGAGAAATACTTTCATGGAAAGGGGTTGCCAGGCTTCCCAAAATTACGAATCTCCAGAAATCTCAGCAAATATTTTTTCACCCAAACTGGATGATACTTTAAGGTAATGATCAGTACACTAAGGCGACTTGGTTCCCCAAATTTTGTTCTTCTATGTTGAAGCGTTGGTTTCCAGTAACAGTTTGAATTTTTAGGTTTCACTCTGTTTTCTCCTATAATGATAGATGTATTTGGATCTGTAAATCCAACACGGTTTGTGCTAGCTTCTTGAAACTTGACACAATAAAGTAGTTTCACGTTCTATCTCTATGTTTTGTTTCCTCTTGATGTAGCCCTAAGCAGTGTCTGACGAGAAACACTTTCATGGAAAGGGGTTGCCAGGCTTCCCAAAATTACGAATCTCCAGAAATCTCAGCAAATATTTTTTCACCCAAACTGGATGATACTTTCAAGTCATGATCAGTACACTAAGGCGACTTGGTTCCCCAAATTTTGTTCTTCTATGTTGAAGCGTTCGTTTCCAGTAACAGTTTGAATTTTTAGGTTTCACTCTGTTTTCTCCTATATTGATAGTTGTATTTGGAACTCTAAATCCAACACGGTTTGTGCAAGCTTCTTGAAAATTGACACAATAAAGTAGTTTCACGTTCTATCTCTATGTTTTGTTTCCTCTTGATGTAGCCCTAAGCAGTGACTGGCGAGAAACACTTTCATGGAAAGGGGTTGCCAAGCTTCCAAAAATTTCGAATCTCCAGAAATCTCAGCAAATCTTTTTTCACCCAAACTGGATGATACTTTCAGGTAATGATCAGTAAACAAAGGCGACTTGGTTCCCCAAATTTCGTTCTTCTATGTTGAAGCGTTCGTTTCCAGTAACAGTTTGAATTTTTAGCTTTCACTCTGTTTTCTCCTATATTGATAGATGTATTTGGAACTCTAAATCCAACACGGTTTGTGCTAGCTTCTTGAAACTTGACACAATAAAGTAGTTTCCCGTTCTATCTCTATGTTTTGTTTCCTCTTGATGTAGCCCTAAGCAGTGTCTGGCGAGAAACACTTTCATGGAAAGGGGTTGCCAGGCTTCCCAAAATTACGAATCTCCAGAAATCTCAGCAAATATTTTTTCACTCAAACTGGATGATACTTTCAGGTAATGATCAGTACACTAAGGCGACTTGGTTCCCCAAATTTCGTTTTTCTATGTTGTAGCGTTCCTTTCCAGTAACAGTTTGAATTTATAGCTTTCACTCTGTTTTCTCCTATATTGATAGACGTATTTGGAACTCTAAATCCAACACGGTTTGTGCTAGCTTCTTGAAACTTGACACAATAAAGTAGTTTCACGTTCTATCTATATGTTTTCTTTCCTCTTGATGTAGCCCTATGCAGTGACTGGCGAGAAACACTTTCATGGAAAGGGGTTGCCAGGCTTCCCAAAATTACGAATCTCCAGAAATATCAGCAAATATTTTTTCACTCAAACTGGATGATACTTTCAGGTATTGATCAGTACACTAAGGCGACTTGGTTCCCCAAATTTTGTTCTTCTATGTTGAAGTGTTCGTTTCCAGTAACAGTTTGAATTCTAGGTTTCACTCTGTTTTCTCCTATATTGATAGATGTATTTGGAACTCTAAATCCAACACGGATTGTGATAGCTTCTTGACGTTTGACACAATAAAGTAGTTTCACGTTCTATCTCTATGTTTTGTTTTCTCTTGATGTAGCTCTAAGCAGTGACTGGCGAGAAACACTTGCATGGAAAGGAGTTGCCAGGCTTACCAAAATTACGAATCTCCAGAAACCTCAGCAAATATTTTTTCACCCAAACTGGATGATACTTTCAGGTAATGATCAGTACACTAAGGCGACTTGGTTCCCCAAATTTCGTTCTTCTATGTTGAAGCGTTCGTTTCCAGTAACAGTTTGAATTTTTAGGTTTCACTCTGTTTTCTCCTATATTGATAGATGTATTTGGAACTCTAAATCCAACACGGTTTGTGCTAGCTTCTTGAAACTTGACACAATAAAGTAGTTTCCCGTTCTATCTCTATGTTTTGTTTCCTCTTGATGTAGCCCTATGCAGTGACTGGCGAGAAACACTTTCATGGAAAGGGGTTGCCAGGCTTCCCAAAATTACGAATCTCCAGAAATATCAGCAAATATTTTTTCACTCAAACTGGATGATACTTTCAGGTATTGATCAGTACACTAAGGCGACTTGGTTCCCCAAATTTTGTTCTTCTATGTTGAAGCGTTCGTTTCCAGTAACAGTTTGAATTCTAGGTTTCACTCTGTTTTCTCCTATATTGATAGATGTATTTGGAACTCTAAATCCAACATGGTTTGTGGTAGCTTCTTGACGTTTGACACAATAAAGTAGTTTCACGTTCTATCTCTATGTTTTGTTTTCTCTTGATGTAGCTCTAAGCAGTGACTGGCGAGAAACACTTGCATGGAAAGGAGTTTCTAGGCTTCCCAAAATTACGAATCTCCAGAAACTTCAGCAAATATTTTTTCACCCAAACTGGATGATACTTTCAGGTAATGATCAGTACACTAAGGCGACTTGGTTCCCCAAATTTCGTTCTTCTATGTTGAAGCGTTCGTTTCCAGTAACAGTTTGAATTTTTAGGTTTCACTCTGTTTTCTCCTATATTGATAGATGTATTTGGAACTCTAAATCCAACACGGTTTGTGCTAGCTTCTTGAAACTTGACACAATAAAGTAGTTTCACGTTCTATCTCTATGTTTTCTTTCCTCTTGATGTAGCCCTATGCAGTGACTGGCGAGAAACACTTTCATGGAAAGGGGTTGCCAGGCTTCCCAAAATTACGAATCTCCAGAAATCTCAGCAAATATTTTTTCACCCAAACTGGATTATACTTTAAGGTAATGATCAGTACACTAAGGCGACTTGGTTCCCCAAATTTTGTTCTTCTATGTTGAAGCGTTGGTTTCCAGTAACAGTTTGAATTTTTAGGTTTCACTCTGATTTCTCCTATAATGATAGATGTATTTGGAACTGTAAATCCAACACGGTTTGTGCTAGCTTCTTGAAACTTGACACAATAAAGTAGTTTCCCGTTCTATCTCTATGTTTTGTTTCCTCTTGATGTAGCCCTAAGCAGTGTCTGGCGAGAAACACTTTCATGGAAAGGGGTTGCCAGGCTTCCCAAAATTACGAATCTCCAGAAATCTCAGCAAATATTTTTTCACCCAAACTGGATGATACTTTCAAGTAATGATCAGTACACTAAGGCGACTTGGTTCCCCAAATTTCGTTCTTCTATGTTGAAGCGTTCGTTTCCAGTAACAGTTTGAATTTTTAGGTTTCACTCTGTTTTCTCCTATATTGATAGATGTATTTGGAACTCTAAATCCAACACGGTTTGTGCAAGCTTCTTGAAAATTGACACAATAAAGTAGTTTCACGTTCTATCTCTATGTTTTGTTTCCTCTTGATGTAGCCCTAAGCAGTGACTGGCGAGAAACACTTTCATGGAAAGGGGTTGCCAAGCTTCCAAAAATTACGAATCTCCAGAAATCTCAGCAAATCTTTTTTCACCCAAACTGGATGATACTTTCAGGTAATGATCAGTAAACAAAGGCGACTTGGTTCTCCAAATTTCGTTCTTCTATGTTGAAGCGTTCGTTTCCAGTAACAGTTTGAATTTTTAGCTTTCACTCTGTTTTCTCCTATATTGATAGATGTATTTGGAACTCTAAATCCAACAGGGTTTGTGCTAGCTTCTTGAAACTTGACACAATAAAGTAGTTTCCCGTTCTATCTCTATGTTTTGTTTCCTCTTGATGTAGCCCTAAGCAGTGTCTGGCGAGAAACACTTTCATGGAAAGGGGTTGCCAGGCTTCCCAAAATTACGAATCTCCAGAAATCTCAGCAAATATTTTTTCACCCAAACTGGATGATACTTTCAGGTAATGATCAGTACACTAAGGCGACTTGGTTCCCCAAATTCCGTTTTTGTATGTTGAAGCATTCCTTTCCAGTAACAGTTTGAATTTTTAGCTTTCACTCTGTTTTCTCCTATATTGGTAGACGTATTTGGAACTCTAAATCCAACACGGTTTGTGCTAGCTTCTTGAAACTTGACACAATAAAGTAGTTTCACATTCTATCTCTATGTTTTCTTTCCTCTTGATGTAGCCCTTAGCAGTGACTGGCGAAAAACACTTTCATGGAAAGGGGTTGCCAGGCTTCACAAAATTACGAATCTCCAGAAATCTCAGCAAATATTTTTTCACCCAAACTGGATGATACTTTCAGGTAATGATCAGTAAACAAAGCCGACTTGGTTCCCCAAATTTCGTTCTTCTATGTTGAAGCATTCCTTTCCAGTAACAGTTTGAATTTTTAGCTTTCACTCTGTTTTCTCCTATATGGATAGATGTATTTGGAACTCTAAATCCAACACGGTTTGTGCTAGCTACTAGAAACTTGAAACAATAAAGTAGTTTCACATTCTATCTCTATGTTTTCTTTCCTCTTGATGTAGCCCTAAGCAGTGACTGGCGAGAAACACTTTCATGGAAAGGAGTTGCTAGGCTTCCCAAAATTACGAATCTCCAGAAACCTCAGCAAACATTTTTTCACCCAAACTGGATGATACTTTCAGGTAATGATCAGTACACTAAGGCGACTTGGTTCCCCAAATTTCGTTCTTCTATGTTGAAGCGTTCGTTTCCAGTAACAGTTTGAATTTTTAGGTTTCACTCTGTTTTCTCCTATATTGATAGATGTATTTGGAACTCTAAATCCAACACGGTTTCCGCTAGCTTCTTTGAACTTTACAAAATAAAGTAGTTCACGTTCCATCTCTATGTTTTGTTTCCTCTTGATGTAGCCCTAAGCAGTGACTGGCGAGAAACACTTTCATGGAAAGTGGTTGCCAGGCTTACCAAAATTACGAATCTCCAGAAATCTCAGCAAATATTTTTTCTCCCAATCTGGATGATACTTTCAGGTAATGATCAGTACACTAAGGTGACTTGGTTCCCAAAATTTCGTTCTTCTTTGTTTAAGCGTTGGTTTCCAGTAACAGTTTGAATTTTTAGGTTTCACTCTGTTTTCTCCTATATTGATAGATGTATTTGGAACTCTAAATCCAACACGGTTTGTGCTAGCTTCTTGAAACTTGACACAATAAAGTAGTTTCACGTTCTATCTCTATGTTGTGTTTCCTCTTGATGTAGCCCTATGCAGTGACTGGCGAGAAACACTTTCATGGAAAGGGGTTGCCAGGCTTCCCAAAATTACGAATCTCCAGAAATATCAGCAAATATTTTTTCACTCAAACTGGATGATACTTTCAGGTATTGATCAGTACACTAAGGCGACTTGGTTCCCCAAATTTTGTTCTTCTATGTTGAAGAGTTCGTTTCCAGTAATAGTTTGAAATTTTAGGTTTCACTCTGTTTTCTCCTATATTGATAGATGTATTTGGAACTCTAAATCCAACACGGTTTGTGATAGCTTCTTGAAGTTTGACACAATAAAGTAGTTTCACGTTCTATCTCTATGTTTTATTTCCTCTTGATGTAGCCCTAAGCAGTGACTGGCGAGAAACACTTGCATGGAAAGGGGTTGCCAGGTTTCCCAAAATTACGAATCTCCAGAAATCTCAGCAAATATTTTTTCACCCAAACTGGATGATACTTTCAGGTAATGATCAGTACACTAAGGTGACTTGGTTCCCCAAATTTCGTTCTTCTATGTTGAAGCGTTCGTTTCCAGTAACAGTTTGAATTTTTAGGTTTCACTCTGTTTTCTCCTATATTGATAGATGTATTTGGAACTCTAAATCCAACACGGTTTCTGCTAGCTTCTTTGAACTTGACAAAATAAAGTAGTTTCACGTTCTATCTCTATGTTTTGTTTCCTCTTGATGTAGCCCTAAGCAGTGACTGGCGAGAAACACTTTCATGGAAAGGGGTTGCCAGGCTTCCCAAAATTACGAATCTCCAGAAATCTCATCAAATATTTTTTTCACCCAATCTGGATGATACTTTCAGTTAATGATCATTACACTAACGTGACTTGGTTCCCCAAATTTTGTTCTTCTATGTTGAAGCGTTCGTTTCCAGAAACAGTTTGAATTTTTAAGTTTCACTCTGTTTTCTCCTATATTGATAGATGTATTTGGAACTCTAAATCCAACACGGTTTGTGCTAGCTTCTTGAAACTTGACACAATAAAGTAGTTTCCCGTTCTATCTCTATGTTTTGTTTCCTCTTGATGTAGCCCTAAGCAGTGACTGGCGAGAAACACTTTCATGGAAAGTGGTTGCCAGGCTTACCAAAATTACGAATCTCCAGAAATCTCAGCAAATATTTTTTCTCCCAATCTGGATGATACTTTCAGGTAATGATCAGTACACTAAGGTGACTTGGTTCCCAAAATTTCGTTCTTCTTTGTTTAAGCGTTGGTTTCCAGTAACAGTTTGAATTTTTAGGTTTCACTCTGTTTTCTCCTATATTGATAGATGTATTTGGAACTGTAAATCCAACACGGTTTGTGCTAGCTTCTTGAAACTTGACACAATAAAGTAGTTTCCCGTACTATCTCTATGTTTTGTTTCCTCTTGATGTAGCCCTAAGCAGTGACTGGCGAGAAACACTTTCATGGAAAGGAGTTGCCAGGCTTCGCAAAATTACGAATCTCCAGAAATCTCAGCAAATATTTTTTCACCCAAACTGGATGATACTTTCAGGTAATGATCAGTACACTAAGGCGACTTGGTTCCCCAAATTTCGTTCTTCTATGTTGAAGCGTTCGTTTCCAGTAACAGTTTGAATTTTTAAGTTTCACTCTGTTTTCTCCTATATGGATAGATGTATTTGGAACTGTAAATCCAACACGGTTTGTGCTAGCTTCTTGAAACTTGACACAATAAAGTAGTTTCCCATTCTATCTCTATGTTTTGTTTCCTCTTGATGTAGCCCTAAGCAGTGTCTGGCCAGAAACACTTTCATGGAAGGGGTTGCCAAGTTTCCAAAAATTACGAATCTCCAGAAATCTCAGCAAATATTTTTTCACCCAAACTGGATGATACTTTCAGGTAATGATTAGTACACTAAGGCGACTTGGTTCCCCAAAGTACGTTCTTCTTTGTTGAAGTGTTCGTTTCCAGTAACAGTTTGAATTTTTAAGTTTCACTCTGTTTTCTCCTATATTGATAGATGTATTTGGAACTCTAAATCCAACACGGTTTGTGCTAGCTTCTTGAAACTTGACACAATAAAGTAGTTTCACGTTCTATCTCTATGTTGTGTTTCCTCTTGATGTAGCCCTATGCAGTGACTGGCGAGAAACACTTTCATGGAAAGGGGTTGCCAGGCTTCCCAAAATTACGAATCTCCAGAAATATCAGCAAATATTTTTTCACTCAAACTGGATGATACTTTCAGGTATTGATCAGTACACTAAGGCGACTTGGTTCCCCAAATTTTGTTCTTCTATGTTGAAGAGTTCGTTTCCAGTAATAGTTTGAAATTTTAGGTTTCACTCTGTTTTCTCCTATATTGATAGATGTATTTGGAACTCTAAATCCAACACGGTTTGTGATAGCTTCTTGAAGTTTGACACAATAAAGTAGTTTCACGTTCTATCTCTATGTTTTATTTCCTCTTGATGTAGCCCTAAGCAGTGACTGGCGAGAAACACTTGCATGGAAAGGGGTTGCCAGGTTTCCCAAAATTACGAATCTCCAGAAATCTCAGCAAATATTTTTTCACCCAAACTGGATGATACTTTCAGGTAATGATCAGTACACTAAGGTGACTTGGTTCCCCAAATTTCGTTCTTCTATGTTGAAGCGTTCGTTTCCAGTAACAGTTTGAATTTTTAGGTTTCACTCTGTTTTCTCCTATATTGATAGATGTATTTGGAACTCTAAATCCAACACGGTTTCTGCTAGCTTCTTTGAACTTGACAAAATAAAGTAGTTTCACGTTCTATCTCTATGTTTTGTTTCCTCTTGATGTAGCCCTAAGCAGTGACTGGCGAGAAACACTTTCATGGAAAGGGGTTGCCAGGCTTCCCAAAATTACGAATCTCCAGAAATCTCATCAAATATTTTTTTCACCCAATCTGGATGATACTTTCAGTTAATGATCATTACACTAACGTGACTTGGTTCCCCAAATTTTGTTCTTCTATGTTGAAGCGTTCGTTTCCAGAAACAGTTTGAATTTTTAAGTTTCACTCTGTTTTCTCCTATATTGATAGATGTATTTGGAACTCTAAATCCAACACGGTTTGTGCTAGCTTCTTGAAACTTGACACAATAAAGTAGTTTCCCGTTCTATCTCTATGTTTTGTTTCCTCTTGATGTAGCCCTAAGCAGTGTCTGGGGAGAAACACTTTCATGGAAAGGGGTTGCCAGGCTTCCCAAAATTACGAATCTCCAGAAATCTCAGCAAATATTTTTTCACCCAAACTGGTTGATACTTTCAGGTAATGATCAGTACACTAAGGCGACTTGGTTCCCCAAATTACGTTCTTCTATGTTGAAGTGTTCCTTTCCAGTAACAGTTTGAATTTTTAGCTTTCACTCTGTTTTCTCCTATATTGATAGACGTATTTGGAACTCTAAATCCAACACGGTTTGTGCTAGCTGCTTGAAACTTGACACAATAAAGTAGTTTCACGTTCTATCTCTATGTTTTGTTTCCTCTTGATGTAGCCCTATGCAGTGACTGGCGAGAAACACTTTCATGGAAAGGGGTTGCCAGGCTTCCCAACATTACGAATCTCCAGAAATCTCAGCAAATATTTTTTCACCCAAACTGGATGATACTTTAAGGTAATGATCAGTACACTAAGGCGACTTGGCTTCCCAAATTTTGTTCTTCTATGTTGAAGCGTTGGTTTCCAGTAACAGTTTGAATTTTTAGGTTTCACTCTGTTTTCTCCTATAATGATAGATGTATTTGGAACTGTAAATCCAACACGGTTTGTGCTAGCTTCTTGAAACTTGACACAATAAAGTAGTTTCCCGTTCTATCTCTATGTTTTTTTCCTCTTGATGTAGCCCTAAGCAGTGTCTGGCGAGAAACACTTTCATGGAAAGGGGTTGCCAGGCTTCCCAAAATTACGAATCTCCAGAAATCTCAGCAAATATTTTTTCACCCAAACTGGATGATACTTTCAAGTAATGATCAGTACACTAAGGCGACTTGGTTCCCAATATTTCGTTCTTCTATGTTGAAGCGTTCATTTCCAGTAACAGTTTGAATTTTTAGGTTTCACTCTGTTTTCTCCTATATTGATAGATGTATTTGGAACTCTAAATCCAACACGGTTTGTGCAAGATTCTTGAAAATTGAAACAATAAAGTAGTTTCACGTTCTATCTCTATGTTTTGTTTCCTCTTGATGTAGCCCTAAGCTGTGACTGGCGAGAAACACTTTCATGGAAAGGGGTTGCCAAGCTTCCAAAAATTACGAATCTCCAGAAATCTCAGCAAATCTTTTTTCACCCAAACTGGTTGATACTTTCAGGTAATGATCAGTAAACAAAGGCAACTTGGTTCCCCAAATTTCGTTCTTCTATGTTGAAGCGTTCGTTTCCAGTAACAGTTTGAATTTTTAGCTTTCACTCTGTTTTCTCCTATATTGATAGATGTATTTGGAACTCTAAATCCAACACGGTTTGTGCTAGCTTCTTGAAACTTGACACAATAAAGTAGTTTCCCGTTCTATCTCTATGTTTTGTTTCCTCTTGATGTAGCCCTAAGCAGTGTCTGGCGAGAAACACTTTCATGGAAAGGGGTTGCCAGGCTTCCCAAAATTACGAATCTCCAGAAATCTCAGCAAATATTTTTTCACCCAAACTGGTTGATACTTTCAGGTAATGATCAGTACACTAAGGCGACTTGGTTCCCCAAATTTCGTTCTTCTATGTTGAAGCGTTCGTTTCCAGTAACAGTTTGAATTTTAGGTTTCACTCTGTTTTCTCCTATAATGATAGATATATTTGGAACTCTAAATCCAACACGGTTTGTGATAGCTTCTTGACGTTTGACTAAATAAAGTAGTTTCACGTTCTATCTCTATGTTTTATTTTCTCTTGATGTAGCTCTAAGCAGTGACTGGCGAGAAACACTTGCATGGAAAGGAGTTTCTAGGCTTCCCAAAATTACGAATCTCCAGAAATCTCAGCAAATATTTTTTCACCCAATGTGGATGATACTTTCAGTTAATGATCATTACACTAACGTGACTTGGTTCCCCAAATATTGTTCTTCTATGTTGAAGCGTTCGTTTCCAGTAACAGTTTGAATTTTTAGGTTTCACTCTGTTTTCTCCTATATTGATAGATGTATTTGGAACTCTAAATCCAACACGGTTTGTGCTAGCTTCTTGAAACTTGACACAATAAAGTAGTTTCCCGTTCTATCTCTATGTTTTGTTTCCTCTTGATGTAGCCCTAAGCAGTGTCTGGCGAGAAACACTTTCATGGAAAGGGGTTGCCAGGCTTCCCAAATTACGAATCTCCAGAAATCTCAGCAAATATTTTTTCACCCAAACTGGATGATACTTTCAGGTAATGATCAGTACACTATGGCGACTTGGTTCCCCAAATTTCGTTCTTCTATGTTGAAGCGTTCGTTTCCAGTAACAGTTTGAATTTTTAGGTTTCACTCTGTTTTCTCCTATATTGATAGATGTATTTGGAACTCTAAATCCAACACTGTTTGTGCTAGCTTCTTGAAATTTGAAACAATAATGTAGTTTCACATTCTATCTCTATGTTTTCTTTCCTCTTGATGTAGCCCTAAGCAGTGACTGGCGAGAAACACTTTCATGGAAAGGAGTTTCTAGGCTTCCCAAAATTACGAATCTCCAGAAACCTCAGCAAATATTTTTTTCACCCAAACTGGATGATACTTTCAGGTAATGATCAGTACACTAAGGTGACTTGGTTCCCCAAATTTCGTTCTTCTATGTTGAAGCGTTCGTTTCCAGTAACAGTTTGAATTTTTAGGTTTCACTCTGTTTTCTCCTATATTGATAGATGTATTTGGAACTCTAAATCCAACACGGTTTCTGCTAGCTTCTTTGAACTTGACACAATAAAGTAGTTTCACGTTCTATCTCTATGTTTTGTTTCCTCTTGATGTAGCCCTAAGCAGTGACTGGCGAGAAACTCTTTCATGGAAATGGGTTGCCAGGCTTCCCAAAATTACGAATCTCCAGAAATCTCAGCAAATATTTTTCACCCAATCTGGATGATACTTTCATTTAATGATCATTACACTAACGTGACTTGGTTCCCCAAATTTTGTTCTTCTATGTTGAAGCGTTCGTTTCCAGTAAAGTTTGAATTTTTAGGTTTCACTCTGTTTTCTCCTATATTGATAGATGTATTTGGAACTCTAAATCCAACACGGTTTGTGCTAGCTTCTTGAAACTTGACACAATAAAGTAGTTTCCCTTTCTATCTCTATGTTTTGTTTCCTCTTGATGTAGCCCTAAGCAGTGTCTGGCGAGAAACACTTTCATGGAAAGGGGTTGCCAGGCTTCCCAAAATTACGAATCTCCAGAAATCTCAGCAAATATTTTTTCACCCAAACTGGATGATACTTTCAGGTAATGATCAGTACACTAAGGCGACTTGGTTCCCCAAATTTCGTTCTTCTATGTTGAAGCGTTCCTTTCCAGTAACAGTTTGAATTTTTAGCTTTCACTCTGTTTTCTCCTATAATGATAGATGTATTTGGAACTGTAAATCCAACACGGTTTGTGCTAGCTTCTTGAAACTTGACACAATAAAGTAGTTTCCCGTTCTATCTCTATGTTTTGTTTCCTCTTGATGTAGCCCTAAGCAGTGTCTGGCGAGAAACACTTTCATGGAAAGGGGTTGCCAGGCTTCCCAAAATTACGAATCTCCAGAAATCTCAGCAAATATTTTTTCACCCAAACTGGATGATACTTTCAGGTAATGATCAGTACACTAAGGCGACTTGGTTTCCCAAATTCCGTTTTTCTATGTTGAAGCGTTCCTTTCCAGTAACAGTTTGAATTTTTAGCTTTCACTCTGTTTTCTCCTATATTGATAGACGTATTTGGAACTCTAAATCCAACACGGTTTGTGCTAGCTTCTTGAAACTTGACACAATAAAGTAGTTTCACATTCTATCTCTATGTTTTCTTTCCTCTTGATGTAGCCCTATGCAGTGACTGGCGAGAAACACTTTCATGGAAAGGGGTTGCCAAGCTTCCCAAAATTACGAATCTCCGGAAATCTCAGCAAATATTTTTTCACCCAAACTGGATGATACTTTCAGGTAATGATCAGTACACTAAGGCGACTTGGTTCCCCAAATTTTGTTCTTCTATGTTGAAGCGTTCGTTTCCAGTAACAGTTTGAATTTTTAGGTTTCACTCTGTTTTCTCCTATATTGATAGATGTATTTGGAACTCTAAATCCAACACGGTTTGTGATAGCTTCTTGAAGTTTGACACAATAAAGTAGTTTCCCGTTCTATCTGTATGTTTTGTTTCCTCTTGATGTAGCTCTAAGCAGTGACTGGCGAGAAACACTTGCATGGAAAGGGCTTGGCAAGTTTCCCAAAATTACGAATCTCCAGAAATCTCAGCAAATATTTTTTCACCCAAACTGGATGATACTTTCAGGTAATGATCAGTACACTAAGGTGACTTGGTTCCCCAAATTTCGTTCTTCTATGTTGAAGCGTTCGTTTCCAGTAACAGTTTGAATTTTTAGGTTTCACTCTGTTTTCTCCTATATTGATAGATGTATTTGGAACTCTAAATCCAACACGGTTTCTGCTAGCTTCTTTGAACTTGACACAATAAAGTAGTTTCATGTTCTATCTCTATGTTTTGTTTCCTCTTGATGTAGCCCTAAGCAGTGACTGGCGAGAAACACTTTCATGGAAAGGGGTTGCCAGGCTTCCAAAAATTACGAATCTCCAGAAATCTCAGCAAATATTTTTTCACCCAATCTGGATGATACTTTCAGTTAATGATCATTACACTAACGTGACTTGGTTTCCCAAATTTTGTTCTTCTATGTTAAAGCGTTCGTTTCCAGTAACAGTTTGAATTTTTAGGTTTCACTCTGTTTTCTCCTATATTGATAGATGTATTCGGAAAACTAAATCCAACACGGTTTGTGCTAGCTTCTTGAAACTTGACACAATAAAGTAGTTTCCCGTTCTATCTCTATGTTTTGTTTCCTCTTGATGTAGCCCTAAGCAGTGTCTGGCGAGAAACACTTTCATGGAAAGGGGTTGCCAGGCTTCCCAAAATTACGAATCTCCAGAAATCTCAGCAAATATTTTTTCACCCAAACTGGTTGATACTTTCAGGTAATGATCAGTACACTAAGGTGACTTGGTTCCCCAAATTTCGTTCTTCTATGTTGAAGCGTTCCTTTCCAGTAACAGTTTGAATTTTTAGGTTTCACTCTGTTTTCTCCTATAATGATAGATGTATTTGGAACTGTAAATCCAACACGGTTTGTGCTAGCTTCTTGAAACTTGACACAATAAAGTAGTTTCCCGTTCTATCTCCATGTTTTGCTTCCTCTTGATGTAGCCCTAAGCAGTGTCTGGCGAGAAACACTTTCATGGAAAGGGGTTGCCAGGCTTCCCAAAATTACGAATATCCAGAAATCTCAGCAAATATTTTTTCACCCAAACTGGATGATACTTTCAGGTATTGATCAGTACACTAAGGCGACTTGGTTCCCCAAATTTTGTTCTTCTATGTTGAAGCGTTCGTTTCCAGTAACAGTTTGAATTTTTAGGTTTCACTCTGTTTTCTCCTATAATGATAGATGTATTTGGAACTGTAAATCCAACACAGTTTGTGCTAGCTTCTTGAAACTTGACACAATAAAGTAGTTTCCCGTTCTATCTCTATGTTTTGTTTCCTCTTGATGTAGCCCTAAGCAGTGTCTGGCGAGAAACACTTTCATGGAAAGGGGTTGCCAGGCTTCCCAAAATTACGAATCTCCAGAAATCTCAGCAAATATTTTTTTCACCCAAACTGGATGATACTTTCAGATAATGATCAGTAAACAAAGGCGACTTGGTTCCCCAAATTTAGTTCTTCTATGTTGAAGCGTTCGTTTCCAGTAACAGTTTGAATTTTTAGGTTTCACTCTGTTTTCTCCTATATTGATGGATGTATTTGGAACTCTAAATCCAACACGGTTTGTACTAGCTTCTTGAAACTTGACACAATAAAGTAGTTTCCCGTTCTATCTCTATGTTTTGTTTCCTCTTGATGTAGCCCTAAGCAGTGTCTGGCGAGAAACACTTTCATGGAAAGGGGTTGCCAGGCTTCCCAAAATTACGAATCTCCATAAATCTCAGCAAATATTTTTTCACCCAAACTGGATGATACTTTCAGTTAATGATCATTACACTAACGTGACTTGGTTCCCCAAATTTTGTTCTTCTATGTTGAAGCGTTCGTTTCCAGTAACAGTTTGAATTTTTAGGTTTCACTCTGTTTTCTCCTATATTGATAGATGTATTTGGAACTCTAAATCCAACACAGTTTCTGCTAGCTTCTTTGAACTTGACACAATAAAGTAGTTTCACGTTCTATCTCTATGTATTGTTTCCTCTTGATGTAGCCCTAAGCAGTGACTGGCGAGAAACACTTTCATGGAAAGGGGTTGCCAGGCTTCCCAAAATTACGAATCTCCAGAAATCTCAGCAAATATTTTTTTACCCAATCTGGATGATACTTTCAGTTAATGATCATTACACTAACGTGACTTGGTTTCCCCAATTTTGTTCTTCTATGTTAAAGCATTCGTTTCCAGTAACAGTTTGAATTTTTAGGTTTCACTCTGTTTTCTCCTATATTGATAGATGTATTTGGAACTCTAAATCCAACACGGTTTGTGATAGCTTCTTGAAACTTGACACAATAAAGTAGTTTCCCATTCTATCTCTATGTTTTGTTTCCTCTTGATGTAGCCCTAAGCAGTGTCTGGCGAGAAACACTTTCATGGAAAGGGGTTGCCAGGCTTCCCAAAATTACGAATCTCCAGAAATCTCAGCAAATATTTTTTCACCCAAACTGGTTGATACTTTCAGGTAATGATCAGTACACTAAGGCGACTTGGTTCCCCAAATTTCGTTCTTCTATGTTGAAGCGTTCCTTTCCAGTAACAGTTTGAATTTTTAGCTTTCACTCTGTTTTCTCCTATATTGATAGACGTATTTGGAATTCTAAATCCAACACGGTTTGTGCTAGCTTCTTGAAACTTGACACAATAAAGTAGTATCAGGTTCTATCTCTATGTTTTCTTTCCTCTTGATGTAGCCCTATGCAGTGACTGGCAAGAAACACTTTCATGGAAAGGGGTTGCCAGGCTTCCCAAAATTATGAATCTCCAGAAATCTCAGCAAATATTTTTTCACCCAAACTGGATGATACTTTAAGGTAATGATCAGTACACTAAGGCGACTTGGTTCCCCAAATTTTGTTCTTCTATGTTGAAGCGTTGGTTTCCAGTAACAGTTTGAATTTTTAGGTTTCACTCTGTTTTCTCCTATAATGATAGATGTATTTGGAACTGTAAATCCAACACGGTTTGTGCTAGCTTCTTGAAACTTGACACAATAAAGTAGTTTCCGGTTCTATCTCTATGTTTTGTTTCCTCTTGATGTAGCCCTAAGCAGTGTCTGGCGAGAAACACTTTCATGGAAAGGGGTTGCCAGGCTTCCCAAAATTACGAATCTCCAGAAATCTCAGCAAATATTTTTTCACCCAAACTGGATGATACTTTCAGGTAATGATCAGTACACTAAGGCGACTTGGTTCCCCAAATTTCGTTCTTCTATGTTGAAGCGTTCGTTTCCAGTAACAGTTTGAATTTTTAGGTTTCACTCTGTTTTCTCCTATATTGATAGATGTATTTGGAACTCTAAATCCAACACGGTTTGTGCAAGCTTCTTGAAAATTGACACAATAAAGTAGTTTCCCGTTCTATCTCTATGTTTTGTTTCCTCTTGATGTAGCCCTAAGCAGTGACTGGCGAGAAACACTTTCATGGAAAGGGGTTGCCAAGCTTCCAAAAATTACGAATCTCCAGAAATCTCAGCAAATCTTTTTTCACCCAAACTGGATGATACTTTCAGATAATGATCAGTAAACAAAGGCGACTTGGTTCCCCAAATTTCGTTCTTCTATGTTGTAGCGTTCCTTTCCAGTAACAGTTTGAATTTTTAGCTTTCACTCTGTTTTCTCCTATATTGATAGATGTATTTGGAACTCTAAATCCAACACGGTTTGTGCTAGCTTCTTGAAACTTGACACAATAAAGTAGTTTCCCGTTCTATCTCTATGTTTTGTTTCCTCTTGATGTAGCCCTAACTGTGACTGGAGAGAAACACTTTCATGGAAAGGGGTTGCCAGGCTTCCCAAAATTACGATTCTCCAGAAATCTCAGCAAATATTTTTTCACCCAATCTTGATGATACTTTCAGGTAATGATCATTACACTAACGTGACTTGGTTCCCCAAATTTTGTTCTTCTATGTTGAAGCGTTCGTTTCCAGTAACAGTTTGATTTTTTAGGTTTCACTCTGTTTTCTCCTATATTGATAGATGTATTTGGAACTCTAAATCCAACACGGTTTGTGCTAGCTTCTTGAAACTTGACACAATAAAGTAGTTTCCCGTTCTATCTCTATGTTTTGTTTCCTCTTGATGTAGCCCTAAGCCGTGTCTGGCGAGAAACACTTTCATGGTAAGGGGTTGCCAGGCTTCCCAAAATTACGAATCTCCAGAAATCTCAGCAAATATTTTTTCACCCAAACTGGTTGATACTTTCAGGTAATGATCAGTACACTAAGGCGACTTGGTTCCCCAAATTTCGTTCTTCTATGTTGAAGCGTTCCTTTCCAGTAACAGTTTGAATTTTTAGCTTTCACTCTGTTTTCTCCTATATTGATAGACGTATTTGGAACTCTAAATCCAACACGGTTTGTGCTAGCTTCTTGAAACTTGACACAATAAAGTAGTTTCACGTTCTATCTCTATGTTTTCTTTCCTCTTGATGTAGCCCTATGCAGTGACTGGCGAGAAACACTTTCATGGAAAGGGGTTGCCAGGCTTCCCAAAATTACGAATCTCCAGAAATCTCAGCAAATATTTTTTCACCCAAACTGGATGATACTTTAAGGTAATGATCAGTACACTAAGGTGACTTGGTTCCCCAAATTTTGTTCTTCTATGTTGAAGCGTTGGTTTCCAGTAACAGTTTGAATTTTTAGGTTTCACTCTGTTTTCTCCTATAATGATAGATGTATTTGGAACTGTACATTCAACACGGTTTGTGCTAGCTTCTTGAAACTTGACACAATAAAGTAGTTTCCCGTTCTATCACTATGTTTTGTTTCCTCTTGATGTAGCCCTAAGCAGTGTCTGGCGAGAAACACTTTCATGGAAAGGGGTTGCCAGGCTTCCCAAAATTACGAATCTCCAGAAATCTCAGCAAATACTTTTTCACCCAAACTGGATGATACTTTCAGGTAATGATCAGTACACTAGGCGACTTGGTTCCCCAAATTTCGTTCTTCTATGTTGAAGTGTTCGTTTCCAGTAACAGTTTGAATTTTTAGTTTTCACTCTGTTTTCTCCTATATTGATAGATGTATTTGGAACTCTAAATCCAACACGGTTTGTGCAAGCTTCTTGAAAATTGACACAATAAAGTAGTTTCACGTTCTATCTCTATGTTTTGTTTCCTCTTGATGTAGCCCTAAGCAGTGACTGGCGAGAAACACTTTCATGGAAAGGGGTTGCCAAGCTTCCAAAAATTACGAATCTCCAGAAATCTCAGCAAATCTTTTTTCACCCAAACTGGATGATACTTTCAGATAATGATCAGTAAACAAAGGCGACTTGGTTCCCCAAATTTCGTTCTTCTATGTTGAAGCGTTCATTTCCAGTAACAGTTTGAATTTTTAGCTTTCACTCTGTTTTCTCCTATATTGATAGATGTATTTGGAACTCTAAATCCAACACGGTTTGTGCTAGCTTCTTGAAACTTGACACAATAAAGTAGTTTCCCGTTCTATCTCTATGTTTTGTTTCCTCTTGATGTAGCCCTAAGCAGTGTCTGGCGAGAAACACTTTCATGGAAAGGGGTTGCCAGGCATCCCAAAATTACGAATCTCCAGAAATCTCAGCAAATATTTTTTCACCCAAACTGGATGATACTTTCAGGTATTGATCAGTACACTAAGGCGACTTGGTTCCCCAAATTTTGTTCTTCTATGTTGAAGCGTTCGTTTCCAGTAACAGTTTGAATTTTTAGGTTTCACTCTGTTTTCTCCTATAATGATAGATGTATTTGGAACTGTAAATCCAACACAGTTTGTGCTAGCTTCTTGAAACTTGACACAATAAAGTAGTTTCCCGTTCTATCTCTATGTTTTGTTTCCTCTTGATGTAGCCCTAAGCAGTGTCTGGCGAGAAACACTTTCATGGAAAGGGGTTGCCAGGCTTCCCAAAATTACGAATCTCCATAAATCTCAGCAAATATTTTTTCACCCAAACTGGATGATACTTTCAGGTATTGATCAGTACACTAAGGCGACTTGGTTCCCCAAATTTTGTTCTTCTATGTTGAAGCGTTCGTTTCCAGTAACAGTTTGAATTTTTAGGTTTCACTCTGTTTTCTCCTATAATGATAGATGTATTTGGAACTCTAAATCCAACACGGTTTGTGCTAGCTTCTTGAAACTTGACACAATAAAGTAGTTTCACGTTCTATCTCTATGTTTTGTTTCCTCTTGATGTAGCCCTAAGCAGTGTCTGGCGAGAAACACTTACCTGGAAAGGGGTTGCCAGGCTTCCAAAAATTACGAATCTCCAGAAATCTCAGCAAAACTTTTTTCACCCAAACTGGACGATACTTTCAGGTAATGATCAGTAAACAAAGGCGACTTGGTTCCCCAAATTTCGTTCTTCTATGTTGTAGCGTTCCTTTCCAGTAACAGTTTGAATTTTTAGCTTTCACTCTGTTTTCTCCTATATTGATAGATGTATTTGGAACTCTAAATCCAACACGGTTTGTGCTAGCTTCTTGAAACTTGACACAATAAAGTAGTTTCCCGTTCTATCTCTATGTTTTGTTTCCTCTTGATGTAGCCCTAACTGTGACTGGAGAGAAACACTTTCATGGAAAGGGGTTGCCAGGCTTCCCAAAATTACGAATCTCCAGAAATCTCAGCAAATATTTTTTCACCCAATCTGGATGATACTTTCAGGTAATGATCATTACACTAACGTGACTTGGTTCCCCAAATTTTGTTCTTCTATGTTGAAGCGTTCGTTTCCAGTAACAGTTTGATTTTTTAGGTTTCACTCTGTTTTCTCCTATATTGATAGATGTATTTGGAACTCTAAATCCAACACGGTTTGTGCTAGCTTCTTGAAACTTGACACAATAAAGTAGTTTCCCGTTCTATCTCTATGTTTTGTTTCCTCTTGATGTAGCCCTAAGCAGTGTCTGGCGAGAAACACTTTCATGGTAAGGGGTTGCCAGGCTTCCCAAAATTACGAATCTCCAGAAATCTCAGCAAATATTTTTTCACCCAAACTGGTTGATACTTTCAGGTAATGATCAGTACACTAAGGCGACTTGGTTCCCCAAATTTCGTTCTTCTATGTTGAAGCGTTCCTTTCCAGTAACAGTTTGAATTTTTAGCTTTCACTCTGTTTTCTCCTATATTGATAGACGTATTTGGAACTCTAAATCCAACACGGTTTGTGCTAGCTTCTTGAAACTTGACACAATAAAGTAGTTTCACGTTCTATCTCTATGTTTTCTTTCCTCTTGATGTAGCCCTATGCAGTGACTGGCGAGAAACACTTTCATGGAAAGGGGTTGCCAGGCTTCCCAAAATTACGAATCTCCAGAAATCTCAGCAAATATTTTTTCACCCAAACTGGATGATACTTTAAGGTAATGATCAGTACACTAAGGTGACTTGGTTCCCCAAATTTTGTTCTTCTATGTTGAAGCGTTGGTTTCCAGTAACAGTTTGAATTTTTAGGTTTCACTCTGTTTTCTCCTATAATGATAGATGTATTTGGAACTGTACATTCAACACGGTTTGTGCTAGCTTCTTGAAACTTGACACAATAAAGTAGTTTCCCGTTCTATCACTATGTTTTGTTTCCTCTTGATGTAGCCCTAAGCAGTGTCTGGCGAGAAACACTTTCATGGAAAGGGGTTGCCAGGCTTCCCAAAATTACGAATCTCCAGAAATCTCAGCAAATACTTTTTCACCCAAACTGGATGATACTTTCAGGTAATGATCAGTACACTAGGCGACTTGGTTCCCCAAATTTCGTTCTTCTATGTTGAAGTGTTCGTTTCCAGTAACAGTTTGAATTTTTAGTTTTCACTCTGTTTTCTCCTATATTGATAGATGTATTTGGAACTCTAAATCCAACACGGTTTGTGCAAGCTTCTTGAAAATTGACACAATAAAGTAGTTTCACGTTCTATCTCTATGTTTTGTTTCCTCTTGATGTAGCCCTAAGCAGTGACTGGCGAGAAACACTTTCATGGAAAGGGGTTGCCAAGCTTCCAAAAATTACGAATCTCCAGAAATCTCAGCAAATCTTTTTTCACCCAAACTGGATGATACTTTCAGATAATGATCAGTAAACAAAGGCGACTTGGTTCCCCAAATTTCGTTCTTCTATGTTGAAGCGTTCATTTCCAGTAACAGTTTGAATTTTTAGCTTTCACTCTGTTTTCTCCTATAATGATAGATGTATTTGGAACTGTAAATCCAACACAGTTTGTGCTAGCTTCTTGAAACTTGACACAATAAAGTAGTTTCCCGTTCTATCTCTATGTTTTGTTTCCTCTTGATGTAGCCCTAAGCAGTGTCTGGCGAGAAACACTTTCATGGAAAGGGGTTGCCAGGCTTCCCAAAATTACGAATCTCCATAAATCTCAGCAAATATTTTTTCACCCAAACTGGATGATACTTTCAGGTATTGATCAGTACACTAAGGCGACTTGGTTCCCCAAATTTTGTTCTTCTATGTTGAAGCGTTCGTTTCCAGTAACAGTTTGAATTTTTAGGTTTCACTCTGTTTTCTCCTATAATGATAGATGTATTTGGAACTCTAAATCCAACACGGTTTGTGCTAGCTTCTTGAAACTTGACACAATAAAGTAGTTTCACGTTCTATCTCTATGTTTTGTTTCCTCTTGATGTAGCCCTAAGCAGTGTCTGGCGAGAAACACTTACCTGGAAAGGGGTTGCCAGGCTTCCAAAAATTACGAATCTCCAGAAATCTCAGCAAAACTTTTTTCACCCAAACTGGACGATACTTTCAGGTAATGATCAGTAAACAAAGGCGACTTGGTTCCCCAAATTTCGTTCTTCTATGTTGTAGCGTTCCTTTCCAGTAACAGTTTGAATTTTTAGCTTTCACTCTGTTTTCTCCTATATTGATAGATGTATTTGGAACTCTAAATCCAACACGGTTTGTGCTAGCTTCTTGAAACTTGACACAATAAAGTAGTTTCCCGTTCTATCTCTATGTTTTGTTTCCTCTTGATGTAGCCCTAACTGTGACTGGAGAGAAACACTTTCATGGAAAGGGGTTGCCAGGCTTCCCAAAATTACGAATCTCCAGAAATCTCAGCAAATATTTTTTCACCCAATCTGGATGATACTTTCAGGTAATGATCATTACACTAACGTGACTTGGTTCCCCAAATTTTGTTCTTCTATGTTGAAGCGTTCGTTTCCAGTAACAGTTTGATTTTTTAGGTTTCACTCTGTTTTCTCCTATATTGATAGATGTATTTGGAACTCTAAATCCAACACGGTTTGTGCTAGCTTCTTGAAACTTGACACAATAAAGTAGTTTCCCGTTCTATCTCTATGTTTTGTTTCCTCTTGATGTAGCCCTAAGCAGTGTCTGGCGAGAAACACTTTCATGGTAAGGGGTTGCCAGGCTTCCCAAAATTACGAATCTCCAGAAATCTCAGCAAATATTTTTTCACCCAAACTGGTTGATACTTTCAGGTAATGATCAGTACACTAAGGCGACTTGGTTCCCCAAATTTCGTTCTTCTATGTTGAAGCGTTCCTTTCCAGTAACAGTTTGAATTTTTAGCTTTCACTCTGTTTTCTCCTATATTGATAGACGTATTTGGAACTCTAAATCCAACACGGTTTGTGCTAGCTTCTTGAAACTTGACACAATAAAGTAGTTTCACGTTCTATCTCTATGTTTTCTTTCCTCTTGATGTAGCCCTATGCAGTGACTGGCGAGAAACACTTTCATGGAAAGGGGTTGCCAGGCTTCCCAAAATTACGAATCTCCAGAAATCTCAGCAAATATTTTTTCACCCAAACTGGATGATACTTTAAGGTAATGATCAGTACACTAAGGTGACTTGGTTCCCCAAATTTTGTTCTTCTATGTTGAAGCGTTGGTTTCCAGTAACAGTTTGAATTTTTAGGTTTCACTCTGTTTTCTCCTATAATGATAGATGTATTTGGAACTGTACATTCAACACGGTTTGTGCTAGCTTCTTGAAACTTGACACAATAAAGTAGTTTCCCGTTCTATCACTATGTTTTGTTTCCTCTTGATGTAGCCCTAAGCAGTGTCTGGCGAGAAACACTTTCATGGAAAGGGGTTGCCAGGCTTCCCAAAATTACGAATCTCCAGAAATCTCAGCAAATACTTTTTCACCCAAACTGGATGATACTTTCAGGTAATGATCAGTACACTAGGCGACTTGGTTCCCCAAATTTCGTTCTTCTATGTTGAAGTGTTCGTTTCCAGTAACAGTTTGAATTTTTAGTTTTCACTCTGTTTTCTCCTATATTGATAGATGTATTTGGAACTCTAAATCCAACACGGTTTGTGCAAGCTTCTTGAAAATTGACACAATAAAGTAGTTTCACGTTCTATCTCTATGTTTTGTTTCCTCTTGATGTAGCCCTAAGCAGTGACTGGCGAGAAACACTTTCATGGAAAGGGGTTGCCAAGCTTCCAAAAATTACGAATCTCCAGAAATCTCAGCAAATCTTTTTTCACCCAAACTGGATGATACTTTCAGATAATGATCAGTAAACAAAGGCGACTTGGTTCCCCAAATTTCGTTCTTCTATGTTGAAGCGTTCATTTCCAGTAACAGTTTGAATTTTTAGCTTTCACTCTGTTTTCTCCTATATTGATAGATGTATTTGGAACTCTAAATCCAACACGGTTTGTGCTAGCTTCTTGAAACTTGACACAATAAAGTAGTTTCCCGTTCTATCTCTATGTTTTGTTTCCTCTTGATGTAGCCCTAAGCAGTGTCTGGCGAGAAACACTTTCATGGAAAGGGGTTGCCAGGCATCCCAAAATTACGAATCTCCAGAAATCTCAGCAAATATTTTTTCACCCAAACTGGATGATACTTTCAGGTATTGATCAGTACACTAAGGCGACTTGGTTCCCCAAATTTTGTTCTTCTATGTTGAAGCGTTCGTTTCCAGTAACAGTTTGAATTTTTAGGTTTCACTCTGTTTTCTCCTATAATGATAGATGTATTTGGAACTGTAAATCCAACACAGTTTGTGCTAGCTTCTTGAAACTTGACACAATAAAGTAGTTTCCCATTCTATCTCTATGTTTTGTTTCCTCTTGATGTAGCCCTAAGCAGTGTCTGGCGAGAAACACTTTCATGGAAAGGGGTTGCCAGGCTTCCCAAAATTACGAATCTCCAGAAATCTCAGCAAATATTTTTTTCACCCAAACTGGATGATACTTTCAGATAATGATCAGTACACTAAGGCGACTTGGTTCCCCAAATTTCGTTCTTCTATGTTGAAGCGTTCGTTTCCAGTAACAGTTTGAATTTTTAGGTTTCACTCTGTTTTCTCCTATATTGATAGATGTATTTGGAACTCTAAATCCAACACGGTTTGTACTAGCTTCTTGAAACTTGACACAATAAAGTAGTTTCCCGTTCTATCTCTATGTTTTGTTTCCTCTTGATGTAGCCCTAAGCAGTGTCTGGCGAGAAACACTTTCATGGAAAGGGGTTGCCAGGCTTCCCAAAATTACGAATCTCCATAAATCTCAGCAAATATTTTTTCACCCAAACTGGATGATACTTTCAGGTATTGATCAGTACACTAAGGCGACTTGGTTCCCCAAATTTTGTTCTTCTATGTTGAAGCATTCGTTTCCAGTAACAGTTTGAATTTTTAGGTTTCACTCTGTTTTCTCCTATAATGATAGATGTATTTGGAACTCTAAATCCAACACGGTTTGTGCTAGCTTCTTGAAACTTGACACAATAAAGTAGTTTCACGTTCTATCTCTATGTTTTGTTTCCTCTTGATGTAGCCCTAAGCAGTGTCTGGCGAGAAACACTTACCTGGAAAGGGGTTGCCAGGCTTCCAAAAATTACGAATCTCCAGAAATCTCAGCAAAACTTTTTTCACCCAAACTGGACGATACTTTCAGGTAATGATCAGTAAACAAAGGCGACTTGGTTCCCCAAATTTCGTTCTTCTATGTTGTAGCGTTCCTTTCCAGTAACAGTTTGAATTTTTAGCTTTCACTCTGTTTTCTCCTATATTGATAGATGTATTTGGAACTCTAAATCCAACACGGTTTGTGCTAGCTTCTTGAAACTTGACACAATAAAGTAGTTTCCCGTTCTATCTCTATGTTTTGTTTCCTCTTGATGTAGCCCTAACTGTGACTGGAGAGAAACACTTTCATGGAAAGGGGTTGCCAGGCTTCCCAAAATTACGAATCTCCAGAAATCTCAGCAAATATTTTTTCACCCAATCTCGATGATACTTTCAGGTAATGATCATTACACTAACGTGACTTGGTTCCCCAAATTTTGTTCTTCTATGTTGAAGCGTTCGTTTCCAGTAACAGTTTGATTTTTTAGGTTTCACTCTGTTTTCTCCTATATTGATAGATGTATTTGGAACTCTAAATCCAACACGGTTTGTGCTAGCTTCTTGAAACTTGACACAATAAAGTAGTTTCCCGTTCTATCTCTATGTTTTGTTTCCTCTTGATGTAGCCCTATGCAGTGACTGGCGAGAAACACTTTCATGGAAAGGGGTTGCCAGGCTTCCCAAAATTACGAATCTCCAGAAATCTCAGCAAATATTTTTTCACCCAAACTGGATGATACTTTAAGGTAATGATCAGTACACTAAGGCGACTTGGTTCCCCAAATTTTGTTCTTCTATGTTGAAGCGTTGGTTTCCAGTAACAGTTTGAATTTTTAGGTTTCACTCTGTTTTCTCCTATAATGATAGATGTATTTGGAACTGTACATTCAACACGGTTTGTGCTAGCTTCTTGAAACTTGACACAATAAAGTAGTTTCCCGTTCTATCACTATGTTTTGTTTCCTCTTGATGTAGCCCTAAGCAGTGTCTGGCGAGAAACACTTTCATGGAAAGGGGTTGCCAGGCTTCCCAAAATTACGAATCTCCAGAAATCTCAGCAAATACTTTTTCACCCAAACTGGATGATACTTTCAGGTAATTATCAGTACACTAAGGCGACTTGGTTCCCCAAATTTCGTTCTTCTATGTTGAAGTGTTCGTTTCCAGTAACAGTTTGAATTTTTAGTTTTCACTCTGTTTTCTCCTATATTGATAGATGTATTTGGAACTCTAAATCCAACACGGTTTGTGCAAGCTTCTTGAAAATTGACACAATAAAGTAGTTTCACGTTCTATCTCTATGTTTTGTTTCCTCTTGATGTAGCCCTAAGCAGTGACTGGCGAGAAACACTTTCATGGAAAGGGGTTGCCAAGCTTCCAAAAATTACGAATCTCCAGAAATCTCAGCAAATCTTTTTTCACCCAAACTGGATGATACTTTCAGATAATGATCAGTAAACAAAGGCGACTTGGTTCCCCAAATTTCGTTCTTCTATGTTGAAGCGTTCATTTCCAGTAACAGTTTGAATTTTTAGCTTTCACTCTGTTTTCTCCTATATTGATAGATGTATTTGGAACTCTAAATCCAACACGGTTTGTGCTAGCTTCTTGAAACTTGACACAATAAAGTAGTTTCCCGTTCTATCTCTATGTTTTGTTTCCTCTTGATGTAGCCCTAAGCAGTGTCTGGCGAGAAACACTTTCATGGAAAGGGGTTGCCAGGCATCCCAAAATTACGAATCTCCAGAAATCTCAGCAAATATTTTTTCACCCAAACTGGATGATACTTTCAGGTATTGATCAGTACACTAAGGCGACTTGGTTCCCCAAATTTTGTTCTTCTA
The DNA here is from genome assembly GCF_964194105.1 of Spermophilus citellus. NCBI lineage: Eukaryota > Metazoa > Chordata > Mammalia > Rodentia > Sciuridae > Spermophilus > Spermophilus citellus. The sequence goes on along the minus strand of NC_138196.1, from coordinate 15,727,406 downwards.
TGTTGAAGCGTTCGTTTCCAGTAACAGTTTGAATTTTTAGGTTTCACTCTGTTTTCTCCTATAATGATAGATGTATTTGGAACTGTAAATCCAACACAGTTTGTGCTAGCTTCTTGAAACTTGACACAATAAAGTAGTTTCCCGTTCTATCTCTATGTTTTGTTTCCTCTTGATGTAGCCCTAAGCAGTGTCTGGCGAGAAACACTTTCATGGAAAGGGGTTGCCAGGCTTCCCAAAATTACGAATCTCCAGAAATCTCAGCAAATATTTTTTTCACCCAAACTGGATGATACTTTCAGATAATGATCAGTACACGAAGGCGACTTGGTTCCCCAAATTTCGTTCTTCTATGTTGAAGCGTTCGTTTCCAGTAACAGTTTGAATTTTTAGGTTTCACTCTGTTTTCTCCTATATTGATAGATGTATTTGGAACTCTAAATCCAACACGGTTTGTACTAGCTTCTTGAAACTTGACACAATAAAGTAGTTTCCCGTTCTATCTCTATGTTTTGTTTCCTCTTGATGTAGCCCTAAGCAGTGTCTGGCGAGAAACACTTTCATGGAAAGGGGTTGCCAGGCTTCCCAAAATTACGAATCTCCATAAATCTCAGCAAATATTTTTTCACCCAAACTGGATGATACTTTCAGGTATTGATCAGTACACTAAGGCGACTTGGTTCCCCAAATTTTGTTCTTCTATGTTGAAGCGTTCGTTTCCAGTAACAGTTTGAATTTTTAGGTTTCACTCTGTTTTCTCCTATAATGATAGATGTATTTGGAACTCTAAATCCAACACGGTTTGTGCTAGCTTCTTGAAACTTGACACAATAAAGTAGTTTCACGTTCTATCTCTATGTTTTGTTTCCTCTTGATATAGCCCTAAGCAGTGTCTGGCGAGAAACACTTACCTGGAAAGGGGTTGCCAGGCTTCCAAAAATTACGAATCTCCAGAAATCTCAGCAAAACTTTTTTCACCCAAACTGGACGATACTTTCAGGTAATGATCAGTACACTAAGGCGACTTGATTCCCCAAATTTTGTTATTCTATGTTGAAGCGTTCATTTCCAGTTACAGTTTGAATTTTTAGTTTTCACTCTGTTTTCTCCTATAATGATAGATGTATTTGGAACTGTAAATCCAACACGGTTTGTTCTAGCTTCTTGAAACTTGACACAATAAAGTAGTTTCCCGTTCTATCTCTATGTTTTGTTTCCTCTTGATGTAGCCCTAAGCAGTGTCTGGCGAGAAAAACTTTCATGGAAAGGGGTTGCCAGGCTTCCCAAAATTACGAATCTCCAGAAATCTCAGCAAATATTTTTTCACCCAAACTGGATGATACTTTCAGATAATGATCAGTACACTAAGGCGACTTGGTCCCCCAAATTTAGTTCTTCTATGTTGAAGCGTTCGTTTCCAGTAACAGTTTGAATTTTTAGGTTTCACTCTGTTTTCTCCTATATTGATAGATGTATTTGGAACTCTAAATCCAACACTGTTTGTGCTAGCTTCTTGAAATTTGAAACAATAAAGTAGTTTCACATTCTATCTCTATGTTTTCTTTCCTCTTGATGTAGCCCTAAGCAGTGACTGGCGAGAAACACTTTCATGGAAAGGAGTTTCTAGGCTTCCCAAAATTATGAATCTCCAGAAACCTCAGCAAATATTTTTTCACCCAAACTGGATGATACTTTCAGGTAATGATCAGTACACTAAGGCGACTTGGTTCCCCAAATTTCGTTCTTCTATGTTGAAGCGTTCGTTTCCAGTAACAGTTTGAATTTTTAGGTTTCACTCTGTTTTCTCCTATATTGATAGATGTGTTTGGAACTCTAAATCCAACACGGTTTCTGCTAGCTTCTTTGAACTTGACAAAATAAAGGAGTTTCCCGTTCTATCTCTATGTTTTGTTTCCTCTTGATGTAGCCCTAAGCAGTGTCTGGCCAGAAACACTTTCATGGAAAGGGGTTGCCAGGCTTCCCAAAATTACGAATCTCCAGAAATCTCAGCAAATATTTTTTCACCCAAACTGGTTGATACTTTCAGGTAATGATCAGTACACTAAGGCGACTTGGTTCCCCAAATTTCATTCTTCTATGTTGAAGCGTTCCTTTCCAGTAACAGTTTGAATTTTTAGCTTTCACTCTGTTTTCTCCTATATTGATAGACGTATTTGGAACTCTAAATCCAACACAGTTTGTGCTAGCTTCTTGAAACTTGACACAATAAAGTAGTTTCACGTTCTATCTCTATGTTTTCTTTCCTATTGATGTAGCCCTATGCAGTGACTGGCGAGAAACACTTTCATGGAAAGGGGTTGCCAGGCCTCCCAAAATTACGAATCTCCAGAAATCTCACCAAATATTTTTTCACCCAAACTGGATGATACTTTAAGGTAATGATCAGTACACTAAGGCGACTTGGTTCCCCAAATTTTGTTCTTCTATGTTGAAGCGTTGGTTTCCAGTAACAGTTTGAATTTTTAGGTTTCACTCTGTTTTCTCCTATAATGATAGATGTATTTGGAACTGTACATTCAACACGGTTTGTGCTAGCTTCTTGAAACTTGACACAATAAAGTAGTTTCCCGTTCTATCACTATGTTTTGTTTCCTCTTGATGTAGCCCTAAGCAGTGTCTGGCGAGAAACACTTTCATGGAAAGGGGTTGCCAGGCTTCCCAAAATTACGAATCTCCAGAAATCTCAGCAAATATTTTTTCACCCAAACTGGATGATACTTTCACGTAATGATCAGTACACTAAGGCGACTTGGTCCCCCAAATTTAGTTCTTCTATGTTGAAGCGTTCGTTTCCAGTAACAGTTTGAATTTTTAGGTTTCACTCTGTTTTCTCCTATATTGATAGATGTATTTGGAACTCTAAATCCAACACTGTTTGTGCTAGCTTCTTGAAGTTTGACACGATAAAGTAGTTTCACGTTCTATCTCTATGTTTTGTTTCCTCTTGATGTAGCCCTAAGCAGTGACTGGCGAGAAACACTTTCATGGAAAGGGGTTGCCAAGCTTCCCAAAATTACGAATCTCCAGAAATCTCAGCAAATATTTTTTCACCCAAACTGGATGATACTTTCAGGTAATGATCAGTACACTAAGGCGACTTGGTTCCCCAAATTTCGTTCTTCTATGTTGAAGCGTTCGTTTCCAGTAACAGTTTGAATTTTTAAGTTTCACTCTGTTTTCTCCTATATTGATAGATGTATTTGGAACTCTAAATCCAACACTGTTTGTGCTAGCTTCTTGAAACTCGACACAATAAAGTAGTTTCACGTTCTAACTCTAAGTTTTGTTTCCTCTTGATGTAGCCCTAAGCAGTGACTGGCGAGAAACACTTTCATGGAAAGGGGTTGCCAGGCTTCCCAAAATTACGAATCTCCAGAAATCTCAGCAAATATTTTTTCACCCAAACTGGATGATACTTTCAGGTAATGATCAGTACACGAAGGCGACTTGGTTCCCCAAATTTCGTTCTTCTATGTTGAAGCGTTCATTTCCAGTAACAGTATGAATATTTAGGTTTCACTCTGTTTTCTCCTATATTGATAGATGTATTTGGAAGTCTAAATCCAACACGGTTTGTGCTAGCTTTTTGAAGTTTGACACGATAAAGTAGTTTCACGTTCTATCTCTATCTTTTGTTTCCTCTTGATGTAGCCCTAAGCAGTGACTGGCAAGAAACACTTTCATGGAAAGGGGTTGCAAGGTTCCCAAAATTACGAATCTCCAGAAATCTCAGCAAATATTTTTTCACCCAAACTGGATGATACTTTCAGGTAACGATCAGTACACTAAGGCGACTTGGTTCCCCAAATTTCGTTCTTCTATGTTGAAGCGTTCGTTTCCAGTAACAGTTTGAATTTTTAAGTTTCACTCTGTTTTCTCCTATATTGATAGATGTATTTGGAACTCTAAATCCAACACTGTTTGTGCTAGCTTCTTGAAACTCGACACAATAAAGTAGTTTCACGTTCTATCTCTATGTTTTTTTTCCTCTTGATGTAGCCCTAAGCAGTGACTGGCGAGAAACACTTTTATGGAAAGGTGTTGCCAGGCTTCCCAAAATTATGAATCTCCAGAAATCTCAGCAAATATTTTTTCACCCAAACTGGATGATACTTTCAGGTAATGATCAGTACACTAAGGCGACTTGGTTCCTCAAATTTCGTTGTTCTATGTTGAAGCGTTCGTTTCCAGTAACAGTTTGAATTTTTAGCTTTCACTCTGTTTTCTCCTATATTGATAGATGTATTTGGATCTCTAAATCCTACACAGTTTGTGCTACCTTCTTGAAACTGGACACAATAAAGTAGTTTCACGTTCTGTCTCTATGTTTTGTTTCCTCTTGATGTAGCCCTAAGCAGTTACTGGCGAGAAACACTTTCATAGAAAAGGGTTGCCAGGCTTCCCGAAATTACGAATCTCCAGAAGTCTCAGCAAATATTTTTTCACCCAATCTGGATGATAATTTCAGGTAATGATCAGTACACTAAGGCGACTTGGTTCCCCAAATTTCGTTCTTCTATGTTGAAGCATCGTTTCCAGTAACAGTTTGAATTTTTAGGTTTCACTCTGTTTTCTCCTATAATGATTGATATATTTGGAACTCTAAATCCAACACGGTTTGTGCTAGCTTCTTTAAACTTGACACAATAAAGTAGTTTCACGTTCTATCTCTATGTTTTGTTTCCTCTTGATGTAGCCCTAAGTAGTGACTGGCGAGAAACACTTACATGGAAAGGGGTTGCCAAGTTTCCAAAAATTACGAATCTCCAGAAATCTCAGCAAATATTTTTTCACCCAAACTGGATGATACTTTCAGGTAATGATCAGTACACTAAGGCGACTTGGTTCCCCAAAGTTCGTTCTTCTATGTTGAAGTGTTCGTTTCCAGTAACAGTTTGAATTTTTAGGTTTCACTCTGTTTTCTCCTATATTGATAGATGTATTTGGAACTCTAAATCCAACACGGTTTGTGCAAGCTTCTTGAAAAGTGACACAATAAACTAGTTTCACGTTCTATCTCTATGTTTTGTTTCCTCTTGATGTAGCACTAAGCAGTGACTGGCAAGAAACACTTTCATGGAAAGGGGTTGCGAAGCTTGCAAAAATTACGAATCTCCAGAAATCTGAGCAAATCTTTTTTCACCCAAACTGGATGATACTTTCAGGTAATGATCAGTACACTAAGGCGACTTGGTTCCCCAAATTTCGTTATTCTATGTTGAAGCGTTCGTTTCCAGTAACAGTTTGAATTTTTAGCTTTCACTCTGTTTCTCCTATATTGATAGATGTATTTGGAACTCTAAATCCAACACGGTTTGTGCTAGCTTCTTGAAGTTTGACACAATAAAGTAGTTTCACATTCTATCTCTGTTTTGTTTCCTCTTGATGTAGCCCTATGCAGAGACTGGCGAGAAACACTTTCATGGAAAGGGGTTGCCAGGCTTCCCAAAATTACGAATCTCCAGAAATCTCAGCAAATATTTTTTCACCCAAACTGGATGATACTTTCAGGTAATGATCGGTACACTAAGGCGACTTGGTTCCGCAAAGTTCGTTCTTCTATGTTGAAGCATTCGTTTCCAGTAACAGTTTGAATTTTTAGGTTTCACTCTGTTTTCTCCTATATTGATAGATGTATTTGGAACACTAAATCCAACACAGTTTGTGCAAGCTTCTTGAAAAGTGACACAATATACTAGTTTCACGTTCTATCTCTATGTTTTGTTTCCTCTTGATGTAGCCCTAAGCAGTGACTGGCGAGAAACACTTTCATTGAAAGGGGTTGCCAGGCTTCCCAAAATTACGAATCTCCGGAAATCTCAGCAAATATTTTTTCACCCAAACTGGATGATACTTTCAGGTAATGATCAGTACACTAAGGCGACTTGGTTCCCCAAATTTCGTTCTTCTATGTTGAAGCGTTCATTTCCAGTAACAGTTTGAATTTTTAGGATTCACTCTGTTTTCTCCTATATTGATAGAAGTATTAGGAACTCTAAATCCAACACGGTTTGTGCTAGCATTTTGAAACTTGAAACAATAAAGTAGTTTCACATTCTATCTCTATGTTTTCTTTCCTTTTGATGTAGCCCTAAGCAGTGACTGGCGAGAAACACTTTCATGGAAAGGGGTTGCCAGGCTTCCCAAAATTACGAATCTCCAGAAATCTCAGCAAATATTTTTTCACCCAAACTGGATGATACTTTCAGGTAATGATCAGTACACTAAGGCGACTTGGTTCCCCAAATTTCGTTTTTCTATGTTGAAGCGTTGGTTTCCAGTAACAGTTTGAATTTTTAGGTTTCACTCTGTTTTCTCCTATATTGATAGATGTATTTGGAACTCTAAATCCAACACTGTTTGTGCTAGCTTTTTGAAACTTGAAACAATAAAGTAGTTTCACGTTCTATCTCTATGTTTTGTTTCCTCTTGATGTAGCCCTAAGCAGTGACTGGCGAGAAACACTTTCATGGAAAGGGGTTGCCAGGCTTCCCAAAATTACGAATCTCCAGAAATCTCAGCAAATATTTTTTCACCCAAACTGGATGATACTTTCAGGTAATGATCAGTACACTAAGGTGACTTGGTTCCCCAAATTTTGTTCTTCTATGTTGAAGCGTTCGTTTCCAGTAACAGTATGAATTTTTAGGTTTCACTCTGTTTTCTCCTATATTGATAGATGTATTTGGAACTCTAAATCCAACACGGTTTGTGCAAGCTTCTTGAAAAGTGACACAATAAACTAGTTTCACGTTCTATCTCTATGTTTTGTTTCCTCTTGATGTAGCCCTAAGCAGTAACTGGCAAGAAACACTTTCATGGAAAGGGGTTGCGAAGCTTCCAAAAATTACGAATCTCCAGAAATCTCAGCAAATATTTTTTCACCCAAACTGGATGATTCTTTCAATTAATGATCAGTACACTAAGGCGACTTGGTTCCCCAAATTTCGTTCTTCTATGTTGAAGCGTTCGTTTCCAGTAACAGTTTGAATTTTTAGCTTTCACTCTGTTTTCTCCTATATTGATAAATGTATTTGGAACTCTAAATCCAACACGGTTTGTGCTAGCTTCTTGAAACTTGACACGATAAAGTAGTTTCACGTTCTATCTCTTTGTTTTGTTTCCTCTTGATGTAGCCCTAAGCAGTGACTGGCGAGAAACACTTTCATGGAAAGGGGTTGCCAGGCTTCCCAAAATTACGAATCTCCAGAAATCTCATCAAATATTTTTTCACCCAAACTGGATGATACTTTCAGGTAATGATCAGTACACTAAGGCGACTTGGTTCCCCAACTTTCGTTCTTCTATGTTGAAGCGTTTGTTCCCAGTAACAGGTTGAAATTTTAGGATTCAATCTGTTTTCTCCTATATTGATAGATGTATTTGGAACTCTAAAGCCAACACGTTTTCTGCTAGCTTCTTTGAACTTGACACAATAAAGTAGTTTCACGTTCTATCTCTAAGTTTTGTTTCCTCTTGATGTAGCCCTAAGCAGTGACTGGCGAGAAACACTTTCATGGAAAGGGGTTGCCAGGCTTCCCAAAATTACGAATCTCCAGAAATCTCAGCAAATATTTTTTCACCCAAACTGGATGATACTTTCAGGTAATGATCAGTACACTAAGGCGACTTGGTTCCCCAAATTTCGTTCTTCTATGTTGAAGCGTTCGTTTCCAGTAACAGTATGAATATTTAGGTTTCACTCTGTTTTCTCCTATATTGATAGATGTATTTGGAAGTCTAAATCCAACACGGTTTGTGCTAGCTTCTTGAAGTTTGACATGATAAAGTAGTTTCACGTTCTATCTCTATCTTTTGTTTCCTCTTGATGTAGCCCTAAGCAGTGACTGGCAAGAAACACTTTCATGGAAAGGGGTTGCCAAGCTTCCAAAAATTACGAATCTCCAGAAATCTCAGCAAATATTTTTTCACCCAAACTGGATGATACTTTCAGGTAATGATCAGTACACTAAGGCGACTTGGTTCCCCAAATTTCGTTCTTCTATGTTGAAGCGTTCGTTTCCAGTAACAGTTTGAATTTTTAGGTTTCACTCTGTTTTCTCCTATATTGATAGATGTATTTGGAACTCTAAATCCAACACTGTTTGTGCTAGCTTCTTGAAACTCGACACAATAAAGTAGTTTCACGTTCTAACTCTAAGTTTTGTTTCCTCTTGATGTAGCCCTAAGCAGTGACTGGCGAGAAACACTTTCATGGAAAGGGGTTGCCAGGCTTCCCAAAATTACGAATCTCCAGAAATCTCAGCAAATATTTTTTCACCCAAACTGGATGATACTTTCAGGTAATGATCAGTACACTAAGGCGACTTGGTTCCCCAAATTTCGTTCTTCTATGTTGAAGCGTTCATTTCCAGTAACAGTATGAATATTTAGGTTTCACTTTGTTTTCTCCTATATTGATAGATGTATTTGGAAGTCTAAATCCAACACGATTTGTGCTAGCTTTTTGAAGTTTGACACGATAAAGTAGTTTCACGTTCTATCTCTATCTTTTGTTTCCTCTTGATGTAGCCCTAAGCAGTGACTGGCAAGAAACACTTTCATGGAAAGGGGTTGCCAAGCTTCCCAAAATTACGAATCTCCAGAAATCTCAGCAAATATTTTTTCACCCAAACTGGATGATACTTTCAGGTAATGATCAGTACACTAAGGCGACTTGGTTCCCCAAATTTCGTTCTTCTATGTTGAAGCGTTCGTTTCCAGTAACAGTTTGAATTTTTAGCTTTCACTCTGTTTTCTCCTATATTGATAGATGTATTTGGATCTCTAAATCCTACACAGTTTGTGCTACCTTCTTGAAACTGGACACAATAAAGTAGTTTCACGTTCTGTCTCTATGTTTTGTTTCCTCTTGATGTAGCCCTAAGCAGTTACTGGCGAGAAACACTTTCATAGAAAAGGGTTGCCAGGCTTCCCGAAATTACGAATCTCCAGAAATCTCAGCAAATATTTTTTCACCCAATCTGGATGATAATTTCAGGTAATGATCAGTACACTAAGGCGACTTGGTTCCCCAAATTTCGTTCTTCTATGTTGAAGCATCGTTTCCAGTAACAGTTTGAATTTTTAGGTTTCACTCTGTTTTCTCCTATAATGATTGATATATTTGGAACTCTAAATCCAACACGGTTTGTGCTAGCTTCTTTAAACTTGACACAATAAAGTAGTTTCACGTTCTATCTCTATGTTTTGTTTCCTCTTGATGTAGCCCTAAGCAGTGACTGGCGAGAAACACTTACATGGAAAGGGGTTGCCAAGTTTCCAAAAATTACGAATCTCCAGAAATCTCAGCAAATATTTTTTCACCCAAACTGGATGATACTTTCAGGTAATGATCAGTACACTAAGGCGACTTGGTTCCCCAAAGTTCGTTCTTCTATGTTGAAGTGTTCGTTTCCAGTAACAGTTTGAATTTTTAGGTTTCACTCTGTTTTCTCCTATATTGATAGATGTATTTGGAACTCTAAATCCAACACGGTTTGTGCAAGCTTCTTGAAAAGTGACACAATAAACTAGTTTCACGTTCTATCTCTATGTTTTGTTTCCTCTTGATGTAGCACTAAGCAGTGACTGGCGAGAAACACTTTCATGGAAAGGGGTTGCCAAGCTTCCAAAAATTACGAATCTCCAGAAATCTCAGCAAATCTTTTTTCACCCAAACTGGATGATACTTTCAGGTAATGATCAGTACACTATGGCGACTTGGTTCCCCAAATTTCGTTCTTCTATGTTGAAGCGTTCGTTTCCAGTAACAGTTTGAATTTTTAGCTTTCACTCTGTTTCTCCTATATTGATAGATGTATTTGGAACTCTAAATCCAACACGGTTTGTGCTAGCTTCTTGAAGTTTGACACAATAAAGTAGTTTCATATTCTATCTCTGTTTTGTTTCCTCTTGATGTAGCCCTATGCAGAGACTGGCGAGAAACACTTTCATGGAAAGGGGTTGCCAGGCTTCCCAAAATTACGAATCTCCAGAAATCTCAGCAAATATTTTTTCACCCAAACTGGATGATACTTTCAGGTAATGATCAGTACACTAAGGCGACTTGGTTCCCCAAATTTCGTTCTTCTATGTTGAAGCGTTCGTTTCCAGTAACAGTATGAATTTTTAGGTTTCACTCTGTTTTCTCCTATATTGATAGATGTATTTGGAACTCTAAATCCAACACGGTTTGTGCAAGCTTCTTGAAAAGTGACACAATAAACTAGTTTCACGTTCTATCTCTATGTTTTGTTTCCTCTTGATGTAGCAATAAGCAGTGACTGGCGAGAAACACTTTCATGGAAAGGGGTTGCGAAGCTTCCAAAAATTACGAATCTCCAGAAATCTGAGCAAATCTTTTTTCACCCAAACTGGATGATACTTTCAGGTAATGATCAGTACACTAAGGCGACTTGGTTCCCCAAATTTCGTTCTTCTATGTTGAAGCGTTCGTTTCCAGTAACAGTTTGAATTTTTAGCTTTCACTCTGTTTCTCCTATATTGATAGATGTATTTGGAACTCTAAATCCAACACGGTTTGTGCTAGCTTCTTGAAGTTTGACACAATAAAGTAGTTTCACATTCTATCTCTGTTTTGTTTCCTCTTGATGTAGCCCTATGCAGAGACTGGCGAGAAACACTTTCATGGAAAGGGGTTGCCAGGCTTCCCAAAATTACGAATCTCCAGAAATCTCAGCAAATATTTTTTCACACAAACTGGATTTACTTTCAGGTATTGATCAGTACACTAAGGCGACTTGGTTCCCCATATTTCGTTCTTCTATGTTGAAGCGTTCGTTTCCAGTAACAGTTTGAATTTTTAAGTTTCACTCTGTTTTCTCCTATATTGATAGATGTATTTGGAACTGTAAATCCAACACGGTTTGTGCTAGCTTCTTGAAACTTGACACAATAAAGTAGTTTCCCATTCTATCTCTATGTTTTGTCTCTTCTTGATGTAGCCCTAAGCAGTGTCTGGCCAGAAACACTTACATGGAAAGGGGTTGCCAAGTTTCCAAAAATTAGGAATCTCCAGAAATCTCAGCGAATATTTTTTCACCCAAACTGGATGATACTTTCAGGTAATGATCAATACACTAAGGCGACTTGGTTCCCCAAAGTTCGTTCTTCTATGTTGAAGTGTTCGTTTCCAGTAACAGTTTGTATTTTTAGGTTTCACTCTGTTTTCTCCTATATTGATAGATGTATTTGGAACTCTAAATCCAACACGGTTTGTGCAAGCTTCTTGAAAAGTGACACAATAAAGTAGTTTCACGTTCTATCTCTATGTTTTGTTTCCTCTTGATGTAGCCCTAAGCAGTGACTGGCGAGAAACACTTTCATGGAAAGGGGTTGCCAGGCTTCCCAAAATTACGAATCTCCAGAAATCTCAGCAAATATTTTTTCACCCAAACTGGATGATACTTTCAGGTAATGATCGGTACACTAAGGCGACTTGGTTCCCCATATTTCGTTCTTCTATGTTGAAGCGTTCGTTTCCAGTAACAGTTTGAATTTTTAAGTTTCACTCTGTTTTCTCCTATATTGATAGATGTATTTGGAACTCTAAATCCAACACTGTTTGTGCTAGCTTTTTGAAACTTGAAACAATAAAGTAGTTTCACGTTCTATCTCTATGTTTTGTTTCCTCTTGATGTAGCCCTAAGCAGTGACTGGCGAGAAACACTTTCATGGAAAGGGGTTGCCAGGCTTCCCAAAATTACGAATCTCCAGAAATCTCAGCAAATATTTTTTTCACCCAAACTGGATGATACTTTCAGGTAATGATCAGTACACTAAGGCGACTTGGTTCCCCAAATTTCGTTCTTCTATGTTGAAGCGTTCGTTTCCAGTAACAGTTTGAATTTTTAGCTTTCACTCTGTTTTAACCTATACTGATAGATGTATTTGGAACTCTAAATCCAACACGGTTTGTGCTAGCTTCTTGAAACTTGACACAATAAATTAGTTTCGCATTCTATCTCTATGTTTTGTTTCCTCTTGATGTAGTCCTAAGCAGTGACTGGCGAGAAACACTTTCATGGAAAGGGGTTGCCAGGCTTCCCAAAATTACGAAACTCCAGAAATCTCAGCAAATATTTTTTCACCCAAACTGGATGATACTTTCAGGTAATGTACAGTACACTAAGGCAACTTGGTTCCCCAAATTTCGTTATTCTATGTTGAAGCGTTCATTTCCAGTAACAGTTTGAATTTTTAGGTTTCAATCTGTTTTCTCCTATATTGATAGATGTATTTGGAACTCTAAATCCAACATGGTTTGTGCTAGCTTCTTGAAACTTGACACAATAATTAGTTTCACGTTCTATCTCCATGTTTTGTTTCCTCTTGATGTAGCCGTAAGCAGTGACTGGCGAGAAACACTTTCATGGAAACGAGTTGCCATGCTTCCCAAAATTACGAATCTCCAGAAATCTCAGCAAATATATTTTCACCCAAACTGGATGATACTTTCACGTAATGATCAGTACACTAAGGCGACTTGGTTCCCCAAATTTCGTTCTGCTATGTTGAAGCGTTCGTTTCCAGTAACTTTGAATTTTTAGGTTTCACTCTGTTTTCTCCTATATTGATAGATGTATTTGGAACTCTAAATCAAACACGGTTTGTGCTAGCTTCTTGAAACTTGAAACAATAAAGTAGTTTCACGTTCTATCTCTATGTTTTCTTTCCTCTTGATGTAGCCCTAATCAGTGACTGGCAAGAAACGCTTTCATGGAAAAGGGTTGCCAGGCTTCCCAAAATTACGAATCTCCGGAAATCTCCGCAAATATTTTTTCACCCAAACTGGATGATACTTTCAGGTAATGATCGGTACCCTAAGGCGACTTGGTTCCGCAAAGTTCGTTCTTCTATGTTGAAGCATTCGTTTCCAGTAACAGTTTGAATTTTTAGGTTTCACTCTGTTTTCTCCTATATTGATAGATGTATTTGGAACTCTAAATCCAACACTGTTTGTGCTAGCTTTTTGAAACTTGAAACAATAAAGTAGTTTCACGTTCTATCTCTATGTTTTGTTTCCTCTTGATGTAGCCCTAAGCAGTGACTGGCGAGAAACACTTTCATGGAAAGGGGTTGCCAGGCTTCCCAAAATTACGAATCTCCAGAAATCTCAGCAAATATTTTTTCACCCAAACTGGATGATACTTTCAGGTAATGATCAGTACACTAAGGCGACTTGGTTCCCCAAATTTCGTTATTCTATGTTGAAGCGTTCGTTTCCAGTAACAGTTTGAATTTTTAGGTTTCAATCTGTTTTCTCCTATATTAATAGATGTATTTGGAACTCTAAATCCAACACGGTTTGTGCTAGCTTCTTGAAACTTGACACAATAAAGTAGTTTCACGTTCTATCTCCATGTTTTGTTTCCTCTTGATGTAGCCGTAAGCAGTGACTGGCGAGAAACACTTTCATGGAAAGGGGTTGCCATGCTTCCCAAAATTACGAATCTGCAGAAATCTCAGCAAATATTTTTTCTCCCAAACTGGATGATACTTTCACGTAATGATCAGTACACTAAGGCGACTTGGTTCCCCAAATTTCGTTCTGCTATGTTGAAGCGTTCGTTTCCAGTAACAGTTTGAATTTTTAGGTTTCACTCTGTTTTCTCCTATATTGATAGAGGTATTTGGAACTCTAAATCCAACACGGTTTGTGCTAGCTTCTTGAAACTTGAAAAAATACAGTAGTTTCACGTTCTATCTCTATGTTTTCTTTCCTCTTGATGTAGCCCTAAGCAGTGACTGGCGAGAAACGCTTTCATGGAAAAGGGTTGCCAGGCTTCCCAAAATTACGAATCTCCAGAAATCTCCGCAAATATTTTTTCACCCAAACTGGATGATACTTTCAGGTAATGATCAGTACACTAAGGCGACTTGGTTCCCCAAATTTCGTTCTTCTATGTTGAAGGGTTCATTTCCAGTAACAGTTTGAATTTTTAGGTTTCAATCTGTTTTCTCCTAATTGATAGATGTATTTGGAACTCTAAATCCAACACGGTTTGTGCTAGCTTCTTGAAACTTGACACAATAAAGTAGTTTCACGTTCTATCTCCATGTTTTGTTTCCTCTTGATGTAGCCGTACGCAGTGACTGGCGAGAAACACTTTCATGGAAAGGGGTTGCCAGGCTTACCAAAATTACGAATCTCCAGAAATCTCAGCAAATATTTTTTCACCCAAACTGGATGATACTTTCACGTAATGATCAGTACACTAAGGCGACTTGGTTCCCCAGATTTCGTTCTTCTATGTTGAAGCGTTCGTTTCCAGTAACAGTTTGAATTTTTACGTTTCACTCTGTTTTCTCCTATATTGATAGACGTATTTGGAACTGTAAATCCAACACGGTTTGTGCTAGCTTCTTGAAACTTGACACAATAAAGTAGTTTCACGTTCTATCTCTATGTTTTGTTTCCTCTTGATGTAGCCGTAAGCAGTGACTGGCGAGAAACACTTTCATGGAAAGGGGTTGCCAGGGTTCCCAAAATTATGAATCTCCAGAAATCTCAGCAAATATTTTTTCACCCAAACTGGATGATACTTTCAGGTAATGATCAGTACACTAAGGCGACTTGGTTTCCCAAATTTCGTTCTTCTATGTTGAAGCGTTCGTTTCCAGTAACAGTTTGAATTTTTAGGTTTCACTCTGTTTTCTCCTATATTGATAGATGTATTTGGAACTCTAAATCCAACACGGTTTGTGCTAGCTTCTTGAAACTTGACACAATAAAGTAGTTTCCCATTCTATCTCTATGTTTTGTTTCCTCTTGATGTAGCCCTAAGCAGTGACTGGCGAGAAACACTTTCATGGAAAGGGGTTGCCAAGCTTCCCAAAATTACGAATCTCCAGAAATCTCAGCAAATATTTTTTTACCCAAACTGGATGATACTTTCACGTAATGATCAGTACACTAAGGCGACTTGGTTCCCCAAATTTCGTTCTTCTATGTTGAAGCGTTCGTTTCCAGGTACAGTTTGAATTTTTAGGTTTCACTCTGTTTTCTCCTATATTGATAGATGTATTTGGAACTCTAAATCCAACACGGTTTGTGCTAGCTTCTTGAAACTTGACACAATAAAGTAGTTTCCCATTCTAACTCTATGTTTTGTTTCCCCTTGATGTAGCCCTAAGCAGTGACTGGCGAGAAACACTTTCATGGAAAGGGGTTGCCAGGCTTCCCAAAATTACGAATCTCCAAAAATCTCAGCAAATATTTTTTCACCCAAACTGGATGATACTTTCAGGTAATGATCAGTACACTAAGGTGACTTGGTTCCCCAGATTTCGTTCTTCTATGTTGAAGCGTTCGTTTCCAGTAACAGTTTGAATTTTTAGTTTTCACTCTGTTTTCTCCTATATTGATAGATGTATTTGGAACTCTAAATCCAACACGGTTTGTGCTAGCTTCTTTAAACTTGACACAATAAAGTAGTTTCACGTTCCATCTCTATGTTTTGTTTCCACTTGATGTAGCCCTAAGCAGTGACTGGCGAGAAACACTTTAATGGAAAGTGGTTGCCAGGCTTCCCAAAATTACGAATCTCCAGAAATCTCAGCAAATATTTTTTCACCCAAACTGGATGATACTTTCCGGTAATGATCAGTACACTAAGGCGACTTGGTTCCCCAGATTTCGTTCTTCTATGTTGAAGCGTTCGTTTCCAGTAACAGTTTGAATTTTTAGGTTTCACTCTGTTTTCTCCTATATTGATAGATGTATTTGGAACTGTAAATCCAACACGGTTTGTGCTAGCTTCTTTAAACTTGACACAATAAAGTAGTTTCACGTTCCATCTCTATGTTTTTTTCCTCTTGATGTAGCACTAAGCAGTGACTGGCGAGAAACACTTTCATGGAAAGGGGTTGCCAGGGTTCCCAAAATTACGAATCTCCAGAAATCTCCGCAAATATTTTTTCACCCAAACTGGATGATACTTTCAGGTAATGATCAGTACACTAAGGCGACTTGGTTCCCCAAATTTCGTTCTTCTATGTTGAAGGGTTCGTTTCCAGTAACAGTTTGAATTTTTAGGTTTCAATCTGTTTTCTCCTAATTGATAGATGTATTTGGAACTCTAAATCCAACACGGTTTGTGCTAGCTTCTTGAAACTTGACACAATAAAGTAGTTTCACGTTCTATCTCCATGTTTTGTTTCCTCTTGATGTAGCCGTAAGCAGTGACTGGCGAGAAACACTTTCATGGAAAGGGGTTGCCAGGCTTACCAAAATTACGAATCTCCAGAAATCTCAGCAAATATTTTTTCACCCAAACTGGATGATACTTTCACGTAATGATCAGTACACTAAGGCGACTTGGTTCCCCAAATTTCGTTCTTCTATGTTGAAGCGTTCGTTTCCAGTAACAGTTTGAATTTTTAGGTTTCACTCTGTTTTCTAATATATTGATAGATGTATTTGGAACTGTAAATCCAACACGGTTTGTGCTAGCTTCTTGAAACTTGACACAATAAAGTAGTTTCACGTTCTATCTCTATGTTTTGTTTCCTCTTGATGTAGCCGTAAGCAGTGACTGGCGAGAAACACTTTCATGGAAAGGGGTTGCCAGGGTTCCCAAAATTATGAATCTCCAGAAATCTCAGCAAATATTTTTTCACCCAAACTGGATGATACTTTCAGGTAATGATCAGTACACTAAGGCGACTTGGTTTCCCAAATTTCGTTCTTCTATGTTGAAGCGTTCGTTTCCAGTAACAGTTTGAATTTTTAGGTTTCACTCTGTTTTCTCCTATATTGATAGATGTATTTGGAACTCTAAATCCAACACGGTTTGTGCTAGCTTCTTGAAACTTGACACAATAAAGTAGTTTCCCATTCTATCTCTATGTTTTGTTTCCTCTTGATGTAGCCCTAAGCAGTGACTGGCGAGAAACACTTTCATGGAAAGGGGTTGCCAAGCTTCCCAAAATTACGAATCTCCAGAAATCTCAGCAAATATTTTTTTACCCAAACTGGATGATACTTTCACGTAATGATCAGTACACTAAGGCGACTTGGTTCCCCAAATTTCGTTCTTCTATGTTGAAGCGTTCGTTTCCAGGTACAGTTTGAATTTTTAGGTTTCACTCTGTTTTCTCCTATATTGATAGATGTATTTGGAACTCTAAATCCAACACGGTTTGTGCTAGCTTCTTGAAACTTGACACAATAAAGTAGTTTCCCATTCTAACTCTATGTTTTGTTTCCCCTTGATGTAGCCCTAAGCAGTGACTGGCGAGAAACACTTTCATGGAAAGGGGTTGCCAGGCTTCCCAAAATTACGAATCTCCAAAAATCTCAGCAAATATTTTTTCACCCAAACTGGATGATACTTTCAGGTAATGATCAGTACACTAAGGTGACTTGGTTCCCCAGATTTCGTTCTTCTATGTTGAAGCGTTCGTTTCCAGTAACAGTTTGAATTTTTAGTTTTCACTCTGTTTTCTCCTATATTGATAGATGTATTTGGAACTCTAAATCCAACACGGTTTGTGCTAGCTTCTTTAAACTTGACACAATAAAGTAGTTTCACGTTCCATCTCTATGTTTTGTTTCCACTTGATGTAGCCCTAAGCAGTGACTGGCGAGAAACACTTTAATGGAAAGTGGTTGCCAGGCTTCCCAAAATTACGAATCTCCAGAAATCTCAGCAAATATTTTTTCACCCAAACTGGATGATACTTTCCGGTAATGATCAGTACACTAAGGCGACTTGGTTCCCCAGATTTCGTTCTTCTATGTTGAAGCGTTCGTTTCCAGTAACAGTTTGAATTTTTAGGTTTCACTCTGTTTTCTCCTATATTGATAGATGTATTTGGAACTGTAAATCCAACACGGTTTGTGCTAGCTTCTTTAAACTTGACACAATAAAGTAGTTTCACGTTCCATCTCTATGTTTTTTTCCTCTTGATGTAGCACTAAGCAGTGACTGGCGAGAAACACTTTCATGGAAAGGGGTTGCCAGGGTTCCCAAAATTACGAATCTCCAGAAATCTCCGCAAATATTTTTTCACCCAAACTGGATGATACTTTCAGGTAATGATCAGTACACTAAGGCGACTTGGTTCCCCAAATTTCGTTCTTCTATGTTGAAGGGTTCGTTTCCAGTAACAGTTTGAATTTTTAGGTTTCAATCTGTTTTCTCCTAATTGATAGATGTATTTGGAACTCTAAATCCAACACGGTTTGTGCTAGCTTCTTGAAACTTGACACAATAAAGTAGTTTCACGTTCTATCTCCATGTTTTGTTTCCTCTTGATGTAGCCGTAAGCAGTGACTGGCGAGAAACACTTTCATGGAAAGGGGTTGCCAGGCTTACCAAAATTACGAATCTCCAGAAATCTCAGCAAATATTTTTTCACCCAAACTGGATGATACTTTCACGTAATGATCAGTACACTAAGGCGACTTGGTTCCCCAAATTTCGTTCTTCTATGTTGAAGCGTTCGTTTCCAGTAACAGTTTGAATTTTTAGGTTTCACTCTGTTTTCTAATATATTGATAGATGTATTTGGAACTGTAAATCCAACACGGTTTGTGCTAGCTTCTTGAAACTTGACACAATAAAGTAGTTTCACGTTCTATCTCTATGTTTTGTTTCCTCTTGATGTAGCCGTAAGCAGTGACTGGCGAGAAACACTTTCATGGAAAGGGGTTGCCAGGGTTCCCAAAATTATGAATCTCCAGAAATCTCAGCAAATATTTTTTCACCCAAACTGGATGATACTTTCAGGTAATGATCAGTACACTAAGGCGACTTGGTTTCCCAAATTTCGTTCTTCTATGTTGAAGCGTTCGTTTCCAGTAACAGTTTGAATTTTTAGGTTTCACTCTGTTTTCTCCTATATTGATAGATGTATTTGGAACTCTAAATCCAACACGGTTTGTGCTAGCTTCTTGAAACTTGACACAATAAAGTAGTTTCCCATTCTATCTCTATGTTTTGTTTCCTCTTGATGTAGCCCTAAGCAGTGACTGGCGAGAAACACTTTCATGGAAAGGGGTTGCCAAGCTTCCCAAAATTACGAATCTCCAGAAATCTCAGCAAATATTTTTTTACCCAAACTGGATGATACTTTCACGTAATGATCAGTACACTAAGGCGACTTGGTTCCCCAAATTTCGTTCTTCTATGTTGAAGCGTTCGTTTCCAGGTACAGTTTGAATTTTTAGGTTTCACTCTGTTTTCTCCTATATTGATAGATGTATTTGGAACTCTAAATCCAACACGGTTTGTGCTAGCTTCTTGAAACTTGACACAATAAAGTAGTTTCCCATTCTAACTCTATGTTTTGTTTCCTCTTGATGTAGCCCTAAGCAGTGACTGGCGAGAAACACTTTCATGGAAAGGGGTTGCCAGGCTTCCCAAAATTACGAATCTCCAAAAATCTCAGCAAATATTTCTTCACCCAAACTGGATGATACTTTCAGGTAATGATCAGTACACTAAGGTGACTTGGTTCCCCAGATTTCGTTCTTCTATGTTGAAGCGTTCGTTTCCAGTAACAGTTTGAATTTTTAGTTTTCACTCTGTTTTCTCCTATATTGATAGATGTATTTGGAACTCTAAATCCAACACGGTTTGTGCTAGCTTCTTTAAACTTGACACAATAAAGTAGTTTCACGTTCCATCTCTATGTTTTGTTTCCACTTGATGTAGCCCTAAGCAGTGACTGGCGAGAAACACTTTAATGGAAAGTGGTTGCCAGGCTTCCCAAAATTACGAATCTCCAGAAATCTCAGCAAATATTTTTTCACCCAAACTGGATGATACTTTCCGGTAATGATCAGTACACTAAGGCGACTTGGTTCCCCAGATTTCGTTCTTCTATGTTGAAGCGTTCGTTTCCAGTAACAGTTTGAATTTTTAGGTTTCACTCTGTTTTCTCCTATATTGATAGATGTATTTGGAACTGTAAATCCAACACGGTTTGTGGTAGCTTCTTTAAACTTGACACAATAAAGTAGTTTCACGTTCCATCTCTATGTTTTTTTCCTCTTGATGTAGCACTAAGCAGTGACTGGCGAGAAACACTTTCATGGAAAGGGGTTGCCAGGGTTCCCAAAATTATGAATCTCCAGAAATCTCAGCAAATATTTTTTCACCCAAACTGGATGATACTTTCAGGTAATGATCAGTACACTAAGGCGACTTGGTTTCCCAAATTTCGTTCTTCTATGTTGTAGCGTTCGTTTCCAGTAACAGTTTGAATTTTTAGGTTTCACTCTGTTTTCTCCTATATTGATAGATGTATTTGGAACTCTAAATCCAACACGGTTTGTGCTAGCTTCTTGAAACTTGACACAATAAAGTAGTTTCACGTTCTATCTCCATGTTTTGTTTCCTCTTGATGTAGCCGTAAGCAGTGACTGGCGAGAAACACTTTCATGGAAAGGGGTTGCCATGCTTCCCAAAATTACGAATCTCCAGAAATCTCAGCAAATATATTTTCACCCAAACTGGATGATACTTTCAGGTAATGATCAGTACACTAAGGCGACTTGGTTCCCCAAATTTCGTTCTGCTATGTTGAAGCGTTCGTTTCCAGTAACAGTTTGAATTTTTAGGTTTCACTCTGTTTTCTCCTATATTGATAGATGTATTTGGAACTGTAAATCCAACACGGTTTGTCCTAGCTTCTTGAAACTTGAAACAATAAAGTAGTTTCACGTTCTATCTCTATGTTTTCTTTCCTCTTGATGTAGCCCTAATCATTGACTGGCGAGAAACGCTTTCATGGAAAAGGGTTGCCAGGCTTCCCAAAATTACGAATCTCCGGAAATCTCCGCAAATATTTTTTCACCCAAACTGGATGATACTTTCAGGTAATGATCGGTACACTAAGGCGACTTGGTTCCGCAAAGTTCGTTCCTCTATGTTGAAGCACTCGTTTCCAGTAACAGTTTGAATTTTTAGGTTTCACTCTGTTTTCTCCTATATTGATAGATGTATTTGGAACTCTAAATCCAACACGGTTTGTGCTAGCTTCTTGAAACTTGACACAATAAAGTAGTTTCACGTTCTATCTCTATGTTTTGTTTCCTCTTGATGTAGCCCTAAGCAGTGACTGGCGAGAAACACTTACATGGAAAGGGGTTGCCAAGCTTAGAAAAATTACGAATCTCCAGAAATCTCAGCAAAACTTTTTTCACCCAAACTGGACAATACTTTCAGGTAATGATCAGTACACTAAGGCGACGTGGTTCCCCAAATTTCGTTCTTTTATGTTGAAGTGTTTGTTTCCAGTAACAGTTTGAATTTTTAGGTTTCACTCTGTTTTCTCCTATATTGATAGATGTATTTGGAACTCTAAATCCAACACGGTTTGTGCTAGCTTCTTGAAACTTGACACAATAAAGTAGTTTCACGTTCTATCTCTATGTTTTGTTCCCTCTTGATGTAGCCCTAAGCAGTGACTGGCGAGAAACACTTTCATGGAAAGGGGTTGCCAGGGTTCCCAAAATTATGAATCTCCAGAAATCTCAGCAAATATTTTTTCACCCAAACTGGATGATACTTTCAGGTAATGATCTGTACACTAAGGCGACTTGGTTTCCCAAATTTCGTTCTTCTATGTTGAAGCGTTCGTTTCCAGTAACAGTTTGAATTTTTAGGTTTCACTCTGTTTTCTCCTATATTGATAGATGTATTTGGAACTCTAATTCCAACACGGTTTGTGCTAGCTTCTTGAAACTTCACACAATAAAGTAGTTTCACGTTCTATCTCTATGTTTTGTTTCCTCTTGATGTAGCCCTAAGCAGTGACTGGCGAGAAACACTTTCATGGAAAGGGGTTGCCAAGCTTCCCAAAATTACGAATTTCCAGAAATCTCAGCAAATATTTTTTTCACCCAAACTTGATGATACTTTCAGGTAATGATCAGTACACTAAGGCGACCTGGTTCCCCAAATTTAGTTCTTCTATGTTGAAGCGTTCGTTTCCAGTAACAGTTTGAATTTTTAGGTTTCACTCTGTTTTCTCCTATATTGATAGATGTATTTGGAACTCTAAATATAACACGGTTTGTGCTAGCTTCTTGAAACTTGACACAATAAAGTAGTTTCACGTTCTATCTCTCTGTTTTGTTTCCTCTTGATGTAGCCCTAAGCAGTGACTGGAGAGAAACACTTTCATGGAAAGGGGTTGCCAGGCTTCACAAAATTATGAATCTCCAGAAATAACAGCAAATATTTTTTCACCCAAACTGGATGATACTTTCAGGTAATGATCACTACACTAAGGCGACTTGGTTCCCCAAATTTCGTTCTTCTATGTTGTAGCGTTCGTTTCCAGTAACAGTTTGAATTTTTAGGTTTCACTCTGTTTTCTCCTATATTGATAGATGTATTTGGAACTCTAAATCCAACACGGTTTGTGCTAGCTTCTTGAAACTTGACACAATAAAGTAGTTTCACGTTCTATCTCTATGTTTTGTTTCCTCTTGATGTAGCCCTAAGCAGTGACTGGCGAGAAACACTTTCATGGAAAGGGGTTGCCAAGCTTCCCAAAATTACGAATCTCCAGAAATCTCAGCAAATATTTTTTTAACCAAACTGGATGATACTTTCACGTAATGATCAGTACACTAAGGCGACTTGGTTCCCCAAATTTCGTTCTGCTATGTTGAAGCGTTCGTTTCCAGGTACAGTTTGAATTTTTACGTTTCACTCTGTTTTCTCCTATATTGATAGATGTGTTTGGAACTCTAAATCCAACACGGTTTGTGCTAGCTTCTTGAAACTTGACACAATAAAGTAGTTTCACGTTCTATCTCTATGTTTTGTTTCCTCTTGATGTAGCCCTAAGCAGTGACTGGCGAGAAACACTTACATGGAAATGGGTTGCCAAGCTTCCAAAAATTACGAATCTCCAGAAATCTCAGCAAAACTTTTTTCACCCAAACTGGACGATACTTTCAGGTAATGATCAGTACACTAAGGCGACGTGGTTCCCCAAATTTCGTTCTTCTATGTTGAAGCGTTTGTTTCCAGTAACAGTTTGAATTTTTAGGTTTCACTCTGTTTTCTCCTATATTGATAGATGTATTTGGAACTGTAAATCCAACACGGTTTGTGCTAGCTTCTTTAAACTTGACACAATAAAGTAGTTTCACGTTCCATCTCTATGTTTTGTTTCCTCTTGATGTAGCACTAAGCAGTGACTGGCGAGAAACACTTTCATGGAAAGGGGTTGCCAGGGTTCCCAAAATTATGAATCTCCAGAAATCTCAGCAAATATTTTTTCACCCAAACTGGATGATACTTTCAGGTAATGATCAGTACACTAAGGCGACTTGGTTTCCCAAATTTCGTTCTTCTATGTTGAAGCGTTCGTTTCCAGTAACAGTTTGAATTTGTAGGTTTCACACTGTTTTCTCCTATATTGATAGATGTATTTGGAACACTAAATCCAACACGGTTTGTGCTAGCTTCTTGAAGTTTGACACAATAAAGTAGTTTCACGTTCTATCTCTATGTTTTGTTTCCTCTTGATATAGCCCTAAGCAGTGACTGGCGAGAAACACTTTCATGGAAAGGGGTTGCCAAGCTTCCCAAAATTACGAATTTCCAGAAATCTCAGCAAATATTTTTTTCACCCAAACTTGATGATACTTTCAGGTAATGATCAGTACACTAAGGTGACTTGGTTCCCCAAATTTAGTTCTTCCATGTTGAAGCGTTCGTTTCCAGTAACAGTTTGAATTTTTAGGTTTCACTCTGTTTTCTCCTATATTGATAGATGTATTTGGAACTCTAAATCCAACACGGTTTGTGCTAGCTTCTTGAAACTTGACACAATAAAGTAGTTTCACGTTCTACCTCTCTGTTTTGTTTCCTCTTGATGTAGCCCTAAGCAGTGACTGGAGAGAAACACTTTCATGGAAAGGGGTTGCCAGGCTTCACAAAATTATGAATCTCCAGAAATACCAGCAAATATTTTTTCACCCAAACTGGATGATACTTTCAGGTAATGATCACTACACTAAGGCGACTTGGTTCCCCAGATTTCGTTCTTCTATGTTGAAGCGTTCGTTTCCAGTAACAGTTTGAATTTTTAGGTTTCACTCTGTTTTCTCCTATATTGATAGATGTATTTGGAACTGTAAATCCAACATGGTTTGTGCTAGCTTCTTTAAACTTGACACAATAAAGTAGTTTCACGTTCCATCTCTATGTTTTTTTCCTCTTGATGTAGCACTAAGCAGTGACTGGCGAGAAACACTTTCATGGAAAGGGGTTGCCAGGGTTCCCAAAATTATGAATCTCCAGAAATCTCAGCAAATATTTTTTCACCCAAACTGGATGATACTTTCAGGTAATGATCAGTACACTAAGGCGACTTGGTTTCCCATATTTCGTTCTTCTATGTTGTAGCGTTCGTTTCCAGTAACAGTTTGAATTTTTAGGTTTCACTCTGTTTTCTCCTATATTGATAGATGTATTTGGAACTCTAAATCCAACACGGTTTGTGCTAGCTTCTTGAAACTTGACACAATAAAGTAGTTTCACGTTCTATCTCCATGTTTTGTTTCCTCTTGATGTAGCCGTAAGCAGTGACTGGCGAGAAACACTTTCATGGAAAGGGGTTGCCATGCTTCCCAAAATTACGAATCTTCAGAAATCTCAGCAAATATATTTTCACCCAAACTGGATGATACTTTCAGGTAATGATCAGTACACTAAGGCGACTTGGTTCCCCAAATTTCGTTCTGCTATGTTGAAGCGTTCGTTTCCAGTAACAGTTTGAATTTTTAGGTTTCACTCTGTTTTCTCCTATATTGATAGATGTATTTGGAACTGTAAATCTAACACGGTTTGTCCTAGCTTCTTGAAACTTGAAACAATAAAGTAGTTTCACGTTCTATCTCTATGTTTTCTTTCCTCTTGATGTAGCCCTAATCATTGACTGGCGAGTAACGCTTTCATGGAAAAGGGTTGCCAGGCTTCCCAAAATTACGAATCTCCGGAAATCTCCGCAAATATTTTTTCACCCAAACTGGATGATACTTTCAGGTAATGATCGGTACACTAAGGCGACTTGGTTCCGCAAAGTTCGTTCCTCTATGTTGAAGCACTCGTTTCCAGTAACAGTTTGAATTTTTAGGTTTCACTCTGTTTTCTCCTATATTGATAGATGTATTTGGAACTCTAAATCCAACACGGTTTGTGCTAGCTTCTTGAAACTTGACACAATAAAGTAGTTTCACGTTCTATCTCTATGTTTTGTTTCCTCTTGATGTAGCCCTAAGCAGTGACTGGCGAGAAACACTTACATGGAAAGGGGTTGCCAAGCTTAGAAAAATTACGAATCTCCAGAAATCTCAGCAAAACTTTTTTCACCCAAACTGGACGATACTTTCAGGTAATGATCAGTACACTAAGGCGACGTGGTTCCCCAAATTTCGTTCTTTTATGTTGAAGTGTTTGTTTCCAGTAACAGTTTGAATTTTTAGGTTTCACTCTGTTTTCTCCTATATTGATAGATGTATTTGGAACTGTAAATCCAACACGGTTTGTGCTAGCTTCTTTAAACTTGACACAATAAAGTAGTTTCACGTTCTATCTCTATGTTTTGTTCCCTCTTGATGTAGCCCTAAGCAGTGACTGGCGAGAAACACTTTCATGGAAAGGGGTTGCCAGGGTTCCCAAAATTATGAATCTCCAGAAATCTCAGCAAATATTTTTTCACCCAAACTGGATGATACTTTCAGGTAATGATCTGTACACTAAGGCGACTTGGTTTCCCAAATTTCGTTCTTCTATGTTGAAGCGTTCGTTTCCAGTAACAGTTTGAATTTTTAGGTTTCACTCTGTTTTCTCCTATATTGATAGATGTATTTGGAACTCTAATTCCAACACGGTTTGTGCTAGCTTCTTGAAACTTCACACAATAAAGTAGTTTCACGTTCTATCTCTATGTTTTGTTTCCTCTTGATGTAGCCCTAAGCAGTGACTGGCGAGAAACACTTTCATGGAAAGGGGTTGCCAAGCTTCCCAAAATTACGAATTTCCAGAAATCTCAGCAAATATTTTTTTCACCCAAACTTGATGATACTTTCAGGTAATGATCAGTACACTAAGGCGACCTGGTTCCCCAAATTTAGTTCTTCTATGTTGAAGCGTTCGTTTCCAGTAACAGTTTGAATTTTTAGGTTTCACTCTGTTTTCTCCTATATTGATAGATGTATTTGGAACTCTAAATATAACACGGTTTGTGCTAGCTTCTTGAAACTTGACACAATAAAGTAGTTTCACGTTCTATCTCTCTGTTTTGTTTCCTCTTGATGTAGCCCTAAGCAGTGACTGGAGAGAAACACTTTCATGGAAAGGGGTTGCCAGGCTTCACAAAATTATGAATCTCCAGAAATAACAGCAAATATTTTTTCACCCAAACTGGATGATACTTTCAGGTAATGATCACTACACTAAGGCGACTTGGTTCCCCAAATTTCGTTCTTCTATGTTGTAGCGTTCGTTTCCAGTAACAGTTTGAATTTTTAGGTTTCACTCTGTTTTCTCCTATATTGATAGATGTATTTGGAACTCTAAATCGAACACGGTTTGTGCTAGCTTCTTGAAACTTGACACAATAAAGTAGTTTCACATTCTATCTCTATGTTTTGTTTCCTCTTGATGTAGCCCTAAGCAGTGACTGGCGAGAAACACTTTCATGGAAAGGGGTTGCCAAGCTTCCCAAAATTACGAATCTCCAGAAATCTCAGCAAATATTTTTTTAACCAAACTGGATGATACTTTCACGTAATGATCAGTACACTAAGGCGACTTGGTTCCCCAAATTTCGTTCTGCTATGTTGAAGCGTTCGTTTCCAGGTACAGTTTGAATTTTTACGTTTCACTCTGTTTTCTCCTATATTGATAGATGTGTTTGGAACTCTAAATCCAACACGGTTTGTGCTAGCTTCTTGAAACTTGACACAATAAAGTAGTTTCACGTTCTATCTCTATGTTTTGTTTCCTCTTGATGTAGCCCTAAGCAGTGACTGGCGAGAAACACTTACATGGAAATGGGTTGCCAAGCTTCCAAAAATTACGAATCTCCAGAAATCTCAGCAAAACTTTTTCACCCAAACTGGACGATACTTTCAGGTAATGATCAGTACACTAAGGCGACGTGGTTCCCCAAATTTCGTTCTTCTATGTTGAAGCGTTTGTTTCCAGTAACAGTTTGAATTTTTAGGTTTCACTCTGTTTTCTCCTATATTGATAGATGTATTTGGAACTGTAAATCCAACACGGTTTGTGCTAGCTTCTTTAAACTTGACACAATAAAGTAGTTTCACGTTCCATCTCTATGTTTTGTTTCCTCTTGATGTAGCACTAAGCAGTGACTGGCGAGAAACACTTTCATGGAAAGGGGTTGCCAGGGTTCCCAAAATTATGAATCTCCAGAAATCTCAGCAAATATTTTTTCACCCAAACTGGATGATACTTTCAGGTAATGATCAGTACACTAAGGCGACTTGGTTTCCCAAATTTCGTTCTTCTATGTTGAAGCGTTCGTTTCCAGTAACAGTTTGAATTTGTAGGTTTCACACTGTTTTCTCCTATATTGATAGATGTATTTGGAACACTAAATCCAACACGGTTTGTGCTAGCTTCTTGAAATTTGACACAATAAAGTAGTTTCACGTTCTATCTCTATGTTTTGTTTCCTCTTGATATAGCCCTAAGCAGTGACTGGCGAGAAACACTTTCATGGAAAGGTGTTGCCAAGCTTCCCAAAATTACGAATTTCCAGAAATCTCAGCAAATATTTTTTTCACCCAAACTTGATGATACTTTCAGGTAATGATCAGTACACTAAGGCGACTTGGTTCCCCAAATTTAGTTCTTCCATGTTGAAGCGTTCGTTTCCAGTAACAGTTTGAATTTTTAGGTTTCACTCTGTTTTCTCCTATATTGATAGATGTATTTGGAACTCTAAATCCAACACGGTTTGTGCTAGCTTCTTGAAACTTGACACAATAAAGTAGTTTCACGTTCTATCTCTCTGTTTTGTTTCCTCTTGATGTAGCCCTAAGCAGTGACTGGAGAGAAACACTTTCATGGAAAGGGGTTGCCAGGCTTCACAAAATTATGAATCTCCAGAAATACCAGCAAATATTTTTTCACCCAAACTGGATGATACTTTCAGGTAATGATCACTACACTAAGGCGACTTGGTTCCCCAGATTTCGTTCTTCTATGTTGAAGCGTTCGTTTCCAGTAACAGTTTGAATTTTTAGGTTTCACTCTGTTTTCTCCTATATTGATAGATGTATTTGGAACTGTAAATCCAACACGGTTTGTGCTAGCTTCTTGAAACTTGACACAATAAAGTAGTTTCACATTCTATCTCTATGTTTTGTTTCCTCTTGATGTAGCCCTAAGCAGTGACTGGCGAGAAACACTTTCATGGAAAGGGGTTGCCAAGCTTCCCAAAATTACGAATCTCCAGAAATCTCAGCAAATATTTTTTTACCCAAACTGGATGATACTTTCACGTAATGATCAGTACACTAAGGCGACTTGGTTCCCCAAATTTCGTTCTGCTATGTTGAAGCGTTCGTTTCCAGGTACAGTTTGAATTTTTAGGTTTCACTCTGTTTTCTCCTATATTGATAGATGTATTTGGAACTCTAAATCCAACACGGTTTGTGCTAGCTTCTTAAAACTTGAAAAAATAAAGTAGTTTCACCTTCTATCTCTATGTTTTCTTTCCTCTTTATGTAGCCCTAATCAGTGACTGGCGAGAAACGCTTTCATAGAAAAGGTTTGCAGGCTTCCCAAAATTACGAATCTCCGGAAATCTCAGCAAATATTTTTTCACCCAAACTGGATGATACTTTCAGGTAATGATCAGTACACTAAGGCGACTTGGTTCCCCAAATTTCGTTCTTCTATGTCGAAGTGTTCGTTTCCAGGATCAGTTTGAATTTTTAGGTTTCACTCTGTTTTCTCCTATATTGATAGATGTATTTGGAACTCTAAATCCAACACGGTTTGTGGTAGCTTCTTGAAATTTGACACAATAAAGTAGTTTCACGTTCTATCTCTATGTTTTGTTTCCTCTTGATGTAGCCCTAAGCAGTGACTGGCGAGAAACACTTTCATGGAAAGTGGTTGCCAGGCTTCCCAAAATTATGTATCTCCAAAAATCTCAGCAAATATTTTTTCACCCAAACTGCATGATACTTTCAGGTAATGATCAGTACACTAAGGCGACTTGGTTCCCCAGATTTCGTTCTTCTATGTTGAAGTGTTCGTTTCCAGTAACAGTTTGAATTTTTAGGTTTCACTCTGTTTTCTCCTATATTGATAGATGTATTTGGAACTCTAAATCCAACACAGTTTGTGCTAGCTTCTTTAAACTTGACACAATAAAGTAGTTTCACGTTCCATTTCTATGTTTTGTTTCCTCTTGATGTAGCACTAAGCAGTGACTTGCGAGAAACACTTTCATGGAAAGGGGTTGCCAGGCTTCCCAAAATTACGAATCTCCAGAAATCTCAGCAAATATTTTTTTACCCAAACTGGATGATACTTTCAGGTAATGATCAGTACACTAAGGCTACTTGGTTCCCCAAATTTCGTTCTTCTATGTTGAAGCGTTCGTTTCCAGTAACAGTTTGAATTTTTAGGTTTCACTCTGTTTTCTCCTATATTGATAGATGTATTTTGAACTCTAAATCCAACACGGTTTGTGCTAGCTTCTTGAAACTTGACACAATAAAGTAGTTTCACGTTCTATCTCTATGTTTTGTTTCCTCTTGATGTAGCCCTAAGCAGTGACTGGCGAGAAACACTTACATGGAAAGGGGTTGCCAAGCTTCCAAAAATTACGAATCTCCAGAAATCTCAGCAAAACTTTTTTCACCCAAACTGGATGATACTTTCAGGAAATAATCAGTACACTAAGGCGACATGGTTCCCCAAATTTCGTTCTTCTTTGTTGAAGCGTTCGTTTCCAGTAACAGTTTGAATTTTTAGGTTTCACTCTGTTTTCTCCTATATTGATAGATATATTTGGAACTCTAAATCCAACACGGTTTGTGCTAGCTTCTTGAAACTTGACACAATAAAGTAGTTTCACGTTCTATCTCTATGTTTTGTTTCCTCTTGATGTAGCCCTAAGCAGTGTCTGGCCAGAAACACTTGCATGGAAATGGGTTGCCAGGCTTCCCAAAATTACGAATCTCCAGAAATCTCAGCAAATATTTTTTCACCCAAACTGGATGATACGTTCAGGTAATGATCAGTACACTAAGGTGACTTGGTTCACCAAATTTCGTTCTTCTTTGTTGAAGCGTTCGTTTCCAGTAACAGTTTGAATTTTTAGGTTTCACTCTGTTTTCTCCTATATTGATAGATGTGTTTGGAACTCTAAATCCAACACGGTTTGTGCTAGCTTCTTGAAACTTGACACAATAAAGTAGTTTCACATTCTATCTCTATGTTTTGTTTCCTCTTGATGTAGCCCTAAGCAGTGACTGGCGAGAAACACTTTCATGGAAAGGGGTTGCCAAGCTTCCCAAAATTACGAATCTCCAGAAATCTCAGCAAATATTTTTTTACCCAAACTGGATGATACTTTCACGTAATGATCAGTACACTAAGGCGACTTGGTTCCCCAAATTTCGTTCTGCTATGTTGAAGCGTTCGTTTCCAGGTACAGTTTGAATTTTTAGGTTTCACTCTGTTTTCTCCTATATTGATAGATGTATTTGGAACTCTAAATCCAACACGGTTTGTGCTAGCTTCTTAAAACTTGAAAAAATAAAGTAGTTTCACCTTCTATCTCTATGTTTTCTTTCCTCTTGATGTAGCCCTAATCAGTGACTGGCGAGAAACGCTTTCATAGAAAAGGTTTGCAGGCTTCCCAAAATTACGAATCTCCGGAAATCTCAGCAAATATTTTTTTACCCAAACTGGATGATACTTTCAGGTAATGATCAGTACACTAAGGCGACTTGGTTCCCCAAATTTCGTTCTTCTATGTCAAAGTGTTCGTTTCCAGGATCAGTTTGAATTTTTAGGTTTCACTCTGTTTTCTCCTATATTGATAGATGTATTTGGAACTCTAAATCCAACACGGTTTGTGGTAGCTTCTTGAAATTTGACACAATAAAGTAGTTTCACGTTCTATCTCTATGTTTTGTTTCCTTTTATGTAGCCCTAAGCAGTGACTGGCGAGAAACACTTTCATGGAAAGGGGTTGCCAAGCTTCCAAAAATTACGAATCTCCAGATATCTCAGCTAATCTTTTTTCACCCAAACTGGATGATACTTTCAGGTAATTATCAGTACACTAATGCGACTTGGTTCCCCAAATTTCGTTCTTCTATGTTGAAGCGTTCGTTTCCATTAACAGTTTGAATTTTTAGGTTTCACTCTGTTTTCTCCTGTATTGATAGATGTATTTGGAACTCTAAATCCAACACGGTTTGTGCTAGCTTCTTGAAACTTGACACAATAAAGAAGTTTCACGTTCTATCTCTATGTTTTGTTTCCTCTAGATGTAGCCCTAAGCAGTGACTTGCGAGAAACACTTTCATGGAAACGGGTTGCCAAGCTTCCCAAAATTACGAATCTCTAGAAATCTCAGCAAATATTTTTCACCCAAACTGGATGATACTTTCAGGTAATGATCAGTACACTAAGGCGACTTGGTTAACCAAATTTCGTTCTTCTATGTTGAAGCGTTCGTTTCCAGTAACAGTTTGAATTTTTAGGTTTCACTCTGTTTTCTCCTATATTGATAGATATATTTGGAACTCTAAATCCAACACGGTTTGTGCTAGCTTCTTGAAACTTGACACAATAAAGTAGTTTCACGTTCTGTCTCTATGTTTTGTTTCCTCTTGATGTAGCCCTAAGCAGTGACTGGCAAGAAACACTTTCATGGAAAGGGGTTGCCAGGCTTCCCAAAATTACGAATCTCCAGAAATCTCAGCAAATATTTTTTCACCCAAACTGGATGATACTTTCAGGTAATGATCAGTACACTAAGGCGACTTGGTTCCCCAAATTTCTTTCTTCTATGTTGAAGCGTTCGTTTCCAGTAACAGTCTGAATTTTTAGGTTTCACTCTGTTTTCTCCTATATTGATAGATGTATTTGGAACTCTAAATCCAACACGGTTTGTGCTAGCTTCTTGAAACTTGACACAATAAAGTAGTTTCACGTTCTATCTCTATGTTTTGTTTCCTCTTGATGTAGCCCTAAGCAGTGACTGGCGAGAAACACTTTCATGGAAAGGGGTTGCCAGCCTTCCCAAAATTACGAATCTCCAAAAATCTCAGCAAATATTTTTTCACCCAAACTGGATGATACTTTCAGGTAATGATCAGTACACTAAGGCGACTTGGTTCCCCAGATTTCGTTCTTCTATGTTGAAGCGTTCGTTTCCAGTAACAGTTTGAATTTTTAGGTTTCACTCTGTTTTCTCCTATATTGATAGATGTATTTGGAACTCTAAATCCAACACGGTTTGTGCTAGCTTCTTCAAACTTGACACAATAAAGTAGTTTCACGCTCTATCTCTATGTTTTGTTTCCTCTTGATGTAGCCCTAAGCAGTGACTGGCGAGAAACACTTTCATGGAAAGGGGTTGCCAGGCTTCCCAAAATTATGTATCTCCAAAAATCTCAGCAAATATTTTTTCACCCAAACTGCATGATACTTTCAGGTAATGATCAGTACACTAAGGCGACTTGGTTCCCCAGATTTCGTTCTTCTATGTTGAAGTGTTCGTTTCCAGTAACAGTTTGAATTTTTAGGTTTCACTCTGTTTTCTCCTATATTGATAGATGTATTTGGAACTCTAAATCCAACACAGTTTGTGCTAGCTTCTTTAAACTTGACACAATAAAGTAGTTTCACGTTCCATTTCTATGTTTTGTTTCCTCTTGATGTAGCACTAAGCAGTGACTTGCGAGAAACACTTTCATGGAAAGGGGTTGCCAGGCTTCCCAAAATTACGAATCTCCAGAAATCTCAGCAAATATTTTTTTACCCAAACTGGATGATACTTTCAGGTAATGATCAGTACACTAAGGCTACTTGGTTCCCCAAATTTCGTTCTTCTATGTTGAAGCGTTCGTTTCCAGTAACAGTTTGAATTTTTAGGTTTCACTCTGTTTTCTCCTATATTGATAGATGTATTTTGAACTCTAAATCCAACACGGTTTGTGCTAGCTTCTTGAAACTTGACACAATAAAGTAGTTTCACGTTCTATCTCTATGTTTTGTTTCCTCTTGATGTAGCCCTAAGCAGTGACTGGCGAGAAACACTTACATGGAAAGGGGTTGCCAAGCTTCCAAAAATTACGAATCTCCAGAAATCTCAGCAAAACTTTTTTCACCCAAACTGGATGATACTTTCAGGAAATGATCAGTACACTAAGGCGACATGGTTCCCCAAATTTCGTTCTTCTTTGTTGAAGCGTTCGTTTCCAGTAACAGTTTGAATTTTTAGGTTTCACTCTGTTTTCTCCTATATTGATAGATAAATTTGGAACTCTAAATCCAACATGGTTTGTGCTAGCTTCTTGAAACTTGACACAATAAAGTAGTTTCACGTTCTATCTCTATGTTTTGTTTCCTCTTGATGTAGCCCTAAGCAGTGTCTGGCCAGAAACACTTGCATGGAAATGGGTTGCCAGGCTTCCCAAAATTACGAATCTCCAGAAATCTCAGCAAATATTTTTTCACCCAAACTGGATGATACGTTCAGGTAATGATCAGTACACTAAGGCGACTTGGTTAACCAAATTTCGTTCTTCTATGTTGAAGCGTTCGTTTCCAGTAACAGTTTGAATTTTTAGGTTTCACTCTGTTTTCTCCTATATTGATAGATATATTTGGAACTCTAAATCCAACACGGTTTGTGCTAGCTTCTTGAAACTTGACACAATAAAGTAGTTTCACGTTCTATCTCTATGTTTTGTTTCCACTTGAAGTAGCCCTAAGCAGTGAATGGCGAGAAACACTTTCATGGAAAGGGGTTGCCAGGCTTCCCAAAATTACGAATCTCCAGAAACCTCAGCAAATATTTTTTCACCTAAACTGGAAGATACTCTCAGGTAATGATAAGTACACAAAGGTGACTTGGTTCCCCAAATTTTGTTCTTCTATGTAGAAGCGTTCGTTTCCTGTAACAGTTTGAATTTTTAGCTTTCACTCTGTTTTCTCCTATATTGAGAGATGTATTTGGAACTCTAAATCCAACACGGTTTGTGCTAGCTTCTTGAGACTTGACACAATAAAGTAGTTTCACGTTCTATCTCTATGTTTTGTTTCCTCTTGATGTAGCCCTAAGCAGTGACTGGCGAGAAACACTTTCATGGAAAGGGGTTGTAGGGCTTCCCAAAATTACGAATCTCCGGAATTCTCAGCAAATATTTTTTTACCCAAACTGGATGATACTTTCAGGTATTGATCAGTACACTAAGGCGACTTGGTTCCCCAAATTTCGTTTTTCTATGTTGAAGCGTTCGTTTCCACTAACAGTTTGAATTTTTAGGTTTCACTCTGTTTTCTCCTATATTGATAGATGTATTTGGAACTCTAAATCCAACACGGTTTGTGCTAGCTTCTTGAAGTTTGACACAATAAAGTAGTTTCACGTTCTATCTCTATGTTTTGTTTCCTCTTGATGTAGCCCTAAGCAGTGACTGGCGAGAAACACTTTCATGGAAAGGGGTTGCCAGGCTTCCCAAAATTACAAATCTCCAGAAATCTCAGCAAATATTTTTTCACCCAAACTGGATGATACTTTCAGGTAATGATCAGTACACTAAGGCGACTTGGTTCCCCAAATTTCGTTCTTCTATGTTGAAGCGTTCGTTTCCACTAACAGTTTGAATTTTTAGGTTTCACTCTGTTTTCTCCTATATGGATAGATGTATTTGGAACTCTAAATCCAACACGGTTTGTGCTAGCTTCTTGAAACTTGACACAATAAGGTAGTTTCACGTTCTATCTCTATGTTTTGTTTCCTCTTGATGTAGCCCTAAGCAGTGACTGGCGAGAAACACTTACATGGAAAGGGGTTGCCAAGCTTCCAAAAATTACGAATCTCCAGAAATCTCAGCAAAACTTTTTTCACCCAAACTGGATGATATTTTCAGGTAATGATCAGTACACTAAGGTGACTTGGTTCCCCAAATTTCGTTCTTCTATGTTGAAGCGTTCGTTTCCAGTAACAGTTTGAATTTTTAGGTTTCACTCTGTTTTCTCCTATATTGATAGATGTATTTGGAACTCTAAATCCACCACGGTTTGTGCTAGCTTCATGAACTTGACACAATAAAGTAGTTTCCCGTTCTATCTCTATGTTTTGTTTCCTCTTGATGTAGCCCTAAGCAGTGTCTGGCCAGAAACACTTTCATGGAAAGGGGTTGCCAGGCTTCCCAAAATTACGAATCTCCAGAAATCTCAGCAAATATTTTTTCACCCAAACTGGATGATACTTTCAGGTAATGATCAGTACACTAAGGCGACTTGGTTCCCCAGATTTCGTTCTTCTATGTTGAAGCGTTCGTTTCCAGTAACAGTTTGAATTTTTAGGTTTCAATCTGTTTTCTCCTATATTGATAGATGTATTTGGAACTCTAAATCCAACACAGTTTGTGCTAGCTTCTTGAAACTTGACACAATAAAGTAGTTTCATGTTCTATCTCTATGGTTTGTTTCCTCTTGATGTAGCCCTAAGCAGTGACTGGCGAGAAAAACTTTCATGGAAAGGGGTTGCCAAGCTTCCAAAAATTACGAATCTCCGGAAATCTCAGCAAATCTTTTTTCACCCAAACTGGATGATACTTTCAGCTAATGATCAGTACACTAAGGTGACTTGGTTCCCCAAATTTCGTTCTTCTATGTAGAAGCGTTCGTTTCCAGTAACAGTTTGAATTTTTAGGTTTCACTCTGTTTTCTCCTATATTAATAGATGTATTTGGAACTTTAAATCCAACACGGTTTGTGCTAGCTTCTTGAAACTTGACACAATAAAGTAGTTTCACGTTCTATCTCTACGTTTTGTTTCCTCTTGATGTAGCCCTAAGCAGTGACTGGCGAGAAACACTTTCATGGAAAGGGGTTGCCAGGCTTCCCAAAATTACGAATCTACAGAAATCTCAGCAAATATTTTTTCACCCAAACTGGATGATACTTTCAGGTAATGATCACTACACTAAGGCGACTTGGTTCCCCAAATTTCGTTCTTCTATGTTGAAGCGTTCGTTTCCAGTAACAGTTTGAATTTGTAGGTTTCACTCTGTTTTCTCCTATATTGATAGATGTATTTGGAACTCTAAATCCAACACGGTTTGTGCCAGCTTCTTGAAAGTTGACACAATAAAGTAGTTTCACGTTCTATCTCTATGTTTTTTTTCCTCTTGATGTAGCCCTAAGCAGTGACTGGCGAGAAACACTTTCATGGAAAGGGGTTGCCAAGCTTCCCAAAATTACGAATCTCCAGAAATCACAGCAAATATTTTTTCACCCAAACTGGATGATACTTTCAGGTAATGATCAGTACACTAAGGCGACTTGGTTCCCCAAATTTCGTTCTTCTATGTTGAAGCGTTTGTTTCCAGTAACAGTTTGAATTTTTAGGTTTCACTCTGTTTTCTCCTATATTGATAGATGTATTTGGAACTCTAAATCCACCACGGTTTGTGCTAGCTTCTTGAAACTTGACACAATAAAGTAGTTTCACGTTCTATCTCTATGTTTTGTTTCCTCTTGATGTAGCCCTAAGCAGTGAATGGCGAGAAACACTTTCATGGAAAGGGGTTGCCAGGCTTACCAAAATTACGAATCTCCAGAAATCTCAGCAAATATTTTTTCACCCAATCTGGATGATACTTTCAGGTAATGATCAGTACTCTAAGGTGACTTGGTTCCCCAAATTTCGTTCTTCTATGTTGAAGCGTTCGTTTCCAGTAACAGTTTGAATTTTTAGGTTTCACCCTGTTTTCTCCTATATTGATAGATGTATTTGGAACTCTAAATCCACCACGGTTTGTGCTAGCTTCATGAACTTGACACAATAAAGTAGTTTCCCCTTCTATCTCTATGTTTTGTTTCCTCTTGATGTAGCCCTAAACAGTGTCTGGCCAGAAACACTTTCATGGAAAGGGGTTGCCAGGCTTCCCAAAATTACGAATCTCCAGAAATCTCAGCAAATATTTTTTCACCCAAACTGGATGATACTTTCAGGTAATGATCAGTACACTAAGGCGACTTGGTTCCCCTATTTTCGTTCTTCTATGTTGAAGCGTTCGTTTCCAGTAACAGTTTGATTTTTTAGCTTTCACTCTGTTTTCTCCTATATTGATAGATGTATTTGGAACTCTAAATCCAACACGGTTTGTGCTAGCTTCTTGAAACTTGACACAATAAAGTAGTTTCACGTTCTATCTCTATGTTTTGTTTCCTCTTGATGTAGCCCTAAGCAGTGACTGGCGAGAAACACTTTCATGGAAAAGGGTTGCCAAGCTTCCCAAAATTACGAATCTCCAGAAATCTCAGCAAATATTTTTTCACCCAAACTGGATGATACTTTCAGGTAATGATCAGTACACTATGGCGACTTGGTTCCCCAAATTTCGTTCTTCTATGTTGAAGCGTTCGTTTCCAGTAACAGTTTGAATTTTTAGGTTTCAATCTGTTTTATCCTATATTGATAGATGTATTTGGAACTCTAAATCCAACACGGTTTGTGCTAGCTTCTTGAAACTTGACACAATAAAGTAGTTTCATGTTCTATCTCTATGGTTTGTTTCCTCTTGATGTAGCCCTAAGCAGTGACTGGCGAGAAAAACTTTCATGGAAAGGCGTTGCCAAGCTTCCAAATATTACGAATCTCCGGAAATCTCAGCAAATATTTTTTCACCCAAACGGGATGATACTTTCAGGTAATGATCAGTACACTAAGGAGACTTGGTTCCCCAGATTTCGTTCTTCTATGTTGAAGCGTTCGTTTCCAGTAACAGTTTGAATTTTTAGCTTTCACTCTGTTTTCTCCTATATTGATAGATGTATTTGGAACTCTAAATCCAACACGGTTTGTGCTAGCTTCTTGAAACTTGACAAAATAAAGTAGTTTCACGTTCTATTTCTATGTTTTGTTTCCTCTTGATGTAGCCCTAAGCAGTGACTGGGGAGAAACACTTTCATGGAAAAGGGTTGCCAAGCTTCCCAAAATTTACGAATCTCCAGAAATCTCAGCAAATATTTTTTCACCCAAACTGGATGATACTTTCAGGTAATGATCAGTACACTAAGGTGACTTGGTTCCCCAAATTTCGTTCTTCTATGTAGAAGCGTTCGTTTCCAGTAACAGTTTGAATTTTTAGGTTTCACTCTGTTTTCTCCTATATTAATAGATGTATTTGGAACTTTAAATCCAACACGGTTTGTGCTAGCTTCTTGAAACTTGACACAATAAAGTAGTTTCACGTTCTATCTCTACGTTTTGTTTCCTCTTGATGTAGCCCTAAGCAGTGACTGGCGAGAAACACTTTCATGGAAAGGGGTTGCCAGGCTTCCCAAAATTACGAATCTACAGAAATCTCAGCAAATATATTTTCACCCAAACTGGATGATACTTTCAGGTAATGATCACTACACTAAGGCGACTTGGTTCCCCAAATTTCGTTCTTCTATGTTGAAGCGTTCGTTTCCAGTAACAGTTTGAATTTGTAGGTTTCACTCTGTTTTCTCCTATATTGATAGATGTATTTGGAACTCTAAATCCAACACGGTTTGTGCCAGCTTCTTGAAAGTTGACACAATAAAGTAGTTTCACGTTCTATCTCTATGTTTTGTTTCCTCTTGATGTAGCCCTAAGCAGTGACTGGCGAGAAACACTTTCATGGAAAGGGGTTGCCAAGCTTCCCAAAATTACGAATCTCCAGAAATCACAGCAAATATTTTTTCACCCAAACTGGATGATACTTTCAGGTAATGATCAGTACACTAAGGCGACTTGGTTCCCCAAATTTCGTTCTTCTATGTTGAAGCGTTCGTTTCCAGTAACAGTTTGAATTTTTAGGTTTCACTCTGTTTTCTCCTATATTGATAGATGTATTTGGAACTCTAAATCCAACACGGTTTGTGCTAGCTTCTTGAAACTTGACACAATAAAGAAGTTTCACGTTCTATCTCTATGTTTTGTTTCCTCTTGATGTAGCCCTAAGCAGTGACGGGCGAGAAAACTTTCATGGAAAGGGGTTGCCAGGCTTCCCAAAATTACGAATCTCCAGAAACCTCAACAAATATTTTTTCACCCAAACTGGATGATACTTTCAGGTAATGATCAGTACACTAAGGCGACTTGGTTCCCCAAATATCGTTTTTCTATGTTGAAGCGTTCGTTTCCACTAACAGTTTAAATTTTTAGGTTTCACTCTGTTTTCTCCTATATAGATAGATGTATTTGGAACTCTAAATCCAACACGGTTTCTGCTAGCTTCTTTGAAATTGACACAATAAAGTAGTTTCACGTTCTATCTCTATGTTTTGTTTCCTCTTGATGTAGCCCTAAGCAGAGACTGGCGAGAAACACTTTCATGGAAAGGGGTTGAAAGGCTTACCAAAATTACGAATCTCCAGAAATCTCAGCAAATATTTTTTCACCCAATCTGGATGATACTTTCAGGTAATGATCAGTACACTAAGGTGACTTGGTTCCCCAAATTTCGTTCTTCTATGTTGAAGCGTTCGTTTCCAGTAACAGTTTGAATTTTTAGGTTTCACTCTGTTTTCTCCTATATTGATAGATGTATTTTGAACTCTAAATCCACCACGGTTTGTGCTAGCTTCATGAAACTTGACACAATAAAGTAGTTTCCCATTCTATCTCTATGTTTTTTTTCCTCTTGATATAGCCCTAAGCAGTTCTGGCCAGAAACACTTGCATGGAAAGGGGTTGCCAGGTTTCCCAAAATTACGAATCTCCAGAAATCTCAGCAAATATTTTTTCACCCAAACTGGATGATACTTTCAGGTAATGATCAGTACACTAACGCGACTTGGTTCCCCAAATTTCGTTCTTCTATGTTGAAGCGTTCGTTTCCAGTAACAGTTTGAATTTTTAGGTTTCAATCTGTTTTCTCCTATATTGATAGAAGTATTTGGAACTCTAAATCCAACACAGTTTGTGCTAGCTTCTTGAAACTTGACACAAAAAAGTAGTTTCATGTTCTATCTCTATGGTTTGTTTCCTCTTGATGTAGCCCTAAGCAGTGACTGGCGAGAAAAACTTTCATGGAAAGGGGTTGCCAAGCTTCCAAAAATTACGAATCTGCGGAAATATCAGGAAATATTTTTTCACCCAATCTGGATGATACTTTCAGGTAATGATCAGTACACTAAGGTGACTTGGGTCCCCAAATTTCATTCTTCTATGTTGAAGCGTTCGTTTCCAGTTACAGTTTGAATTTTTAGCTTTCACTCTGTTTTCTCCTATATTGATAGATGTATTTGGAACTCTAAATCCAACACGGTTTGTGCTAGCTTCTTGAAACTTGACACAATAAAGTAGTTTCACGTTCTATCTCTATGTTTTGTTTCCTCTTGATGTAGCCCTAAGCAGTGACTGGCGAGAAACACTTTCATGGAAAGGGGTTGCCAAGCTTCCAAAAATTACGAATCTCCAGAAATCTCAGCAAATATTTTTTCACCCAAACTGGATGATTCTTTCAGGTAATGATCAGTACACTAAGGCGACTTGGTTCCCCAAATTTCGTTCTTCTATGTTGAAGCGTTCGTTTCCAGTAACAGTTGAATTTTTAGGTTTCACTCTGTTTCTCCTATATTGATAGATGTATTTGGAACTCTAAATCCAACACGGTTTGTGCTAGCTTCTTGAAACTTGACACAATAAAGAAGTTTCACATTCTATCTCTATGTTTTGTTTCCACTTGATGTAGCCCTAAGCAGTGACTGGCGAGAAACACTTTCATGGAAAGGGGTTGCCAGGCTTCCCAAAATTACGAATCTCCAGAAACCTCAGCAAATATTTTTTCACCCAAACTGGAAGATACTCTCAGGTAATGATCAGTACACTAAGGCGACTTGCTTCCCCAAATTTCGTTCTTCTATGTTGAAGCGTTCGTTTCCAGTAACAGTTTGAATTTTTAGCTTTCACTCTGTTTTCTCCTATATTGATAGATGTATTTGGAACTCTAAATCCAACACGGTTTGTGCTAGCTTCTTGAGACTTGACACAATAAAGAAGTTTCACGTTCTATCTCTATGTTTTGTTTCCTCTTGATGTAGCCCTATGCAGTGATTGGCGAGAAACACTTTCATGGAAAGGGGTTGCAGGGCTTCCCAAAATTACGAATCTCCAGAAATCTCAGCAAATATTTTATCACCCAAACTGGATCATACTTTCAGGTAATGATCAGTACACTAACGCGACTTGGTTCCCCAAATTTCGTTCTTCTATGTTGAAGCGTTCGTTTCCAGTAACAGTTTGAATTTTTAGGTTTCACTCTGTTTTCTCATATATTGATAGATGTATTTGGAACTCTAAATCCACCACGGTTTGTGCTAGCTTCATGAAACTTGACACAATAAAATAGTTTCCCGTTCTATCTCTATGTTTTGTTTCCTCTTGATATAGCCCAAAGCAGTGTCTGGCCAGAAACACTTGCATGGAAAGGGGTTGCCAGGCTTCCCAAAATTACGAATCTCCAGAAATCTCAGCAAATATTTTTTCACCCAAACTGGATGATACTTTCAGGTAATGATCAGTACACTAAGGCGACTTGGTTCCCCAAATTTCGTTCTTCTATGTTGAAGCGTTCGTTTCCAGTAACAGTTTGAATTTTTAGGTTTCACTCTGTTTTCTCCTCTATTGATAGATGTATTTGGAACGCTAAATCCAACACGGTTTCTGCTAGCTTCTTTGAACTTGACACAATAAAGTAGTTTCACGTTCTATCTCTATGGTTTGTTTCCTCTTGATGTAGCCCTAAGCAGAGTCTGGCGAGAAACACTTTCATGGAAAGGGGTTGCCAGGCTTACCAAAATTACGAATCTCCAGAAATCTCAGGAAATATTTTTTCACCCAATCTGGATGATACTTTCAGGTAATGATCAGTACACTAAGGTGACTTGGTTCCCCAAATTTCGTTCCTCTATGTTGAAGCGTTCGTTTCCAGTAACAGTTTGAATTTTTAGGTTTCACTCTGTTTTCTCCTATATTGATAGATGTATTTGGAACTCTAAATCCACCACGGTTTGTGCTAGCTTCTTGAAACATGACACAATAAAGTAGTTTCCTGTTCTATCTCTATGTTTTGTTTCCTCTTGATATAGCCCTAAGCAGTGTCTGGCCAGAAACACTTTCATGGAAAGGGGTTGCCAGGCTTCCAAAAATTACGAATCTCCAGAAATCTCAGCAAATATTTTTTCACCCAAACTGGATGATACTTTCAGGTAATGATCAGTACACTAAGGCGACTTGGTTCCCCAAATTTCGTTCTTCTATGTTGAAGCGTTCGTTTCCAGTAACAGTTTCAATTTTTAGGTTTCACTCTGTTTTCTCCTATACTGATAGATGTATTTGGAACCCTAAATCCAACACTATTTGTGCTAGCTTCTTTGAACTTGAAACAATAAAGTAGTTTCACATTCTATCTCTATGTTCTCTTTCCACTTGATGTAGCCCTAAGTAGTGACTGGCGAGAAACACTTTCATGGAAAGGGGTTGCCAGGCTTCCCAAAATTACGAATCTCCAGAAACCTCAGCAAATATTTTTTCACCCAAACTGGAAGATACTCTCAGGTAATGATCAGTACACTAAGGAGACTTGCTTCCCCAAATTTCGTTCTTCTATGTTGAAGCGTTCGTTTCCAGTAACAGTTTGAATTTTTAGCTTTCACTCTGTTTTCTCCTATATTGATAGATGTATTTGGA
The DNA here is from genome assembly GCF_964194105.1 of Spermophilus citellus. Classification (NCBI taxonomy): domain Eukaryota; kingdom Metazoa; phylum Chordata; class Mammalia; order Rodentia; family Sciuridae; genus Spermophilus; species Spermophilus citellus. The sequence continues at coordinate 15,684,425 of NC_138196.1, read as the reverse complement.
ACTCTAAATCCAACACGGTTTGTGCTAGCTTCTTGAGACTTGACACAATAAAGAAGTTTCACGTTCTATCTCTTTGTTTTGTTTCCTCTTGATGTAGCCCTATGCAGTGACTGGCGATAAACACTTTCATGGAAAGGGGTTGCAGGGCTTCCCAAAATTACGAATCTCCAGAAATCTCAGCAAATATTTTATCACCCAAACTGGATGATACTTTCAGGTAATGATCAGTACACTAACGTGACTTGGTTCCCCAAATTTCGTTCTTCTATGTTGAAGCGTTCGTTTCCAGTAACAGTTTGAATTTTTAGGTTTCACTCTGTTTTCTCATATATTGATAGATGTATTTGGAACTCTAAATCCACCACGGTTTGTGCTAGCTTCATGAAACTTGACACAATAAAATAGTTTCCCGTTCTATCTCTATGTTTTGTTTCCTCTTGATGTAGCCCAAAGCAGTGTCTGGCCAGAAACACTTGCATGGAAAGGGGTTGCCAGGCTTCCCAAAATTACGAATCTCCAGAAATCTCAGCAAATATTTTTTCACCCAAACTGGATGATACTTTCAGGTAATGATCAGTACACTAAGGTGACTTGGTTCCCCAAATTTCGTTCTTCTATGTTGAAGCGTTCGTTTCCAGTAACAGTTTGAATTTTTAGGTTTCACTCTGTTTTCTCCTATATTGATAGATGTATTTGGAACGCTAAATCCAACACGGTTTCTGCTAGCTTCTTTGAACTTGACACAATAAAGTAGTTTCACGTTCTATCTCTATGTTTTGTTTCCTCTTGATGTAGCCCTATGCAGTGACTGGCGAGAAACACTTTCATGGAAAGGGGTTGCAGGGCTTCCCAAAATTACGAATCTCAGGAAATCTCAGAAATATTTTTTCACCCAAACTGGATGATACTTTCAGGTAATGATCAGTACACTAACGTGACTTGGTTCCCCAAATTTCGTTCTTCTATGTTGAAGCGTTCGTTTCCAGTAACAGTTTGAATTTTTAGGTTTCACTCTGTTTTCTCCTATATTGATAGATGTATTTGGAACTCTAAATCCACCACGGTTTGTGCTAGCTTCTTGAAACATGACACAATAAAGTAGTTTCCTGTTCTATCTCTATGTTTTGTTTCCTCTTGATATAGCCCTAAGCAGTGTCTGGCCAGAAACACTTTCATGGAAAGGGGTTGCCAGGCTTCCCAAAATTACGAATCTCCAGAAATCTCAGCAAATATTTTTTCACCCAAACTGGATGATACTTTCAGGTAATGATCAGTACACTAAGGCGACTTGGTTCCCCAAATTTCGTTCTTCTATGTTGAAGCGTTCGTTTTCAGTAACAGTTTCAATTTTTAGGTTTCACTCTGTTTTCTCCTATACTGATAGATGTATTTGGAACTCTAAATCCAACACTATTTGTGCTAGCTTCTTTGAACTTGAAACAATAAAGTAGTTTCACATTCTATCTCTATGTTCTCTTTCCTCTTGATGTAGCCCTAAGCAGTGACTGGCGAGAAACACTTTCATGGAAAGGGGTTGCCAAGCTTCCAAAAATTACGAATCTCCAGAAATCTCAGCAAATATTTTTTCACCCAAACTGGATGATTCTTTCAGGTAATGATCAGTACACTAAGGCGACTTGGTTCCCCAAATTTCGTTCTTCTATGTTGAAGCGTTCGTTTCCAGTAACAGTTTGAATTTTTAGCTTTCACTCTGTTTTCTCCTATATTGATAGATGTATTTGGAACTCTATATCCAACACGGTTTGTGCTAGCTTCTTGAGACTTGACACAATAAAGAAGTTTCATGTTCTATCTCTATTTTTTTTTTTTCCTCTTGATGTAGCCCTAAGCAGTGACTGGCGAGAAACACTTTCATGGAAAGGGGTTGCAGGGCTTCCAAAAATTACGAATCTCCAGAAATCTCAGCAAATATTTTTTCAACCAAACTGGATGATACTTTCAGGTAATGATCGGTACACTAAGGCGACTTGGTTCCCCAAATTTCGTTCTTCTATTTTGAAGCGTTCGTTTCCAGTAACACTTTGAATTTTTAGGTTTCACTCTGTTTTCTCCTATATAGATAGATGTATTTGGAACTCTAAATCCAACACGGTTTCTGCTAGCTTCTTTGAAATTGACACAATAAAGTAGTTTCACATTCTATCTCTATGGTTTGTTTCCTCTTGATGTAGCCCTAAGCAGAGTCTGGCGAGAAACACTTTCATGGAAAGGGGTTGCCAGGCTTACCAAAATTACGAATCTCCAGAAATATCAGGAAATATTTTTTCACCCAATCTGGATGATACTTTCAGGTAATGATCAGTACACTAAGGTGACTTGGTTCCCCAAATTTCGTTCTTCTATGTTGAAGCGTTCGTTTCCAGTAACAGTTTGAATTTTTAGGTTTCACTCTGTTTTCTCCTATATTGATAGATGTATTTGGAACTCTAAATCCACCACGGTTTATGCTAGCTTCTTGAAACATGACACAATAAAGTTGTTTCCTGTTCTATCTCTATGTTTTGTTTCCTCTTGATATAGCCCTAAGCAGTGTCTGGCCAGAAACACTTTCATGGAAAGGGGTTGCCAGGCTTCCCAAAATTACGAATCTCCAGAAATCTCAGCAAATATTTTTTCACCCAAACTGGATGATACTTTCAGGTAATGATCAGTACACTAAGGCGACTTGGTTCCCCAAATTTCGTTCTTCTATGTTGAAGCGTCCGTTTCCAGTAACAGTTTCAATTTTTAGGTTTCACTCTGTTTTCTCCTATACTGATAGATGTATTTGGAACTCTAAATCCAACACTATTTGTGCTAGCTTCTTTGAACTTGAAACAATAAAGTAGTTTCACATTCTATCTCTATGTTCTCTTTCCTCTTGATGTAGCCCTAAGCAGTGACTGGCGAGAAACACTTTCGTGGAAAGGGGTTGCCAAGCTTCCAAAAATTACGAATCTCCAGAAATCTCAGCAAATATTTTTTCACCCAAACTGGATGATTCTTTCAGGTAATGATCAGTACACTAAGGCGACTTGGTTCCCCAAATTTCGTTCTTCTATGTTGAAGCGTTCGTTTCCAGTAACAGTTTGAATTTTTAGCTTTCACTCTGTTTTCTCCTATATTGATAGATGTATTTGGAACTCTATATCCAACACGGTTTGTGCTAGCTTCTTGAGACTTGACACAATAAAGAAGTTTCATGTTCTATCTCTATTTTTTTTTTTCCTCTTGATGTAGCCCTAAGCAGTGACTGGCGAGAAACACTTTCATGGAAAGGGGTTGCAGGGCTTCCAAAAATTACGAATCTCCAGAAATCTCAGCAAATATTTTTTCAACCAAACTGGATGATACTTTCAGGTAATGATCGGTACACTAAGGCGACTTGGTTCCCCAAATTTCGTTCTTCTATTTTGAAGCGTTCGTTTCCAGTAACACTTTGAATTTTTAGGTTTCACTCTGTTTTCTCCTATATAGATAGATGTATTTGGAACTCTAAATCCAACACGGTTTCTGCTAGCTTCTTTGAAATTGACACAATAAAGTAGTTTCACATTCTATCTCTATGGTTTATTTCCTCTTGATGTAGCCCTAAGCAGAGTCTGGCGAGAAACACTTTCATGGAAAGGGGTTGCCAGGCTTACCAAAATTACGAATCTCCAGAAATATCAGGAAATATTTTTTCACCCAATCTGGATGATACTTTCAGGTAATGATCAGTACACTAAGGTGACTTGGTTCCCCAAATTTCGTTCCTCTATGTTGAAGCGTTCGTTTCCAGTAACAGTTTGAATTTTTAGGTTTCACTCTGTTTTCTCCTATATTGATAGATGTATTTGGAACTCTAAATCCACCACGGTTTGTGCTAGCTTCTTGAAACATGACAAAATTAAGTAGTTTCCTGTTCTATCTCTATGTTTTGTTTCCTCTTGATATAGCCCTAAGCAGTGTCTGGCCAGAAACACTTTCATGGAAAGGGGTTGCCAGGCTTCCCAAAATTACGAATCTCCAGAAATCTCAGCAAATATTTTTTCACCCAAACTGGATGATACTTTCAGGTAATGATCAGTACACTAAGGCGACTTGATTGCCCAAGTTTCGTTCTTCTATGTTGAAGCGTTCGTTTCCAGTAACAGTTTCAATTTTTAGGTTTCACTCTGTTTTCTCCTATACTGATAGATGTATTTGGAACTCTAAATCCAACACTATTTGTGCTAGCTTCTTTGAACTTGAAACAATAAAGTAGTTTCACATTCTATCTCTATGTTCTCTTTCCTCTTGATGTAGCCCTAAGCAGTGACTGGCGAGAAACACTTTCATGGAAAGGGGTTGCCAAGCTTTCAAAAATTACGAATCTCCAGAAATCTCAGCAAATATTTTTTCACCCAAACTGGATGATTCTTTCAGGTAATGATCAGTACACTAAGGTGACTTGGTTCCCCAAATTTCGTTCTTCTATGTTGAAGCGTTCGTTTCCAGTAACAGTTTGAATTTTTAGCTTTCACTCTGTTTTCTCCTATATTGATAGATGTATTTGGAACTCTAAATCCAACACGGTTTGTGCTAGCTTCTTGAAGTTTGACACAATAAAGTAGTTTCACGTTCTATCTCTATGTTTTGTTTCCTCTTGATGTAGCCCTAAGCAGTGACTGGCGAGAAACACTTTCATGGAAAGGGGTTGCCAAGCTTCCCAAAATTACGAATCTCCAGAAATCTCAGCAAATATTTTTTCACCCAAACTGGATGATACTCTCAGGTAATGATCAGTACACTAAGGCGACTTGGTTCCCCAAATTTCGTTCTTCTATGTTGAAGCGTTCGTTTCCAGTAACAGTTTGAATTTTTAGGATTCACTCTGTTTTCTCCTATATTGATAGATGTTTTGGAACTCTAAATCCAACACGGTTTCTGCTAGCTTCTTTGAACTTGACAAAATAAAGTGGTTTCACGTTCTATCTCTATGTTTTGTTTCCTCTTGATGTAGCCCTAAGCAGTGTCTGGTGAGAAACACTTTCATGGAAAGGGGTTGCCAGGCTTCCCAAAATTATGAATCTCCAGAAATCTCAGCAAATATTTTTTCACCCAAACTGGATGATACTTTCAGGTAAAGATCAGTACACTAAGGCGACTTGGTTCCCCAAATTTCGTTCTTCTATGTTGAAGCGTTCGTTTCCAGTAACAGTTTGAATTTTTAGCTTTCACTCTGATTTCTCCTATATTGATCGATGTATTTGGAACTCTAAATCCAACACGGTTTGTGCAAGATTCTTGAAAATTGACACAATAAAGTAGTTTCACGTTCTATCTCTATGTTTTGTTTGCTCTTGATGTAGCCCTAAGCAGTGACTGGCGAGAAACACTTTCATGGAAAGGGGTTGCAAAGCTTCCAAAAATTACGAATCTCCAGAAATGTCAGCAAATCTTTTTTCACCCAAACTGGATGATACTTTCAGGTAATGACCAGTACACTAAGGCGACTTGGTTCCCCAAATTTCGTTCTTCTATGTTGAAGCGTTCGTTTCCAGTAACAGTTTGAATTTTTAGGTTTCACTTTGTTTTCTCCTATATTGATAGATGTATTTGGAACTGTAAATCCAACACAGTTTGTGCTAGCTTCTTGAAACTTGACACAATAAAGTAGTTTCACGTTCTATCTCTATGTTTTGTTTCCTCTTGATGTAGCCCTAAGCAGTGACTGGCGAGAGACACTTTCATGGAAAGGGGTTGCCAGACTTCCCAAAATTACGAATCTCCAGAAATCTCAGCAAATATTTTTTCACCAAAACTGGATGATACTTTCAGGTAATGATCAGTACACTAATGCGACTTGGTTCCCCAAATTTCGTTCTTCTATGTTGAAGCGTTCGTTTCCAGTAAAAGTTTGAATTTTTAATTTTTAATCTGTTTTCTCCTATATTGATAGATGTATTTGGAACTCTAAATCCAACACGGTTTCTGCTAGCTTCTTTGAACTTGACAAAATAAAGTAGTTTCACGTTCTATCTCTATGTTTTGTTTCCTCTTGATGTAGCCCTAAGCAGTGTCTGGCGAGAAACACTTTCATGGATAGGGCTTGCCAGGCTTCCCAAAATTATGAATCTCCAGAAATCTCAGCAAATATTTTTTCACCCAAACTGGATGATACTTTCAGGTAATGATCAGTACACTAAGGTGACTTGGTTCCCCAAATTTCGTTCTTCTATGTTGAAGCGTTCCTTTCCAGTAACAGTTTGAATCTTTAGCTTTCACTCTGTTTTCTCCTATATTGATAGATGTATTTGGAACTCTAAATCCATCACGGTTTGTGCTAGCTTCTTGAAACTTGACAAAAATTAAAGTAGTTTCACATTCTATCTCTATGTTTTGTTTCCGCTTGATGTAGCCCTAAGCAGTGACTGGCGAGAAACACTTTCATGGAAAGGGGTTGCCAAGCTTCCAAAAATTTCGAATCTCCAGAAATCTCAGCAAATATTTTTTCACCCAAACTGGATGATACTTTCAGGTAATGATCAGTACACTAAGGCGACTTGCTTCCCCAAATTTCGTTCTTCTATGTTGAAGTGTTCGTTTCCAGTAACAGTTTGAATTTTTAGCTTTCACTCTGTTTTCTCCTATATTGATAGATGTATTTGGAACTCTAAATCCAACACGGTTTGTGCTAGTTTCTTGAAACTTGACAAAATAAAGTAGTTTCACATTCTCTCCCTATGTTTTCTTTCCTCTTGATGTAGCCCTAAGCAGTGACTGGCGAGAAACACTTTCATGGAAAGTGTTTGCTAGGCTTCCCAAAATTACGAATCTCCAGAAATCTCAGCAAATATTTTTTCACCCAAACTGGATGATACTTTCAGGTAATGATCAGTACACTAAGGCGACTTGGTTCCCCAAATTTCGTTCTTCTATGTTGAAGCATTCGTTTCCAGTAACAGTTTGAATTTTTAGGTTTCACTCTGTTTTCTCCTATATTGATAGATGTATTTGGAACTCTAAATCCAACACGGTTTGTGCTAGCTTCTTGAAACTTGACAAAATAAAGTAGTATCACATTCTCTCTCTATGTTTTCTTTCCTCTTGATGTAGCCCTAAGCAGTGACTGGCGAGAAACACGTTCATGGAAAGGGGTTGCCAAGTTTCCCAAAATTACGAATCTCCAGAAATCTCAGCAAATTTTTTTTCACGCAAACTGGATGATACTTTCAGGTAATGATCAGTACACTAAGGCGACTTGGTTCCCCAAATTTCGTTCTTCTATGTTGAAGCGTTCGTTTCCAGTAAAAGTTTGAATATTTAAGTTTTACTCTGTTTTCTCCTATATTGATAGATGTATTTGGAACTCTAAATCCAACACGGTTTCTCCTAGCTTCTTTGAACTTGACACAATAAAGTAGTTTCACATTCTATCTCTATGTTTTGTTTCCTCTTGATGTAGCCCTAAGCAGTGACTGGCGAGAAACACTTTCATGGAAAGGGGTTGCCAGACTTCCCAAAATTACGAATCTCCAGAAATCTCAGCAAATATTTTTTCACCCAAACTGGATGATACTTTCAGGTAATGTTCGGTACACTAAGGCGACTTGGTTCCCCAAATTTCTTTCTTCTATGTTGAAGCGTTCGTTTCCAGTAACAGTTTGAATTTTTAGCTTTCACTCTGTTTTCTCCTATATTGATAGATGTATTTGGAACTCTAAATCCATCACGGTTTGGGCTAGCTTCTTGAAACTTGACAAAATAAAGTAGTTTCACGTTCTATCTCTATGTTTTGTTTCCGCTTGATGTAGCCCTAAGCAGTGACTGGCGAGAAACACTTTCATGGAAAGGGGTTGCCAAGCTTCCAAAAATTTTGAATCTCCAGAAATCTCAGCAAATATTTTTTCACCCAAACTGGATGATACTTTCAGGTAATGATCAGTACACTAAGGCGACTTGGTTCCCCAAATTTCGTTCTTCTATGTTGAAGCGTTGGTTTCCAGTAACAGTTTGAATTTTTAGGTTTCACTCTGTTTTCTCCTATATTGATAGATGTATTTGGAACTCTAATTCCAACACGGTTTGTGCTAGCTTCTTGAAACTTCACACAATAAAGTAGTTTCACGTTCTATCTCTATGTTTTGTTTCCTCTTGATGTAGCCCTAAGCAGTGACTGGCGAGAATCACTTTCATGGAAAGGGGTTGCCAGACTTCCCAAAATAACGAATCTCCAGAAATCTCAGCAAATATTTTTTCACCCAAACTGGATGATACTTTCAGGTAATTATCAGTACACTAAGGCGACTTGGTTCCCCAAATTTCTTTCTTCTATGTTGAAGTGTTCGTTTCCAGTAACAGTTTGAATTTTTAGGATTCACTCTGTTTTCTCCTATATTGATAGATGTATTTGGAACTCTAAATCCAACACGGTTTGTGCTAGCTTCTTGAAACTTGACACAATAAAGTAGTTTCACGTTCTATCTCTATGTTTTCTTTCCTCTTGATATAGCCCTATGCAGTGACTGGCGAGAAACACTTTCATGGAAAGGGGTTGCCAGGCTTCCCAAAATTACGAATCTCCGGAAATCTCAGCAAATATTTTTTCACCCAAACTGGATGATACTTTCAGGTGTTGATAAGTACACTAAGGTGACTTGGTTCCCCAAATTTCGTTCTTCTATGTTGAAGCGTTCGTTTCCAGTAACAGTTTGAATTTTTAGGTTTCACTCTGTTTTCTCCTATATTGATAGATGTATTTGGAACTCTAAATCCAACACGGTTTGTGCTAGCTTCTTGAAACTTGACAAAATAAAGTAGGATCACATTCTCTCTCTATGTTTTCTTTCCTCTTGATGTAGCCCTAAGCAGTGACTGGCGAGAAACACTTTCATGGAAAGGGGTTGCCAAGTTTCCCAAAATTACGAATCTCCAGAAATCTCAGCAAATATTTTTTCACGCAAACTGGATGATACTTTCAGGTAATGATCAGTACACTAAGGCGACTTGGTTCCCCAAATTTCGTTCTTCTATGTTGAAGCGTTCGTTTCCAGTAAAAGTTTGAATATTTAAGTTTTACTCTGTTTTCTCCTATATTGATAGATGTATTTGGAACTCTAAATCCAACACGGTTTCTCCTAGCTTCTTTGAACTTGACACAATAAAGTAGTTTCACGTTCTATCTCTATGTTTTGTTTCCTCTTGATGTAGCCCTAAGCAGTGACTGGCGAGAAACACTTTCATGGAAAGGGGTTGCCAGACTTCCCAAAATTACGAATCTCCAGAAATCTCAGCAAATATTTTTTCACCCAAACTGGATGATACTTTCAGGTAATGATCAGTACACTAAGGCGACTTGGTTCCCCAAATTTCGTTCTCTTATGTTGAAGCGTTGGTTTCCAGTAACAGTTTGAATTTTTAGGTTTCACTCTGTTTTCTCCTATATTGATAGATGTATTTGGAACTCTAATTCCAACACAGTTTGTGCTAGCTTCTTGAAACTTCACACAATAAAGTAGTTTCACGTTCTATCTCTATGTTTTGTTTCCTCTTGATGTAGCCCTAAGCAGTGACTGGCGAGAATCACTTTCATGGAAAGGGGTTGCCAGACTTCCCAAAATAACGAATCTCCAGAAATCTCAGCAAATATTTTTTCACCCAAACTGGATGATACTTTCAGGTAATGATCAGTACACTAAGGCGACTTGGTTCCCCAAATTTCTTTCTTCTATGTTGAAGTGTTCGTTTCCAGTAACAGTTTGAATTTTTAGGATTCACTCTGTTTTCTCCTATATTGATAGATGTATTTGGAACTCTAAATCCAACACGGTTTGTGCTAGCTTCTTGAAACTTGACACAATAAAGTAGTTTCATGTTCTATCTCTATGTTTTGTTTCCTCTTGATGTAGCCCTAAGCAGTGACTGGCGAGAAACACTTTCATGGAAAGGGGTTGCCAGGCTTCCCAAAATTACGAATCTCCGGAAATCTCAGCAAATATTTTTTCACCCAAGCTGGATGATACTTTCAGGTGTTGATCAGTACACTAAGGTGACTTGGTTCCCCAAATTTCGTTCTTCTATGTTGAAGCGTTCGTTTCCAGTTACAGTTTGAGTTTTTAGGTTTCACTCTGTTTTCTCCTATATTGATAGAAGTATTTGGAACTCTAAATCCAACACGGTTTGTGCTAGCTTCTTGAAGTTTGACACAATAAAGTAGTTTCACGTTCTATCTCTATGTTTTGTTTCCTCTTGATGTAGCCCTAAGCAGTGACTGGCGAGAAACACTTTCATGGATAGGGGTTGCCAAGCTTCCCAAAATTACGAATCTCCAAAAATCTCAGCAAATATTTTTTCACCCAAACTGGATGATACTTTCAGGTAATGATCAGTACACGAAGGCGACTTGGTTCCCCAAATTTCGTTCTTCTAGCTTGAAGCGTTCGTTTCCAGTAACAGTTTGAATTTTTAGGTTTCACTCTGTTTTCTCCTATATTGATAGATGTATTTGGAACTGTAAATCCAACACGGTTTGTGCTAGCTTCTTGAAACTTGACACAATAAAGTAGTTTCCCGTTCTATCTCTATGTTTTCTTTCCTCTTGATGTAGCCCTAAGCAGTGTCTGGCCAGAAACACTTTCATGGAAAGGGGTTGCTAAGCTTCCAAAAATTACGTATCTCCAGAAATCTCAGCAAATATTTTTCACCCAAACTGGATGATACTTTCAGGTAATGATCAGTACACTAAGGTGACTAGCTTCCCCAAATTTCGTTCTTCTATGTTGAAGCGTTCGTTTCCAGTAACAGTTTGAATTTTTAGCTTTCACTCTGTTTTCTCCTATATTGATAGATGTATTTGGAACTCTAAATCCAACACGGTTTGTGCTAGCTTCTTGAAACTTGACAAAATAAAGTAGTTTCACATTCTCTCTCTATGTTTTCTTTCCTCTTGATGTAGACCTAAGCAGTGACTGGCGAGAAACACTTTCATGGAAAGTGTTTGCCAGGCTTCCCAAAATTACGAATCTCCAGAAATCTCAGCAAATATTTTTTCACCCAAACTGGATGATACTTTCAGGTAATTATCAGTACACTAAGGCGACTTGGTTCCCCAAATTTTGTTCTTCTATGTTGAAGCGTTCGTTTCCAGTAACAGTTTGAATTTTTAGCTTTCACTCTGTTTTCTCCTATATTGATAGATGTATTTGGAACTCTAAATCCAACACGGTTTGTGCTAGCTTCTTGAAACTTGACAAAATAAAGTAGTTTCACAATCTCTCTCTATGTTTTCTTTCCTCTTGATGTAGCCCTAAGCAGTGACTGGCGAGAAACACTTTCATGGAAAGGGGTTGCCAGGCTTCCCAAAATTACGAATCTCCAGAAATCTCAGCAAATATTTTTTCACCCAAACGGGATGATACTTTCAGGTAATGATCAGTACACTAAGGCGACTTGCTTCCCCAAATTTCGTTCTTCTATGTTGAAGTGTTCGTTTCCAGTAACAGTTTGAATTTTTAGGTTTCACTCTGTTTTCTCCTATATTGATAGATGTATTTGGAACTCTAAATCCAACACGGTTTGTGCAAGCTTCTTGAAACTTGACACAATAAAGTAGTTTCACGTTCTATCTCTATGTTTTGTTTCCTCTTGATGTAGCCCTAAGCAGTGACTGGCGAGAAACACTTTCATGGAAAGGGGTTGCCAGACTTCCCAAAATTACGAATCTCCAGAAATCTCAGCAAATATTTTTTCACCCAAACTGGATGATACTTTCAGGTAATGATCAGTACACTAAGGCGACTTGGTTCCCCAAATTTCGTTCTTCTATGTTGAAGCGTTCGTTTCCAGTAACAGTTTGAATTTTTAGCTTTCACTCTGTTTTCTCCTATATTGATCGATGTATTTGGAACTCTAATTCCAACACAGTTTGTGCTAGCTTCTTGAAACTTCACACAATAAAGTAGTTTCACGTTCTATCTCTATGTTTTGTTTCCTCTTGATGTAGCCCTAAGCAGTGACTGGCGAGAAACACTTTCATGGAAAGGGGTTGCCAGACTTCCCAAAATTACGAATCTCCAGAAATCTCAGCAAATATTTTTTCACGCAAACTGGATGATACTTTAAGGTAATGATCAGTACACTAAGGCGACTTGCTTCCCCAAATTTCGTTCTTCTATGTTGAAGCGTTCGTTTCCAGTAACAGTTTGAATTTTTAGCTTTCACTCTGTTTTCTCCTATATTGATCGATGTATTTGGAACTCTAAATCCAACACGGTTTGTGCAAGCTTCTTGAAAATTGACACAATAAAGTAGTTTCACATTCTATCTCTATGTTTTGTTTCCGCTTGATGTAGCCCTAAGCAGTGACTGGCGAGAAACACTTTCATGGAAAGGGGTTGCCAAGCTTCCAAAAATTACGAATCTCCAGAAATCTCATCAAATATTTTTTCACCCAAACTGGATGATACTTTCAGGTAATGACCAGTACACTAAGGCGACTTGGTTCCCCAAATTTCGTTCTTCTATGTTGAAGCGTTCGTTTCCAGTAACAGTTTGAATTTTTAGGTTTCACTTTGTTTTCTCCTATATTGATAGATGTATTTGGAACTGTAAATCCAACACGGTTTGTGCTAGCTTCTTGAAACTTGACACAATAAAGTAGTTTCACGTTCTATCTCTATGTTTTGTTTCCTCTTGATGTAGCCCTAAGCAGTGACTGGCGAGAATCACTTTCATGGAAAGGGGTTGCCAGACTTCCCAAAATAACGAATCTCCAGAAATCTCAGCAAATATTTTTTCACCCAAACTGGATGATACTTTCAGGTAATGATCAGTACACTAAGGCGACTTGGTTCCCCAAATTTCTTTCTTCTATGTTGAAGTGTTCGTTTCCAGTAACAGTTTGAATTTTTAGGATTCACTCTGTTTTCTCCTATATTGATAGATGTATTTGGAACTCTAAATCCAACACGGTTTGTGCTAGCTTCTTGAAACTTGACACAATAAAGTAGTTTCATGTTCTATCTCTATGTTTTGTTTCCTCTTGATGTAGCCCTAAGCAGTGACTGGCGAGAAACACTTTCATGGAAAGGGGTTGCCAGGCTTCCCAAAATTACGAATCTCCGGAAATCTCAGCAAATATTTTTTCACCCAAACTGGATGATACTTTCAGGTGTTGATCAGTACACTAAGGTGACTTGGTTCCCCAAATTTCGTTCTTCTATGTTGAAGCGTTCGTTTCCAGTAACAGTTTGAGTTTTTAGGTTTCACTCTGTTTTCTCCTATATTGATAGAAGTATTTGGAACTCTAAATCCAACACGGTTTGTGCTAGCTTCTTGAAGTTTGACACAATAAAGTAGTTTCACGTTCTATCTCTATGTTTTGTTTCCTCTTGATGTAGCCCTAAGCAGTGACTGGCGAGAAACACTTTCATGGATAGGGGTTGCCAAGCTTCCCAAAATTACGAATCTCCAAAAATCTCAGCAAATATTTTTTCACCCAAACTGGATGATACTTTCAGGTAATGATCAGTACACGAAGGCGACTTGGTTCCCCAAATTTCGTTCTTCTAGCTTGAAGCGTTCGTTTCCAGTAACAGTTTGAATTTTTAGGTTTCACTCTGTTTTCTCCTATATTGATAGATGTATTTGGAACTGTAAATCCAACACGGTTTGTGCTAGCTTCTTGAAACTTGACACAATAAAGTAGTTTCCCGTTCTATCTCTATGTTTTCTTTCCTCTTGATGTAGCCCTAAGCAGTGTCTGGCCAGAAACACTTTCATGGAAAGGGGTTGCTAAGCTTCCAAAAATTACGTATCTCCAGAAATCTCAGCAAATATTTTTCACCCAAACTGGATGATACTTTCAGGTAATGATCAGTACACTAAGGTGACTAGCTTCCCCAAATTTCGTTCTTCTATGTTGAAGCGTTCGTTTCCAGTAACAGTTTGAATTTTTAGCTTTCACTCTGTTTTCTCCTATATTGATAGATGTATTTGGAACTCTAAATCCAACACGGTTTGTGCTAGCTTCTTGAAACTTGACAAAATAAAGTAGTTTCACATTCTCTCTCTATGTTTTCTTTCCTCTTGATGTAGACCTAAGCAGTGACTGGCGAGAAACACTTTCATGGAAAGTGTTTGCCAGGCTTCCCAAAATTACGAATCTCCAGAAATCTCAGCAAATATTTTTTCACCCAAACTGGATGATACTTTCAGGTAATTATCAGTACACTAAGGCGACTTGGTTCCCCAAATTTTGTTCTTCTATGTTGAAGCGTTCGTTTCCAGTAACAGTTTGAATTTTTAGCTTTCACTCTGTTTTCTCCTATATTGATAGATGTATTTGGAACTCTAAATCCAACACGGTTTGTGCTAGCTTCTTGAAACTTGACAAAATAAAGTAGTTTCACAATCTCTCTCTATGTTTTCTTTCCTCTTGATGTAGCCCTAAGCAGTGACTGGCGAGAAACACTTTCATGGAAAGGGGTTGCCAGGCTTCCCAAAATTACGAATCTCCAGAAATCTCAGCAAATATTTTTTCACCCAAACGGGATGATACTTTCAGGTAATGATCAGTACACTAAGGCGACTTGCTTCCCCAAATTTCGTTCTTCTATGTTGAAGTGTTCGTTTCCAGTAACAGTTTGAATTTTTAGGTTTCACTCTGTTTTCTCCTATATTGATAGATGTATTTGGAACTCTAAATCCAACACGGTTTGTGCAAGCTTCTTGAAACTTGACACAATAAAGTAGTTTCACGTTCTATCTCTATGTTTTGTTTCCTCTTGATGTAGCCCTAAGCAGTGACTGGCGAGAAACACTTTCATGGAAAGGGGTTGCCAGACTTCCCAAAATTACGAATCTCCAGAAATCTCAGCAAATATTTTTTCACCCAAACTGGATGATACTTTCAGGTAATGATCAGTACACTAAGGCGACTTGGTTCCCCAAATTTCGTTCTTCTATGTTGAAGCGTTCGTTTCCAGTAACAGTTTGAATTTTTAGCTTTCACTCTGTTTTCTCCTATATTGATCGATGTATTTGGAACTCTAATTCCAACACAGTTTGTGCTAGCTTCTTGAAACTTCACACAATAAAGTAGTTTCACGTTCTATCTCTATGTTTTGTTTCCTCTTGATGTAGCCCTAAGCAGTGACTGGCGAGAAACACTTTCATGGAAAGGGGTTGCCAGACTTCCCAAAATTACGAATCTCCAGAAATCTCAGCAAATATTTTTTCACCCAAACTGGATGATACTTTCAGGTAATGATCAGTACACTAAGGCGACTTGGTTCCCCAAATTTCGTTCTTCTATGTTGAAGCGTTCGTTTCCAGTAACAGTTTGAATTTTTAGGTTTCACTCTGTTTTCTCCTATATTGATCGATGTATTTGGAACTCTAAATCCAACACGGTTTGTGCAAGCTTCTTGAAACTTGACACAATAAAGTAGTTTCACGTTCTATCTCTATGTTTTGTTTCCTCTTGATGTAGCCCTAAGCAGTGACTGGCGAGAGACACTTTCAAGGAAAGGGGTTGCCAGACTTCCCAAAATTACGAATCTCCAGAAATCTCAGCAAATATTTTTTCACCCAAACTGGATGATACTTTCAGGTAATGATCAGTACACTATTGCGACTTGGTTCCCCAAATTTCGTTCTTCTATGTTGAAGCATTCGTTTCCAGTAAAAGTTTGAATATTTAGGTTTTACTCTGTTTTCTCCTATATTGATAGATGTATTTGGAACTCTAAATCCAACACGGTTTCTCCTAGCTTCTTTGAACTTGACAAAATAAAGTAGTTTCACGTTCTATCTCTATGTTTTGTTTCCTCTTGATGTAGCCCTAAGCAGTGACTGGCGAGAAACACTTTCATGGAAAGGGGTTGCCAAGCTTCCAAAAATTACGAATCTCCAGAAATCTCAGCAAATATTTTTTCACCCAAACTGGATGATACTTTCAGGTAATGATCAGTACACTAAGGCGACTTGCTTCCCTAAATTTTGTTCTTCTATGTTGAAGCGTTCGTTTCCAGTAACAGTTTGAATCTTTAGCTTTCACTCTGTTTTCTCCTATATTGATAGATGTATTTGGAACTCTAAATCCAACACGGTTTGTTCTAGCTTCTTGAAACTTGACACAATAAAGTAGTTTCACGTTGTATCTCTATGTTTTGTTTCCTCTTGATGTAGCCCTAAGCAGTGACTGGCGAGAAACACTTTCATGGAAAGGGGTTGCCAGACGTCCCAAAATTACGAATCTCCAGAAATCTCAGCAAATATTTTTTCACCCAAACTGGATGATACTTTCAGGTAATGATCAGTACAGTAATGCGACTTGGTTCCCCAAATTTCGTTCTTCTATGTTGAAGCGTTCGTTTCCAGTAACATTTTGAATTTTTAGGTTTCACTCTGATTTCTCCTATATTGATAGATATATTTGGAACTCTAAATCCAACACGGTTTGTGCTAGCTTCTTGAAACTTCACACAATAAAGTAGTTTCACGTTCTATCTCTATCTTTTGTTTCCTCTTGATGTAGCCCTAAGCAGTGACTGGCGAGAAACACTTTCATGGAAAGGGGTTGCCAGACTTCCCAAAATTACGAATCTCCAGAAATCTCAGCAAATATTTTTTCACCCAAATTGGATGATACTTTCAGGTAATGATCAGTACACTAAGGCGACTTGGTTCCCCAAATTTCTTTCTTCTATGTTGAAGTGTTCGTTTCCACTAACAGTTTGAATTTTTAGGATTCACTCTGTTTTCTCCTATATTGATAGATGTATTTGGAACTCTAAATCCAACACGGTTTGTGCTAGCTTCTTGAAACTTGACACAATAAAGTAGTTTCATGTTCTATCTCTATGTTTTCTTTCCTCTTGATGTAGCCCTATGCAGTGACTGGCGAGAAACACTTTCATGGAAAGGGGTTGCCAGGCTTCCCAAAATTACAAATCTCCGGAAATCTCAGCAAATATTTTTTCAACCAAACTGGATGATACTTTCAGGTGTTGATCAGTACACTATGGCGACTTGGTTCCCCAAATTTTGTTCTTCTATGTTGAAGCGTTCGTTTCCACTAACAGTTTGAATTTTTAGGTTTCACTCTGTTTTCTCCTATATTGATAGATGTATTTGGAACTCTAAATCCAACACGGTTTGTGCTAGCTTCTTGAAGTTTGACACAATAAAGTAGTTTCACGTTCTATCTCTATGTTTTGTTTCCTCTTGATGTAGCCCTAAGCAGTGACTGGCGAGAAACACTTTCATGGAAAGGGGTTTCCAGGCTTACCAAAATTACGAATCTCCAGAAATCTCAGCAAATATTTTTTCACCCAATCTGGATGATACTTTCAGGTAATGATCAGTACACTAAGGTGACTTGGTTCCCCAAATTTCGTTCTTCTATGTTGAAGCGTTCGTTTCCAGTAACAGTTTGAATTTTTAGGTTACACTCTGTTTTCTCCTATATGGATAGATGTATTTGGAACTCTAAATCCAACACGGTTTCTGCTAGCTTCATGAAACTTGACACAATAAAGTAGTTTCACGTTCTATCTCTATGTTTTGTTTCCTCTTGATGTAGCCCTAAGCAGTGTCTGGCCAGAAACACTTTCATGGAAAGGGGTTGCCAAGCTTCCCAAAATTACGAATCTCCAGAAATCTCAGCAAATATTTTTTCACCCAAACTGGATGATACTTTCAGGTAATGATCAGTACACTAAGGCGACTTGGTTCCCCAAATTTCGTTCTTCTATGTTGAAGCGTTCGTTTCCAGTAACAGTTTGAATTTTTAGGTTTCACTCTGTTTTCTCCTATATTGATAGATGTATTTGGAACTCTAAATCCAACACGGTATGTTCTAGCTTCTTGAAACTTGACACAATAAAGTAGTTTCACGTTCTATCTCTATGTTTTGTTTCCTCTTGATGTAGCCCTAAGCAGTGACTGGCGAGAAACACTTTCATGGAAAGGGGTTGCCAGACTTCCCAAAATTACGAATCTCCAGAAATCTCAGCAAATATTTTTTCACCCAAACTGGATGATACTTTCAGGTAATGATCAGTACACTAATGCGACTTGGTTCCCCAAATTTCGTTCTTCTATGTTGAAGTGTTCGTTTCCAGTAACAGTTTGAATTTCTAGGTTTCACTCTGTTTTCTCCTATATTGATAGATGTATTTGGAATTCTAAATCCAACACGGTTTGTGCTAGCTTCTTGAAACTTGACAAAATAAAGTAGTTTCAAGTTCTATCTCTATGTTTTGTTTCTTCTTGATGTAGCCCTAAGCAGTGACTGGCGAGAAACACTTTCATGGAAAGGGGTTGCCAGGCTTCCCAAAATTACGAATCTCCAGAAAACTCAGCAAATATTTTTTCACCCAAACTGGATGATACTTTCAGGTAATGATCAGTACACTAAGGCGACTTGGTTCCCAAAATTTCGTTCTTCTATGTTGAAGCGTTCGTTTCCAGTAACAGTTTGAATCTTTAGCTTTCACTCTGTTTTCTCCTATATTGATAGATGTATTTGGAACACTAAATGCATCACGGTTTGTGCTAGCTTCTTGAAACTTGACAATAATTAAAGTAGTTTCACATTCTATCTCTATGTTTTGTTTCCGCTTGATGTAGCCCTAAGCAGTGACTGGCGAGAAACACTTTCATGGAAAGGGGTTGCCAAGCTTCGAAAAATTTCGAATCTCCAGAAATCTCAGCAAATATTTTTTCACCCAAAATGGATGATACTTTCAGGTAATGATCAGTACACTAAGGCGACTTGGTTCCCCAAATTTCGTTCTTCTATGTTGAAGCGTTCGTTTCCAGTAACAGTTTGAATTTTTAGGTTTCACTCTGTTTTCTCCTATATTGATAGATGTATTTGGAACTCTAATTCCAACACGGTTTGTGCTAGCTTCTTGAAACTTGACAAAATAAAGTAGTTTCACATTCTCTCTCTGTGTTTTCTTTCCTCTTGATGTAGCACTAAGCAGTGACTGGCGAGAAACACTTTCATGGAAAAGGTTTGCCAGGCTTCCCAAAATTACGAATCTCCAGAAATCTCAGCAAATATTTTTTCACCCAAACTGGATGATACTTTCAGGTAATGATCAGTACACTAAGGCGACTTGGTTCCCCAAATTTCTTTCTTCTATGTTGAAGCGTTCGTTTCCAGTAACAGTTTGAATTTTTAGCTTTCACTCTGTTTTCTCCTATATTGATAGATGTATTTGGAACTCTAAATCCATCACGGTTTGTGCTAGCTTCTTGAAACTTGACAAAATAAAGTAGTTTCACATTCTCTCTCTATGTTTTCTTTCCTCTTGATGTAGCCCTAAGCAGTGACTGGCGAGAAACACTTTCATGGAAAGGGGTTGCCAGGCTTCCCAAAATTACGAATCTCCAGAAATCTCAGCAAATATTTTTTCACCCAAATGGGATGATACTTTCAGGTAATGATCAGTACACTAAGGCGACTTGGTTCCCCAAATTTCGTTCTTCTATGTTGTAGTGTTCGTTTCCAGTAACAGTTTGAATTTTTAGGTTTCACTCTGTTTTCTCCTATATTGATAGATGTATTTGGAACTCTAAATCCAACACGGTTTGTGCAAGCTTCTTGAAACTTGACACAATAAAGTAGTTTCACGTTCTATCTCTATGTTTTGTTTCCTCTTGATGTAGCCCTAAGCAGTGACTGGCGAGAAACACTTTCATGGAAAGGGGTTGCCAGACTTCCCAAAATTACGAATCTCCAGAAATCTCAGCAAATATTTTTTCACGCAAACTGGATGATACTTTAAGGTAATGATCAGTACACTAAGGCGACTTGCTTCCCCAAATTTCGTTCTTCTATGTTGAAGCGTTCGTTTCCAGTAACAGTTTGAATTTTTAGCTTTCACTCTGTTTTCTCCTATATTGATCGATGTATTTGGAACTCTAAATCCAACACGGTTTGTGCAAGCTTCTTGAAAATTGACACAATAAAGTAGTTTCACATTCTATCTCTATGTTTTGTTTCCGCTTGATGTAGCCCTAAGCAGTGACTGGCGAGAAACACTTTCATGGAAAGGGGTTGCCAAGCTTCCAAAAATTACGAATCTCCAGAAATCTCATCAAATATTTTTTCACCCAAACTGGATGATACTTTCAGGTAATGACCAGTACACTAAGGCGACTTGGTTCCCCAAATTTCGTTCTTCTATGTTGAAGCGTTCGTTTCCAGTAACAGTTTGAATTTTTAGGTTTCACTTTGTTTTCTCCTATATTGATAGATGTATTTGGAACTGTAAATCCAACACGGTTTGTGCTAGCTTCTTGAAACTTGACACAATAAAGTAGTTTCACGTTCTATCTCTATGTTTTGTTTCCTCTTGATGTAGCCCTAAGCAGTGACTGGCGAGAAACTGTTTCATGGAAAGGGGTTGCCAGGCTTCCCAAAATTACGAATCTCCAGAAATCTCAGCAAATATTTTTTCACCCAAACTGGATGATACTTTCAGGTAATGATCAGTACAGTAATGCGACTTGGTTCCCCAAATTTCGTTCTTCTATGTTGAAGCGTTCGTTTCCAGTAACAGTTTCAATTTTTAGGTTTCACTCTGTTTTCTCCTATATTGATAGATATATTTGGAACTCTAAATCCAACACGGTTTGTGCTAGCTTCTTGAAACTTCACACAATAAAGTAGTTTCACGTTCTATCTCTATCTTTTGTTTCCTCTTGATGTAGCCCTAAGCAGTGACTGGCGAGAAACACTTTCATGGAAAGGGGTTGCCAGACTTCCCAAAATTACGAATCTCCAGAAATCTCAGCAAATATTTTTTCACCCAAATTGGATGATACTTTCAGGTAATGATCAGTACAGTAAGGCGACTTGGTTCCCCAAATTTCTTTCTTCTATGTTGAAGTGTTCGTTTCCAGTAACAGTTTGAATTTTTAAGATTCACTCTGTTTTCTCCTATATTGATAGATGTATTTGGAACTCTAAATCCAACACGGTTTGTGCTAGCTTCTTGAAACTTGACACAATAAAGTAGTTTCATGTTCTATCTCTATGTTTTCTTTCCTCTTGATGTAGCCCTATGCAGTGACTGGCGAGAAACACTTACATGGAAAGGGGTTGCCAGGCTTCCCAAAATTACAAATCTCCGGAAATCTCAGCAAATATTTTTTCAACCAAACTGGATGATACTTTCAGGTAATGATCAGTACACTAACGCGACTTGGTTCCCCAAATTTTGTTCTTCTATGTTGAAGCGTTCGTTTCCACTAACAGTTTGAATTTTTAGGTTTCACTCTGTTTTCTCCTATATTGATAGATGTATTTGGAACTCTAAATCCAACACGGTTTGTGCTAGCTTCTTGAAGTTTGACACAATAAAGTAGTTTCACGTTCTATCTCTATGTTTTGTTTCCTCTTGATGTAGCCCTAAGCAGTGACTGGCGAGAAACACTTTCATGGAAAGGGGTTTCCAGGCTTACCAAAATTACGAATCTCCAGAAATCTCAGCAAATATTTTTTCACCCAATCTGGATGATACTTTCAGGTAATGATCAGTACACTAAGGTGACTTGGTTCCCCAAATTTCGTTCTTCTATGTTGAAGCATTCGTTTCCAGTAACAGTTTGAATTTTTAGGTTACACTCTGTTTTCTCCTATATGGATAGATGTATTTGGAACTCTAAATCCAACACGGTTTCTGCTAGCTTCATGAAACTTGACATAATAAAGTAGTTTCACGTTCTATCTCTATGTTTTGTTTCCTCTTGATGTAGCCCTAAGCAGTGTCTGGCCAGAAACACTTTCATGGAAAGGGGTTGCCAAGCTTCCCAAAATTACGAATCTCCAGAAATCTCAGCAAATATTTTTTCACCGAAACTGGATGATACTTTCAGGTAATGATCAGTACACTAAGGCGACTTGGTTCCCCAAATTTCGTTCTTCTATGTTGAAGCGTTCGTTTCCAGTAACAGTTTGAATTTTTAGGTTTCACTCTGTTTTCTCCTATATTGATAGATGTATTTGGAACTCTAAATCCAACACGGTATGTTCTAGCTTCTTGAAACTTGACACAATAAAGGAGTTTCATGTTCTATCTCTATGTTTTGTTTCCTCTTGATGTAGCCCTAAGCAGTGACTGGCGAGAAACACTTTCATGGAAAGGGGTTGCCAAGCTTCCAAAAATTACGAATCTCCAGAAATCTCAGCAAATATTTTTTCACCCAAACTGGATGATACTTTCAGGTAATGATCAGTACACTAATGCGACTTGGTTCCCCAAATTTCGTTCTTCTATGTTGAAGTGTTCGTTTCCAGTAACAGTTTGAATTTTTAGGTTTCACTCTGTTTTCTCCTATATTGATAGATGTATTTGGAACTGTAAATCCAACACGGTTTGTGCTAGCTTCTTGAAACTTGACACAATAAAGTAGTTCCCCGTTCTATCTCTATGTTTTCTTTCCTCTTGATGTAGCCCTATGCAGTGATTGGCGAGAAACACTTTAATGGAAAAGGTTGCCAGGCTTCCCAAAATTACAAATCTCCGGAAATCTCAGCAAATATATTTTCACCCAAACTGGATGATACTTTCAGGTAATGATCAGTACACTAAGGCGACTTGGTTCCCCAAATTTTGTTCTTCTATGTTGAAGCGTTCGTTTCCAGTAACAGTTTGAATTTTTAGGTTTCACTCTGTTTTCTCCTATATTGATAGATGTATTTGGAACTCTAAATCCAACACGGTTTGTGCTAGCTTCTTGAAGTTTGACACAATAAAGTAGTTTCACGTTCTATCTCTATGTTTTGTTTCCTCTTCATGTAGCCCTAAGCAGTGACTGGCGAGAAACACTTTCATGTAAAGGGGTTGCCAGGCTTCCCAAAATTACGAATCTCCAGAAATCTCAGCAAATATTTTTTCACCCAAACTGGATGATACATTCAGGTAATGATCAGTACACTAAGGGGACTTGGTTCCCCAAATTTCGTTCTTCTATGTTGAAGCGTTCCTTTCCAGTAACAGTTTGAATTTTTAGGTTTCACTCTGTTTTCTCCTATATAGATAGATGTATTTGGAACTCTAAATCCAACACGGTTTGTGCTAGCTTCTTGAAACTTGACACAATAAAGTAGTTTCACGTTTTATCTCTATGTTTTGTTTCCTCTTGATGTAACCCTAAGCAGTGACTGGCGAGAAACACTTTCATAGAAAGGGGTTGCCAGGCTTCCCAAAATTACGAATCTCCAGAAATCTCAGCAAATATTTTTTCACCCAAAATGGATGATACTTTCAGGTAATGATCAGTACACTAAGGCGACTTGGTTCCCCAGATTTCGTTCTTCTATGTTGAAGCGTTCGTTTCCAGTAACAGTTTGAATTTTTAGCTTTCACTCTGTTTTCTCCTATATTGATAGATGTATTTGGAATTCTAAATCCAACACGGTTTGTGCTAGCTTCTTGAAACTTGACAAAATAAAGTAGTTTCAAGTTCTATCTCTATGTTTTGTTCTTCTTGATGTAGCCCTAAGCAGTGACTGGCGAGAAACACTTTCATGGAAAGGGGTTGCCAGGCTTCCCAAAATTACGAATCTCCAGAAAACTCAGCAAATATTTTTTCACCCAAACTGGATGATACTTTCAGGTAATGATCAGTACACTAAGGCGACTTGGTTCCCCAAATTTCGTTCTTCTATGTTGAAGCGTTCGTTTCCAGTAACAGTTTGAATTTTTAGGTTTCACTCTGTTTTCTCCTATATTGATAGATGTATTTGGAACTCTAAATCCAACACGGTTTCTGCTAGCTTCATGAAACTTGACACAATAAAGTAGTTTCACGTTCTATCTCTATGTTTTGTTTCCTCTTGATGTAGCCCTAAGCAGTGTCTGGCCAGAAACACTTTCATGGAAAGGGGTTGCCAAGCTTCCCAAAATTACGAATCTCCAGAAATCTCAGCAAATATTTTTTCACCGAAACTGGATGATGCTTTCACGTAATGATCAGTACACTAAGGCGACTTGGTTCCCAAAATTTCGTTCTTCTATGTTGAAGCGTTCCTTTCCAGTAACAGTTTGAATTTTTAGGTTTCACTATGTTTTCTCCTATATTGATAGATGTATTTGGAACTCTAAATCCAACACGGTTTGTGCTAGCTTCTTGAAACTTGACACAATAAAGTAGTTTCAAGTTCCATCTCTATGTTTTGTTTCCTCTTGATGTAGCCCTAAGCAGTGACTGGCGAAAAACACTTTCATGGAAAGGTGTTGCCAAGCTTCCCAAAATTACGAATCTCCAGAAATCTCAGCAAATCTTTTTTCACCCAAACTGGATGATACTTTCAGGTAATTATCAGTACACTAAGGCTACTTGGTTCCCCAAATTTCGTTCTTCTATGTTGAAGCGTTCGTTTCCAGTAACAGTTTGAATTTTTTGGTTTCACTCTGTTTTCTCCTATATTGATAGATGTATTTGGAACACTAAATCCAACACGGTTTGTGCTAGCTTCTTGAAACTTGACAAATAAAGTACTTTCACGTTCTATCTCTATGTTTTGTTTCCTCTTGATGTAGCCCTAAGCAGTGACTGGCGAGAAACACTTTCATGGAAAGGCGTTGCCAGGCTTCCCAAAATTACGAATCTCCAGAAAACTCAGCAAATATTTTTTCACCCAAACTGGATGATACTTTCAGGTAATGATCAGTACACTAAGCCTACTTGGTTCCCCAAATTTCGTTCTTCTATGTTGAAGCGTTCGTTTCCAGTAACAGTTTGAATTTCTAGGTTTCACTCTGTTTTCTCCTATATTGATAGATGTATTTGGAACTCTAAATCCAACACGGTTTGTGCTAGCTTCTTGAAACTTGACACAATAAAGTAGTTTCACGTTCTATCTCTATGTTTTGTTTCCTCTTGATGTAGCCCTAAGCAGTGACTGGCGAGAAACACTTTCATGTAAAGGGGTTGCCAGACTTCCCAAAATTACGAATCTCCAGAAATCTCAGCAAATATTTTTTCACCCAAACTGGATGATACTTTCAGGTAATGATCAGTACACTAAGGCGACTTGGTTCCCCAAATTTCGTTCTTCTATGTTGAAGCGTTCGTTTCCAGTAACAGTTTGAATTTTTAGGTTTCACTCTGTTTTCTCTTATATTGATAGATGTATTTGGAACTCTAAATCCAACACGGTTTGTTCTAGCTTCTTGAAACTTGACACAATAAAGTAGTTTCACGTTCTATCTCTATGTTTTGTTTCCTCTTGATGTAGCCCTAAGCAGTGACTGGCGAGAAACACTTTCATGGAAAGGGGTTGCCAGACTTCCCAAAATTACGAATCTCCAGAAATCTCAGCAAATATTTTTTCACCCAAACTGGATGATACTTTCAGGTAATGATCAGTACACTAAGGCGACTTGCTTCCCCAAATTTCGTTCTTCTATGTTGAAGCGTTCGTTTCCAGTAACAGTTTGAATTTTTAGGTTTCACTCTGTTTTCTCCTATATTGATAGATATATTTGGAACTCTAAATCCAACACGGTTTGTGCTAGCTTCTTGAAACTTCACACAATAAAGTAGTTTCACGTTCTATCTCTATGTTTTGTTTCCTCTTGATGTAGTCCTAAGCAGTGACTGGCGAGAAACACTTTCATGGAAAGGGGTTGCCAGGCTTCCCAAAATTACGAATCTCCAGAAATCTCAGCAAATATTTTTTCACCCAAACTGGATGATACTTTCAGGTAATGATCAGTACACTAAGGCGACTTGGTTCCCCAAATTTCTTTCTTCTATGTTGAAGTGTTCGTTTCCAGTAACAGTTTGAATTTTTAGGATTCACTCTGTTTTCTCCTATATTGATAGATGTATTTGGAACTCTAAATCCAACATGGTTTGTGCTAGCCTCTTGAAACTTGACACAATAAAGTAGTTTCATGTTCTATCTCTATGTTTTCTTTCCTCTTGATGTAGCCCTATGCAGTGACTGGCGAGAAACACTTTCATGGAAAGGGGTTGCCAGGCTTCCCAAAATTACAAATCTCCGTAAATCTCAGTAAATATTTTTTCACCCAAACTGGATGATACTTTCAGGTGTTGATCAGTACACTAAGGCGACTTGGTTCCCCAAATTTTGTTCTTCTATGTTGAAGCGTTCGTTTCCAGTAACAGTTTGAATTTTTAGGTTTCACTCTGTTTTCTCCTATATTGATAGATGTATTTGGAACTCTAAATCCAACACGGTTTGTGCTAGCTTCTTGAAGTTTGACACAATAAAGTAGTTTCACGTTCTATCTCTATGTTTTGTTTCCTCTTGATGTAGCCCTAAGCAGTGACTGGCGAGAAACACTTTCATGGAAAGGGGTTGCCAGCCTTCCCAAAATTACGAATCTCCAGAAATCTCAGCAAATATTTTTTCACCCAAACTGGATGATACTTTCAGGTAATGATCAGTACACTAAGGCGACTTGGTTCCCCAAATTTCGTTCTTCTTTGTTGAAGCGTTCGTTTCCAGTAACAGTTTGAATTTTTAGGTTTCACTCTGTTTTCTCCTATATTGATAGATGTATTTGGAACTCTAA
Organism: Spermophilus citellus; assembly: GCF_964194105.1. NCBI lineage: Eukaryota > Metazoa > Chordata > Mammalia > Rodentia > Sciuridae > Spermophilus > Spermophilus citellus. Next base: position 15,657,894 of record NC_138196.1, on the reverse strand, counting down.
ATCCAACACGGTTTGTGCTAGCTTCTTGAAACTTGACACAATAAAGTAGTTTCACGTTTTATCTCTATGTTTTGTTTCCTCTTGATGTAACCCTAAGCAGTGACTGGCGAGAAACACTTTCATAGAAAGGGGTTGCCAGGCTTCCCAAAATTACGAATCTCCAGAAATCACAGCAAATATTTTTTCACCCAAAATGGATGATACTTTCAGGTAATGATCAGTACACTAAGGCGACTTGGTTCCCCAGATTTCGTTCTTCTATGTTGAAGCGTTCGTTTCCAGTAACAGTTTGAATTTTTAGCTTTCACTCTGTTTTCTCCTATATTTATAGATGTATTTGGAACTCTAAATCCAACACGGTTTGTGCTAGCTTCTTGAAACTTGACACAATAAAGTAGTTTCATGTTCTATCTCTATATTTTCTTTCCTCTTGATGTAGCCCTATGCAGTGACTGGCGAGAAACACTTTCATGGAAAGGGGTTGCCAGGCTTCCCAAAATTACAAATCTCCGTAAATCTCAGCAAATATTTTTTCACACAAACTGGATGATACTTTCAGGTGTTGATCAGTACACTAAGGCGACTTGGTTCCCCAAATTTTGTTCTTCTATGTTGAAGCGTTCGTTTCCACTAACAGTTTGAATTTTTAGGTTTCACTCTGTTTTCTCCTATATTGATAGATGTATTTGGAACTCTAAATCCAACACGGTTTGTGCTAGCTTCTTGAAGTTTGACACAATAAAGTAGTTTCACGTTCTATCTCTATGTTTTGTTTCCTCTTGATGTAGCCCTAAGCAGTGACTGGCGAGAAACACTTTCATGGAAAGGGGTTTCCAGGCTTACCAAAATTACGAATCTCCAGAAATCTCAGCAAATATTTTTTCACCCAATCTGGATGATACTTTCAGGTAATGATCAGTACACTAAGGTGACTTTTTTCCCCAAATTTCGTTCTTCTATGTTGAAGCATTCGTTTCCAGTAACAGTTTGAATTTTTAGGTTACACTCTGTTTTCTCCTATATGGATAGATGTATTTGGAACTCTAAATCCAACACGGTTTCTGCTAGCTTCATGAAACTTGACACAATAAAGTAGTTTCACGTTCTATCTCTATGTTTTGTTTCCTCTTGATGTAGCCCTAAGCAGTGTCTGGCCAGAAACACTTTCATGGAAAGGGGTTGCCAAGCTTCCCAAAATTACGAATCTCCAGAAATCTCAGCAAATATTTTTTCACCGAAACTGGATGATACTTTCAGGTAATGATCAGTACACTAAGGCGACTTGGTTCCCCAAATTTCGTTCTTCTATGTTGAAGCGTTCGTTTCCAGTAACAGTTTGAATTTTTAGGTTTCACTCTGTTTTCTCCTATATTGATAGATGTATTTGGAACTCTAAATCCAACACGGTATGTTCTAGCTTCTTAACTTGACACAATAAAGTAGTTTCACGTTCTATCTCTATGTTTTGTTTCCTCTTGATGTAGCCCTAAGCAGTGACTGGCGAGAAACACTTTCATGGAAAGGGGTTGCCAGACTTCCCAAAATTACGAATCTCCAGAAATCTCAGCAAATATTTTTTCACCCAAAGTGGATGATACTTTCAGGTAATGATCAGTACACTAATGCAACTTGGTTCCCCAAATTTCGTTCTTCTATGTTGAAGTGTTCGTTTCCAGTAACAGTTTGAATTTCTAGGTTTCACTCTGTTTTCTCCTATGTTGATAGATGTATTTGGAACTGTAAATCCAACACGGTTTGTGCTAGCTTCTTGAAACTTGACACAATAAAGTAGTTCCCCATTCTATCTCTATGTTTTCTTTCCTCTTGATGTAGCCCTATGCAGTGACTGGCGAGAAACACTTTCATGGAAAAAGGTTGCCAGGCTTCCCAAAATTACAAATCTCCGGAAATCTCAGCAAATATATTTTCACCCAAACTGGATGATACTTTCAGGTAATGATCAGTACACTAAGGCGACTTGGTTCCCCAAATTTCGTTCTTCTATGTTGAAGCGTTCGTTTCCAGTAACAGTTTGAATTTTTAGGTTTCACTCTGTTTTCTCCTATATTGATAGATATATTTGGAACTCTAAATCCAACACGGTTTGTGCTAGCTTCTTGAAACTTCACACAATAAAGTAGTTTCACGTTCTATCTCTATGTTTTGTTTCCTCTTGATGTAGTCCTAAGCAGTGACTGGCGAGAAACACTTTCATGGAAAGGGGTTGCCAGGCTTCCCAAAATTACGAATCTCCAGAAATCTCAGCAAATATTTTTTCACCCAAAGTGGATGATACTTTCAGGTAATGATCAGTACACTAAGGCGACTTGGTTCCCCAAATTTCTTTCTTCTATGTTGAAGTGTTCGTTTCCAGTAACAGTTTGAATTTTTAGGATTCACTCTGTTTTCTCCTATATTGATAGATGTATTTGGAACTCTAAATCCAACATGGTTTGTGCTAGCTTCTTGAAACTTGACACAATAAAGTAGTTTCATGTTCTATCTCTATGTTTTCTTTCCTCTTGATGTAGCCCTATGCAGTGACTGGCGAGAAACACATTCATGGAAAGGGGTTGCCAGGCTTCCCAAAATTACGAATCTCCAGAAATCTCAGCAAATATTTTTTCACCCAAACTGGATGATACTTTCAGGTGTTGATCAGTACACTAAGGCGACTTGGTTCCCCAAATTTTGTTCTTCTATGTTGAAGCGTTCGTTTCCAGTAACAGTTTGAATTTTTAGGTTTCACTCTGTTTTCTCCTATATTGATAGATGTATTTGGAACTCTAAATCCAACAGGGTTTGTGCTAGCTTCTTGAAGTTTGACACAATAAAGTAGTTTCACGTTCTATCTCTATGTTTTGTTTCCTCTTGATGTAGCCCTAAGCAGTGACTGGCGAGAAACACTTTCATGGAAAGGGGTTGCCAGGCTTCCCAAAATTACGAATCTCCAGAAATCTCAGCAAATATTTTTTCACCCAAACTGGATGATACTTTCAGGTAATGATCAGTACACTAAGGCGACTTGGTTCCCCAAATTTCGTTCTTCTTTGTTGAAGCGTTCGTTTCCAGTAACAGTTTGAATTTTTAGGTTTCACTCTGTTTTCTCCTATATTGATAGATGTATTTGGAACTCTAAATCCAACACGGTTTGTGCTAGCTTCTTGAAACTTGACACAATAAAGTAGTTTCACGTTTTATCTCTATGTTTTGTTTCCTCTTGATGTAACCCTAAGCAGTGACGGGCGAGAAACACTTTCATAGAAAGGGGTTGCCAGGCTTCCCAAAATTACGAATCTCCAGAAATCACAGCAAATATTTTTTCACCCAAAATGGATGATACTTTCAGGTAATGATCAGTACACTAAGGCGACTTGGTTCCCCAGATTTCGTTCTTCTATGTTGAAGCGTTCGTTTCCAGTAACAGTTTGAATTTTTAGCTTTCACTCTGTTTTCTCCTATATTGATAGATGTATTTGGAACTCTAAATCCAACACGGTTTGTGCTAGCTTCTTGAAACTTGACACAATAAAGTAGTTTCATGTTCTATCTCTATATTTTCTTTCCTCTTGATGTAGCCCTATGCAGTGACTGGCGAGAAACACTTTCATGGAAAGGGGTTGCCAGGCTTCCCAAAATTACAAATCTCCGTAAATCTCAGCAAATATTTTTTCACCCAAACTGGATGATACTTTCAGGTGTTGATCAGTACACTAAGGCGACTTGGTTCCCCAAATTTTGTTCTTCTATGTTGAAGCGTTCGTTTCCAGTAACAGTTTGAATTTTTAGGTTTCACTCTGTTTTCTCCTATATTGATAGATGTATTTGGAACTCTAAATCCAACACGGTTTGTGCTAGCTTCTTGAAACTTGACACAATAAAGTAGTTTCACGTTCTATCTCTATGTTTTGTTTCCTCTTGATGTAACCCTAAGCAGTGACTGGCGAGAAACACTTTCATAGAAAGGGGTTGCCAGGCTTCCCAAAATTAAGAATCTCCAGAAATCTCAGCAAATATTTTTTCATTCAAAATGGATGATACTTTCAGGTAATGATCAGTACACTACGGCGACTTGGTTCCCCAGATTTCGTTCTTCTATGTTGAAGCGTTCGTTTCCAGTAACAGTTTGAATTTTTAGCTTTCACTCTGTTTTCTCCTATATTGATAGATGTATTTGGAACTCTAAATCCAACACGGTTTGTGCTAGCTTCTTGAAACTTGACACAATAAAGTAGTTTCACGTTCTATCTCTATGTTTTGTTTCCTCTTGATGTAGCCCTAAGCAGTGACTGGCGAGAGACACTTTCAAGGAAAGGGGTTGCCAGACTTCCCAAAATTATGAATCTGCAGAAATCTCAGCAAATATCTTTTCACCCAAACTGGATGATACTTTCAGGTAATGATCAGTACACTAATGCGACTTGGTTCCCCAAATTTTGTTCTTCTATGTTGACGCGTTCGTTTCCAGTAAAAGTTTGAATATTTAAGTTTTACTCTGTTTTCTCCTATATTGATAGATGTATTTGGAACTCTAAATCCAACACGGTTTCTCCTAGCTTCTTTGAACTTGACACAATAAAGTAGTTTCACGTTCTATCTCTATGTTTTGTTTCCTCTTGATGTAGCCCTAAGCAGTGACTGGCGAGAAACACTTTCATGGAAAGGGGTTGCCAAGCTTCCAAAAATTACGAATCTCCAGAAATCTCAGCAAATATTTTTTCACCCAAACTGGATGATACTTTCAGGTAACGATCAGTACACTAAGGCGACTTGCTTCCCCAAATTTCGTTCTTCTATGTTGAAGCGTTCGTTTCCAGTAACAGTTTGAATCTTTAGCTTTCACTCTGTTTTCTCCTATATTGATAGATGTATTTGGAACTCTAAATCCATCACGGTTTGTGCTAGCTTCTTGAAACTTGACAAAATAAAGTAGTTTCACATTCTATCTCTATGTTTTGTTTTCGCTTGATGTAGCCCTAAGCAGTGACTGGCGAGAAACACTTTCATGGAAAGGGGTTGCCAAGCTTCCAAAAATTTCGAATCTCCAGAAATCTCAGCAAATATTTTTTCACCCAAACTGGATGATACTTTCAGGTAATGATCAGTACACTAAGGCGACTTGGTTCCCCAAATTTCGTTCTTCTATGTTGAAGCGTTCGTTTCCAGTAACAGTTTGAATTTTTAGGTTTCACTCTGTTTTCTCCTATATTGATCGATGTATTTGGAACTCTAAATCCAACACGGTTTGTGCAAGCTTCTTGAAACTTGACACAATACAGTAGTTTCACGTTCTATCTCTATGTTTTGTTTCCTCTTGATGTAGCCCTAAGCAGTGACTGGCGAGAAACACTTTCATGGAAAGGGGTTTCCAAGCTTCCAAAAATTACGAATCTCCAGAAATCTCAGCAAATATTTTTTCACCCAAACTGGATGATACTTTCAGGTAACGATCAGTACACTAAGGCGACTTGCTTCCCCAAATTTCGTTCTTCTATGTTGAAGCGTTCGTTTCCAGTAACAGTTTGAATCTTTAGCTTTCACTCTGTTTTCTCCTATATTGATAGATGTATTTGGAACTCTAAATCCATCACGGTTTGTGCTAGCTTCTTGAAACTTGACAAAATAAAGTAGTTTCACATTCTATCTCTATGTTTTGTTTTCGCTTGATGTAGCCCTAAGCAGTGACTGGCGAGAAACACTTTCATGGAAAGGGGTTGCCAAGCTTCCAAAAATTTCGAATCTCCAGAAATCTCAGCAAATATTTTTTCACCCAAACTGGATGATACTTTCAGGTAATGATCAGTACACTAAGGCGACTTGGTTCCCCAAATTTCGTTCTTCTATGTTGAAGCGTTCGTTTCCAGTAACAGTTTGAATTTTTAGGTTTCACTCTGTTTTCTCCTATATTGATCGATGTATTTGGAACTCTAAATCCAACACGGTTTGTGCAAGCTTCTTGAAACTTGACACAATAAAGTAGTTTCACGTTCTATCTCTATGTTTTGTTTCCTCTTGATGTAGCCCTAAGCAGTGACTGGCGAGAGACACTTTCAAGGAAAGGGGTTGCCAGACTTCCCAAAATTACGAATCTCCAGAAATCTCAGCAAATATTTTTTCACCCAAACTGGATGATACTTTCAGGTAATGATCAGTACACTAATGCGACTTGGTTCCCCAAATTTCGTTCTTCTATGTTGAAGCGTTCATTTCCAGTAAAAGTTTGAATATTTAGGTTTTACTCTGTTTTCTCCTATATTGATAGATGTATTTGGAACTCTAAATCCAACACGGTTTCTCCTAGCTTCTTTGAACTTGACAAAATAAAGTAGTTCCCCGTTCTATCTCTATGTTTTCTTTCCTCTTGATGTAGCCCTATGCAGTGACTGGCGAGAAACACTTTCATGGAAAAAGGTTGCCAGGCTTCCCAAAATTACAAATCTCCGGAAATCTCAGCAAATATTTTTTCACCCAAACTGGATGATACTTTCAGGTAATGATCAGTACACTAAGGCGACTTGGTTCCCCAAATTTTGTTCTTCTATGTTGAAGCGTTCGTTTCCAGTAACAGTTTGAATTTTTAGGTTTCACTCTGTTTTCTCCTATATTGATAGATGTATTTGGAACTCTAAATCCAACACGGTTTGTGCTAGCTTCTTGAAGTTTGACACAATAAAGTAGTTTCACGTTCTATCTCTATGTTTTGTTTCCTCTTCATGTAGCCCTAAGCAGTGACTGGCGAGAAACACTTTCATGTAAAGGGGTTGCCAGGCTTCCCAAAATTACGAATCTCCAGAAATCTCAGCAAATATTTTTTCACCCAAACTGGATGATACATTCAGGTAATGATCAGTACACTAAGGCGACTTGGTTCCCCAAATTTCGTTCTTCTATGTTGAAGCGTTCCTTTCCAGTAACAGTTTGAATTTTTAGGTTTCACTCTGTTTTCTCCTATATTGATAGATGTATTTGGAACTCTAAATCCAACACGGTTTGTTCTAGCTTCGTGAAACTTGACACAATAAAGTAGTTTCACGTTCTATCTCTATGTTTTGTTTCCTCTTGATGTAGCCCTAAGCAGTGACTGGCGAGAAACACTTTCATGGAAAGGGGTTGCCAGACTTCTCAAAATTACGAATCTCCAGTAATCTCAGCAAATATTTTTTCACCCAAATTGGATGATACTTTCAGGTAATGATCAGTACAGTAAGGCGACTTGGTTCCCCAAATTTCGTTCTTCTATGTTGAAGTGTTCGTTTCCAGTAACAGTTTGAATTTTTAGGATTCACTCTGTTTTCTCCTATATTGATAGATGTATTTGGAACTCTAAATCCAACACGGTTTGTGCTAGCTTCTTGAAACTTGACACAATAAAGTAGTTTCATGTTCTATCTCTATGTTTTCTTTCCTCTTGATGTAGCCCTATGCAGTGACTGGCGAGAAACACTTTCATGGAAAGGGGTTGCCAGGCTTCCCAAAATTACAAATCTCCGGAAATCTCAGCAAATATTTTTTCAACCAAACTGGATGATACTTTCAGGTGTTGATCAGTACACTAAGGCAACTTGGTTCCCCAAATTTTGTTCTTCTATGTTGAAGCGTTCGTTTCCACTAACAGTTTGAATTTTTAGGTTTCACTCTGTTTTCTCCTATATTGATAGATGTATTTGGAACTCTAAATCCAACACGGTTTGTGCTAGCTTCTTGAAGTTTGACACAATAAAGTAGTTTCACGTTCTATCTCTATGTTTTGTTTCCTCTTGATGTAGCCCTAAGCAGTGACTGGCGAGAAACACTTTCATGGAAAGGGGTTTCCAGGCTTACCAAAATTACGAATCTCCAGAAATCTCAGCAAATATTTTTTCACCCAATCTGGATGATACTTTCAGGTAATGATCAGTACACTAAGGTGACTTGGTTCCCCAAATTTCGTTCTTCTATGTTGAAGCATTCGTTTCCAGTAACAGTTTGAATTTTTAGGTTACACTCTGTTTTCTCCTATATGGATAGATGTATTTGGAACTCTAAATCCAACACGGTTTCTGCTAGCTTCATGAAACTTGACATAATAAAGTAGTTTCACGTTCTATCTCTATGTTTTGTTTCCTCTTGATGTAGCCCTAAGCAGTGTCTGGCCAGAAACACTTTCATGGAAATGGGTTGCCAAGCTTCCCAAAATTACGAATCTCCAGAAATCTCAGCAAATATTTTTTCACCGAAACTGGATGATACTTTCAGGTAATGATCAGTACACTAAGGCGACTTGGTTCCCCAAATTTCGTTCTTCTATGTTGAAGCGTTCGTTTCCAGTAACAGTTTGACTTTTTAGGTTTCACTCTGTTTTCTCCTATATTGATAGATGTATTTGGAACTCTAAATCCAACACGGTATGTTCTAGCTTCTTGAAACTTGACACAATAAAGTAATTTCACGTTCTATCTCTATGTTTTGTTTCCTCTTGATGTAGCCCTAAGCAGTGACTGGCGAGAAACACTTTCATGGAAAGGGGTTGCCAGACTTCCCAAAATTACGAATCTCCAGAAATCTCAGCAAATATTTTTTCACCCAAAATGGATGATACATTCAGGTAATGATCAGTACACTAAGGCGACTTGGTTCCCCAAATTTCGTTCTTCTATGTTGAAGCGTTCCTTTCCAGTAACAGTTTGAATTTTTAGGTTTCACTCTGTTTTCTCCTATATAGATAGATGTATTTGGAACTCTAAATCCAACACGGTTTGTGCTAGCTTCTTGAAACTTGACACAATAAAGTAGTTTCACGTTTTATCTCTATGTTTTGTTTCCTCTTGATGTAACCCTAAGCAGTGACTGGCGAGAAACACTTTCATAGAAAGGGGTTGCCAGGCTTCCCAAAATTACGAATCTCCAGAAATCTCAGCAAATATTTTTTCACCCAAAATGGATGATACTTTCAGGTAATGATCAGTACACTAAGGCGACTTGGTTCCCCAGATTTCGTTCTTCTATGTTGAAGCGTTCGTTTCCAGTAACAGTTTGAATTTTTAGCTTTCACTCTGTTTTCTCCTATATTGATAGATGTATTTGGAATTCTAAATCCAACACGGTTTGTGCTAGCTTCTTGAAACTTGACAAAATAAAGTAGTTTCAAGTTCTATCTCTATGTTTTGTTCTTCTTGATGTAGCCCTAAGCAGTGACTGGCGAGAAACACTTTCATGGAAAGGGGTTGCCAGGCTTCCCAAAATTACGAATCTCCAGAAAACTCAGCAAATATTTTTTCACCCAAACTGGATGATACTTTCAGGTAATGATCAGTACACTAAGGCGACTTGGTTCCCCAAATTTCGTTCTTCTATGTTGAAGCGTTCGTTTCCAGTAACAGTTTGAATTTTTAGGTTTCACTCTGTTTTCTCCTATATTGATAGATGTATTTGGAACTCTAAATCCAACACGGTTTCTGCTAGCTTCATGAAACTTGACACAATAAAGTAGTTTCACGTTCTATCTCTATGTTTTGTTTCCTCTTGATGTAGCCCTAAGCAGTGTCTGGCCAGAAACACTTTCATGGAAAGGGGTTGCCAAGCTTCCCAAAATTACGAATCTCCAGAAATCTCAGCAAATATTTTTTCACCGAAACTGGATGATGCTTTCACGTAATGATCAGTACACTAAGGCGACTTGGTTCCCAAAATTTCGTTCTTCTATGTTGAAGCGTTCCTTTCCAGTAACAGTTTGAATTTTTAGGTTTCACTATGTTTTCTCCTATATTGATAGATGTATTTGGAACTCTAAATCCAACACGGTTTGTGCTAGCTTCTTGAAACTTGACACAATAAAGTAGTTTCAAGTTCCATCTCTATGTTTTGTTTCCTCTTGATGTAGCCCTAAGCAGTGACTGGCGAAAAACACTTTCATGGAAAGGTGTTGCCAAGCTTCCCAAAATTACGAATCTCCAGAAATCTCAGCAAATCTTTTTTCACCCAAACTGGATGATACTTTCAGGTAATTATCAGTACACTAAGGCTACTTGGTTCCCCAAATTTCGTTCTTCTATGTTGAAGCGTTCGTTTCCAGTAACAGTTTGAATTTTTTGGTTTCACTCTGTTTTCTCCTATATTGATAGATGTATTTGGAACACTAAATCCAACACGGTTTGTGCTAGCTTCTTGAAACTTGACAAATAAAGTACTTTCACGTTCTATCTCTATGTTTTGTTTCCTCTTGATGTAGCCCTAAGCAGTGACTGGCGAGAAACACTTTCATGGAAAGGCGTTGCCAGGCTTCCCAAAATTACGAATCTCCAGAAAACTCAGCAAATATTTTTTCACCCAAACTGGATGATACTTTCAGGTAATGATCAGTACACTAAGCCTACTTGGTTCCCCAAATTTCGTTCTTCTATGTTGAAGCGTTCGTTTCCAGTAACAGTTTGAATTTTTAGGTTTCACTCTGTTTTCTCCTATATTGATAGATGTATTTGGAACTCTAAATCCAACATGGTTTGTGCTAGCTTCTTGAAACTTGACACAATAAAGTAGTTTCACGTTCTATCTCTATGTTTTGTTTCCTCTTGATGTAGCCCTATGCAGTGACTGGCGAGAAACACTTTCATGGAAAGGGGTTGCCAGGCTTCCCAAAATTACAAATCTCCGTAAATCTCAGTAAATATTTTTTCACCCAAACTGGATGATACTTTCAGGTGTTGATCAGTACACTAAGGCGACTTGGTTCCCCAAATTTTGTTCTTCTATGTTGAAGCGTTCGTTTCCAGTAACAGTTTGAATTTTTAGGTTTCACTCTGTTTTCTCCTATATTGATAGATGTATTTGGAATTCTAAATCCAACACGGTTTGTGCTAGCTTCTTGAAACTTGACAAAATAAAGTAGTTTCAAGTTCTATCTCTATGTTTTGTTCTTCTTGATGTAGCCCTAAGCAGTGACTGGCGAGAAACACTTTCATGGAAAGGGGTTGCCAGGCTTCCCAAAATTACGAATCTCCAGAAAACTCAGCAAATATTTTTTCACCCAAACTGGATGATACTTTCAGGTAATGATCAGTACACTAAGGCGACTTGGTTCCCCAAATTTCGTTCTTCTATGTTGAAGCGTTCGTTTCCAGTAACAGTTTGAATTTTTAGGTTTCACTCTGTTTTCTCCTATATTGATAGATGTATTTGGAACTCTAAATCCAACACGGTTTCTGCTAGCTTCATGAAACTTGACACAATAAAGTAGTTTCACGTTCTATCTCTATGTTTTGTTTCCTCTTGATGTAGCCCTAAGCAGTGTCTGGCCAGAAACACTTTCATGGAAAGGGGTTGCCAAGCTTCCCAAAATTACGAATCTCCAGAAATCTCAGCAAATATTTTTTCACCGAAACTGGATGATGCTTTCACGTAATGATCAGTACACTAAGGCGACTTGGTTCCCAAAATTTCGTTCTTCTATGTTGAAGCGTTCCTTTCCAGTAACAGTTTGAATTTTTAGGTTTCACTATGTTTTCTCCTATATTGATAGATGTATTTGGAACTCTAAATCCAACACGGTTTGTGCTAGCTTCTTGAAACTTGACACAATAAAGTAGTTTCAAGTTCCATCTCTATGTTTTGTTTCCTCTTGATGTAGCCCTAAGCAGTGACTGGCGAAAAACACTTTCATGGAAAGGTGTTGCCAAGCTTCCCAAAATTACGAATCTCCAGAAATCTCAGCAAATCTTTTTTCACCCAAACTGGATGATACTTTCAGGTAATTATCAGTACACTAAGGCTACTTGGTTCCCCAAATTTCGTTCTTCTATGTTGAAGCGTTCGTTTCCAGTAACAGTTTGAATTTTTTGGTTTCACTCTGTTTTCTCCTATATTGATAGATGTATTTGGAACACTAAATCCAACACGGTTTGTGCTAGCTTCTTGAAACTTGACAAATAAAGTACTTTCACGTTCTATCTCTATGTTTTGTTTCCTCTTGATGTAGCCCTATGCAGTGACTGGCGAGAAACACTTTCATGGAAAGGCGTTGCCAGGCTTCCCAAAATTACGAATCTCCAGAAAACTCAGCAAATATTTTTTCACCCAAACTGGATGATACTTTCAGGTAATGATCAGTACACTAAGCCTACTTGGTTCCCCAAATTTCGTTCTTCTATGTTGAAGCGTTCGTTTCCAGTAACAGTTTGAATTTCTAGGTTTCACTCTGTTTTCTCCTATATTGATAGATGTATTTGGAACTCTAAATCCAACACGGTTTGTGCTAGCTTCTTGAAACTTGACACAATAAAGTAGTTTCACGTTCTATCTCTATGTTTTGTTTCCTCTTGATGTAGCCCTAAGCAGTGACTGGCGAGAAACACTTTCATGTAAAGGGGTTGCCAGACTTCCCAAAATTACGAATCTCCGTAAATCTCAGTAAATATTTTTTCACCCAAACTGGATGATACTTTCAGGTGTTGATCAGTACACTAAGGCGACTTGGTTCCCCAAATTTTGTTCTTCTATGTTGAAGCGTTCGTTTCCAGTAACAGTTTGAATTTTTAGGTTTCACTCTGTTTTCTCCTATATTGATAGATGTATTTGGAATTCTAAATCCAACACGGTTTGTGCTAGCTTCTTGAAACTTGACAAAATAAAGTAGTTTCAAGTTCTATCTCTATGTTTTGTTCTTCTTGATGTAGCCCTAAGCAGTGACTGGCGAGAAACACTTTCATGGAAAGGGGTTGCCAGGCTTCCCAAAATTACGAATCTCCAGAAAACTCAGCAAATATTTTTTCACCCAAACTGGATGATACTTTCAGGTAATGATCAGTACACTAAGGCGACTTGGTTCCCCAAATTTCGTTCTTCTATGTTGAAGCGTTCGTTTCCAGTAACAGTTTGAATTTTTAGGTTTCACTCTGTTTTCTCCTATATTGATAGATGTATTTGGAACTCTAAATCCAACACGGTTTCTGCTAGCTTCATGAAACTTGACACAATAAAGTAGTTTCACGTTCTATCTCTATGTTTTGTTTCCTCTTGATGTAGCCCTAAGCAGTGTCTGGCCAGAAACACTTTCATGGAAAGGGGTTGCCAAGCTTCCCAAAATTACGAATCTCCAGAAATCTCAGCAAATATTTTTTCACCGAAACTGGATGATGCTTTCACGTAATGATCAGTACACTAAGGCGACTTGGTTCCCAAAATTTCGTTCTTCTATGTTGAAGCGTTCCTTTCCAGTAACAGTTTGAATTTTTAGGTTTCACTATGTTTTCTCCTATATTGATAGATGTATTTGGAACTCTAAATCCAACACGGTTTGTGCTAGCTTCTTGAAACTTGACACAATAAAGTAGTTTCAAGTTCCATCTCTATGTTTTGTTTCCTCTTGATGTAGCCCTAAGCAGTGACTGGCGAAAAACACTTTCATGGAAAGGTGTTGCCAAGCTTCCCAAAATTACGAATCTCCAGAAATCTCAGCAAATCTTTTTTCACCCAAACTGGATGATACTTTCAGGTAATTATCAGTACACTAAGGCTACTTGGTTCCCCAAATTTCGTTCTTCTATGTTGAAGCGTTCGTTTCCAGTAACAGTTTGAATTTTTTGGTTTCACTCTGTTTTCTCCTATATTGATAGATGTATTTGGAACACTAAATCCAACACGGTTTGTGCTAGCTTCTTGAAACTTGACAAATAAAGTACTTTCACGTTCTATCTCTATGTTTTGTTTCCTCTTGATGTAGCCCTATGCAGTGACTGGCGAGAAACACTTTCATGGAAAGGCGTTGCCAGGCTTCCCAAAATTACGAATCTCCAGAAAACTCAGCAAATATTTTTTCACCCAAACTGGATGATACTTTCAGGTAATGATCAGTACACTAAGCCTACTTGGTTCCCCAAATTTCGTTCTTCTATGTTGAAGCGTTCGTTTCCAGTAACAGTTTGAATTTCTAGGTTTCACTCTGTTTTCTCCTATATTGATAGATGTATTTGGAACTCTAAATCCAACACGGTTTGTGCTAGCTTCTTGAAACTTGACACAATAAAGTAGTTTCACGTTCTATCTCTATGTTTTGTTTCCTCTTGATGTAGCCCTAAGCAGTGACTGGCGAGAAACACTTTCATGTAAAGGGGTTGCCAGACTTCCCAAAATTACGAATCTCCAGAAATCTCAGCAAATATTTTTTCACCCAAACTGGATGATACTTTCAGGTAATGATCAGTACACTAAGGCGACTTGGTTCCCCAAATTTCGTTCTTCTATGTTGAAGCGTTCGTTTCCAGTAACAGTTTGAATTTTTAGGTTTCACTCTGTTTTCTCTTATATTGATAGATGTATTTGGAACTCTAAATCCAACACGGTTTGTTCTAGCTTCTTGAAACTTGACACAATAAAGTAGTTTCACGTTCTATCTCTATGTTTTGTTTCCTCTTGATGTAGCCCTAAGCAGTGACTGGCGAGAAACACTTTCATGGAAAGGGGTTGCCAGACTTCCCAAAATTACGAATCTCCAGAAATCTCAGCAAATATTTTTTCACCCAAACTGGATGATACTTTCAGGTAATGATCAGTACACTAAGGCGACTTGCTTCCCCAAATTTCGTTCTTCTATGTTGAAGCGTTCGTTTCCAGTAACAGTTTGAATTTTTAGGTTTCACTCTGTTTTCTCCTATATTGATAGATATATTTGGAACTCTAAATCCAACACGGTTTGTGCTAGCTTCTTGAAACTTCACACAATAAAGTAGTTTCACGTTCTATCTCTATGTTTTGTTTCCTCTTGATGTAGTCCTAAGCAGTGACTGGCGAGAAACACTTTCATGGAAAGGGGTTGCCAGGCTTCCCAAAATTACGAATCTCCAGAAATCTCAGCAAATATTTTTTCACCCAAACTGGATGATACTTTCAGGTAATGATCAGTACACTAAGGCGACTTGGTTCCCCAAATTTCTTTCTTCTATGTTGAAGTGTTCGTTTCCAGTAACAGTTTGAATTTTTAGGATTCACTCTGTTTTCTCCTATATTGATAGATGTATTTGGAACTCTAAATCCAACATGGTTTGTGCTAGCTTCTTGAAACTTGACACAATAAAGTAGTTTCATGTTCTATCTCTATGTTTTCTTTCCTCTTGATGTAGCCCTATGCAGTGACTGGCGAGAAACACTTTCATGGAAAGGGGTTGCCAGGCTTCCCAAAATTACAAATCTCCGTAAATCTCAGTAAATATTTTTTCACCCAAACTGGATGATACTTTCAGGTGTTGATCAGTACACTAAGGCGACTTGGTTCCCCAAATTTTGTTCTTCTATGTTGAAGCGTTCGTTTCCAGTAACAGTTTGAATTTTTAGGTTTCACTCTGTTTTCTCCTATATTGATAGATGTATTTGGAACTCTAAATCCAACACGGTATGTTCTAGCTTCTTGAAACTTGACACAATAAAGTAGTTTCACGTTCTATCTCTATGTTTTGTTTCCTCTTGATGTAGCCCTAAGCAGTGACTGGCGAGAAACACTTTCATAGAAAGGGGTTGCCAGGCTTCCCAAAATTACGAATCTCCAGAAATCTCAGCAAATATTTTTTCACCCAAAATGGATGATACTTTCAGGTAATGATCAGTACACTAAGGCGACTTGGTTCCCCAGATTTCGTTCTTCTATGTTGAAGCGTTCGTTTCCAGTAACAGTTTGAATTTTTAGCTTTCACTCTGTTTTCTCCTATATTGATAGATGTATTTGGAATTCTAAATCCAACACGGTTTGTGCTAGCTTCTTGAAACTTGACAAAATAAAGTAGTTTCAAGTTCTATCTCTATGTTTTGTTCTTCTTGATGTAGCCCTAAGCAGTGACTGGCGAGAAACACTTTCATGGAAAGGGGTTGCCAGGCTTCCCAAAATTACGAATCTCCAGAAAACTCAGCAAATATTTTTTCACCCAAACTGGATGATACTTTCAGGTAATGATCAGTACACTAAGGCGACTTGGTTCCCCAAATTTCGTTCTTCTATGTTGAAGCGTTCGTTTCCAGTAACAGTTTGAATTTTTAGGTTTCACTCTGTTTTCTCCTATATTGATAGATGTATTTGGAACTCTAAATCCAACACGGTTTCTGCTAGCTTCATGAAACTTGACACAATAAAGTAGTTTCACGTTCTATCTCTATGTTTTGTTTCCTCTTGATGTAGCCCTAAGCAGTGTCTGGCCAGAAACACTTTCATGGAAAGGGGTTGCCAAGCTTCCCAAAATTACGAATCTCCAGAAATCTCAGCAAATATTTTTTCACCGAAACTGGATGATGCTTTCACGTAATGATCAGTACACTAAGGCGACTTGGTTCCCAAAATTTCGTTCTTCTATGTTGAAGCGTTCCTTTCCAGTAACAGTTTGAATTTTTAGGTTTCACTATGTTTTCTCCTATATTGATAGATGTATTTGGAACTCTAAATCCAACACGGTTTGTGCTAGCTTCTTGAAACTTGACACAATAAAGTAGTTTCAAGTTCCATCTCTATGTTTTGTTTCCTCTTGATGTAGCCCTAAGCAGTGACTGGCGAAAAACACTTTCATGGAAAGGTGTTGCCAAGCTTCCCAAAATTACGAATCTCCAGAAATCTCAGCAAATCTTTTTTCACCCAAACTGGATGATACTTTCAGGTAATTATCAGTACACTAAGGCTACTTGGTTCCCCAAATTTCGTTCTTCTATGTATGTTGAAGCGTTCGTTTCCAGTAACAGTTTGAATTTTTTGGTTTCACTCTGTTTTCTCCTATATTGATAGATGTATTTGGAACACTAAATCCAACACGGTTTGTGCTAGCTTCTTGAAACTTTACAAATAAAGTACTTTCACGTTCTATCTCTATGTTTTGTTTCCTCTTGATGTAGCCCTATGCAGTGACTGGCGAGAAACACTTTCATGGAAAGGCGTTGCCAGGCTTCCCAAAATTACGAATCTCCAGAAAACTCAGCAAATATTTTTTCACCCAAACTGGATGATACTTTCAGGTAATGATCAGTACACTAAGCCTACTTGGTTCCCCAAATTTCGTTCTTCTATGTTGAAGCGTTCGTTTCCAGTAACAGTTTGAATTTCTAGGTTTCACTCTGTTTTCTCCTATATTGATAGATGTATTTGGAACTCTAAATCCAACACGGTTTGTGCTAGCTTCTTGAAACTTGACACAATAAAGTAGTTTCACGTTCTATCTCTATGTTTTGTTTCCTCTTGATGTAGCCCTAAGCAGTGACTGGCGAGAAACACTTTCATGTAAAGGGGTTGCCAGACTTCCCAAAATTACGAATCTCCAGAAATCTCAGCAAATATTTTTTCACCCAAACTGGATGATACTTTCAGGTAATGATCAGTACACTAAGGCGACTTGGTTCCCCAAATTTCGTTCTTCTATGTTGAAGCGTTCGTTTCCAGTAACAGTTTGAATTTTTAGGTTTCACTCTGTTTTCTCTTATATTGATAGATGTATTTGGAACTCTAAATCCAACACGGTTTGTGCTAGCTTCTTGAAACTTCACACAATAAAGTAGTTTCACGTTCTATCTCTATGTTTTGTTTCCTCTTGATGTAGTCCTAAGCAGTGACTGGCGAGAAACACTTTCATGGAAAGGGGTTGCCAGGCTTCCCAAAATTACGAATCTCCAGAAATCTCAGCAAATATTTTTTCACCCAAACTGGATGATACTTTCAGGTAATGATCAGTACACTAAGGCGACTTGGTTCCCCAAATTTCTTTCTTCTATGTTGAAGTGTTCGTTTCCAGTAACAGTTTGAATTTTTAGGATTCACTCTGTTTTCTCCTATATTGATAGATGTATTTGGAACTCTAAATCCAACATGGTTTGTGCTAGCTTCTTGAAACTTGACACAATAAAGTAGTTTCATGTTCTATCTCTATGTTTTCTTTCCTCTTGATGTAGCCCTATGCAGTGACTGGCGAGAAACACTTTCATGGAAAGGGGTTGCCAGGCTTCCCAAAATTACAAATCTCCGTAAATCTCAGTAAATATTTTTTCACCCAAACTGGATGATACTTTCAGGTGTTGATCAGTACACTAAGGCGACTTGGTTCCCCAAATTTTGTTCTTCTATGTTGAAGCGTTCGTTTCCAATAACAGTTTGAATTTTTAGGTTTCACTCTGTTTTCTCCTATATTGATAGATGTATTTGGAACTCTAAATCCAACACGGTTTGTGCTAGCTTCTTGAAGTTTGACACAATAAAGTAGTTTCACGTTCTATCTCTATGTTTTGTTTCCTCTTGATGTAGCCCTAAGCAGTGACTGGCGAGAAACACTTTCATGGAAAGGGGTTGCCAGCCTTCCCAAAATTACGAATCTCCAGAAATCTCAGCAAATATTTTTTCACCCAAACTGGATGATACTTTCAGGTAATGATCAGTACACTAAGGCGACTTGGTTCCCCAAATTTCGTTCTTCTTTGTTGAAGCGTTCGTTTCCAGTAACAGTTTGAATTTTTAGGTTTCACTCTGTTTTCTCCTATATTGATAGATGTATTTGGAACTCTAAATCCAACACGGTTTGTGCTAGCTTCTTGAAACTTGACACAATAAAGTAGTTTCACGTTTTATCTCTATGTTTTGTTTCCTCTTGATGTAACCCTAAGCAGTGACTGGCGAGAAACACTTTCATAGAAAGGGGTTGCCAGGCTTCCCAAAATTACGAATCTCCAGAAATCACAGCAAATATTTTTTCACCCAAAATGGATGATACTTTCAGGTAATGATCAGTACACTAAGGCGACTTGGTTCCCCAGATTTCGTTCTTCTATGTTGAAGCGTTCGTTTCCAGTAACAGTTTGAATTTTTAGCTTTCACTCTGTTTTCTCCTATATTGATAGATGTATTTGGAACTCTAAATCCAACACGGTTTGTGCTAGCTTCTTGAAACTTGACACAATAAAGTAGTTTCATGTTCTATCTCTATATTTTCTTTCCTCTTGATGTAGCCCTATGCAGTGACTGGCGAGAAACACTTTCATGGAAAGGGGTTGCCAGGCTTCCCAAAATTACAAATCTCCGTAAATCTCAGCAAATATTTTTTCACCCAAACTGGATGATACTTTCAGGTGTTGATCAGTACACTAAGGCGACTTGGTTCCCCAAATTTTGTTCTTCTATGTTGAAGCGTTCGTTTCCACTAACAGTTTGAATTTTTAGGTTTCACTCTGTTTTCTCCTATATTGATAGATGTATTTGGAACTCTAAATCCAACACGGTTTGTGCTAGCTTCTTGAAGTTTGACACAATAAAGTAGTTTCACGTTCTATCTCTATGTTTTGTTTCCTCTTGATGTAGCCCTAAGCAGTGACTGGCGAGAAACACTTTCATGGAAAGGGGTTTCCAGGCTTACCAAAATTACGAATCTCCAGAAATCTCAGCAAATATTTTTTCACCCAATCTGGATGATACTTTCAGGTAATGATCAGTACACTAAGGTGACTTTTTTCCCCAAATTTCGTTCTTCTATGTTGAAGCATTCGTTTCCAGTAACAGTTTGAATTTTTAGGTTACACTCTGTTTTCTCCTATATGGATAGATGTATTTGGAACTCTAAATCCAACACGGTTTCTGCTAGCTTCATGAAACTTGACACAATAAAGTAGTTTCACGTTCTATCTCTATGTTTTGTTTCCTCTTGATGTAGCCCTAAGCAGTGTCTGGCCAGAAACACTTTCATGGAAAGGGGTTGCCAAGCTTCCCAAAATTACGAATCTCCAGAAATCTCAGCAAATATTTTTTCACCGAAACTGGATGATACTTTCAGGTAATGATCAGTACACTAAGGCGACTTGGTTCCCCAAATTTCGTTCTTCTATGTTGAAGCGTTCGTTTCCAGTAACAGTTTGAATTTTTAGGTTTCACTCTGTTTTCTCCTATATTGATAGATGTATTTGGAACTCTAAATCCAACACGGTATGTTCTAGCTTCTTGAAACTTGACACAATAAAGTAGTTTCACGTTCTATCTCTATGTTTTGTTTCCTCTTGATGTAGCCCTAAGCAGTGACTGGCGAGAAACACTTTCATGGAAAGGGGTTGCCAGACTTCCCAAAATTACGAATCTCCAGAAATCTCAGCAAATATTTTTTCACCCAAAGTGGATGATACTTTCAGGTAATGATCAGTACACTAATGCAACTTGGTTCCCCAAATTTCGTTCTTCTATGTTGAAGTGTTCGTTTCCAGTAACAGTTTGAATTTCTAGGTTTCACTCTGTTTTCTCCTATGTTGATAGATGTATTTGGAACTGTAAATCCAACACGGTTTGTGCTAGCTTCTTGAAACTTGACACAATAAAGTAGTTCCCCATTCTATCTCTATGTTTTGTTTCCTCTTGATGTAGCCCTATGCAGTGACTGGCGAGAAACACTTTCATGGAAAAAGGTTGCCAGGCTTCCCAAAATTACAAATCTCCGGAAATCTCAGCAAATATATTTTCACCCAAACTGGATGATACTTTCAGGTAATGATCAGTACACTAAGGCGACTTGGTTCCCCAAATTTCGTTCTTCTATGTTGAAGCGTTCGTTTCCAGTAACAGTTTGAATTTTTAGGTTTCACTCTGTTTTCTCCTATATTGATAGATATATTTGGAACTCTAAATCCAACACGGTTTGTGCTAGCTTCTTGAAACTTCACACAATAAAGTAGTTTCACGTTCTATCTCTATGTTTTGTTTCCTCTTGATGTAGTCCTAAGCAGTGACTGGCGAGAAACACTTTCATGGAAAGGGGTTGCCAGGCTTCCCAAAATTACGAATCTCCAGAAATCTCAGCAAATATTTTTTCACCCAAAGTGGATGATACTTTCAGGTAATGATCAGTACACTAAGGCGACTTGGTTCCCCAAATTTCTTTCTTCTATGTTGAAGTGTTCGTTTCCAGTAACAGTTTGAATTTTTAGGATTCACTCTGTTTTCTCCTATATTGATAGATGTATTTGGAACTCTAAATCCAACATGGTTTGTGCTAGCTTCTTGAAACTTGACACAATAAAGTAGTTTCATGTTCTATCTCTATGTTTTCTTTCCTCTTGATGTAGCCCTATGCAGTGACTGGCGAGAAACACTTTCATGGAAAGGGGTTGCCAGGCTTCCCAAAATTACGAATCTCCAGAAATCTCAGCAAATATTTTTTCACCCAAACTGGATGATACTTTCAGGTGTTGATCAGTACACTAAGGCGACTTGGTTCCCCAAATTTTGTTCTTCTATGTTGAAGCGTTCGTTTCCAGTAACAGTTTGAATTTTTAGGTTTCACTCTGTTTTCTCCTATATTGATAGATGTATTTGGAACTCTAAATCCAACAGGGTTTGTGCTAGCTTCTTGAAGTTTGACACAATAAAGTAGTTTCACGTTCTATCTCTATGTTTTGTTTCCTCTTGATGTAGCCCTAAGCAGTGACTGGCGAGAAACACTTTCATGGAAAGGGGTTGCCAGGCTTCCCAAAATTACGAATCTCCAGAAATCTCAGCAAATATTTTTTCACCCAAACTGGATGATACTTTCAGGTAATGATCAGTACACTAAGGCGACTTGGTTCCCCAAATTTCGTTCTTCTTTGTTGAAGCGTTCGTTTCCAGTAACAGTTTGAATTTTTAGGTTTCACTCTGTTTTCTCCTATATTGATAGATGTATTTGGAACTCTAAATCCAACACGGTTTGTGCTAGCTTCTTGAAACTTGACACAATAAAGTAGTTTCACGTTTTATCTCTATGTTTTGTTTCCTCTTGATGTAACCCTAAGCAGTGACTGGCGAGAAACACTTTCATAGAAAGGGGTTGCCAGGCTTCCCAAAATTACGAATCTCCAGAAATCACAGCAAATATTTTTTCACCCAAAATGGATGATACTTTCAGGTAATGATCAGTACACTAAGGCGACTTGGTTCCCCAGATTTCGTTCTTCTATGTTGAAGCGTTCGTTTCCAGTAACAGTTTGAATTTTTAGCTTTCACTCTGTTTTCTCCTATATTGATAGATGTATTTGGAACTCTAAATCCAACACGGTTTGTGCTAGCTTCTTGAAACTTGACACAATAAAGTAGTTTCATGTTCTATCTCTATATTTTCTTTCCTCTTGATGTAGCCCTATGCAGTGACTGGCGAGAAACACTTTCATGGAAAGGGGTTGCCAGGCTTCCCAAAATTACAAATCTCCGTAAATCTCAGCAAATATTTTTTCACCCAAACTGGATGATACTTTCAGGTGTTGATCAGTACACTAAGGCGACTTGGTTCCCCAAATTTTGTTCTTCTATGTTGAAGCGTTCGTTTCCAGTAACAGTTTGAATTTTTAGGTTTCACTCTGTTTTCTCCTATATTGATAGATGTATTTGGAACTCTAAATCCAACACGGTTTGTGCTAGCTTCTTGAATCTTGACACAATAAAGTAGTTTCACGTTCTATCTCTATGTTTTGTTTCCTCTTGATGTAACCCTAAGCAGTGACTGGCGAGAAACACTTTCATAGAAAGGGGTTGCCAGGCTTCCCAAAATTAAGAATCTCCAGAAATCTCAGCAAATATTTTTTCATTCAAAATGGATGATACTTTCAGGTAATGATCAGTACACTACGGCGACTTGGTTCCCCAGATTTCGTTCTTCTATGTTGAAGCGTTCGTTTCCAGTAACAGTTTGAATTTTTAGCTTTCACTCTGTTTTCTCCTATATTGATAGATGTATTTGGAACTCTAAATCCAACACGGTTTGTGCTAGCTTCTTGAAACTTGACACAATAAAGTAGTTTCACGTTCTATCTCTATGTTTTGTTTCCTCTTGATGTAGCCCTAAGCAGTGACTGGCGAGAGACACTTTCAAGGAAAGGGGTTGCCAGACTTCCCAAAATTATGAATCTGCAGAAATCTCAGCAAATATCTTTTCACCCAAACTGGATGATACTTTCAGGTAATGATCAGTACACTAATGCGACTTGGTTCCCCAAATTTCGTTCTTCTATGTTGACGCGTTCGTTTCCAGTAAAAGTTTGAATATTTAAGTTTTACTCTGTTTTCTCCTATATTGATAGATGTATTTGGAACTCTAAATCCAACACGGTTTCTCCTAGCTTCTTTGAACTTGACACAATAAAGTAGTTTCACGTTCTATCTCTATGTTTTGTTTCCTCTTGATGTAGCCCTAAGCAGTGACTGGCGAGAAACACTTTCATGGAAAGGGGTTGCCAAGCTTCCAAAAATTACGAATCTCCAGAAATCTCAGCAAATATTTTTTCACCCAAACTGGATGATACTTTCAGGTAACGATCAGTACACTAAGGCGACTTGCTTCCCCAAATTTCGTTCTTCTATGTTGAAGCGTTCGTTTCCAGTAACAGTTTGAATCTTTAGCTTTCACTCTGTTTTCTCCTATATTGATAGATGTATTTGGAACTCTAAATCCATCACGGTTTGTGCTAGCTTCTTGAAACTTGACAAAATAAAGTAGTTTCACATTCTATCTCTATGTTTTGTTTTCGCTTGATGTAGCCCTAAGCAGTGACTGGCGAGAAACACTTTCATGGAAAGGGGTTGCCAAGCTTCCAAAAATTTCGAATCTCCAGAAATCTCAGCAAATATTTTTTCACCCAAACTGGATGATACTTTCAGGTAATGATCAGTACACTAAGGCGACTTGGTTCCCCAAATTTCGTTCTTCTATGTTGAAGCGTTCGTTTCCAGTAACAGTTTGAATTTTTAGGTTTCACTCTGTTTTCTCCTATATTGATCGATGTATTTGGAACTCTAAATCCAACACGGTTTGTGCAAGCTTCTTGAAACTTGACACAATAAAGTAGTTTCACGTTCTATCTCTATGTTTTGTTTCCTCTTGATGTAGCCCTAAGCAGTGACTGGCGAGAGACACTTTCAAGGAAAGGGGTTGCCAGACTTCCCAAAATTACGAATCTCCAGAAATCTCAGCAAATATTTTTTCACCCAAACTGGATGATACTTTCAGGTAATGATCAGTACACTAATGCGACTTGGTTCCCCAAATTTCGTTCTTCTATGTTGAAGCGTTCGTTTCCAGTAAAAGTTTGAATATTTAGGTTTTACTCTGTTTTCTCCTATATTGATAGATGTATTTGGAACTCTAAATCCAACACGGTTTCTCCTAGCTTCTTTGAACTTGACAAAATAAAGTAGTTCCCCGTTCTATCTCTATGTTTTCTTTCCTCTTGATGTAGCCCTATGCAGTGACTGGCGAGAAACACTTTCATGGAAAAAGGTTGCCAGGCTTCCCAAAATTACAAATCTCCGGAAATCTCAGCAAATATTTTTTCACCCAAACTGGATGATACTTTCAGGTAATGATCAGTACACTAAGGCGACTTGGTTCCCCAAATTTTGTTCTTCTATGTTGAAGCGTTCGTTTCCAGTAACAGTTTGAATTTTTAGGTTTCACTCTGTTTTCTCCTATATTGATAGATGTATTTGGAACTCTAAATCCAACACGGTTTGTGCTAGCTTCTTGAAGTTTGACACAATAAAGTAGTTTCACGTTCTATCTCTATGTTTTGTTTCCTCTTCATGTAGCCCTAAGCAGTGACTGGCGAGAAACACTTTCATGTAAAGGGGTTGCCAGGCTTCCCAAAATTACGAATCTCCAGAAATCTCAGCAAATATTTTTTCACCCAAACTGGATGATACATTCAGGTAATGATCAGTACACTAAGGCGACTTGGTTCCCCAAATTTCGTTCTTCTATGTTGAAGCGTTCCTTTCCAGTAACAGTTTGAATTTTTAGGTTTCACTCTGTTTTCTCCTATATTGATAGATGTATTTGGAACTCTAAATCCAACACGGTTTGTTCTAGCTTCTTGAAACTTGACACAATAAAGTAGTTTCACGTTCTATCTCTATGTTTTGTTTCCTCTTGATGTAGCCCTAAGCAGTGACTGGCGAGAAACACTTTCATGGAAAGGGGTTGCCAGACTTCTCAAAATTACGAATCTCCAGTAATCTCAGCAAATATTTTTTCACCCAAACTGGATGATACTTTCAGGTAATGATCAGTACAGTAATGCGACTTGGTTCCCCAAATTTCGTTCTTCTATGTTGAAGCGTTCGTTTCCAGTAACAGTTTCAATTTTTAGGTTTCACTCTGTTTTCTCCTATATTGATAGATATATTTGGAACTCTAAATCCAACACGGTTTGTGCTAGCTTCTTGAAACTTCACACAATAAAGTAGTTTCACGTTCTATCTCTATCTTTTGTTTCCTCTTGATGTAGCCCTAAGCAGTGACTGGCGAGAAACACTTTCATGGAAAGGGGTTGCCAGACTTCCCAAAATTACGAATCTCCAGAAATCTCAGCAAATATTTTTTCACCCAAATTGGATGATACTTTCAGGTAATGATCAGTACAGTAAGGCGACTTGGTTCCCCAAATTTCTTTCTTCTATGTTGAAGTGTTCGTTTCCAGTAACAGTTTGAATTTTTAGGATTCACTCTGTTTTCTCCTATATTGATAGATGTATTTGGAACTCTAAATCCAACACGGTTTGTGCTAGCTTCTTGAAACTTGACACAATAAAGTAGTTTCATGTTCTATCTCTATGTTTTCTTTCCTCTTGATGTAGCCCTATGCAGTGACTGGCGAGAAACACTTTCATGGAAAGGGGTTGCCAGGCTTCCCAAAATTACAAATCTCCGGAAATCTCAGCAAATATTTTTTCAACCAAACTGGATGATACTTTCAGGTGTTGATCAGTACACTAAGGCGACTTGGTTCCCCAAATTTTGTTCTTCTATGTTGAAGCGTTCGTTTCCACTAACAGTTGGAATTTTTAGGTTTCACTCTGTTTTCTCCTATATTGATAGATGTATTTGGAACTCTAAATCCAACACGGTTTGTGCTAGCTTCTTGAAGTTTGACACAATAAAGTAGTTTCACGTTCTATCTCTATGTTTTGTTTCCTCTTGATGTAGCCCTAAGCAGTGACTGGCGAGAAACACTTTCATGGAAAGGGGTTTCCAGGCTTACCAAAATTACGAATCTCCAGAAATCTCAGCAAATATTTTTTCACCCAATCTGGATGATACTTTCAGGTAATGATCATTACACTAAGGTGACTTGGTTCCCCAAATTTCGTTCTTCTATGTTGAAGCATTCGTTTCCAGTAACAGTTTGAATTTTTAGGTTACACTCTGTTTTCTCCTATATGGATAGATGTATTTGGAACTCTAAATCCAACACGGTTTCTGCTAGCTTCATGAAACTTGACATAATAAAGTAGTTTCACGTTCTATCTCTATGTTTTGTTTCCTCTTGATGTAGCCCTAAGCAGTGTCTGGCCAGAAACACTTTCATGGAAATGGGTTGCCAAGCTTCCCAAAATTACGAATCTCCAGAAATCTCAGCAAATATTTTTTCACCGAAACTGGATGATACTTTCAGGTAATGATCAGTACACTAAGGCGACTTGGTTCCCCAAATTTCGTTCTTCTATGTTGAAGCGTTCGTTTCCAGTAACAGTTTGAATTTTTAGGTTTCACTCTGTTTTCTCCTATATTGATAGATGTATTTGGAACTCTAAATCCAACACGGTATGTTCTAGCTTCTTGAAACTTGACACAATAAAGTAGTTTCACGTTCTATCTCTATGTTTTGTTTCCTCTTGATGTAGCCCTAAGCAGTGACTGGCGAGAAACACTTTCATGGAAAGGGGTTGCCAGACTTCCCAAAATTACGAATCTCCAGAAATCTCAGCAAATATTTTTTCACCCAAACTGGATGATACTTTCAGGTAATGATCAGTACACTAATGCGACTTGGTTCCCCAAATTTCGTTCTTCTATGTTGAAGTGTTCGTTTCCAGTAACAGTTTGAATTTCTAGGTTTCACTCTGTTTTCTCCTATATTGATAGATGTATTTGGAACTGTAATCCAACACGGTTTGTGCTAGCTTCTTGAAACTTGACACAATAAAGTAGTTCCCCGTTCTATCTCTATGTTTTGTTTCCTCTTGATGTAGCCCTATGCAGTGACTGGCGAGAAACACTTTAATGGAAAAGGTTGCCAGGCTTCCCAAAATTACAAATCTCCGGAAATCTCAGCAAATATATTTTCACCCAAACTGGATGATACTTTCAGGTAATGATCAGTACACTAAGGCGACTTGGTTCCCCAAATTTTGTTCTTCTATGTTGAAGCGTTCGTTTCCAGTAACAGTTTGAATTTTTAGGTTTCACTCTGTTTTCTCCTATATTGATAGATGTATTTGGAACTCTAAATCCAACACGGTTTGTGCTAGCTTCTTGAAGTTTGACACAATAAAGTAGTTTCACGTTCTATCTCTATGTTTTGTTTCCTCTTCATGTAGCCCTAAGCAGTGACTGGCGAGAAACACTTTCATGTAAAGGGGTTGCCAGGCTTCCCAAAATTACGAATCTCCAGAAATCTCAGCAAATATTTTTTCACCCAAACTGGATGATACATTCAGGTAATGATCAGTACACTAAGGCGACTTGGTTCCCCAAATTTCGTTCTTCTATGTTGAAGCGTTCCTTTCCAGTAACAGTTTGAATTTTTAGGTTTCACTCTGTTTTCTCCTATATAGATAGATGTATTTGGAACTCTAAATCCAACACGGTTTGTGCTAGCTTCTTGAAACTTGACACAATAAAGTAGTTTCACGTTTTATCTCTATGTTTTGTTTCCTCTTGATGTAACCCTAAGCAGTGACTGGCGAGAAACACTTTCATAGAAAGGGGTTGCCAGGCTTCCCAAAATTACGAATCTCCAGAAATCTCAGCAAATATTTTTTCACCCAAAATGGATGATACTTTCAGGTAATGATCAGTACACTAAGGCGACTTGGTTCCCCAGATTTCGTTCTTCTATGTTGAAGCGTTCGTTTCCAGTAACAGTTTGAATTTTTAGCTTTCACTCTGTTTTCTCCTATATTGATAGATGTATTTGGAATTCTAAATCCAACACGGTTTGTGCTAGCTTCTTGAAACTTGACAAAATAAAGTAGTTTCAAGTTCTATCTCTATGTTTTGTTTCTTCTTGATGTAGCCCTAAGCAGTGACTGGCGAGAAACACTTTCATGGAAAGGGGTTGACAGGCTTCCCAAAATTACGAATCTCCAGAAAACTCAGCAAATATTTTTTCACCCAAACTGCATGATACTTTCAGGTAATGATCAGTACACTAAGGCGACTTGGTTCCCCAAATTTCGTTCTTCTATGTTGAAGCGTTCGTTTCCAGTAACAGTTTGAATTTTTAGGTTTCACTCTGTTTTCTCCTATATTCATAGATGTATTTGGAACTCTAAATCCAACACGGTTTCTGCTAGCTTCATGAAACTTGACACAATAAAGTAGTTTCACGTTCTATCTCTATGTTTTGTTTCCTCTTGATGTAGCCCTAAGCAGTGTCTGGCCAGAAACACTTTCATGGAAAGGGGTTGCCAAGCTTCCCAAAATTACGAATCTCCAGAAATCTCAGCAAATATTTTTTCACCGAAACTGGATGATACTTTCAGGTAATGATCAGTACACTAAGGCGACTTGGTTCCCAAAATTTCGTTCTTCTATGTTGAAGCGTTCCTTTCCAGTAACAGTTTGAATTTTTAGGTTTCACTATGTTTTCTCCTATATTGATAGATGTATTTGGAACTCTAAATCCAACACGGTTTGTGCTAGCTTCTTGAAACTTGACACAATAAAGTAGTTTCAAGTTCCATCTCTATGTTTTGTTTCCTCTTGATGTAGCCCTAAGCAGTGACTGGCGAAAAACACTTTCATGGAAAGGTGTTGCCAAGCTTCCCAAAATTACGAATCTCCAGAAATCTCAGCAAATCTTTTTTCACCCAAACTGGATGATACTTTCAGGTAATGATCAGTACACTAAGGCTACTTGGTTCCCCAAATTTCGTTCTTCTATGTTGAAGCGTTCGTTTCCAGTAACAGTTTGAATTTTTAGGTTTCACTCTGTTTTCTCCTATATTGATAGATGTATTTGGAACACTAAATCCAACACGGTTTGTGCTAGCTTCTTGAAACTTGACAAATAAAGTACTTTCACGTTCTATCTCTATGTTTTGTTTCCTCTTGATGTAGCCCTAAGCAGTGACTGGCGAGAAACACTTTCATGGAAAGGCGTTGCCAGGCTTCCCAAAATTACGAATCTCCAGAAAACTCAGCAAATATTTTTTCACCCAAACTGGATGATACTTTCAGGTAATGATCAGTACACTAAGCCTACTTGGTTCCCCAAATTTCGTTCTTCTATGTTGAAGCGTTCGTTTCCAGTAACAGTTTGAATTTCTAGGTTTCACTCTGTTTTCTCCTATATTGATAGATGTATTTGGAACTCTAAATCCAACACGGTTTGTGCTAGCTTCTTGAAACTTGACACAATAAAGTAGTTTCACGTTCTATCTCTATGTTTTGTTTCCTCTTGATGTAGCCCTAAGCAGTGACTGGCGAGAAACACTTTCATGTAAAGGGGTTGCCAAACTTCCCAAAATTACGAATCTCCAGAAATCTCAGCAAATATTTTTTCACCCAAACTGGATGATACTTTCAGGTAATGATCAGTACACTAAGGCGACTTGGTTCCCCAAATTTCGTTCTTCTATGTTGAAGCGTTCGTTTCCAGTAACAGTTTGAATTTTTAGGTTTCACTCTGTTTTCTCCTATATTGATAGATGTATTTGGAACTCTAAATCCAACACGGTTTGTTCTAGCTTCTTGAAACTTGACACAATAAAGTAGTTTCACGTTCTATCTCTATGTTTTGTTTCCTCTTGATGTAGCCCTAAGCAGTGACTGGCGAGAAACACTTTCATGGAAAGGGGTTGCCAGACTTCCCAAAATTACGAATCTCCAGAAATCTCAGCAAATATTTTTTCACCCAAACTGGATGATACTTTCAGGTAATGATCAGTACACTAAGGCGACTTGCTTCCCCAAATTTCGTTCTTCTATGTTGAAGCGTTCGTTTCCAGTAACAGTTTGAATTTTTAGGTTTCACTCTGTTTTCTCCTATATTGATAGATATATTTGGAACTCTAAATCCAACACGGTTTGTGCTAGCTTCTTGAAACTTCACACAATAAAGTAGTTTCACGTTCTATCTCTATGTTTTGTTTCCTCTTGATGTAGTCCTAAGCAGTGACTGGCGAGAAACACTTTCATGGAAAGGGGTTGCCAGGCTTCCCAAAATTACGAATCTCCAGAAATCTCAGCAAATATTTTTTCACCCAAACTGGATGATACTTTCAGGTAATGATCAGTACACTAAGGCGACTTGGTTCCCCAAATTTCTTTCTTCTATGTTGAAGTGTTCGTTTCCAGTAACAGTTTGAATTTTTAGGATTCACTCTGTTTTCTCCTATATTGATAGATGTATTTGGAACTCTAAATCCAACATGGTTTGTGCTAGCTTCTTGAAACTTGACACAATAAAGTAGTTTCATGTTCTATCTCTATGTTTTCTTTCCTCTTGATGTAGCCCTAAGCAGTGACTGGCGAGAAACACTTTCATGGAAAAAGGTTGCCAGACTTCCCAAAATTACAAATCTCCGGAAATCTCAGCAAATATATTTTCACCCAAACTGGATGATACTTTCAGGTAATGATCAGTACACTAAGGCGACTTGGTTCCCCAAATTTTGTTCTTCTATGTTGAAGCGTTCCTTTCCAGTAACAGTTTGAATTTTTAGGTTTCACTCTGTTTTCTCCTATATAGATAGATGTATTTGGAACTCTAAATCCAACACGGTTTGTGCTAGCTTCTTGAAACTTGACACAATAAAGTAGTTTCACGTTTTATCTCTATGTTTTGTTTCCTCTTGATGTAACCCTAAGCAGTGACTGGCGAGAAACACTTTCATAGAAAGGGGTTGCCAGGCTTCCCAAAATTACGAATCTCCAGAAATCTCAGCAAATATTTTTTCACCCAAAATGGATGATACTTTCAGGTAATGATCAGTACACTAAGGCGACTTGGTTCCCCAGATTTCGTTCTTCTATGTTGAAGCGTTCGTTTCCAGTAACAGTTTGAATTTTTAGCTTTCACTCTGTTTTCTCCTATATTGATAGATGTATTTGGAATTCTAAATCCAACACGGTTTGTGCTAGCTTCTTGAAACTTGACAAAATAAAGTAGTTTCAAGTTCTATCTCTATGTTTTGTTTCCTCTTGATGTAGCCCTAAGCAGTGACTGGCGAGAAACACTTTCATGGAAAGGGGTTGACAGGCTTCCCAAAATTACGAATCTCCAGAAAACTCAGCAAATATTTTTTCACCCAAACTGGATGATACTTTCAGGTAATGATCAGTACACTAAGGCGACTTGGTTCCCCAAATTTCGTTCTTCTATGTTGAAGCGTTCGTTTCCAGTAACAGTTTGAATTTTTAGGTTTCACTCTGTTTTCTCCTATATTGATAGATGTATTTGGAACTCTAAATCCAACACGGTTTCAGCTAGCTTCATGAAACTTGACACAATAAAGTAGTTTCACGTTCTATCTCTATGTTTTGTTTCCTCTTGATGTAGCCCTAAGCAGTGTCTGGCGAGAAACACTTTCATGGAAAGGGGTTGCCAGGCTTCCCAAAATTACGAATCTCCAGAAATCTCAGCAAATATTTTTTCACCGAAACTGGATGATACTTTCACGTAATGATCAGTACACTAAGGCGACTTGGTTCCCCAAATTTCGTTCTTCTATGTTGAAGCGTTCATTTCCAGTAACAGTTTGAATTTTTAGGTTTCACTATGTTTTCTCCTATATTGATAGATGTATTTGGAACTCTAAATCCAACACGGTTTGTGCTAGCTTCTTGAAACTTGACACAATAAAGTAGTTTCAAGTTCCATCTCTATGTTTAGTTTCCTCTTGATGTAGCCCTAAGCAGTGACTGGCGAAAAACACTTTCATGGAAAGGTGTTGCCAAGCTTCCCAAAATTACGAATCTCCAGAAATCTCAGCAAATCTTTTTTCACCCAAACTGGATGATACTTTCAGGTAATGATCAGTACACTAAGGCTACTTGGTTCCCCAAATTTCGTTCTTCTATGTTGAAGCGTTCGTTTCCAGTAACAGTTTGAATTTTTAGGTTTCACTCTGTTTTCTCCTATATTGATAGATGTATTTGGAACACTAAATCCAACACGGTTTGTGCTATCTTCTTGAAACTTGACAAATAAAGTACTTTCACGTTCTATCTCTATGTTTTGTTTCCTCTTGATGTAGCCCTAAGCAGTGACTGGCGAGAAACACTTTCATGGAAAGGCCTTGCCAGGCTTCCCAAAATTACGAATCTCCAGAAAACTCAGCAAATATTTTTTCACCCAAACTGGATGATACTTTCAGGTAATGATCAGTACACTAAGGCTACTTGGTTCCCCAAATTTCGTTCTTCTATGTTGAAGCGTTCGTTTCCAGTAACAGTTTGAATTTCTAGGTTTCACTCTGTTTTCTCCTATATTGATAGATGTATTTGGAACTCTAAATCCAACACGGTTTGTGCTAGCTTCTTGAAACTTGACACAATAAAGTAGTTTCACGTTCTATCTCTATGTTTTGTTTCCTCTTGATGTAGCCCTAAGCAGTGACTGGCGAGAAACACTTTCATGTAAAGGGGTTGCCAGACTTCCCAAAATTACGAATCTCCAGAAATCTCAGCAAATATTTTTTCACCCAAACTGGATGATACTTTCAGGTAATGATCAGTACACTAAGGCGACTTGGTTCCCCAAATTTCGTTCTTCTATGTTGAAGCGTTCGTTTCCAGTAACAGTTTGAATTTTTAGGTTTCACTCTGTTTTCTCCTATATTGATAGATATATTTGGAACTCTAAATCCAACACGGTTTGTGCTAGCTTCTTGAAACTTCACACAATAAAGTAGTTTCACGTTCTATCTCTATGTTTTGTTTCCTCTTGATGTAGTCCTAAGCAGTGACTGGCGAGAAACACTTTCATGGAAAGGGGTTGCCAGGCTTCCCAAAATTACGAATCTCCAGAAATCTCAGCAAATATTTTTTCACCCAAACTGGATGATACTTTCAGGTAATGATCAGTACACTAAGGCGACTTGGTTCCCCAAATTTCTTTCTTCTATTTTGAAGTGTTCGTTTCCAGTAACAGTTTGAATTTTTAGGATTCACTCTGTTTTCTCCTATATTGATAGATGTATTTGGAACTCTAAATCCAACATGGTTTGTGCTAGCTTCTTGAAACTTGACACAATAAAGTAGTTTCATGTTCTATCTCTATGTTTTCTTTCCTCTTGATGTAGCCCTATGCAGTGACTGGCGAGAAACACTTTCATGGAAAGGGGTTGCCAGGCTTCCCAAAATTACGAATCTCCAGAAATCTCAGCAAATATTTTTTCACCCAAACTGGATGATACTTTCAGGTGTTGATCAGTACACTAAGGCGACTTGGTTCCCCAAATTTTGTTCTTCTATGTTGAAGCGTTCGTTTCCAGTAACAGTTTGAATTTTTAGGTTTCACTCTGTTTTCTCCTATATTGATAGATGTATTTGGAACTCTAAATCCAACAGGGTTTGTGCTAGCTTCTTGAAGTTTGACACAATAAAGTAGTTTCACGTTCTATCTCTATGTTTTGTTTCCTCTTGATGTAGCCCTAAGCAGTGACTGGCGAGAAACACTTTCATGGAAAGGGGTTGCCAGGCTTCCCAAAATTACGAATCTCCAGAAATCTCAGCAAATATTTTTTCACCCAAACTGGATGATACTTTCAGGTGTTGATCAGTACACTAAGGCGACTTGGTTCCCCAAATTTTGTTCTTCTATGTTGAAGCGTTCGTTTCCAGTAACAGTTTGAATTTTTAGCTTTCACTCTGTTTTCTCCTATATTGATAGATGTATTTGGAACTCTAAATCCAACACGGTTTGTGCTAGCTTCTTGAAACTTGACACAATAAAGTAGTTTCACGTTTTATCTCTATGTTTTGTTTCCTCTTGATGTAACCCTAAGCAGTGACTGGCGAGAAACACTTTCATAGAAAGGGGTTGCCAGGCTTCCCAAAATTAAGAATCTCCAGAAATCTCAGCAAATATTTTTTCATTCAAAATGGATGATACTTTCAGGTAATGATCAGTACACTACGGCGACTTGGTTCCCCAGATTTCGTTCTTCTATGTTGAAGCGTTCGTTTCCAGTAACAGTTTGAATTTTTAGCTTTCACTCTGTTTTCTCCTATATTGATAGATGTATTTGGAACTCTAAATCCAACACGGTTTGTGCTAGCTTCTTGAAACTTGACACAATAAAGTAGTTTCACGTTCTATCTCTATGTTTTGTTTCCTCTTGATGTAGCCCTAAGCAGTGACTGGCGAGAAACACTTTCATGGAAAGGGGTTGCCAAGCTTCCCAAAATTACGAATCTCCAGAAATCTCAGCAAATATTTTTTCACCCAAACTGGATGATACTTTCAGGTAATGATCAGTACACTAAGGCGACTTGGTTCCCCAAATTTCGTTCTTCATGTTGAAGCGTTCGTTTCCAGTGACAGTTTGAATTTTTAGGTTTCACTCTGTTTTCTCCTATATTGATAGATGTATTTGGAACTCTAACTCCAACACGGTTTGTGCTAGCTTCTTGAAACTTGACACAATAAAGTAGTTTCACGTTGTATCTCTATGTTTGTTTCCTCTTGATGTAGCCCTAAGCAGTGACTGGCGAGAAACACTTTCATGGAAAGGGGTTGCTGAGCTTCCAAAAATTACGAATCTCCAGAAATCTCAGCAAATATTTTTTCACCCAAACTGGATGATACTTTCAGGTAATGATCAGTACACTAAGGCGACTTGGTTCCCCAAATTTCGTTACTCTATGTTGAAGCGTTCGTTTCCAGTAACAGTTTAAATTTTTAGGTTTCACTCTGTTTTCTCCTATATGGATAGATATATTTGGAACTCTAAATCCAACACGGTTTGTGCTAGCTTCTTGAAACTTGACACAATAAAGTAGTTTCACGTTGTATCTCTATGTTTTGTTTCCTCTTGATGTAGCCCTAAGCAGTGACTGGCGAGAAACACTTTCATGGAAAGGGGTTGCCGAGCTTCCAAAAATTACGAATCTCAAGAAATATCAGCAAATATTTTTTCACCCAAACTGGATGATACTTTCAGGTAATGATCAGTACACTAAGGCGACTTGGTTCCCCAAATTTCGTTCTTCTATGTTGAAGCGTTCGTTTCCAGTAAAAGTTTGAATTTTTAGGTTTCACTCTGTTTTCTCCTATATTGATAGATGTATTTGGAACTCTAAATCCAACACGGTTTGCGCTAGCTTCTTGAAACTTGACACAATAAAGTAGTTTCATGTTCTATCTCTATGTTTTGTTTCCTCTTGATGTAGCCCTAAGCAGTGACTGGCGAGAAACACTTTCATGGAAAGGTGTTGCCAAGCTTCCCAAAATTACGAATCTCCAGAAATCTCAGCAAATATTTTTTCACCCAAACTGGATGATACTTTCAGGTAATGATCAGTACACTAAGGCGACTTGGTTCCCCAAATTTCGTTCTTCTATGTTGAAGCGTTCATTTCCAGTAACAGTTTGAATTTTTAGGTTTCACTCTGTTTTCTCCTATATTGATAGATATATTTGGAACTCTAAATCCAACACGGTTTGTGCTAGCTTCTTGAAACTTGACAAAATAAAGTAGTTTCACGTTCTATCTCTATGTTTTGTTTCCTCTTGATGTAGCCCTAAGCAGTGACTGGCGAGAAACACTTTCATGGAAAGGGGTTGCCAGGCTTCCAAAAATTACGAATCTCCAGAAATCTCAGCAAATATTTTTTCACCCAAACTGGATGATACATTCAGGTAATGATCAGTACACTAAGGCAACTTTGTTCCCGAAATTTCAATCTTCTATGTTGAAGCGTTCGTTTCCAGTAACAGTTTGAATTTTTAGGTTTCACTCTGTTTGCTCCTATATTGATAGATGTATTTGGAACTCTAAATCCAACACGGTTTGTGCTAGCTTCTTGAAACTTGACACAATAAAGTAGTTTCACGTTCCATCTCTATGTTTTGTTTCCACTTGATGTAGCCCTAAGCAGTGACTGGCGAGAAACACTTTCATGGAAAGGGGTTGCCAGGCTTCCAAAAATTACGAATCTCCAGAAATCTCAGCAAATATTTTTTCACCCAAACTGGATGATACTTTCAGGTATTGATCAGTACACTAAGGCGACTTGGTTCCCCAAATTTTGTTCTTCTATGTTGAAGCGTTCGTTTCCAGTAAAAGTTTGAATTTTTAGGTTTCACTCTGTTTTCTCCTATATTGATAGATGTATTTGGAACTCTAAATCCAACACGGTTTGTGCTAGCTTCTTGAAACTTGACAAAATAAAGTAGTTTCACGTTCTATCTCTATGTTTTGTTTCCTCTTGATGTAGCCCTAAGCAGTGACTGGCGAGAAACACTTTCATGGAAAGGGGTTGCCAGGCTTCCCAAAATTACGAATCTCCAGAAATCTCAGCAAATATTTTTTCACCCAAACTGGATGATACTTTCAGGTAATGATCAGTACACTAAGGTGACTTGGTTCCCCAAATTTCGTTCTTCTATGTTGAAGCGTTCGTTTCCAGTAACAGTTTGAATTTTTAGGTTTCACTCTGTTTTCTCCTATATTGATAGATATATTTGGAACTCTAAATCCAACACGGTTTGTGCTAGCTTCTTGAAACTTGACAAAATAAAGTAGTTTCACGTTCTATCTCTATGTTTTGTTTCCTCTTGATGTAGCCCTAAGCAGTGACTGGCGAGAAACACTTTCATGGAAAGGGGTTGCCAGGCTTCCAAAAATTACGAATCTCCAGAAATCTCAGCAAATATTTTTTCACCCAAACTGGATGATACATTCAGGTAATGATCAGTACACTAAGGCAACTTGGTTCCCGAAATTTCAATCTTCTATGTTGAAGCGTTCGTTTCCAGTAACAGTTTGAATTTTTAGGTTTCACTCTGTTTGCTCCTATATTGATAGATGTATTTGGAACTCTAAATCCAACACGGTTTGTGCTAGCTTCTTGAAACTTGACACAATAAAGTAGTTTCACGTTCCATCTCTATGTTTTGTTTCCACTTGATGTAGCCCTAAGCAGTGACTGGCGAGAAACACTTTCATGGAAAGGGGTTGCCAGGCTTCCAAAAATTACGAATCTCCAGAAATCTCAGCAAATATTTTTTCACCCAAAATGGATGATACTTTCAGGTAATGATCAGTACACTAAGGCGACTTGGTTCCCCAAATTTCGTTCTTCTATGTTGAAGCGTTCATTTCCAGTAAAAGTTTGAATTTTTAGGTTTCACTCTGTTTTCTCCTATATTGATAGATGTATTTGGAACTCTAAATCCAACACGGTTTGTGCTAGCTTCTTGAAACTTGACAAAATAAAGTAGTTTCACGTTCTATCTCTATGTTTTGTTTCCTCTTGATGTAGCCCTAAGCAGTGACTGGCGAGAAACACTTTCATGGAAAGGGGTTGCCAGGCTTCCCAAAATTACGAATCTCCAGAAATCTCAGCAAATATTTTTTCACCCAAACTGGATGATACATTCAGATAATGATCAGTACACTAAGGCAACTTGGTTCCCGAAATTTCGATCTTCTATGTTGAAGCGTTCGTTTCCAGTAACAGTTTGAATTTTTAGGTTTCACTCTGTTTTCTCCTATATTGATAGATGTATTTGGAACTCTAAATCCAACACGGTTTGTGCTAGCTTCTTGAAACTTGACACAATAAAGTAGTTTCATGTTCTAACTCTATGTTTTGTTTCCTCTTGATGTAGCCCTAAGCAGTGACTGGCGAGAAACACTTTCATGGAAAGGGGTTGCCAAGCTTCCAAAAATTACGAATCTCCAGAAATCTCAGCAAATATTTTTTCACCCAAACTGGATGATACTTTCAGGTAATGATCAGTACACTAAGGCGACTTGGTTCCCCAAATTTCGTTCTTCTATGTTGAAGCGTTCGTTTCCAGTAACAGTTTGAATTTTTAGGTTTCACTGTGTTTTCTCCTATATTGATAGATGTATTTGGAACTCTAAATCCAACACGGTTTGTGCTAGCTTCTTGAAACTTGACACAATAAAGTAGTTTCACGTTCCATCTCTATGTTTTGTTTCCACTTGATGTAGCCCTAAGCAGTGACTGGCGAGAAACACTTTCATGGAAAGGGGTTGCCAGGCTTCCAAAAATTACGAATCTCCAGAAATCTCAGCAAATATTTTTTCACCCAAAATGGATGATACTTTCAGGTAATGATCAGTACACTAAGGCGACTTGGTTCCCCAAATTTCGTTCTTCTATGTTGAAGCGTTCGTTTCCAGTAAAAGTTTGAATTTTTAGGTTTC
Organism: Spermophilus citellus; assembly: GCF_964194105.1. NCBI lineage: Eukaryota > Metazoa > Chordata > Mammalia > Rodentia > Sciuridae > Spermophilus > Spermophilus citellus. The sequence continues at coordinate 15,619,559 of NC_138196.1, read as the reverse complement.
ACTCTGTTTTCTCCTATATTGATAGATGTATTTGGAACTCTAAATCCAACACGGTTTGTGCTAGCTTCTTGAAACTTGACACAATAAAGTAGTTTCATGTTCTATCTCTATGTTTTGTTTCCTCTTGATGTAGCCCTAAGCAGTGACTTGCGAGAAACACTTTCATGGAAAGGTGTTGCCAAGCTTCCCAAAATTACGAATCTCCAGAAATCTCAGCAAATATTTTTTCACCCAAACTGGATGATACTTTCAGGTAATGATCAGTACACTAAGGCGACTTGGTTCCCCAAATTTCGTTCTTCTATGTTGAAGCGTTCATTTCCAGTAACAGTTTGAAATTTTAGGTTTCACTCTGTTTTCTCCTATATTGATAGATATATTTGGAACTCTAAATCCAACACGGTTTGTGCTAGCTTCTTGAAACTTGACAAAATAAAGTAGTTTCACGTTCTATCTCTATGTTTTGTTTCCTCTTGATGTAGCCCTAAGCAGTGACTGGCGAGAAACACTTTCATGGAAAGGGGTTGCCAAGCTTCCAAAAATTACGAATCTCCAGAAATCTCAGCAAATATTTTTTCACCCAAACTGGATGATACTTTCAGGTAATGATCAGTACACTAAGGTGACTTGGTTCCCCAAATTTCGTTCTTCTATGTTGAAGCGTTCGTTTCCAGTAATAGTTTGAATTTTTAGGTTTCACTCTGTTTTCTCCTATATTGATAGATATATTTGGAACTCTAAATCCAACACGGTTTGTGCTAGCTTCTTGAAACTTGACACAATAAAGTAGTTTCATGTTCTATCTCTATGTTTTGTTTCCTCTTGATGTAGCCCTAAGCAGTGACTGGCGAGAAACACTTTCATGGAAAGGTTTTGCCAGGCTTCCCAAAATTACGAATCTCCAGAAATCTCAGCAAATATTTTTTCACCCAAACTGGATGATACATTCAGGTAATGATCAGTACACTAAGGCAACTTGGTTCCCGAAATTTCAATCTTCTATGTTGAAGCGTTCGTTTCCAGTAACAGTTTGAATTTTTAGGTTTCACTCTGTTTTCTCCTATATTGATAGATGTATTTGGAACTCTAAATCCAACACGGTTTGTGCTAGCTTCTTGAAACTTGACACAATAAAGTAGTTTCATGTTCTATCTCTATGTTTTGTTTCCTCTTGATGTAGCTCTAAGCAGTGACTGGCGAGAAACACTTTCATGGAAAGGTGTTGCCAAGCTTCCCAAAATTACGAATCTCCAGAAATCTCAGCAAATATTTTTTCACCCAAACTGGATGATACTTTCAGATAATGATCAGTACAATAAGGTGACTTGATTCCCCAAATTTCGTTCTTCTATGTTGAAGCGTTCGTTTCCAGTAACAGTTTGAATTTTTAGGTTTCACTCTGTTTTCTCCTATATTGATAGATGTATTTGGAACTCTAACTCCAACACGGTTTGTGCTAGCTTCTTTAAACTTGACACAATAAAGTAGTTTCACGTTCTAACTCTATGTTTTGTTTCCTCTTGATGTAGCCCTAAGCAGTGACTGGCGAGAAACACTTTCATGGAAAGGGGTTGCCAGGCTTCCAAAAATTACGAATCTCCAGAAATCTCAGCAAATATTTTTTCACCCAAACTGGATGATACTTTCAGGTAATGATCAGTACACTAAGGCGACTTGGTTCCCCAAATTTCGTTCTTCTATGTTGAAGCGTTTGTTTCCAGTAACAGTTTGAATTTTTAGGTTTCACTCTGTTTTCTCCTATATTGATAGATATATTTGGAACTCTAAATCCAACACGGTTTGTGCTAGCTTCTTGAAACTTGACAAAATAAAGTAGTTTCACGTTCTATCTCTATGTTTTGTTTCCTCTTGATGTAGCCCTAAGTAGTGACTGGCGAGAAACACTTTCATGGAAAGGGGTTGCCAGGCTTCCCAAAATTACGAATCTCCAGAAATCTCAGCAAATATTTTTTCACCCAAACAGGATGATACATTCAGGTAATGATCAGTACACTAAGGCAACTTGGTTCCCCAAATTTCGATCTTCTATATTGAAGCGTTCGTTTCCAGTAACAGTTTGAATTTTTAGGTTTCACTCTGTTTTCTCCTATATTGATAGATGTATTTGGAACTCTAAATCCAACACGGTTTGTGCTAGCTTTTTGAAACTTGACACAATAAAGTAGTTTCATGTTCTATCTCTATGTTTTGTTTCCTCTTGATGTAGCCCTAAGCAGTGACTGGCGAGAAACACTTTCATGGAAAGGGGTTGCCAAGCTTACCAAAATTACGAATCTCCAGAAATCTCAGCAAATATTTTTTCACCCAAACTGGATGATACTTTCAGGTAATGATCAGTACACTAAGGCGACTTGGTTCCCCAAATTTCGTCTTCATGTTGAAGCGTTCGTTTCCAGTGACAGTTTGAAATTTTAGGTTTCACTTTGTTTTCTCCTATATTGATAGATGTATTTGGAACTCTAACTCCAACACGGTTTGTGCTAGCTTCTTGAAACTTGACACAATAAAGTAGTTTCACGTTGTATCTCTACGTTTTGTTTCCTCTTGATGTAGCCCTAAGCAGTGACTGGCGAGAAACACTTTCATGGAAAGGGGTTGCCAAGCTTCCAAAAATTACGAATCTCCAGAAATCTCAGCAAATATTTTTTCACCCAAACTGGATGATACTTTCAGGTAATGATAAGTACACTAAGGCGACTTGGTTCCCCAAATTTCGTTCTTCTATGTTGAAGCGTTCGTTTCCAGTAACAGTTTGAATTTTTAGGTTTCACTCTGTTTTCTCCTATATTGATAGATATATTTGGAACTCTAAATCCAACACGGTTTGTGCTAGCTTCTTGAAACTTGACAAAATAAAGTAGTTTCACGTTCTATCTCTATGTTTTGTTTCCTCTTGATGTAGCCCTAAGCAGTGACTGGCGAGAAACACTTTCATGGAAAGGGGTTGCCAGGCTTCCCAAAATTACGAATCTCCAGAAATCTCAGCAAATATTTTTTCACCCAAACAGGATGATACATTCAGGTAATGATCAGTACACTAAGGCAACTTGGTTCCCCAAATTTCGATCTTCTATGTTGAAGCGTTCGTTTCCAGTAACAGTTTGAATTTTTAGGTTTCACTCTGTTTTCTCCTATATTGATAGATGTATTTGGAACTCTAAATCCAACACGGTTTGTGCTAGCTTCTTGAAACTAGACACAATAAAGTAGTTCCATGTTCTATCTCTATGTTTTGTTTCCTCTTGATGTAGCCCTAAGCAGTGACTGGCGAGAAACACTTTCATGGAAAGGTGTTGCCAAGCTTCCCAAACTTACGAATCTCCAGAAATCTCAGCAAATATTTTTTCACCCAAACTGGATGATACTTTCAGATAATGAACAGTACAATAAGGCGAATTGGTTCCCCAAATTTCGTTCTTCTATGTTGAAGTGTTCGTTTCCAGTAACAGTTTGAATTTTTAGGTTTCACTCTGTTTTCTCCTATATTGATAGATGTATTTGGAACTCTAACTCCAACACGGTTTGTGCTAGCTTCTTGAAACTTGACACAATAAAGTAGTTTCACGTTCTAACTCTATGTTTTGTTTCCTCTTGATGTAGCCCTAAGCAGTGACTGGCGAGAAACACTTTCATGGAAAGGGGTTGCGAAGCTTCCAAAAATTACGAATCTCCAGAAATCTCAGCAAATATTTTTTCACCCAAACTGGATGATACTTTCAGGTAATGATCAGTACACTAAGGCGACTTGGTTCCCCAAATTTCGTTCTTCTATGTTGAAGCGTTCCTTTCCAGTAACAGTTTGAATTTTTAGGTTTCACTCTGTTTTCTCCTATATTGATAGATATATTTGGAACTCTAAATCCAACACGGTTTGTGCTAGCTTCTTGAAACTTGACAAAATAAAGTAGTTTCACGTTCTATCTCTATGTTTTGTTTCCTCTTGATGTAGCCCTAAGCAGTGACTAGCGAGAAACACTTTCATGGAAAGGGGTTGCCAGGCTTCCCAAAATTACGAATCTCCAGAAATCTCAGCAAATATTTTTTCACCCAAACTGGATGATACATTCAGGTAATGATCAGTACACTAAGGCAACTTGGTTCCCGAAATTTCGATCTTCTATGTTGAAGCGTTCATTTCCAGTAACAGTTTGAATTTTTAGGTTTCACTCTGTTTTCTCCTATATTGATAGATGTATTTGGAACTCTAAATCCAACACGGTTTGTGCTAGCTTCTTGAAACTTGACACAATAAAGTAGTTTCATGTTCTATCTCTATGTTTTGTTTCCTCTTGATGTAGCCCTAAGTAGTGACTGGCGAGAAACACTTTCATGGAAAGGGGTTGCCAGGCTTCCCAAAATTACGAATCTCCAGAAATCTCAGCAAATATTTTTTCACCCAAACTGGATGATACTTTCAGGTAATGATCAGTACACTAAGGCAACTTGGTTCCCGAAATTTCGATCTTCTATGTTGAAGCGTTCGTTTCCAGTAACAGTTTGAATTTTTAGGTTTCACTCTGTTTTCTCCTATATTGATAGATGTATTTGGAACTCTAAATCCAACACGGTTTGTGCTAGCTTCTTGAAACTTGACACAATAAAGTAGTTTCATGTTCTATCTCTATGTTTTGTTTCCTCTTGATGTAGCCCTAAGCAGTGACTGGCGAGAAACACTTTCATGGAAAGGTGTTGCCAAGCTTCCCAAAATTACGAATCTCCAGAAATCTCAGCAAATATTTTTTCACCCAAACTGGATGATACTTTCAGGTAATGATCAGTACACTAAGGCGACTTGGTTCCCCAAATTTCGTTCTTCTATGTTGAAGCGTTCATTTCCAGTAACAGTTTGAATTTTTAGGTTTCACTCTGTTTTCTCCTATATTGATAGATATATTTGGAACTCTAAATCCAACACGGTTTGTGCTAGCTTCTTGAAACTTGACAAAATAAAGTAGTTTCACGTTCTATCTCTATGTTTTGTTTCCTCTTGATGTAGCCCTAAGCAGTGACTGGCGAGAAACACTTTCATGGAAAGGTGTTGCCAAGCTTCCCAAAATTACGAATCTCCAGAAATCTCAGCAAATATTTTTTCACCCAAACTGGATGATACTTTCAGGTAATGATCAGTACACTAAGGCGACTTGGTTCCCCAAATTTCGTTCTTCTATGTTGAAGCGTTCATTTCCAGTAACAGTTTGAATTTTTAGGTTTCACTCTGTTTTCTCCTATATTGATAGATATATTTGGAACTCTAAATCCAACACGGTTTGTGCTAGCTTCTTGAAACTTGACAAAATAAAGTAGTTTCACGTTCTATCTCTATGTTTTTTTTCCTCTTGATGTAGCCCTAAGCAGTGTCTGGCGAGAAACACTTTCATGGAAAGGGGTTGCCAGGCTTCCCAAAATTACGAATCTCCAGAAATCTCAGCAAATATTTTTTCACCCAAACTGGATGATACATTCAGGTAATGATCAGTACACTAAGGCAACTTGGTTCCCGAAATTTCGATCTTCTATGTTGAAGCGTTCGTTTCCAGTAACAGTTTGAATTTTTAGGTTTCACTCTGTTTTCTCCTATATTGATAGATGTATTTGGAACTCTAAATCCAACACGGTTTGTGCTAGCTTCTTGAAACTTGACACAATAAAGTAGTTTCATGTTCTAACTCTATGTTTTGTTTCCTCTTGATGTAGCCCTAAGCAGTGACTGGCGAGAAACACTTTCATGGAAAGGGGTTGCCAAGCTTCCAAAAATTACGAATCTCCAGAAATCTCAGCAAATATTTGTTCACCCAAACTGGATGATACTTTCAGGTAATGATCAGTACACTAAGGCGACTTGGTTCCCCAAATTTCGTTCTTCTATGTTGAAGCGTTCGTTTCCAGTAACAGTTTGAATTTTTAGGTTTCACTGTGTTTTCTCCTATATTGATAGATGTATTTGGAACTCTAAATCCAACACGGTTTGTGCTAGCTTCTTGAAACTTGACACAATAAAGTAGTTTCACGTTCCATCTCTATGTTTTGTTTCCACTTGATGTAGCCCTAAGCAGTGACTGGCGAGAAACACTTTCATGGAAAGGGGTTGCCAGGCTTCCAAAAATTACGAATCTCCAGAAATCTCAGCAAATATTTTTTCACCCAAAATGGATGATACTTTCAGGTAATGATCAGTACACTAAGGCGACTTGGTTCCCCAAATTTCGTTCTTCTATGTTGAAGCGTTCGTTTCCAGTAACAGTTTGAATTTTTAGGTTTCACTCTGTTTTCTCCTATATTGATAGATGTATTTGGAACTCTAACTCCATCACGGTTTGTGCTAGCTTCTTGAAACTTGACACAATAAAGTAGTTTCACGTTCTAACTCTATGTTTTGTTTCCTCTTGATTTAGCCCTAAGCAGTGACTGGCGAGAAACACTTTCATGGAAAGGGGTTGCCAAGCTTCCAAAAATTACGAATCTCCAGAAATCTCAGCAAATATTTTTTCACCCAAACTGGATGATACTTTCAGGTAATGATCAGTACACTAAGGTGACTTGGTTCCCCAAATTTCGTTCTTCTATGTTGAAGCGTTCGTTTCCAGTAACAGTTTGAATTTTTAGGTTTCACTCTGTTTTCTCGTATATTGATAGATATATTTGGAACTCTAAATCCAACACGGTTTGTGCTAGCTTCTTGAAACTTGACACAATAAAGTAGTTTCATGTTCTATCTCTATGTTTTGTTTCCTCTTGATGTAGCCCTAAGCAGTGACTGGCGAGAAACACTTTCATGGAAAGGTTTTGCCAGGCTTCCCAAAATTACGAATCTCCAGAAATCTCAGCAAATATTTTTTCACCCAAACTGGATGATACATTCAGGTAATGATCAGTACACTAAGGCAACTTGGTTCCCGAAATTTCAATCTTCTATGTTGAAGCGTTCGTTTCCAGTAACAGTTTGAATTTTTAGGTTTCACTCTGTTTTCTCCTATATTGATAGATGTATTTGGAACTCTAAATCCAACACGGTTTGTGCTAGCTTCTTGAAACTTGACACAATAAAGTAGTTTCATGTTCTATCTCTATGTTTTGTTTCCTCTTGATGTAGCCCTAAGCAGTGACTGGCGAGAAACACTTTCATGGAAAGGTGTTGCCAAGCTTCCCAAAATTACGAATCTCCAGAAATCTCAGCAAATATTTTTTCACCCAAACTGGATGATACTTTCAGATAATGATCAGTACAATAAGGTGACTTGATTCCCCAAATTTCGTTCTTCTATGTTGAAGCGTTCGTTTCCAGTAACAGTTTGAATTTTTAGGTTTCACTCTGTTTTCTCCTATATTGATAGATGTATTTGGAACTCTAACTCCAACACGGTTTGTGCTAGCTTCTTGAAACTTGACACAATAAAGTAGTTTCACGTTCTAACTCTATGTTTTGTTTCCTCTTGATGTAGCCCTAAGCAGTGACTGGCGAGAAACACTTTCATGGAAAGGGGTTGCCAAGCTTCCAAAAATTACGAATCTCCAGAAATCTCAGCAAATATTTTTTCACCCAAACTGGATGATACTTTCAGGTAATGATCAGTACACTAAGGCGACTTGGTTCCCCAAATTTCGTTCTTCTATGTTGAAGCGTTTGTTTCCAGTAACACTTTGAATTTTTAGGTTTCACTCTGTTTTCTCCTATATTGATAGATATATTTGGAACTCTAAATCCAACACGGTTTGTGCTAGCTTCTTGAAACTTGACAAAATAAAGTAGTTTCACGTTCTATCTCTATGTTTTGTTTCCTCTTGATGTAGCCCTAAGTAGTGACTGGCGAGAAACACTTTCATGGAAAGGGGTTGCCAGGCTTCCCAAAATTTCGAATCTCCAGAAATCTCAGCAAATATTTTTTCACCCAAACTGGATGATACTTTCAGGTAATGATCAGTACACTAAGGCAACTTGGTTCCCCAAATTTCGATCTTCTATATTGAAGCGTTCGTTTCCAGTAACAGTTTGAATTTTTAGGTTTCACTCTGTTTTCTCCTATATTGATAGATGTATTTGGAACTCTAAATCCAACACGGTTTGTGCTAGCTTTTTGAAACTTGACACAATAAAGTAGTTTCATGTTCTATCTCTATGTTTTGTTTCCTCTTGATGTAGCCCTAAGCAGTGACTGGCGAGAAACACTTTCATGGAAAGGGGTTGCCAAGCTTCCCAAATTTACGAATCTCCAGAAATCTCAGCAAATATTTTTTCACCCAAACTGGATGATACTTTCAGGTAATGATCAGTACACTAAGGCGACTTAGTTCCCCAAATTTCGTCTTCATGTTGAAGCGTTCGTTTCCAGTGACAGTTTGAAATTTTAGGTTTCACTCTGTTTTCTCCTATATTGATAGATGTATTTGGAACTCTAACTCCAACACGGTTTGTGCTAGCTTCTGGAAACTTGACACAATAAAGTAGTTTCACGTTGTATCTCTATGTTTTGTTTCCTCTTGATGTAGCCCTAAGCAGTGACTGGCGAGAAACACTTTCATGGAAAGGGGTTGCCAAGCTTCCAAAAATTACGAATCTCCAGAAATCTCAGCAAATATTTTTTCACCCAAACTGGATGATACTTTCAGGTAATGATAAGTACACTAAGGCGACTTGGTTCCCCAAATTTCGATCTTCTATGTTGAAGCGTTCGTTTCCAGTAACAGTTTGAATTTTTAGGTTTCACTCTGTTTTCTCCTATATTGATAGATGTATTTGGAACTCTAAATCCAACACGGTTTGTGCTAGCTTCTTGAAACTAGACACAATAAAGTAGTTCCATGTTCTATCTCTATGTTTTGTTTCCTCTTGATGTAGCCCTAAGCAGTGACTGGCGAGAAACACTTTCATGGAAGGTGTTGCCAAGCTTCCCAAACTTACGAATCTCCAGAAATCTCAGCAAATATTTTTTCACCCAAACTGGATGATACTTTCAGATAATGATCAGTCCAATAAGGCGAATTGGTTCCCCAAATTTCTTTCTTCTATGTTGAAGCGTTCGTTTCCAGTAACAGTTTGAATTTTTAGGTTTCACTCTGTTTTCTCCTATATTGATAGATGTATTTGGAACTCTAACTCCAACACGGTTTGTGCTAGCTTCTTGAAACTTGACACAATAAAGTAGTTTCACGTTCTAACTCTATGTTTTGTTTCCTCTTGATGTAGCCCTAAGCAGTGACTGGCGAGAAACACTTTCATGGAAAGGGGTTGCGAAGCTTCCAAAAATTAGGAATCTCCAGAAATCTCAGCAAATATTTTTTCACCCAAACTGGATGATACTTTCAGGTAATGATCAGTACACTAAGGCGACTTGGTTCCCCAAATTTCGTTCTTCTATGTTGAAGCGTTCGTTTCCAGTAACAGTTTGAATTTTTAGGTTTCACTCTGTTTTCTCCTATATTGATAGATATATTTGGAACTCTAAATCCAACACGGTTTGTGCTAGCTTCTTGAAACTTGGCAAAATAAAGTAGTTTCACGTTCTATCTCTATGTTTTGTTTCCTCTTGATGTAGCCCTAAGCAGTGACTAGCGAGAAACACTTTCATGGAAAGGGGTTGCCAGGCTTCCAAAAATTACGAATCTCCAGAAATCTCAGCAAATATTTTTTCACCCAAAATGGATGATACTTTCAGGTAATGATCAGTACACTAAGGCGACTTGGTTCCCCAAATTTCGTTCTTCTATGTTGAAGCGTTCGTTTCCAGTAAAAGTTTGAATTTTTAGGTTTCACTCTGTTTTCTCCTATATTGATAGATGTATTTGGAACTCTAAATCCAACACGGTTTGTGCTAGCTTCTTGAAACTTGACACAATAAAGTAGTTTCATGTTCTATCCCTATGTTTTGTTTCCTCTTGATGTAGCCCTAAGCAGTGACTGGCGAGAAACACTTTCATGGAAAGGTGTTGCCAAGCTTCCCAAAATTACGAATCTCCAGAAATCTCAGCAAATATTTTTTCACCCAAACTGGATGATACTTTCAGGTAATGATCAGTACACTAAGGCGACTTGGTTCCCCAAATTTCGTTCTTCTATGTTGAAGCGTTCATTTCCAGTAACAGTTTGAATTTTTAGGTTTCACTCTGTTTCTCCTATATTGATAGATATATTTGGAACTCTAAATCCAACACGGTTTGTGCTAGCTTCTTGAAACTTGACAAAATAAAGTAGTTTCACGTTCTATCTCTATGTTTTGTTTCCTCTTGATGTAGCCCTAAGCAGTGACTGGCGAGAAACACTTTCATGGAAAGGGGTTGCCAGGCTTCCCAAAATTACGAATCTCCAGAAATCTCAGCAAATATTTTTTCACCCAAACTGGATGATACATTCAGGTAATGATCAGTACACTAAGGCAACTTGGTTCCCGAAATTTCGATCTTCTATGTTGAAGCGTTCGTTTCCAGTAACAGTTTGAATTTTTAGGTTTCACTCTGTTTTCTCCTATATTGATAGATGTATTTGGAACTCTAAATCCAACACGGTTTGTGCTAGCTTCTTGAAACTTGACACAATAAAGTAGTTTCATGTTCTATCTCTATGTTTTGTTTCCTCTTGATGTAGCCCTAAGCAGTGACTGGCGAGAAACACTTTCATGGAAAGGTGTTGCCAAGCTTCCCAAAATTACGAATCTCCAGAAATCTCAGCAAATATTTTTTCACCCAAACTGGATGATACTTTCAGATAATGATCAGTACAATACGGCGACTTGATTCCCCAAATTTCGTTCTTCTATGTTGAAGCGTTCGTTTCCAGTAACAGTTTGAATTTTTAGGTTTCACTGTGTTTTCTCCTATATTGATAGATGTATTTGGAACTCTAAATCCAACACGGTTTGTGCTAGCTTCTTGAAACTTGACACAATAAAGTAGTTTCACGTTCCATCTCTATGTTTTGTTTCCACTTGATGTAGCCCTAAGCAGTGACTGGCGAGAAACACTTTCATGGAAAGGGGTTGCCAGGCTTCCAAAAATTACGAATCTCCAGAAATCTCAGCAAATATTTTTTCACCCAAAATGGATGATACTTTCAGGTAATGATCAGTACACTAAGGCGACTTGGTTCCCCAAATTTCGTTCTTCTATGTTGAAGCGTTCATTTCCAGTAACAGTTTGAATTTTTAGGTTTCACTCTGTTTCTCCTATATTGATAGATATATTTGGAACTCTAAATCCAACACGGTTTGTGCTAGCTTCTTGAAACTTGACAAAATAAAGTAGTTTCACGTTCTATCTCTATGTTTTGTTTCCTCTTGATGTAGCCCTAAGCAGTGACTGGCGAGAAACACTTTCATGGAAAGGGGTTGCCAGGCTTCCCAAAATTACGAATCTCCAGAAATCTCAGCAAATATTTTTTCACCCAAACTGGATGATACATTCAGGTAATGATCAGTACACTAAGGCAACTTGGTTCCCGAAATTTCGATCTTCTATGTTGAAGCGTTCGTTTCCAGTAACAGTTTGAATTTTTAGGTTTCACTCTGTTTTCTCCTATATTGATAGATGTATTTGGAACTCTAAATCCAACACGGTTTGTGCTAGCTTCTTGAAACTTGACACAATAAAGTAGTTTCATGTTCTATCTCTATGTTTTGTTTCCTCTTGATGTAGCCCTAAGCAGTGACTGGCGAGAAACACTTTCATGGAAAGGTGTTGCCAAGCTTCCCAAAATTACGAATCTCCAGAAATCTCAGCAAATATTTTTTCACCCAAACTGGATGATACTTTCAGATAATGATCAGTACAATACGGCGACTTGATTCCCCAAATTTCGTTCTTCTATGTTGAAGCGTTCGTTTCCAGTAACAGTTTGAATTTTTAGGTTTCACTGTGTTTTCTCCTATATTGATAGATGTATTTGGAACTCTAAATCCAACACGGTTTGTGCTAGCTTCTTGAAACTTGACACAATAAAGTAGTTTCACGTTCCATCTCTATGTTTTGTTTCCACTTGATGTAGCCCTAAGCAGTGACTGGCGAGAAACACTTTCATGGAAAGGGGTTGCCAGGCTTCCAAAAATTACGAATCTCCAGAAATCTCAGCAAATATTTTTTCACCCAAAATGGATGATACTTTCAGGTAATGATCAGTACACTAAGGCGACTTGGTTCCCCAAATTTCGTTCTTCTATGTTGAAGCGTTCGTTTCCAGTAAAAGTTTGAATTTTTAGGTTTCACTCTGTTTTCTCCTATATTGATAGATGTATTTGGAACTCTAAATCCAACACGGTTTGTGCTAGCTTCTTGAAACTTGACACAATAAAGTAGTTTCATGTTCTATCCCTATGTTTTGTTTCCTCTTGATGTAGCCCTAAGCAGTGACTGGCGAGAAACACTTTCATGGAAAGGTGTTGCCAAGCTTCCCAAAATTACGAATCTCCAGAAATCTCAGCAAATATTTTTTCACCCAAACTGGATGATACTTTCAGGTAATGATCAGTACACTAAGGCGACTTGGTTCCCCAAATTTCGTTCTTCTATGTTGAAGCGTTCATTTCCAGTAACAGTTTGAATTTTTAGGTTTCACTCTGTTTTCTCCTATATTGATAGATATATTTGGAACTCTAAATCCAACACGGTTTGTGCTAGCTTCTTGAAACTTGACAAAATAAAGTAGTTTCACGTTCTATCTCTATGTTTTGTTTCCTCTTGATGTAGCCCTAAGCAGTGACTGGCGAGAAACACTTTCATGGAAAGGGGTTGCCAGGCTTCCCAAAATTACGAATCTCCAGAAATCTCAGCAAATATTTTTTCACCCAAACTGGATGATACATTCAGGTAATGATCAGTACACTAAGGCAACTTGGTTCCCGAAATTTCGATCTTCTATGTTGAAGCGTTCGTTTCCAGTAACAGTTTGAATTTTTAGGTTTCACTCTGTTTTCTCCTATATTGATAGATGTATTTGGAACTCTAAATCCAACACGGTTTGTGCTAGCTTCTTGAAACTTGACACAATAAAGTAGTTTCACGTTCTATCTCTATGTTTTGTTTCCTCTTGATGTAGCCCTAAGCAGTGACTGGCGAGAAACACTTTCATGGAAAGGTGTTGCCAAGCTTCCCAAAATTACGAATCTCCAGAAATCTCAGCAAATATTTTTTCACCCAAACTGGATGATACTTTCAGATAATGATCAGTACAATAAGGCGACTTGATTCCCCAAATTTCGTTCTTCTATGTTGAAGCGTTCGTTTCCAGTAACAGTTTGAATTTTTAGGTTTCACTCTGTTTTCTCCTATATTGATAGATGTATTTGGAACTCTAACTCCAACAAGGTTTGTGCTAGCTTCTTGAAACTTGACACAATAAAGTAGTTTCACGTTCTAACTCTATGTTTTGTTTCCTCTTGATGTAGCCCTAAGCAGTGACTGGCGAGAAACACTTTCATGGAAAGGGGTTGCCAAGCTTCCAAAAATTACGAATCTCCAGAAATCTCAGCAAATATTTTTTCACCCAAACTGGATGATACTTTCAGGTAATGATCAGTACACTAAGGCGACTTGGTTCCCCAAATTTCGTTCTTCTATGTTGAAGCGTTCGTTTCCAGTAACAGTTTGAATTTTTACGTTTCACTCTGTTTTCTCCTATATTGATAGATATATTTGGAACTCTAAATCCAACACGGTTTGTGCTAGCTTCTTGAAACTTGACACAATAAAGTAGTTTCACGTTCTATCTCTATGTTTTGTTTCCTCTTGATGTAGCCCTAAGCAGTGACTGGCGAGAAACACTTTCATGGAAAGGGGTTGCCAGGCTTCCCAAAATTACGAATCTCCAGAAATCTCAGCAAATATTTTTTCACCCAAACAGGATGATACATTCAGGTAATGATCAGTACACTAAGGCAACTTGGTTCCCCAAATTTCGATATTCTATGTTGAAGCGTTCGTTTCCAGTAACAGTTTGAATTTTTAGGTTCACTCTGTTTTCTCCTATATTGATAGATGTATTTGGAACTCTAAATCCAACACGGTTTGTGCTAGCTTTTTGAAACTTGACACAATAAAGTAGTTTCACGTTCTATCTCTATGTTTTGTTTCCTCTTGATGTAGCCCTAAGCAGTGACTGGCGAGAAACACTTTCATGGAAAGGGGTTGCCAAGCTTCCCAAAATTACGAATCTCCAGAAATCTCAGCAAATATTTTTTCACCCAAACTGGATGATACTTTCAGGTAATGATCAGTACACTAAGGCGACTTGGTTCCCCAAATTTCGTTCTTCATGTTGAAGCGTTCGTTTCCAGTGACAGTTTGAAATTTTAGGTTTCACTCTGTTTTCTCCTATATTGATAGATGTATTTGGAACTCTAACTCCAACACGGTTTGTGCTAGCTTCTTGAAACTTGACACAATAAAGTAGTTTCACGTTGTATCTCTATGTGTTGTTTCCTCTTGATGTAGCCCTAAGCAGTGACTGGCGAGAAACACTTTCATGGAAAGGGGTTGCCGAACTTCCAAAAATTACGAATCTCCAGAAATCTCAGCAAATATTTTTTCACCCAAACTGGATGATACTTTCAGGTAATGATCAGTACACTAAGGCGACTTGGTTCCCCAAATTTCGTTCTTCTATGTTGAAGCGTTCGTTTTCAGTAACAGTTTCAATTTTTAGGTTTCACTCTGTTTTCTCCTATACTGATAGATGTATTTGGAACTCTAAATCCAACACTATTTGTGCTAGCTTCTTTGAACTTGAAACAATAAAGTTGTTTCACATTCTATCTCTATGTTCTCTTTCCTCTTGATGTAGCCCTAAGCAGTGACTGGCGAGAAACACTTTCATGGAAAGGGGTTGCCAAGCTTCCAAAAATTACGAATCTCCAGAAATCTCAGCAAATATTTTTTCACCCAAACTGGATGATTCTTTCAGGTAATGATCAGTACACTAAGGCGACTTGGTTCCCCAAATTTCGTTCTTCTATGTTGAAGCGTTCGTTTCCAGTAACAGTTTGAATTTTTAGCTTTCACTCTGTTTTCTCCTATATTGATAGATGTATTTGGAACTCTATATCCAACACGGTTTGTGCTAGCTTCTTGAGACTTGACACAATAAAGAAGTTTCATGTTCTATCTCTATTTTTTTTTTTCCTCTTGATGTAGCCCTAAGCAGTGACTGGCGAGAAACACTTTCATGGAAAGGGGTTGCAGGGCTTCCAAAAATTACGAATCTCCAGAAATCTCAGCAAATATTTTTTCAACCAAACTGGATGATACTTTCAGGTAATGATCGGTACACTAAGGCGACTTGGTTCCCCAAATTTCGTTCTTCTATTTTGAAGCGTTCGTTTCCAGTAACACTTTGAATTTTTAGGTTTCACTCTGTTTTCTCCTATATAGATAGATGTATTTGGAACTCTAAATCCAACACGGTTTCTGCTAGCTTCTTTGAAATTGACACAATAAAGTAGTTTCACATTCTATCTCTATGGTTTATTTCCTCTTGATGTAGCCCTAAGCAGAGTCTGGCGAGAAACACTTTCATGGAAAGGGGTTGCCAGGCTTACCAAAATTACGAATCTCCAGAAATATCAGGAAATATTTTTTCACCCAAACTGGATGATACTTTCAGGTAATGATCAGTACACTAAGGCGACTTGGTTCCCCAAATTTCGTTCCTCTATGTTGAAGCGTTCGTTTCCAGTAACAGTTTGAATTTTTAGGTTTCACTCTGTTTTCTCCTATATTGATAGATGTATTTGGAACTCTAAATCCACCACGGTTTGTGCTAGCTTCTTGAAACATGACAAAATTAAGTAGTTTCCTGTTCTATCTCTATGTTTTGTTTCCTCTTGATATAGCCCTAAGCAGTGTCTGTCCAGAAACACTTTCATGGAAAGGGGTTGCCAGGCTTCCCAAAATTACGAATCTCCAGAAATCTCAGCAAATATTTTTTCACCCAAACTGGATGATACTTTCAGGTAATGATCAGTACACTAAGGCGACTTGATTGCCCAAGTTTCGTTCTTCTATGTTGAAGCGTTCGTTTCCAGTAACAGTTTCAATTTTTAGGTTTCACTCTGTTTTCTCCTATACTGATAGATGTATTTGGAACTCTAAATCCAACACTATTTGTGCTAGCTTCTTTGAACTTGAAACAATAAAGTAGTTTCACATTCTATCTCTATGTTCTCTTTCCTCTTGATGTAGCCCTAAGCAGTGACTGGCGAGAAACACTTTCATGGAAAGGGGTTGCCAAGCTTTCAAAAATTACGAATCTCCAGAAATCTCAGCAAATATTTTTTCACCCAAACTGGATGATTCTTTCAGGTAATGATCAGTACACTAAGGTGACTTGGTTCCCCAAATTTCGTTCTTCTATGTTGAAGCGTTCGTTTCCAGTAACAGTTTGAATTTTTAGCTTTCACTCTGTTTTCTCCTATATTGATAGATGTATTTGGAACTCTAAATCCAACACGGTTTGTGCTAGCTTCTTGAAGTTTGACACGATAAAGTAGTTTCACGTTCTATCTCTATCTTTTGTTTCCTCTTGATGTAGCCCTAAGCAGTGACTGGCGAGAAACACTTTCATGTAAAGGGGTTGCCAGGCTTCCCAAAATTATGAATCTCCAGAAATCTCAGCAAATATTTTTTCACCCAAACTGGATGATACTTTCAGGTAAAGATCAGTACACTAAGGCGACTTGGTTCCCCAAATTTCGTTCTTCTATGTTGAAGCGTTCGTTTCCAGTAACAGTTTGAATTTTTAGCTTTCACTCTGATTTCTCCTATATTGATCGATGTATTTGGAACTCTAAATCCAACACGGTTTGTGCAAGATTCTTGAAAATTGACACAATAAAGTAGTTTCACGTTCTATCTCTATGTTTTGTTTCCTCTTGATGTAGCCCTAAGCAGTGACTGGCGAGAAACACTTTCATGGAAAGGGGTTGCAAAGCTTCCAAAAATTACGAATCTCCAGAAATGTCAGCAAATCTTTTTTCACCCAAACTGGATGATACTTTCAGGTAATGACCAGTACACTAAGGCGACTTGGTTCCCCAAATTTCGTTCTTCTATGTTGAAGCGTTCGTTTCCAGTAACAGTTTGAATTTTTAGGTTTCACTTTGTTTTCTCCTATATTGATAGATGTATTTGGAACTGTAAATCCAACACAGTTTGTGCTAGCTTCTTGAAACTTGACACAATAAAGTAGTTTCACGTTCTATCTCTATGTTTTGTTTCCTCTTGATGTAGCCCTAAGCAGTGACTGGCGAGAGACACTTTCATGGAAAGGGGTTGCCAGACTTCCCAAAATTACGAATCTCCAGAAATCTCAGCAAATATTTTTTCACCAAAACTGGATGATACTTTCAGGTAATGATCAGTACACTAATGCGACTTGGTTCCCCAAATTTCGTTCTTCTATGTTGAAGCGTTCGTTTCCAGTAAAAGTTTGAATTTTTAATTTTTAATCTGTTTTCTCCTATATTGATAGATGTATTTGGAACTCTAAATCCAACACGGTTTCTGCTAGCTTCTTTGAACTTGACAAAATAAAGTAGTTTCACGTTCTATCTCTATGTTTTGTTTCCTCTTGATGTAGCCCTAAGCAGTGTCTGGCGAGAAACACTTTCATGGATAGGGGTTGCCAGGCTTCCCAAAATTATGAATCTCCAGAAATCTCAGCAAATATTTTTTCACCCAAACTGGATGATACTTTCAGGTAATGATCAGTACACTAAGGTGACTTGGTTCCCCAAATTTCGTTCTTCTATGTTGAAGCGTTCCTTTCCAGTAACAGTTTGAATCTTTAGCTTTCACTCTGTTTTCTCCTATATTGATAGATGTATTTGGAACTCTAAATCCATCACAGTTTGTGCTAGCTTCTTGAAACTTGACAAAAATTAAAGTAGTTTCACATTCTATCTCTATGTTTTGTTTCCGCTTGATGTAGCCCTAAGCAGTGACTGGCGAGAAACACTTTCATGGAAAGGGGTTGCCAAGCTTCCAAAAATTTCGAATCTCCAGAAATCTCAGCAAATATTTTTTCACCCAAACTGGATGATACTTTCAGGTAATGATCAGTACACTAAGGCGACTTGGTTCCCCAAATTTCGTTCTTCTATGTTGAAGCGTTCGTTTCCAGTAACAGTTTGAATTTTTAGGTTTCACTCTGTTTTCTCCTATATTGATAGATGTATTTGGAACTCTAATTCCAACACGGTTTGTGCTAGCTTCTTGAAACTTGACAAAATAAAGTAGTTTCACATTCTCTCTCTATGTTTTCTTTCCTCTTGATGTAGCCCTAAGCAGTGACTGGCGAGAAACACTTTCATGGAAAAGGTTTGCCAGGCTTCCCAAAATTACGAATCTCCAGAAATCTCAGCAAATATTTTTTCACCAAAATCTGGATGATACTTTCAGGTAATGATCAGTACACTAAGGCGACTTGGTTCCCCAAATTTCTTTCTTCTATGTTGAAGCGTTCGTTTCCAGTAACAGTTTGAATTTTTAGCTTTCACTCTGTTTTCTCCTATATTGATAGATGTATTTGGAACTCTAAATCCAACACGGTTTGTGCTAGCTTCTTGAAACTTGACAAAATAAAGTAGTTTCACATTCTCTCTCTATGTTTTCTTTCCTCTTGATGTAGCCCTAAGCAGTGACTGGCGAGAAAAACTTTCATGGAAAGGGGTTGCCAGGCTTCCCAAAATTACGAATCTCCAGAAATCTCAGCAAATATTTTTTCACCCAAATGGGATGATACTTTCAGGTAATGATCAGTACACTAAGGCGACTTGGTTCCCCAAATTTCGTTCTTCTATGTTGAAGCGTTCGTTTCCAGTAACAGTTTGAATTTTTAGCTTTCACTCTGTTTTCTCCTATATTGATCGATGTATTTGGAACTCTAAATCCAACACGGTTTGTGCAAGCTTCTTGAAAATTGACACAATAAAGTAGTTTCACGTTCTATCTCTATGTTTTGTTTCCTCTTGATGTAGCCCTAAGCAGTGACTGGCCAGAAACACTTTCATGGAAAGGGGTTGCCAAGCTTCCAAAAATTACGAATCTCCAGAAATCTCATCAAATCTTTTTTCACCCAAACTGGATGATACTTTCAGGTTATGACCAGTACACTAAGGCGACTTGGTTCCCCAAATTTCGTTCTTCTATGTTGAAGCGTTCGTTTCCAGTAACAGTTTGAATTTTTAGGTTTCACTTTGTTTTCTCCTATATTGATAGATGTATTTGGAACTGTAAATCCAACACGGTTTGTGCTAGCTTCTTGAAACTTGACAAAATAAAGTAGATTCACGTTCTATCTCTATGTTTTGTTTCCTCTTGATGTAGCCCTAAGCAGTGACTGGCGAGAGACACTTTCAAGGAAAGGGGTTGCCAGGCTTCCCAAAATTACGAATCTCCGGAAATCTCAGCAAATATTTTTTCACCCAAACTGGATGATACTTTCAGGTGTTGATCAGTACACTAAGGCGACTTGGTTCCCCAAATTTCGTTCTTCTATGTTGAAGCGTTCTTTCCAGTAACAGTTTGAATTTTTAGGTTTCACTCTGTTTTCTCCTATATTGATAGAAGTATTTGGAACTCTAAATCCAACACGGTTTGTGCTAGCTTCTTGAAGTTTGACACAATAAAGTAGTTTCACGTTCTATCTCTATGTTTTGTTTCCTCTTGATGTAGCCCTAAGCAGTGACTGGCGAGAAACACTTTCATGGAAAGGGGTTGCCAAGCTTCCCAAAATTATGAATCTCCAGAAATCTCAGCAAATATTTTTTCACCCAAACTGGATGATACTTTCAGGTAATGATCAGTACACGAAGGCGACTTGGTTCCCCAAATTTCGTTCTTCTAGGTTGAAGCGTTCGTTTCCAGTAACAGTTTGAATTTTTAGGTTTCACTCTGTTTTCTCCTATATTGATAGATGTATTTGGAACTGTAAATCCAACACGGTTTGTGCTAGCTTCTTGAAACTTGACACAATAAAGTAGTTTCCCGTTCTATCTCTATGTTTTCTTTCCTCTTGATGTAGCCCTAAGCAGTGACTGGCGAGAAACACTTTCATGGAAAGTGTTTGCCAGGCTTCCCAAAATTACGAATCTCCAGAAATCTCAGCAAATATTTTTTCACCCAAACTGGATGATACTTTCAGGTAATGATCAGTACACTAAGGCGACTTGGTTCCCCAAATTTCGTTCTTCTATGTTGAAGCGTTCGTTTCCAGTAAAAGTTTGAATATTTAAGTTTTACTCTGTTTTCTCCTATATTGATAGATGTATTTGGAACTCTAAATCCAACACGGTTTCTCCTAGCTTCTTTGAACTTGACACAATAAAGTAGTTTCACATTCTCTCTCTATGTTTTGTTTCCTCTTGATGTAGCCCTAAGCAGTGACTGGCGAGAAACACTTTCATGGAAAGGGGTTGCCAGACTTCCCAAAATTACGAATCTCCAGAAATCTCAGCAAATATTTTTTCACCCAAACTGGATGATACTTTCAGGTAATGTTCGGTACACTAAGGCGACTTGGTTCCCCAAATTTCTTTCTTCTATGTTGAAGCGTTCGTTTCCAGTAACAGTTTGAATTTTTAGCTTTCACTCTGTTTTCTCCTATATTGATAGATGTATTTGGAACTCTAAATCCATCACGGTTTGGGCTAGCTTCTTGAAACTTGACAAAATAAAGTAGTTTCACGTTCTATCTCTATGTTTTGTTTCCGCTTGATGTAGCCCTAAGCAGTGACTGGCGAGAAACACTTTCATGGAAAGGGGTTGCCAAGCTTCCAAAAATTTCGAATCTCCAGAAATCTCAGCAAATATTTTTTCACCCAAACTGGATGATACTTTCAGGTAATGATCAGTACACTAAGGCGACTTGGTTCCCCAAATTTCGTTCTTCTATGTTGAAGCGTTGGTTTCCAGTAACAGTTTGAATTTTTAGGTTTCACTCTGTTTTCTCCTATATTGATAGATGTATTTGGAACTCTAATTCCAACACGGTTTGTGCTAGCTTCTTGAAACTTCACACAATAAAGTAGTTTCACGTTATATCTCTATGTTTTGTTTCCTCTTGATGTAGCCCTAAGCAGTGACTGGCGAGAATCACTTTCATGGAAAGGGGTTGCCAGACTTCCCAAAATAACGAATCTCCAGAAATCTCAGCAAATATTTTTTCACCCAAACTGGATGATACTTTCAGGTAATGATCAGTACACTAAGGCGACTTGGTTCCCCAAATTTCTTTCTTCTATGTTGAAGTGTTCGTTTCCAGTAACAGTTTGAATTTTTAGGATTCACTCTGTTTTCTCCTATATTGATAGATGTATTTGGAACTCTAAATCCAACACGGTTTGTGCTAGCTTCTTGAAACTTGACACAATAAAGTAGTTTCACGTTCTATCTCTATGTTTTCTTTCCTCTTGATATAGCCCTATGCAGTGACTGGCGAGAAACACTTTCATGGAAAGGGGTTGCCAGGCTTCCCAAAATTACGAATCTCCGGAAATCTCAGCAAATATTTTTTCACCCAAACTGGATGATACTTTCAGGTGTTGATCAGTACACTAAGGTGACTTGGTTCCCCAAATTTCGTTCTTCTATGTTGAAGCGTTCGTTTCCAGTAACAGTTTGAATTTTTAGGTTTCACTCTGTTTTCTCCTATATTGATAGATGTATTTGGAACTCTAAATCCAACACGGTTTGTGCTAGCTTCTTGAAACTTGACAAAATAAAGTAGTATCACATTCTCTCTCTATGTTTTCTTTCCTCTTGATGTAGCCCTAAGCAGTGACTGGCGAGAAACACTTTCATGGAAAGGGGTTGCCAAGTTTCCCAAAATTACGAATCTCCAGAAATCTCAGCAAATATTTTTTCACGCAAACTGGATGATACTTTCAGGTAATGATCAGTACACTAAGGCGACTTGGTTCCCCAAATTTCGTTCTTCTATGTTGAAGCGTTCGTTTCCAGTAAAAGTTTGAATATTTAAGTTTTACTCTGTTTTCTCCTATATTGATAGATGTATTTGGAACTCTAAATCCAACACGGTTTCTCCGAGCTTCTTTGAACTTGACACAATAAAGTAGTTTCACATTCTATCTCTATGTTTTGTTTCCTCTTGATGTAGCCCTAAGCAGTGACTGGCGAGAAACACTTTCATGGAAAGGGGTTGCCAGACTTCCCAAAATTACGAATCTCCAGAAATCTCAGCAAATATTTTTTCACCCAAACTGGATGATACTTTCAGGTAATGATCAGTACACTAAGGCGACTTGGTTCCCCAAATTTCGTTCTTCTATGTTGAAGCGTTGGTTTCCAGTAACAGTTTGAATTTTTAGGTTTCACTCTGTTTTCTCCTATATTGATAGATGTATTTGGAACTCTAATTCCAACACAGTTTGTGCTAGCTTCTTGAAACTTCACACAATAAAGTAGTTTCACGTTCTATCTCTATGTTTTGTTTCCTCTTGATGTAGCCCTAAGCAGTGACTGGCGAGAATCACTTTCATGGAAAGGGGTTGCCAGACTTCCCAAAATAACGAATCTCCAGAAATCTCAGCAAATATTTTTTCACCCAAACTGGATGATACTTTCAGGTAATGATCAGTACACTAAGGCGACTTGGTTCCCCAAATTTCTTTCTTCTATGTTGAAGTGTTCGTTTCCAGTAACAGTTTGAATTTTTAGGATTCACTCTGTTTTCTCCTATATTGATAGATGTATTTGGAACTCTAAATCCAACACGGTTTGTGCTAGCTTCTTGAAACTTGACACAATAAAGTAGTTTCATGTTCTATCTCTATGTTTTGTTTCCTCTTGATGTAGCCCTAAGCAGTGACTGGCGAGAAACACTTTCATGGAAAGGGGTTGCCAGGCTTCCCAAAATTACGAATCTCCGGAAATCTCAGCAAATATTTTTTCACCCAAACTGGATGATACTTTCAGGTGTTGATCAGTACACTAAGGTGACTTGGTTCCCCAAATTTCGTTCTTCTATGTTGAAGCGTTCGTTTCCAGTAAAAGTTTGAGTTTTTAGGTTTCACTCTGTTTTCTCCTATATTGATAGAAGTATTTGGAACTCTAAATCCAACACGGTTTGTGCTAGCTTCTTGAAGTTTGACACAATAAAGTAGTTTCACGTTCTATCTCTATGTTTTGTTTCCTCTTGATGTAGCCCTAAGCAGTGACTGGCGAGAAACACTTTCATGGAAAGGGGTTGCCAGACTTCCCAAAATTACGAATCTCCAGAAATCTCAGCAAATATTTTTTCACCCAAACTGGATGATACTTTCAGGTAATGATCAGTACACGAAGGCGACTTGGTTCCCCAAATTTCGTTCTTCTAGCTTGAAGCGTTCGTTTCCAGTAACAGTTTGAATTTTTAGGTTTCACTCTGTTTTCTCCTATATTGATAGATGTATTTGGAACTGTAAATCCAACACGGTTTGTGCTAGCTTCTTGAAATTTGACACAATAAAGTAGTTTCCCGTTCTATCTCTATGTTTTCTTTCCTCTTGATGTAGCCCTAAGCAGTGTCTGGCCAGAAACACTTTCATGGAAAGGGGTTGCTAAGCTTCCAAAAATTACGTATCTCCAGAAATCTCAGCAAATATTTTTCACCCAAACTGGATGATACTTTCAGGTAATGATCAGTACACTAAGGTGACTAGCTTCCCCAAATTTCGTTCTTCTATGTTGAAGCGTTCGTTTCCAGTAACAGTTTGAATTTTTAGCTTTCACTCTGTTTTCTCCTATATTGATAGATGTATTTGGAACTCTAAATCCAACACGGTTTGTGCTAGCTTCTTGAAACTTGACAAAATAAAGTAGTATCACATTCTCTCTCTATGTTTTCTTTCCTCTTGATGTAGCCCTAAGCAGTGACTGGCGAGAAACACATTCATGGAAAGGGGTTGCCAAGTTTCCCAAAATTATGAATCTCCAGAAATCTCAGCAAATTTTTTTTCACGCAAACTGGATGATACTTTCAGGTAATGATCAGTACACTAAGGCGACTTGGTTCCCCAAATTTTGTTCTTCTATGTTGAAGCGTTCGTTTCCAGTAAAAGTTTGAATATTTAAGTTTTACTCTGTTTTCTCCTATATTGATAGATGTATTTGGAACTCTAAATCCAACACGGTTTCTCCTAGCTTCTTTGAACTTGACACAATAAAGTAGTTTCACATTCTATCTCTATGTTTTGTTTCCTCTTGATGTAGCCCTAAGCAGTGACTGGCGAGAAACACTTTCATGGAAAGGGGTTGCCAGACTTCCCAAAATTACGAATCTCCAGAAATCTCAGCAAATATTTTTTCACCCAAAATGGATGATACTTTCAGGTAATGATCAGTACACTAAGGCGACTTGGTTCCCCAGATTTCGTTCTTCTATGTTGAAGCGTTCGTTTCCAGTAACAGTTTGAATTTTTAGCTTTCACTCTGTTTTCTCCTATATTGATAGATGTATTTGGAACTCTAAATCCATCACGGTTTGGGCTAGCTTCTTGAAACTTGACAAAATAAAGTAGTTTCACGTTCTATCTCTATGTTTTGTTTCCGCTTGATGTAGCCCTAAGCAGTGACTGGCGAGAAACACTTTCATGGAAAGGGGTTGCCAAGCTTCCAAAAATTTCGAATCTCCAGAAATCTCAGCAAATATTTTTTCACCCAAACTGGATGATACTTTCAGGTAATGATCAGTACACTAAGGCGACTTGGTTCCCCAAATTTCGTTCTTCTATGTTGAAGCGTTGGTTTCCAGTAACAGTTTGAATTTTTAGGTTTCACTCTGTTTTCTCCTATATTGATAGATGTATTTGGAACTCTAATTCCAACACGGTTTGTGCTAGCTTCTTGAAACTTCACACAATAAAGTAGTTTCACGTTCTATCTCTATGTTTTGTTTCCTCTTGATGTAGCCCTAAGCAGTGACTGGCGAGAATCACTTTCATGGAAAGGGGTTGCCAGACTTCCCAAAATAACGAATCTCCAGAAATCTCAGCAAATATTTTTTCACCCAAACTGGATGATACTTTCAGGTAATGATCAGTACACTAAGGCGACTTGGTTCCCCAAATTTCGTTCTTCTATGTTGAAGCGTTCGTTTCCAGTAAAAGTTTGAATATTTAAGTTTTACTCTGTTTTCTCCTATATTGATAGATGTTTTTGGAACTCTAAATCCAAAGCGGTTTCTCCTAGCTTCTTTGAACTTGACACAATAAAGTAGTTTCACGTTCTATCTCTATGTTTCGTTTCCTCTTGATGTAGCCCTAAGCAGTGACTGGCGAGAAACACTTTCATGGAAAGGGGTTGCCAGACTTCCCAAAATTACGAATCTCCAGAAATCTCAGCAAATATTTTTTCACCCAAACTGGATGATACTTTCAGGTAATGATCAGTACACTAAGGCGACTTGGTTCCCCAAATTTCGTTCTTCTATGTTGAAGCGTTGGTTTCCAGTAACAGTTTGAATTTTTAGGTTTCACTCTGTTTTCTCCTATATTGATAGATGTATTTGGAACTCTAATTCCAACACAGTTTGTGCTAGCTTCTTGAAACTTCACACAATAAAGTAGTTTCACGTTCTATCTCTATGTTTTGTTTCCTCTTGATGTAGCCCTAAGCAGTGACTGGCGAGAATCACTTTCATGGAAAGGGGTTGCCAGACTTCCCAAAATAACGAATCTCCAGAAATCTCAGCAAATATTTTTTCACCCAAACTGGATGATACTTTCAGGTAATGATCAGTACACTAAGGCGACTTGGTTCCCCAAATTTCTTTCTTCTATGTTGAAGTGTTCGTTTCCAGTAACAGTTTGAATTTTTAGGATTCACTCTGTTTTCTCCTATATTGATAGATGTATTTGGAACTCTAAATCCAACACGGTTTGTGCTAGCTTCTTGAAACTTGACACAATAAAGTAGTTTCATGTTCTATCTCTATGTTTTGTTTCCTCTTGATGTAGCCCTAAGCAGTGACTGGCGAGAAACACTTTCATGGAAAGGGGTTGCCAGGCTTCCCAAAATTACGAATCTCCGGAAATCTCAGCAAATATTTTTTCACCCAAACTGGATGATACTTTCAGGTGTTGATCAGTACACTAAGGTGACTTGGTTCCCCAAATTTCGTTCTTCTATGTTGAAGCGTTCGTTTCCAGTAAAAGTTTGAGTTTTTAGGTTTCACTCTGTTTTCTCCTATATTGATAGAAGTATTTGGAACTCTAAATCCAACACGGTTTGTGCTAGCTTCTTGAAGTTTGACACAATAAAGTAGTTTCACGTTCTATCTCTATGTTTTGTTTCCTCTTGATGTAGCCCTAAGCAGTGACTGGCGAGAAACACTTTCATGGAAAGGGGTTGCCAGACTTCCCAAAATTACGAATCTCCAGAAATCTCAGCAAATATTTTTTCACCCAAACTGGATGATACTTTCAGGTAATGATCAGTACACGAAGGCGACTTGGTTCCCCAAATTTCGTTCTTCTAGCTTGAAGCGTTCGTTTCCAGTAACAGTTTGAATTTTTAGGTTTCACTCTGTTTTCTCCTATATTGATAGATGTATTTGGAACTGTAAATCCAACACGGTTTGTGCTAGCTTCTTGAAACTTGACACAATAAAGTAGTTTCCCGTTCTATCTCTATGTTTTCTTTCCTCTTGATGTAGCCCTAAGCAGTGTCTGGCCAGAAACACTTTCATGGAAAGGGGTTGCTAAGCTTCCAAAAATTACGTATCTCCAGAAATCTCAGCAAATATTTTTCACCCAAACTGGATGATACTTTCAGGTAATGATCAGTACACTAAGGTGACTAGCTTCCCCAAATTTCGTTCTTCTATGTTGAAGCGTTCGTTTCCAGTAACAGTTTGAATTTTTAGCTTTCACTCTGTTTTCTCCTATATTGATAGATGTATTTGGAACTCTAAATCCAACACGGTTTGTGCTAGCTTCTTGAAACTTGACAAAATAAAGTAGTTTCACATTCTCTCTCTATGTTTTCTTTCCTCTTGATGTAGCCCTAAGCAGTGACTGGCGAGAAACACTTTCATGGAAAGGGGTTGCCAGGCTTCCCAAAATTACGAATCTCCAGAAATCTCAGCAAATATTTTTTCACCCAAACGGGATGATACTTTCAGGTAATGATCAGTACACTAAGGCGACTTGGTTCCCCAAATTTCGTTCTTCTATGTTGAAGTGTTCGTTTCCAGTAACAGTTTGAATTTTTAGGTTTCACTCTGTTTTCTCCTATATTGATAGATGTATTTGGAACTCTAAATCCAACACGGTTTGTGCAAGCTTCTTGAAACTTGACACAATAAAGTAGTTTCACGTTCTATCTCTATGTTTTGTTTCCTCTTGATGTAGCCCTAAGCAGTGACTGGCGAGAAACACTTTCATGGAAAGGGGTTGCCAGACTTCCCAAAATTACGAATCTCCAGAAATCTCAGCAAATATTTTTTCACGCAAACTGGATGATACTTTAAGGTAATGATCAGTACACTAAGGCGACTTGCTTCCCCAAATTTCGTTCTTCTATGTTGAAGCGTTCGTTTCCAGTAACAGTTTGAATTTTTAGCTTTCACTCTGTTTTCTCCTATATTGATCGATGTATTTGGAACTCTAAATCCAACACGGTTTGTGCAAGCTTCTTGAAAATTGACACAATAAAGTAGTTTCACATTCTATCTCTATGTTTTGTTTCCGCTTGATGTAGCCCTAAGCAGTGACTGGCGAGAAACACTTTCATGGAAAGGGGTTGCCAAGCTTCCAAAAATTACGAATCTCCAGAAATCTCATCAAATATTTTTTCACCCAAACTGGATGATACTTTCAGGTAATGACCAGTACACTAAGGCGACTTGGTTCCCCAAATTTCGTTCTTCTATGTTGAAGCGTTCGTTTCCAGTAACAGTTTGAATTTTTAGGTTTCACTTTGTTTTCTCCTATATTGATAGATGTATTTGGAACTGTAAATCCAACACGGTTTGTGCTAGCTTCTTGAAACTTGACACAATAAAGTAGTTTCACGTTCTATCTCTATGTTTTGTTTCCTCTTGATGTAGCCCTAAGCAGTGACTGGCGAGAGACACTTTCAAGGAAAGGGGTTGCCAGACTTCCCAAAATTATGAATCTCCAGAAATCTCAGCAAATTTTTTTTCACGCAAACTGGATGATACTTTCAGGTAATGATCAGTACACTAAGGCGACTTGGTTCCCCAAATTTCGTTCTTCTATGTTGAAGCGTTCGTTTCCAGTAAAAGTTTGAATATTTAAGTTTTACTCTGTTTTCTCCTATATTGATAGATGTATTTGGAACTCTAAATCCAAAGCGGTTTCTCCTAGCTTCTTTGAACTTGACACAATAAAGTAGTTTCACGTTCTATCTCTATGTTTCGTTTCCTCTTGATGTAGCCCTAAGCAGTGACTGGCGAGAAACACTTTCATGGAAAGGGGTTGCCAGACTTCCCAAAATTACGAATCTCCAGAAATCTCAGCAAATATTTTTTCACCCAAACTGGATGATACTTTCAGGTAATGTTCGGTACACTAAGGCGACTTGGTTCCCCAAATTTCTTTCTTCTATGTTGAAGCGTTCGTTTCCAGTAACAGTTTGAATTTTTAGCTTTCACTCTGTTTTCTCCTATATTGATAGATGTATTTGGAACTCTAAATCCATCACGGTTTGGGCTAGCTTCTTGAAACTTGACAAAATAAAGTAGTTTCACGTTCTATCTCTATGTTTTGTTTCCGCTTGATGTAGCCCTAAGCAGTGACTGGCGAGAAACACTTTCATGGAAAGGGGTTGCCAAGCTTCCAAAAATTTCGAATCTCCAGAAATCTCAGCAAATATTTTTTCACCCAAACTGGATGATACTTTCAGGTAATGATCAGTACACTAAGGCGACTTGGTTCCCCAAATTTCGTTCTTCTATGTTGAAGCGTTGGTTTCCAGTAACAGTTTGAATTTTTAGGTTTCACTCTGTTTTCTCCTATATTGATAGATGTATTTGGAACTCTAATTCCAACACGGTTTGTGCTAGCTTCTTGAAACTTCACACAATAAAGTAGTTTCACGTTCTATCTCTATGTTTTGTTTCCTCTTGATGTAGCCCTAAGCAGTGACTGGCGAGAATCACTTTCATGGAAAGGGGTTGCCAGACTTCCCAAAATAACGAATCTCCAGAAATCTCAGCAAATATTTTTTCACCCAAACTGGATGATACTTTCAGGTAATGATCAGTACACTAAGGCGACTTGGTTCCCCAAATTTCTTTCTTCTATGTTGAAGTGTTCGTTTCCAGTAACAGTTTGAATTTTTAGGATTCACTCTGTTTTCTCCTATATTGATAGATGTATTTGGAACTCTAAATCCAACACGGTTTGTGCTAGCTTCTTGAAACTTGACACAATAAAGTAGTTTCACGTTCTATCTCTATGTTTTCTTTCCTCTTGATATAGCCCTATGCAGTGACTGGCGAGAAACACTTTCATGGAAAGGGGTTGCCAGGCTTCCCAAAATTACGAATCTCCGGAAATCTCAGCAAATATTTTTTCACCCAAACTGGATGATACTTTCAGGTGTTGATCAGTACACTAAGGTGACTTGGTTCCCCAAATTTCGTTCTTCTATGTTGAAGCGTTCGTTTCCAGTAACAGTTTGAATTTTTAGGTTTCACTCTGTTTTCTCCTATATTGATAGATGTATTTGGAACTCTAAATCCAACACGGTTTGTGCTAGCTTCTTGAAACTTGACAAAATAAAGTAGTATCACATTCTCTCTCTATGTTTTCTTTCCTCTTGATGTAGCCCTAAGCAGTGACTGGCGAGAAACACTTTCATGGAAAGGGGTTGCCAAGTTTCCCAAAATTACGAATCTCCAGAAATCTCAGCAAATATTTTTTCACGCAAACTGGATGATACTTTCAGGTAATGATCAGTACACTAAGGCGACTTGGTTCCCCAAATTTCGTTCTTCTATGTTGAAGCATTCGTTTCCAGTAAAAGTTTGAATATTTAAGTTTTACTCTGTTTTCTCCTATATTGATAGATGTATTTGGAACTCTAAATCCAACACGGTTTCTCCTAGCTTCTTTGAACTTGACACAATAAAGTAGTTTCACGTTCTATCTCTATGTTTTGTTTCCTCTTGATGTAGCCCTAAGCAGTGACTGGCGAGAAACACTTTCATGGAAAGGGGTTGCCAGACTTCCCAAAATTACGAATCTCCAGAAATCTCAGCAAATATTTTTTCACCCAAACTGGATGATACTTTCAGGTAATGATCAGTACACTAAGGCGACTTGGTTCCCCAAATTTCGTTCTTCTATGTTGAAGCGTTGGTTTCCAGTAACAGTTTGAATTTTTAGGTTTCACTCTGTTTTCTCCTATATTGATAGATGTATTTGGAACTCTAATTCCAACACAGTTTGTGCTAGCTTCTTGAAACTTCACACAATAAAGTAGTTTCACGTTCTATCTCTATGTTTTGTTTCCTCTTGATGTAGCCCTAAGCAGTGACTGGCGAGAATCACTTTCATGGAAAGGGGTTGCCAGACTTCCCAAAATAACGAATCTCCAGAAATCTCAGCAAATATTTTTTCACCCAAACTGGATGATACTTTCAGGTAATGATCAGTACACTAAGGCGACTTGGTTCCCCAAATTTCTTTCTTCTATGTTGAAGTGTTCGTTTCCAGTAACAGTTTGAATTTTTAGGATTCACTCTGTTTTCTCCTATATTGATAGATGTATTTGGAACTCTAAATCCATCACGGTTTGTGCTAGCTTCTTGAAACTTGACACAATAAAGTAGTTTCATGTTCTATCTCTATGTTTTGTTTCCTCTTGATGTAGCCCTAAGCAGTGACTGGCGAGAAACACTTTCATGGAAAGGGGTTGCCAGGCTTCCCAAAATTACGAATCTCCGGAAATCTCAGCAAATATTTTTTCACCCAAACTGGATGATACTTTCAGGTGTTGATCAGTACACTAAGGTGACTTGGTTCCCCAAATTTCGTTCTTCTATGTTGAAGCGTTCGTTTCCAGTAACAGTTTGAGTTTTTAGGTTTCACTCTGTTTTCTCCTATATTGATAGAAGTATTTGGAACTCTAAATCCAACACGGTTTGTGCTAGCTTCTTGAAGTTTGACACAATAAAGTAGTTTCACGTTCTATCTCTATGTTTTGTTTCCTCTTGATGTAGCCCTAAGCAGTGACTGGCGAGAAACACTTTCATGGATAGGGGTTGCCAAGCTTCCCAAAATTACGAATCTCCAAAAATCTCAGCAAATATTTTTTCACCCAAACTGGATGATACTTTCAGGTAATGATCAGTACACGAAGGCGACTTGGTTCCCCAAATTTCGTTCTTCTAGCTTGAAGCGTTCGTTTCCAGTAACAGTTTGAATTTTTAGGTTTCACTCTGTTTTCTCCTATATTGATAGATGTATTTGGAACTGTAAATCCAACACGGTTTGTGCTAGCTTCTTGAAATTTGACACAATAAAGTAGTTTCCCGTTCTATCTCTATGTTTTCTTTCCTCTTGATGTAGCCCTAAGCAGTGTCTGGCCAGAAACACTTTAATGGAAAGGGGTTGCTAAGCTTCCAAAAATTACGTATCTCCAGAAATCTCAGCAAATATTTTTCACCCAAACTGGATGATACTTTCAGGTAATGATCAGTACACTAAGGTGACTAGCTTCCCCAAATTTCGTTCTTCTATGTTGAAGCGTTCGTTTCCAGTAACAGTTTGAATTTTTAGCTTTCACTCTGTTTTCTCCTATATTGATAGATGTATTTGGAACTCTAAATCCAACACGGTTTGTGCTAGCTTCTTGAAACTTGACAAAAGAAAGTAGTTTCACATTCTCTCTCTATGTTTTCTTTCCTCTTGATGTAGACCTAAGCAGTGACTGGCGAGAAACACTTTCATGGAAAGTGTTTGCCAGGCTTCCCAAAATTACGAATCTCCAGAAATCTCAGCAAATATTTTTTCACCCAAACTGGATGATACTTTCAGGTAATGATCAGTACACTAAGGCGACTTGGTTCCCCAAATTTTGTTCTTCTATGTTGAAGCGTTCGTTTCCAGTAACAGTTTGAATTTTTAGCTTTCACTCTGTTTTCTCCTATATTGATAGATGTATTTGGAACTCTAAATCCAACACGGTTTGTGCTAGCTTCTTGAAACTTGACAAAATAAAGTAGTTTCACATTCTCTCTCTCTATGTTTTCTTTCCTCTTGATGTAGCCCTAAGCAGTGACTGGCGAGAAACACTTTCATGGAAAGGGGTTGCCAGGCTTCCCAAAATTACGAATCTCCAGAAATCTCAGCAAATATTTTTTCACCCAAACGGGATGATACTTTCAGGTAATGATCAGTACACTAAGGCGACTTGGTTCCCCAAATTTCGTTCTTCTATGTTGAAGTGTTCGTTTCCAGTAACAGTTTGAATTTTTAGGTTTCACTCTGTTTTCTCCTATATTGATAGATGTATTTGGAACTCTAAATCCAACACGGTTTGTGCAAGCTTCTTGAAACTTGACACAATAAAGTAGTTTCACGTTCTATCTCTATGTTTTGTTTCCTCTTGATGTAGCCCTAAGCAGTGACTGGCGAGAAACACTTTCATGGAAAGGGGTTGCCAGACTTCCCAAAATTACGAATCTCCAGAAATCTCAGCAAATATTTTTTCACGCAAACTGGATGATAATTTAAGGTAATGATCAGTACACTAAGGCGACTTGCTTCCCCAAATTTCGTTCTTCTATGTTGAAGCGTTCGTTTCCAGTAACAGTTTGAATTTTTAGCTTTCACTCTGTTTTCTCCTATATTGATCGATGTATTTGGAACTCTAAATACAACACGGTTTGTGCAAGCTTCTTGAAAATTGACACAATAAAGTAGTTTCACATTCTATCTCTATGTTTTCTTTCCGCTTGATGTAGCCCTAAGCAGTGACTGGCGAGAAACACTTTCATGGAAAGGGGTTGCCAAGCTTCCAAAAATTACGAATCTCCAGAAATCTCATCAAATATTTTTTCACCCAAACTGGATGTTACTTTCAGGTAATGACCAGTACACTAAGGCGACTTGGTTCCCCAAATTTCGTTCTTCTATGTTGAAGCGTTCGTTTCCAGTAACAGTTTGAATTTTTAGGTTTCACT
Organism: Spermophilus citellus; assembly: GCF_964194105.1. Lineage (NCBI taxonomy): Eukaryota > Metazoa > Chordata > Mammalia > Rodentia > Sciuridae > Spermophilus > Spermophilus citellus. The sequence continues at coordinate 15,586,408 of NC_138196.1, read as the reverse complement.
TTGTTTTCTCCTATATTGATAGATGTATTTGGAACTGTAAATCCAACACGGTTTGTGCTAGCTTCTTGAAAATTGACACAATAAAGTAGTTTCACGTTCTATCTCTATGTTTTGTTTCCTCTTGATGTAGCCCTAAGCAGTGACTGGCGAGAGACACTTTCAAGGAAAGGGGTTGCCAGACTTCCCAAAATTATGAATCTCCAGAAATCTCAGCAAATATCTTTTCACCCAAACTGGATGATACTTTCAGGTAATGATCAGTACACTAATGCGACTTGGTTCCCCAAATTTCATTCTTCTATGTTGACGCGTTCGTTTCCAGTAAAAGTTTGAATATTTAAGTTTTACTCTGTTTTCTCCTATATTGATAGATGTATTTGGAACTCTAAATCCAACACGGTTTCTCCTAGCTTCTTTGAACTTGACACAATAAAGTAGTTTCACGTTCTATCTCTATGTTTTGTTTCCTCTTGATGTAGCCCTAAGCAGTGACTGGCGAGAAACACTTTCATGGAAAGGGGTTGCCAAGCTTCCAAAAATTACGAATCTCCAGAAATCTTAGCAAATATTTTTTCACCCAAACTGGATGATACTTTCAGGTAACGATCAGTACACTAAGGCGACTTGCTTCCCCAAATTTCGTTCTTCTATGTTGAAGCGTTCGTTTCCAGTAACAGTTTGAATCTTTAGCTTTCACTCTGTTTTCTCCTATATTGATAGATGTATTTGGAACTCTAAATCCATCACGGTTAGTGCTAGCTTCTTGAAACTTGACAAAATAAAGTAGTTTCACATTCTATCTCTATGTTTTGTTTCCGCTTGATGTAGCCCTAAGCAGTGACTGGCGAGAAACACTTTCATGGAAAGGGGTTGCCAAGCTTCCAAAAATTTTGAATCTCCAGAAATCTCAGCAAATATTTTTTCACCCAAACTGGATGATACTTTCAGGTAATGATCAGTACACTAAGGCGACTTGGTTCCCCAAATTTCGTTCTTCTATGTTGAAGCGTTCGTTTCCAGTAACAGTTTGAATTTTTAGGTTTCACTCTGTTTTCTCCTATATTGATCGATGTATTTGGAACTCTAAATCCAACACGGTTTGTGCAAGCTTCTTGAAACTTGACACAATAAAGTAGTTTCCCGTTCTATCTCTATGTTTTGTTTCCTCTTGATGTAGCCCTAAGCAGTGACTGGCGAGAGACACTTTCAAGGAAAGGGGTTGCCAGACTTCCCAAAATTACGAATCTCCAGAAATCTCAGCAAATATTTTTTCACCCAAACTGGATGATACTTTCAGGTAATGATCAGTACACTAATGCGACTTGGTTCCCCAAATTTCGTTCTTCTATGTTGAAGCGTTCGTTTCCAGTAAAAGTTTGAATATTTAGGTTTTACTCTGTTTTCTCCTATATTGATAGATGTATTTGGAACTCTAAATCCAACATGGTTTCTCCTAGCTTCTTTGAACTTGACAAAATAAAGTAGTTTCACGTTCTATCTCTATGTTTTGTTTCCTCTTGATGTAGCCCTAAGCAGTGACTGGCGAGAAACACTTTCATGGAAAGGGGTTGCCAAGCTTCCAAAAATTACGAATCTCCAGAAATCTCAGCAAATATTTTTTCACCCAAACTGGATGATACTTTCAGGTAATGATCAGTACACTAAGGCGACTTGCTTCCCCAAATTTTGTTCTTCTATGTTGAAGCGTTCATTTCCAGTAACAGTTTGAATCTTTAGCTTTCACTCTGTTTTCTCCTATATTGATAGATGTATTTGGAACTCTAAATCCAACACGGTTTGTTCTAGCTTCTTGAAACTTGACACAATAAAGTAGTTTCACGTTGTATCTCTATGTTTTGTTTCCTCTTGATGTAGCCCTAAGCAGTGACTGGCGAGAAACACTTTCATGGAAAGGGGTTGCCAGACTTCCCAAAATTACGAATCTCCAGAAATCTCAGCAAATATTTTTTCACCCAAACTGGTTGATACTTTCAGGTAATGATCAGTACACTAAGGCGACTTGGTTCCCCAAATTTCGTTCTTCTATGTTGAAGCGTTCGTTTCCAGTAACAGTTTGAATTTTTAGGTTTCACACTGTTTTCTCCTATATTGATAGATGTATTTGGAACTCTAAATCCAACAAGGTTTGTGCTACCTTCTTGAAACTTGACACAATAAACTAGTTTCACGTTCTATCTCTATGTTTTGTTTCCCCTTGATGTAGCCCTAAGCAGTGACTGGCGAGAAACACTTTCATGGAAAGGGTTTGCCAAGCTTCCAAAAATTACGAATATCCAGAAATCTCAGCAAATATTTTTTCACCCAAACTGGTTGATACTTTCAGGTAATGATCAGTACACTAAGGCGACTTGGTTCCCCAAATTTCGTTCTTCTATGTTGAAGCGTTCGTTTCCAGTAACAGTTTGAATTTTTAAGTTTCACTCTGTTTTCTCCTATATTGATAGATGTATTTGGAACTCTAAATCCAACTCGGTTTGTGCTAGCTTCTTGAAACTTGACACAATAAAGTAGTTTCACGTTCTATGTCTATGTTTTGTTTCCTCTTGATGTAGCCCTAAGCAGTGACTGGCGAGAAACACTTTCATGGAAAGGGGTGCCAGGCTTCCCAAAATTACGAATCTCCAGAAATCTCAGCAAATATTTTTTCACCCAAACTGGATGATACTTTCAGGTAATGATCAGTACACTAAGGCGACTTGGTTCCCCAAATTTCGTTCTTCTATGTTGAAGCGATCGTTTCCAGTAACAGTATGAATTTTTAGGTTTCACTCTGTTTTCTCCTATATTGATAGATGTATTTGGAACTCTAAATCCAATACGGTTTCTGCTAGCTTCATTGAACTTGACACAATAAAGTAGTTTCACGTTCTATCTCTATATTTTGTTTCCTCTTGATGTAGCCCTAAGCAGTGACTGGCGAGAAACACTTTCATGGAAAGGGGTTGCCAGGCTTCCCAAAATTACGAATCTCCAGAAATCTCAGCAAATATTTTTTCACCCAAACTGGATGATACTTTCAGGTAATGATCAGTACACTAAGGCGACTTGGTTCCCCAACTTTCGTTCTTCTATGTTGAAGCGTTTGTTCCCAGTAACAGGTTGAAATTTTAGGATTCAATCTGTTTTCTCCTATATTGATAGATGTATTTGGAACTCTAAATCCAACACGTTTTCTGCTAGCTTCTTTGAACTTGACACAATAAAGTAGTTTCACGTTCTATCTCTAAGTTTTGTTTCCGCTTGATGTAGCCCTAAGCAGCTACTGGCGAGAAACACTTTCATGGAAAGGGGTTGCCAGGCTTCCCAAAATTACGAATCTCCAGAAATCTCAGCAAATATTTTTTCACCCAAACTGGATGATACTTTCAGGTAATGATCAGTACACTAAGGCGACTTGGTTCCCCAAATTTCGTTCTTCTATGTTGAAGCGTTCGTTTCCAGTAACAGTATGAATTTTTAGGTTTCACTCTGTTTTCTCCTATATTGATAGATGTATTTGGAACTCTAAATCCAACACGGTTTCTGCTAGCTTCATTGAACTTGACACAATAAAGTAGTTTCACGTTCTATCTCTATGTTTTGTTTCCTCTTGATGTAGCCCTAAGCAGTGACTGGCGAGAAACACTTTCATGGAAAGGGGTTGCCAGGCTTCCCAAAATTACGAATCTCCAGAAATCTCAGCAAATATTTTTTCACCCAAACTGGATGATACTTTCAAGTAATGATCAGTATACTAAGGCGACTTGGTTCCCCAAATTTCGTTCTTCTATGTTGAAGCGTTCGTTTCCAGTAACAGTTTGAATTTTTAGCTTTCACTCTGTTTTCTCCTATATTGATAGATGTATTTGGAACTCTAAATCCAACTCGGTTTGTGCTAGCTTCTTGAAACTTGACACAATAAAGTAGTTTCACGTTCTATGTCTATGTTTTGTTTCCTCTTGATGTAGCCCTAAGCAGTGACTGGCGAGAAACACTTTCATGGAAAGGGGTGCCAGGCTTCCCAAAATTACGAATCTCCAGAAATCTCAGCAAATATTTTTTCACCCAAACTGGATGATACTTTCAGGTAATGATCAGTACACTAAGGCGACTTGGTCCCCCAAATTTCGTTCTTCTATGTTGAAGCGTTCGTTTCCAGTAACAGTATGAAATTTTAGGTTTCACTCTGTTTTCTCCTATATTGATAGATGTATTTGGAACTCTAAATCCAATACGGTTTCTGCTAGCTTCATTGAAATTGACACAATAAAGTAGTTTCACGTTCTATCTCTATGTTTTGTTTCCTCTTGATGTAGCCCTAAGCAGTGACTGGCGAGAAACACTTTCATGGAAAGGGGTTGCCAGGCTTCCCAAAATTACGAATCTCCAGAAATGTCAGCAAATATTTTTTCACCCAAACTGGATGATACTTTCAGGTAATGATCAGTACACTAAGGCGACTTGGTTCCCCAACTTTCGTTCTTCTATGTTGAAGCGTTTGTTCCCAGTAACAGGTTGAAATTTTAGGATTCAATCTGTTTTCTCCTATATTGATAGATGTATATGGAACTCTAAATCCAACACGTTTTCTGCTAGCTTCTTTGAACTTGACACAATAAAGTAGTTTCACGTTCTATCTCTAAGTTTTGTTTCCTCTTGATGTAGCCCTAAGCAGTGACTGGCGAGAAACACTTTCATGGAAAGGGGTTGCCAGGCTTCCCAAAATTACGAATCTCCAGAAATCTCAGCAAATATTTTTTCACGCAAACTGGATGATACTTTCAGGTAATGATCAGTACACTAAGGCGACTTGGTTCCCCAAATTTCGTTCTTCTATGTTGAAGCGTTCGTTTCCAGTAACAGTATGAATATTTAGGTTTCACTCTGTTTTCTCCTATATTGATAGATGTATTTGGAAGTCTAAATCCAACACTGTTTGTGCTAGATTCTTGAAACTCGACACAATAAAGTAGTTTCACGTTCTATCTCTAAGTTTTGTTTCCTCTTGATGTAGCCCTAAGCAGTGACTGGCGAGAAACACTTTCATGGAAAGGGGTTGCCAGGCTACCCAAAATTACGAATCTCCAGAAATCTCAGCAAATATTTTTTCACCCAAACTGGATGATACTTTCAGGTAATGATCAGTACACTAAGGCGACTTGGTTCCCCAAATTTCGTTCTTCTATGTTGAAGCGTTCATTTCCAGTAACAGTATGAATATTTAGGTTTCACTCTGTTTTCTCCTATATTGATAGATGTATTTGGAAGTCTAAATCCAACACGGTTTGTGCTAGCTTCTTGAAGTTTGACACGATAAAGTAGTTTCACGTTCTATCTCTATCTTTTGTTTCCTCTTGATGTAGCCCTAAGCAGTGAATGGCAAGAAACACTTTCATGGAAAGGGGTTGCCAAGCTTCCCAAAATTACGAATCTCCAGAAATCTCAGCAAATATTTTTTCACCCAAACTGGATGATACTTTCAGGTAATGATCAGTAGACTAAGGCAACGTGGTTCCCCAAATTTCGTTCTTCTATGTTGAAGCGTTCGTTTCCAGTAACAGTTTGAATTTTTAAGTTTCACTCTGTTTTCTCCTATATTGATAGATGTATTTGGAACTCTAAATCCAACACTGTTTGTGCTAGCTTCTTGAAACTCGACACAATAAAGTAGTTTCACGTTCTATCTCTAAGTTTTGTTTCCTCTTGATGTAGCCCTAAGCAGTGACTGGCGAGAAACACTTTCATGGAAAGGGGTTGCCAGGCTTCCCAAAATTACGAATCTCCAGAAATCTCAGCAAATATTTTTTCACCAAACTGTATGATACTTTCAGGTAATGATCAGTACACTAAGTCGACTTGGTTCCCCAACTTTCGTTCTTGTATGTTGAAGCGTTCGTTTCCAGTAACAGTTTGAATTTTTAGCTTTCACTCTGTTTTCTCCTATATTGATAGATGTATTTGGAACTCTAAATCCAACACGGTTTGTGCTAGCTTCTTGAAACTTGACACAATAAAGTAGTTTCACGTTCTATCTCTATGTTTTGTTTCCTCTTGATGTAGCCCTAAGCAGTGACTGGCGAGAAACACTTTCATCAAAGGGGTTGCCAGGCTTCCCAAAATTACGAATCTCCAGAAATCTCAGCAAATATTTTTTCACCCAAACTGGATGATACTTTCAGGTAATGATCAGTACACTAAGGCGACTTGGTTCCCCAAATTTCGTTCTTCTATGTTGAAGCGTTCCTTTCCAGTAACAGTTTGAATTTTTAGCTTTCACTCTGTTTTCTCCTATATTGATAGACGTATTTGGAACTCTAAATCCAACACGATTTGTGCTAGCTTCTTGAAACTTGACACAATAAAGTAGTTTCACATTCTATCTCTATGTTTTCTTTCCTCTTGATGTAGCCCTATGCAGTGACTGGCGAGAAACACTTTCATGGAAAGGGGTTTCCAGGCTTCCCAAAATTACGAATCTCCAGAAATATCAGCAAATATTTTTTCACTCAAACTGGATGATACTTTCAGGTATTGATCAGTACACTAAGGCGACTTGGTTCCCCAAATTTTGTTCTTCTATGTTGAAGCGTTCGTTTCCAGTAACAGTTTGAATTTTTAAGTTTCACTCTGTTTTCTCCTATAATGATAGATGTATTTGGAACTGGAAATCCAACACGGTTTGTGCTAGCTTCTTGAAACGTGACACAATAAAGTAGTTTCCCGTTCTATCTCTATGTTTTGTTTCCTCTTGATGTAGCCCTAAGCAGTGTCTGGCGAGAAACACTTTCATGGAAAGGGGTTGCCAGGCTTCCCAAAATTACGAATCTCCAGAAATCTCAGCAAATATTTTTTCACCCAATCTGGATGATACTTTCAGATAATGATCAGTACACTAAGGCGACTTGGTCCCCCAAATTTAGTTCTTCTATGTTGAAGCGTTCGTTTCCAGTAACAGTTTGAATTTTTAGGTTTCACTCTGTTTTCTCCTATATTGATAGATGTATTTGGAACTCTAAATCCAACACAGTTTGTGCTAGCTTCTTGAAATTTGAAACAATAAAGTAGTTTCACATTCTATCTCTATGTTTTCTTTCCTCTTGATGTAGCCCTAAGCAGTGACTGGCGAGAAACACTTTCATGGAAAGGAGTTGCTAGGCTTCCCAAAATTACGAATCTCCAGAAACCTCAGCAAATATTTTTTCACCCAAACTGGATGATACTTTCAGGTAATGATCAGTACACTAAGGCGACTTGGTTCCCGAAATTTCGTTCTTCTATGTTGAAGCGTTCGTTTCCAGTAACAGTTTGAATTTTTAGGTTTCACTCTGTTTTCTCCTATATTGATAGATGTGTTTGGAACTCTAAATCCAACACGGTTTCTGCTAGCTTCTTTGAACTTGACACAATAAAGTAGTTTCACGTTCTATCTCTATGTTTTGTTTCCACTTGATGTAGCCCTAAGTAGTGACTGGCAAGAAATACTTTCATAGAAAGGGGTGGCCAGGCTTCCTAAAATTACGAATCTCCAGAAATCTCAGCAAATATTTTTTCACCCAAACTGGATGATACTTTCAGGTAATGATCAGTACACTAAGGCTACTTGGTTCCCTAAATTTCGTTCTTCTATGTTGAAGCATTCGTTTCCAGTAACAGTTTGAATTTTTAGGTTTCACTCTGTTTTCTCCTATATTGATAGATGTATTTGGAACTCTAAATCCAACACGGTTTGTGCTAGCTTCTTGAAACTTGACACAATAAAGTAGTTTCCCGTTCTATCTCTATGTTTTTTTTCCTCTTGATGTAGCCCTAAGCAGTGACTGGCGAGAAACACTTTCATGGAAAGGGGTTGCCAGGCTTCCCAAAATTACGAATCTCCAGAAATCTCAGCAAATATTTTTTCACCCAAACTGGATGATACTTTCAGGTAATGATCAGTACACTAAGCTGACTTGGTTCCCCAAATTTCGTTCTTCTATGTTGAAGCGTTCGTTTCCAGTAACAGTTTTAATTTTTAGGTTTCACTCTGTTTTCTCCTATATTGATAGATGTATTTGGAACTCTAAATCCAACACGTTTTCTGCTAGCTTCTTTGAACTTGACACAATAAAGTAGTTTCACGTTCTATCTCTATGTTTTGTTTCCTCTTGATGTAGCCCTAAGCAGTAACTGGCGAGAAACACTTTCATGGAAAGGGGTTGCCAGGCTTCCCAAAATTACGAATCTCCAGAAATCTCAGCAAATATTTTTTCACCCAAACTGGATGATACTTTCAAGTAATGATCAGTACACTAAGGCGACTTGCTTCCCCAAATTTCGTTCTTCTATGTTGAAGCGTTCGTTTCCAGTAACAGTTTGAATTTTTAGCTTTCACTCTGTTTTCTCCTATATTGATAGATGTATTTGGAACTCTAAATCCAACACGTTTTCTGCTAGCTTCTTTGAACTTGACACAATAAAGTAGTTTCATGTTCTATCTCTATGTTTTCTTTCCTCTTGATGTAGCCCTATGCAGTGACTGGCGAGAAACACTTTCATGGAAAGGGGTTGCCAGGCTTCCCAAAATTACAAATCTCCGGAAATCTCAGCAAATATTTTTTCAACCAAACTGGATGATACTTTCAGGTGTTGATCAGTACACTAAGGCGACTTGGTTCCCCAAATTTTGTTCTTCTATGTTGAAGCGTTCGTTTCCACTAACAGTTTGAATTTTTAGGTTTCACTCTGTTTTCTCCTATATTGATAGATGTATTTGGAACTCTAAATCCAACACGGTTTGTGCTAGCTTCTTGAAGTTTGACACAATAAAGTAGTTTCACGTTCTATCTCTATGTTTTGTTTCCTCTTGATGTAGCCCTAGCAGTGACTGGCGAGAAAAACTTTCATGGAAAGGGGTTTCCAGGCTTACCAAAATTACGAATCTCCAGAAATCTCAGCAAATATTTTTTCACCCAATCTGGATGATACTTTCAGGTAATGATCAGTACACTAAGGTGACTTGGTTCCCCAAATTTCGTTCTTCTATGTTGAAGCATTCGTTTCCAGTAACAGTTTGAATTTTTAGGTTACACTCTGTTTTCTCCTATATGGATAGATGTATTTGGAACTCTAAATCCAACACGGTTTCTGCTAGCTTCATGAAACTTGACATAATAAAGTAGTTTCACGTTCTATCTCTATGTTTTGTTTCCTCTTGATGTAGCCCTAAGCAGTGTCTGGCCAGAAACACTTTCATGGAAAGGGGTTGCCAAGCTTCCCAAAATTACGAATCTCCAGAAATCTCAGCAAATATTTTTTCACCGAAACTGGATGATACTTTCAGGTAATGATCAGTACACTAAGGTGACTTGGTTCCCCAAATTTCGTTCTTCTATGTTGAAGCGTTCGTTTCCAGTAACAGTTTGAATTTTTAGGTTTCACTCTGTTTTCTCCTATATTGATAGATGTATTTGGAACTCTAAATCCAACACGGTATGTTCTAGCTTCTTGAAACTTGACACAATAAAGTAGTTTCACGTTCTATCTCTATGTTTTGTTTCCTCTTGATGTAGCCCTAAGCAGTGACTGGCGAGAAACACTTTCATGGAAAGGGGTTGCCAGACTTCCCAAAATTACGAATCTCCAGAAATCTCAGCAAATATTTTTTCACCCAAACTGGATGATACTTTCAGGTAATGATCAGTACACTAATGCGACTTGGTTCCCCAAATTTCGTTCTTCTATGTTGAAGCGTTCGTTTCCAGTAACAGTTTGAATTTCTAGGTTTCACTCTGTTTTCTCCTATATTGATAGATGTATTTGGAACTGTAAATCCAACACGGTTTGTGCTAGCTTCTTGAAACTTGACACAATAAAGTAGTTCCCCGTTCTATCTCTATGTTTTCTTTCCTCTTGATGTAGCCCTATGCAGTGACTGGCGAGAAACACTTTAATGGAAAAGGTTGCCAGGCTTCCCAAAATTACAAATCTCCGGAAATCTCAGCAAATATATTTTCACCCAAACTGGATGATACTTTCAGGTAATGATCAGTACACTAAGGCGACTTGGTTCCCCAAATTTTGTTCTTCTATGTTGAAGCGTTCGTTTCCTGTAACAGTTTGAATTTTTAGGTTTCACTCTGTTTTCTCCTATATTGATAGATGTATTTGGAACTCTAAATCCAACACGGTTTGTGCTAGCTTCTTGAAGTTTGACACAATAAAGTAGTTTCACGTTCTATCTCTATGTTTTGTTTCCTCTTCATGTAGCCCTAAGCAGTGACTGGCGAGAAACACTTTCATGTAAAGGGGTTGCCAGGCTTCCCAAAATTACGAATCTCCAGAAATCTCAGCAAATATTTTTTCACCCAAACTGGATGATACATTCAGGTAATGATCAGTACACTAAGGCGACTTGGTTCCCCAAATTTCGTTCTTCTATGTTGAAGCGTTCCTTTCCAGTAACAGTTTGAATTTTTAGGTTTCACTCTGTTTTCTCCTATATAGATAGATGTATTTGGAACTCTAAATCCAACACGGTTTGTGCTAGCTTCTTGAAACTTTACACAATAAAGTAGTTTCACGTTTTATCTCTATGTTTTGTTTCCTCTTGATGTAACCCTAAGCAGTGACTGGCGAGAAACACTTTCATAGAAAGGGGTTGCCAGGCTTCCCAAAATTACGAATCTCCAGAAATCTCAGCAAATATTTTTTCACCCAAAATGGATGATACTTTCAGGTAATGATCAGTACACTAAGGCGACTTGGTTCCCCAAATTTCGTTCTTCTATGTTGAAGCGTTCGTTTCCAGTAACAGTTTGAATTTTTAGCTTTCACTCTGTTTTCTCCTATATTGATAGATGTATTTGGAATTCTAAATCCAACACGGTTTGTGCTAGCTTCTTGAAACTTGACAAAATAAAGTAGTTTCAAGTTCTATCTCTATGTTTTGTTTCTTCTTGATGTAGCCCTAAGCAGTGACTGGCGAGAAACACTTTCATGGAAAGGGGTTGACAGGCTTCCCAAAATTACGAATCTCCAGAAAACTCAGCAAATATTTTTTCACCCAAACTGGATGATACTTTCAGGTAATGATCAGTACACTAAGGCGACTTGGTTCCCCAAATTTCGTTCTTCTATGTTGAAGCGTTCGTTTCCAGTAACAGTTTGAATTTTTAGGTTTCACTCTGTTTTCTCCTATATTGATAGATGTATTTGGAACTCTAAATCCAACACGGTTTCTGCTAGCTTCATGAAACTTGACACAATAAAGTAGTTTCACGTTCTATCTCTATGTTTTGTTTCCTCTTGATGTAGCCCTAAGCAGTGTCTGGCCAGAAACACTTTCATGGAAAGGGGTTGCCAAGCTTCCCAAAATTACGAATCTCCAGAAATCTCAGCAAATATTTTTTCACCGAAACTGGATGATACTTTCACGTAATGATCAGTACACTAAGGCGACTTGGTTCCCAAAATTTCGTTCTTCTATGTTGAAGCGTTCCTTTCCAGTAACAGTTTGAATTTTTAGGTTTCACTATGTTTTCTCCTATATTGATAGATGTATTTGGAACTCTAAATCCAACACGGTTTGTGCTAGCTTCTTGAAACTTGACACAATAAAGTAGTTTCAAGTTCCATCTCTATGTTTAGTTTCCTCTTGATGTAGCCCTAAGCAGTGACTGGCGAAAAACACTTTCATGGAAAGGTGTTGCCAAGCTTCCCAAAATTACGAATCTCCAGAAATCTCAGCAAATCTTTTTTCACCCAAACTGGATGATACTTTCAGGTAATTATCAGTACACTAAGGCGACTTGGTTCCCCAAATTTCGTTCTTCTATGTTGAAGCGTTCGTTTCCAGTAACAGTTTGAATTTTTTGGTTTCACTCTGTTTTCTCCTATATTGATAGATGTATTTGGAACACTAAATCCAACACGGTTTGTGCTAGCTTCTTGAAACTTGACAAATAAAGTACTTTCACGTTCTATCTCTATGTTTTGTTTCCTCTTGATGTAGCCCTAAGCAGTGACTGGCGAGAAACACTTTCATGGAAAGGCGTTGCCAGGCTTCCCAAAATTACGAATCTCCAGAAAACTCAGCAAATATTTTTTCACCCAAACTGGATGATACTTTCAGGTAATGATCAGTACACTAAGCCTACTTGGTTCCCCAAATTTCGTTCTTCTATGTTAAAGCGTTCGTTTCCAGTAACAGTTTGAATTTCTAGGTTTCACTCTGTTTTCTCCTATATTGATAGATGTATTTGGAACTCTAAATCCAACACGGTTTGTGCTAGCTTCTTGAAACTTGACACAATAAAGTAGTTTCACGTTCTATCTCTATGTTTTGTTTCCTCTTGATGTAGCCCTAGAGCAGTGACTGGCGAGAAACACTTTCATGTAAAGGGGTTGCCAGACTTCCCAAAATTACGAATCTCCAGAAATCTCAGCAAATATTTTTTCACCCAAACTGGATGATACTTTCAGGTAATGATCAGTACACTAAGGCGACTTGGTTCCCCAAATTTCGTTCTTCTATGTTGAAGCGTTCGTTTCCAGTAACAGTTTGAATTTTTAGGTTTCACTCTGTTTTCTCCTGTATTGATAGATGTATTTGGAACTCTAAATCCAACACGGTTTGTGCTAGCTTCTTGAAACTTGACACAATAAAGTAGTTTCACGTTTTATCTCTATGTTTTGTTTCCTCTTGATGTAACCCTAAGCAGTGACTGGCGAGAAACACTTTCATAGAAAGGGGTTGCCAGGCTTCCCAAAATTACGAATCTCCAGAAATCTCAGCAAATATTTTTTCACCCAAAATGGATGATACTTTCAGGTAATGATCAGTACACTAAGGCGACTTGGTTCCCCAGATTTCGTTCTTCTATGTTGAAGCGTTCGTTTCCAGTAACAGTTTGAATTTTTAGCTTTCACTCTGTTTTCTCCTATATTGATAGATGTATTTGGAATTCTAAATCCAACACGGTTTGTGCTAGCTTCTTGAAACTTGACAAAATAAAGTAGTTTCAAGTTCTATCTCTATGTTTTGTTTCTTCTTGATGTAGCCCTAAGCAGTGACTGGCGAGAAACACTTTCATGGAAAGGGGTTGACAGGCTTCCCAAAATTACGAATCTCCAGAAAACTCAGCAAATATTTTTTCACCCAAACTGGATGATACTTTCAGGTAATGATCAGTACACTAAGGCGACTTGGTTCCCCAAATTTCGTTCTTCTATGTTGAAGCGTTCGTTTCCAGTAACAGTTTGAATTTTTAGGTTACACTCTGTTTTCTCCTATATGGATAGATGTATTTGGAACTCTAAATCCAACACGGTTTCTGCTAGCTTCATGAAACTTGACACAATAAAGTAGTTTCACGTTCTATCTCTATGTTTTGTTTCCTCTTGATGTAGCCCTAAGCAGTGTCTGGCCAGAAACACTTTCATGGAAAGGGGTTGCCAAGCTTCCCAAAATTACGAATCTCCAGAAATCTCAGCAAATATTTTTTCACCGAAACTGGATGATACTTTCAGGTAATGATCAGTACACTAAGGCGACTTGGTTCCCCAAATTTCGTTCTTCTATGTTGAAGCGTTCGTTTCCAGTAACAGTTTGAATTTTTAGGTTTCACTCTGTTTTCTCCTATATTGATAGATGTATTTGGAACTCTAAATCCAACACGGTATGTTCTAGCTTCTTGAAACTTGACACAATAAAGTAGTTTCACGTTCTATCTCTATCTTTTGTTTCCTCTTGATGTAGCCCTAAGCAGTGACTGGCGAGAAACACTTTCATGGAAAGGGGTTGCCAGACTTCCCAAAATTACGAATCTCCAGAAATCTCAGCAAATATTTTTTCACCCAAATTGGATGATACTTTCAGGTAATGATCAGTACAGTAAGGCGACTTGGTTCCCCAAATTTCTTTCTTCTATGTTGAAGTGTTCGTTTCCAGTAACAGTTTGAATTTTTAGGATTCACTCTGTTTTCTCCTATATTGATAGATGTAGTTGGAACTCTAAATCCAACACGGTTTGTGCTAGCTTCTTGAAACTTGACACAATAAAGTAGTTTCATGTTCTATCTCTATGTTTTCTTTCCTCTTGATGTAGCCCTATGCAGTGACTGGCGAGAAACACTTTCATGGAAAGGGGTTGCCAGGCTTCCCAAAATTACAAATCTCCGGAAATCTCAGCAAATATTTTTTCAACCAAACTGGATGATACTTTCAGGTGTTGATCAGTACACTAAGGCGACTTGGTTCCCCAAATTTTGTTCTTCTATGTTGAAGCGTTCGTTTCCACTAACAGTTTGAATTTTTAGGTTTCACTCTGTTTTCTCCTATATTGATAGATGTATTTGGAACTCTAAATCCAACACGGTTTGTGCTAGCTTCTTGAAGTTTGACACATTAAAGTAGTTTCACGTTCTATCTCTATGTTTTGTTTCCTCTTGATGTAGCCCTAGCAGTGACTGGCGAGAAAAACTTTCATGGAAAGGGGTTTCCAGGCTTACCAAAATTACGAATCTCCAGAAATCTCAGCAAATATTTTTTCACCCAATCTGGATGATACTTTCAGGTAATGATCAGTACACTAAGGTGACTTGGTTCCCCAAATTTCGTTCTTCTATGTTGAAGCATTCGTTTCCAGTAACAGTTTGAATTTTTAGGTTACACTCTGTTTTCTCCTATATGGATAGATGTATTTGGAACTCTAAATCCAACACGGTTTCTGCTAGCTTCATGAAACTTGACATAATAAAGTAGTTTCACGTTCTATCTCTATGTTTTGTTTCCTCTTGATGTAGCCCTAAGCAGTGTCTGGCCAGAAACACTTTCATGGAAAGGGGTTGCCAAGCTTCCCAAAATTACGAATCTCCAGAAATCTCAGCAAATATTTTTTCACCGAAACTGGATGATACTTTCAGGTAATGATCAGTACTCTAAGGCGACTTGGTTCCCCAAATTTCGTTCTTCTATGTTGAAGCGTTCGTTTCCAGTAACAGTTTGAATTTTTAGGTTTCACTCTGTTTTCTCCTATATTGATAGATGTATTTGGAACTCTAAATCCAACACGGTATGTTCTAGCTTCTTGAAACTTGACACAATAAAGTAGTTTCACGTTCTATCTCTATGTTTTGTTTCCTCTTGATGTAGCCCTAAGCAGTGACTGGCGAGAAACACTTTCATGGAAAGGGGTTGCCAGACTTCCCAAAATTACGAATCTCCAGAAATCTCAGCAAATATTTTTTCACCCAAACTGGATGATACTTTCAGGTAATGATCAGTACACTAATGCGACTTGGTTCCCCAAATTTCGTTCTTCTATGTTGAAGCGTTCGTTTCCAGTAACAGTTTGAATTTCTAGGTTTCACTCTGTTTTCTCCTATATTGATAGATGTATTTGGAACTGTAAATCCAACACGGTTTGTGCTAGCTTCTTGAAACTTGACACAATAAAGTAGTTCCCCGTTCTATCTCTATGTTTTCTTTCCTCTTGATGTAGCCCTATGCAGTGACTGGCGAGAAACACTTTAATGGAAAAGGTTGCCAGGCTTCCCAAAATTACAAATCTCCGGAAATCTCAGCAAATATATTTTCACCCAAACTGGATGATACTTTCAGGTAATGATCAGTACACTAAGGCGACTTGGTTCCCCAAATTTTGTTCTTCTATGTTGAAGCGTTCGTTTCCAGTAACAGTTTGAATTTTTAGGTTTCACTCTGTTTTCTCCTATATTGATAGATGTATTTGGAACTCTAAATCCAACACGGTTTGTGCTAGCTTCTTGAAGTTTGACACAATAAAGTAGTTTCACGTTCTATCTCTATGTTTTGTTTCCTCTTCATGTAGCCCTAAGCAGTGACTGGCGAGAAACACTTTCATGTAAAGGGGTTGCCAGGCTTCCCAAAATTACGAATCTCCAGAAATCTCAGCAAATATTTTTTCACCCAAACTGGATGATACATTCAGGTAATGATCAGTACACTAAGGCGACTTGGTTCCCCAAATTTCGTTCTTCTATGTTGAAGCGTTCCTTTCCAGTAACAGTTTGAATTTTCAGGTTTCACTCTGTTTTCTCCTATATAGATAGATGTATTTGGAACTCTAAATCCAACACGGTTTGTGCTAGCTTCTTGAAACTTGACACAATAAAGTAGTTTCACGTTTTATCTCTATGTTTTGTTTCCTCTTGATGTAACCCTAAGCAGTGACTGGCGAGAAACACTTTCATAGAAAGGGGTTGCCAGGCTTCCCAAAATTACGAATCTCCAGAAATCTCAGCAAATATTTTTTCACCCAAAATGGATGATAATTTCAGGTAATGATCAGTACACTAAGGCGACTTGGTTCCCCAGATTTCGTTCTTCTATGTTGAAGCGTTCGTTTCCAGTAACAGTTTGAATTTTTAGCTTTCACTCTGTTTTCTCCTATATTGATAGATGTATTTGGAATTCTAAATCCAACACGGTTTGTGCTAGCTTCTTGAAACTTGACAAAATAAAGTAGTTTCAAGTTCTATCTCTATGTTTTGTTTCTTCTTGATGTAGCCCTAAGCAGTGACTGGCGAGAAACACTTTCATGGAAAGGGGTTGACAGGCTTCCCAAAATTACGAATCTCCAGAAAACTCAGCAAATATTTTTTCACCCAAACTGGATGATACTTTCAGGTAATGATCAGTACACTAAGGCGACTTGGTTCCCCAAATTTCGTTCTTCTATGTTGAAGCGTTCGTTTCCAGTAACAGTTTGAATTTTTAGGTTTCACTCTGTTTTCTCCTATATTGATAGATGTATTTGGAACTCTAAATCCAACACGGTTTCTGCTAGCTTCATGAAACTTGACACAATAAAGTAGTTTCACGTTCTATCTCTATGTTTTGTTTCCTCTTGATGTAGCCCTAAGCAGTGTCTGGCCAGAAACACTTTCATGGAAAGGGGTTGCCAAGCTTCCCAAAATTACGAATCTCCAGAAATCTCAGCAAATATTTTTTCACCGAAACTGGATGATACTTTCACGTAATGATCAGTACACTAAGGCGACTTGGTTCCCAAAATTTCGTTCTTCTATGTTGAAGCGTTCCTTTCCAGTAACAGTTTGAATTTTTAGGTTTCACTATGTTTTCTCCTATATTGATAGATGTATTTGGAACTCTAAATCCAACACGGTTTGTGCTAGCTTCTTGAAACTTGACACAATAAAGTAGTTTCAAGTTCCATCTCTATGTTTTGTTTCCTCTTGATGTAGCCCTAAGCAGTGACTGGCGAAAAACACTTTCATGGAAAGGTGTTGCCAAGCTTCCCAAAATTACGAATCTCCAGAAATCTCAGCAAATCTTTTTTCACCCAAACTGGATGATACTTTCAGGTAATTATCAGTACACTAAGGCGACTTGGTTCCCCAAATTTCGTTCTTCTATGTTGAAGCGTTCGTTTCCAGTAACAGTTTGAATTTTTTGGTTTCACTCTGTTTTCTCCTATATTGATAGATGTATTTGGAACACTAAATCCAACACGGTTTGTGCTAGCTTCTTGAAACTTGACAAATAAAGTACTTTCACGTTCTATCTCTATGTTTTGTTTCCTCTTGATGTAGCCCTAAGCAGTGACTGGCGAGAAACACTTTCATGGAAAGGCGTTGCCAGGCTTCCCAAAATTACGAATCTCCAGAAAACTCAGCAAATATTTTTTCACCCAAACTGGATGATACTTTCAGGTAATGATCAGTACACTAAGCCTACTTGGTTCCCCAAATTTCGTTCTTCTATGTTGAAGCGTTCGTTTCCAGTAACAGTTTGAATTTCTAGGTTTCACTCTGTTTTCTCCTATATTGATAGATGTATTTGGAACTCTAAATCCAACACGGTTTGTGCTAGCTTCTTGAAACTTGACACAATAAAGTAGTTTCACGTTCTATCTCTATGTTTTGTTTCCTCTTGATGTAGCCCTAAGCAGTGACTGGCGAGAAACACTTTCATGTAAAGGGGTTGCCAGACTTCCCAAAATTACGAATCTCCAGAAATCTCAGCAAATATTTTTTCACCCAAACTGGATGATACTTTCAGGTAATGATCAGTACACTAAGGCGACTTGGTTCCCCAAATTTCGTTCTTCTATGTTGAAGCGTTCGTTTCCAGTAACAGTTTGAATTTTTAGGTTTCACTCTGTTTTCTCCTGTATTGATAGATGTATTTGGAACTCTAAATCCAACACGGTTTGTGCTAGCTTCTTGAAACTTGACACAATAAAGTAGTTTCACGTTTTATCTCTATGTTTTGTTTCCTCTTGATGTAACCCTAAGCAGTGACTGGCGAGAAACACTTTCATAGAAAGGGGTTGCCAGGCTTCCCAAAATTACGAATCTCCAGAAATCTCAGCAAATATTTTTTCACCCAAAATGGATGATACTTTCAGGTAATGATCAGTACACTAAGGCGACTTGGTTCCCCAGATTTCGTTCTTCTATGTTGAAGCGTTCGTTTCCAGTAACAGTTTGAATTTTTAGCTTTCACTCTGTTTTCTCCTATATTGATAGATGTATTTGGAATTCTAAATCCAACACGGTTTGTGCTAGCTTCTTGAAACTTGACAAAATAAAGTAGTTTCAAGTTCTATCTCTATGTTTTGTTTCTTCTTGATGTAGCCCTAAGCAGTGACTGGCGAGAAACACTTTCATGGAAAGGGGTTGACAGGCTTCCCAAAATTACGAATCTCCAGAAAACTCAGCAAATATTTTTTCACCCAAACTGGATGATACTTTCAGGTAATGATCAGTACACTAAGGCGACTTGGTTCCCCAAATTTCGTTCTTCTATGTTGAAGCGTTCGTTTCCAGTAACAGTTTGAATTTTTAGGTTTCACTCTGTTTTCTCCTATATTGATAGATGTATTTGGAACTCTAAATCCAACACGGTTTGTTCTAGCTTCTTGAAACTTGACACAATAAAGTAGTTTCACGTTCTATCTCTATGTTTTGTTTCCTCTTGATGTAGCCCTAAGCAGTGACTGGCGAGAAACACTTTCATGGAAAGGGGTTGCCAGACTTCCCAAAATTACGAATCTCCAGAAATCTCAGCAAATATTTTTTCACCCAAACTGGATGATACTTTCAGGTAATGATCAGTACACTAAGGCGACTTGCTTCCCCAAATTTCGTTCTTCTATGTTGAAGCGTTCGTTTCCAGTAACAGTTTGAATTTTTAGGTTTCACTCTGTTTTCTCCTATATTGATAGATATATTTGGAACTCTAAATCCAACACGGTTTGTGCTAGCTTCTTGAAACTTCACACAATAAAGTAGTTTCACGTTCTATCTCTATGTTTTGTTTCCTCTTGATGTAGTCCTAAGCAGTGACTGGCGAGAAACACTTTCATGGAAAGGGGTTGCCAGGCTTCCCAAAATTACGAATCTCCAGAAATCTCAGCAAATATTTTTTCACCCAAACTGGATGATACTTTCAGGTAATGATCAGTACACTAAGGCGACTTGGTTCCCCAAATTTCTTTCTTCTATGTTGAAGTGTTCGTTTCCAGTAACAGTTTGAATTTTTAGGATTCACTCTGTTTTCTCCTATATTGATAGATGTATTTGGAACTCTAAATCCAACATGGTTTGTGCTAGCTTCTTGAAACTTGACACAATAAAGTAGTTTCATGTTCTATCTCTATGTTTTCTTTCCTCTTGATGTAGCCCTATGCAGTGACTGGCGAGAAACACTTTCATGGAAAGGGGTTGCCAGGCTTCCCAAAATTACAAATCTCCGTAAATCTCAGTAAATATTTTTTCACCCAAACTGGATGATACTTTCAGGTGTTGATCAGTACACTAAGGCGACTTGGTTCCCCAAATTTCGTTCTTCTATGTTGAAGCGTTCGTTTCCAGTAACAGTTTGAATTTTTAGGTTTCACTCTGTTTTCTCCTATATTGATAGATGTATTTGGAACTCTAAATCCAACACGGTTTGTGCTAGCTTCTTGAAGTTTGACACAATAAAGTAGTTTCACGTTCTATCTCTATGTTTTGTTTCCTCTTGATGTAGCCCTAAGCAGTGACTGGCGAGAAACACTTCCATGGAAAGGGGTTGCCAGGCTTCCCAAAATTACGAATCTCCAGAAATCTCAGCAAATATTTTTTCACCCAAACTGGATGATACTTTCAGGTAATGATCAGTACACTAAGTCGACTTGGTTCCCCAAATTTCGTTCTTCTTTGTTGAAGCGTTCGTTTCCAGTAACAGTTTGAATTTTTAGGTTTCACTCTGTTTTCTCCTATATTGATAGATGTATTTGGAACTCTAAATCCAACACGGTTTGTGCTAGCTTCTTGAAACTTGACACAATAAAGTAGTTTCACGTTTTATCTCTATGTTTTGTTTCCTCTTGATGTAACCCTAAGCAGTGACTGGCGAGAAACACTTTCATAGAAAGGGGTTGCCAGGCTTCCCAAAATTACGAATCTCCAGAAATCACAGCAAATATTTTTTCACCCAAAATGGATGATACTTTCAGGTAATGATCAGTACACTAAGGCGACTTGGTTCCCCAGATTTCGTTCTTCTATGTTGAAGCGTTTGTTTCCAGTAACAGTTTGAATTTTTAGCTTTCACTCTGTTTTCTCCTATATTGATAGATGTATTTGGAACTCTAAATCCAACACGGTTTGTGCTAGCTTCTTGAAACTTGACACAATAAAGTAGTTTCATGTTCTATCTCTATATTTTCTTTCCTCTTGATGTAGCCCTATGCAGTGACTGGCGAGAAACACTTTCATGGAAAGGGGTTGCCAGGCTTCCCAAAATTACAAATCTCCGTAAATCTCAGCAAATATTTTTTCACCCAAACTGGATGATACTTTCAGGTGTTGGTCAGTACACTAAGGCGAATTGGTTCCCCAAATTTTGTTCTTCTATGTTGAAGCGTTCGTTTCCAGTAACAGTTTGAATTTTTAGGTTTCACTCTGTTTTCTCCTATATTGATAGATGTATTTGGAACTCTAAATCCAACACGGTTTGTGCTAGCTTCTTGAAGTTTGACACAATAAAGTAGTTTCACGTTCTATCTCTATGTTTTGTTTCCTCTTCATGTAGCCCTAAGCAGTGACTGGCGAGAAACACTTTCATGTAAAGGGGTTGCCAGGCTTCCCAAAATTACGAATCTCCAGAAATCTCAGCAAATATTTTTTCACCCAAACTGGATGATACATTCAGGTAATGATCAGTACACTAAGGCGACTTGGTTCCCCAAATTTCGTTCTTCTATGTTGAAGCGTTCCTTTCCAGTAACAGTTTGAATTTTTAGGTTTCACTCTGTTTTCTCCTATATTGATAGATGTATTTGGAACACTAAATCCAACACGGTTTGTGCTATCTTCTTGAAACTTGACAAATAAAGTACTTTCACATTCTATCTCTATGTTTTGTTTCCTCTTGATGTAGCCCTAAGCAGTGACTGGCGAGAAACACTTTCATGGAAAGGCGTTGCCAGGCTTCCCAAAATTACGAATCTCCAGAAAACTCAGCAAATATTTTTTCACCCAAACTGGATGATACTTTCAGGTAATGATCAGTACACTAAGGCTACTTGGTTCCCCAAATTTCGTTCTTCTATGTTGAAGCGTTCGTTTCCAGTAACAGTTTGAATTTCTAGGTTTCACTCTGTTTTCTCCTATATTGATAGATGTATTTGGAACTCTAAATCCAACACGGTTTGTGCTAGCTTCTTGAAACTTGACACAATAAAGTAGTTCCACGTTCTATCTCTATGTTTTGTTTCCTCTTGATGTAGCCCTAAGCAGTGACTGGCGAGAAACACTTTCATGGAAAGGGGTTGACAGGCTTCCCAAAATTACGAATCTCCAGAAAACTCAGCAAATATTTTTTCACCCAAACTGGATGATACTTTCAGGTAATGATCAGTACACTAAGGCGACTTGGTTCCCCAAATTTCGTTCTTCTATGTTGAAGCGTTCATTTCCAGTAACAGTTTGAATTTTTAGGTTTCACTCTGTTTTCTCCTATATTGATAGATATATTTGGAACTCTAAATCCAACACGGTTTGTGCTAGCTTCTTGAAACTTCACACAATAAAGTAGTTTCACGTTCTATCTCTATGTTTTGTTTCCTCTTGATGTAGTCCTAAGCAGTGACTGGCGAGAAACACTTTCATGGAAAGGGGTTGCCAGGCTTCCCAAAATTACGAATCTCCAGAAATCTCGGCAAATATTTTTTCACCCAAAGTGGATGATACTTTCAGGTAATGATCAGTACACTAAGGCGACTTGGTTCCCCAAATTTCGTTCTTCTATGTTGAAGTGTTCGTTTCCAGTAACAGTTTGAATTTTTAGGATTCACTCTGTTTTCTCCTATATTGATAGATGTATTTGGAACTCTAAATCCAACATGGTTTGTGCTAGCTTCTTGAAACTTGACACAATAAAGTAGTTTCATGTTCTATCTCTATGTTTTCTTTCCTCTTGATGTAGCCCTATGCAGTGACTGGCGAGAAACACTTTCATGGAAAGGGGTTGCCAGGCTTCCCAAAATTACGAATCTCCAGAAATCTCAGCAAATATTTTTTCACCCAAACTGGATGATACTTTCAGGTGTTGATCAGTACACTAAGGCGACTTGGTTCCCCAAATTTTGTTCTTCTATGTTGAAGCGTTCGTTTCCAGTAACAGTTTGAATTTTTAGCTTTCACTCTGTTTTCTCCTATATTGATAGATGTATTTGGAACTCTAAATCCAACACGGTTTGTGCTAGCTTCTTGAAACTTGACACAATAAAGTAGTTTCATGTTCTATCTCTATATTTTCTTTCCTCTTGATGTAGCCCTATGCAGTGACTGGCGAGAAACACTTTCATGGAAAGGGGTTGCCAGGCTTCCCAAAATTACAAATCTCCGTAAATCTCAGCAAATATTTTTTCACCCAAACTGGATGATACTTTCAGGTGTTGATCAGTACACTAAGGCGACTTGGTTCCCCAAATTTTGTTCTTCTATGTTGAAGCGTTCGTTTCCAGTAACAGTTTGAATTTTTAGGTTTCACTTTGTTTTCTCCTATATTGATAGATGTATTTGGAACTCTAAATCCAACACGGTTTGTGCTAGCTTCTTGAAACTTGACACAATAAAGTAGTTTCACGTTTTATCTCTATGTTTTGTTTCCTCTTGATGTAACCCTAAGCAGTGACTGGCGAGAAACACTTTCATAGAAAGGGGTTGCCAGGCTTCCCAAAATTAAGAATCTCCAGAAATCTCAGCAAATATTTTTTCATTCAAAATGGATGATACTTTCAGGTAATGATCAGTACACTACGGCGACTTGGTTCCCCAGATTTCGTTCTTCTATGTTGAAGCGTTCGTTTCCAGTAACAGTTTGAATTTTTAGCTTTCACTCTGTTTTCTCCTATATTGATAGATGTATTTGGAACTCTAAATCCAACACGGTTTGTGCTAGCTTCTTGAAACTTGACACAATAAAGTAGTTTCACGTTCTATCTCTATGTTTTGTTTCCTCTTGATGTAGCCCTAAGCAGTGACTGGCGAGAGACACTTTCAAGGAAAGGGGTTGCCAGACTTCCCAAAATTATGAATCTCCAGAAATCTCAGCAAATATCTTTTCACCCAAACTGGATGATACTTTCAGGTAATGATCAGTACACTAATGCGACTTGGTTCCCCAAATTTCGTTCTTCTATGTTGACGCGTTCGTTTCCAGTAAAAGTTTGAATATTTAAGTTTTACTCTGTTTTCTCCTATATTGATAGATGTATTTGGAACTCTAAATCCAACACGGTTTCTCCTAGCTTCTTTGAACTTGACACAATAAAGTAGTTTCACGTTCTATCTCTATGTTTTGTTTCCTCTTGATGTAGCCCTAAGCAGTGACTGGCGAGAAACACTTTCATGGAAAGGGGTTGCCAAGCTTCCAAAAATTACGAATCTCCACAAATCTCAGCAAATATTTTTTCACCCAAACTGGATGATACTTTCAGGTAACGATCAGTACACTAAGGCGACTTGCTTCCCCAAATTTCGTTCTTCTATGTTGAAGCGTTCGTTTCCAGTAACAGTTTGAATCTTTAGCTTTCACTCTGTTTTCTCCTATATTGATAGATGTATTTGGAACTCTAAATCCATCACGGTTTGTGCTAGCTTCTTGAAACTTGACAAAATAAAGTAGTTTCACATTCTATCTCTATGTTTTGTTTTCGCTTGATGTAGCCCTAAGCAGTGACTGGCGAGAAACACTTTCATGGAAAGGGGTTGCCAAGCTTCCAAAAATTTCGAATCTCCAGAAATCTCAGCAAATATTTTTTCACCCAAACTGGATGATACTTTCAGGTAATGATCAGTACACTAAGGCGACTTGGTTCCCCAAATTTCGTTCTTCTATGTTGAAGCGTTCGTTTCCAGTAACAGTTTGAATTTTTAGGTTTCACTCTGTTTTCTCCTATATTGATCGATGTATTTGGAACTCTAAATCCAACACGGTTTGTGCAAGCTTCTTGAAACTTGACACAATAAAGTAGTTTCACGTTCTATCTCTATGTTTTGTTTCCTCTTGATGTAGCCCTAAGCAGTGACTGGCGAGAGACACTTTCAAGGAAAGGGGTTGCCAGACTTCCCAAAATTACGAATCTCCAGAAATCTCAGCAAATATTTTTTCACCCAAACTGGATGATACTTTCAGGTAATGATCAGTACACTAATGCGACTTGGTTCCCCAAATTTCGTTCTTCTATGTTGAAGCGTTCGTTTCCAGTAAAAGTTTGAATATTTAGGTTTTACTCTGTTTTCTCCTATATTGATAGATGTATTTGGAACTCTAAATCCAACACGGTTTCTCCTAGCTTCTTTGAACTTGACAAAATAAAGTAGTTCCCCGTTCTATCTCTATGTTTTCTTTCCTCTTGATGTAGCCCTATGCAGTGACTGGCGAGAAACACTTTCATGGAAAAAGGTTGCCAGGCTTCCCAAAATTACAAATCTCCGGAAATCTCAGCAAATATTTTTTCACCCAAACTGGATGATACTTTCAGGTAATGATCAGTACACTAAGGCGACTTGGTTCCCCAAATTTTGTTCTTCTATGTTGAAGCGTTCGTTTCCAGTAACAGTTTGAATTTTTAGGTTTCACTCTGTTTTCTCCTATATTGATAGATGTATTTGGAACTCTAAATCCAACACGGTTTGTGCTAGCTTCTTGAAGTTTGACACAATAAAGTAGCTTCACGTTCTATCTCTATGTTTTGTTTCCTCTTCATGTAGCCCTAAGCAGTGACTGGCGAGAAACACTTTCATGTAAAGGGGTTGCCAGGCTTCCCAAAATTACGAATCTCCAGAAATCTCAGCAAATATTTTTTCACCCAAACTCGATGATACATTCAGGTAATGATCAGTACACTAAGGCGACTTGGTTCCCCAAATTTCGTTCTTCTATGTTGAAGCGTTCCTTTCCAGTAACAGTTTGAATTTTTAGGTTTCACTCTGTTTTCTCCTATATAGATAGATGTATTTGGAACTCTAAATCCAACACGGTTTGTGCTAGCTTCTTGAAACTTGACACAATAAAGTAGTTTCAGGTTTTATCTCTATGTTTTGTTTCCTCTTGATGTAACCCTAAGCAGTGACTGGCGAGAAACACTTTCATAGAAAGGGGTTGCCAGGCTTCCCAAAATTACGAATCTCCAGAAATCTCAGCAAATATTTTTTCACCCAAAATGGATGATACTTTCAGGTAATGATCAGTACACTAAGGCGACTTGGTTCCCAGATTTCGTTCTTCTATGTTGAAGCGTTCGTTTCTAGTAACAGTTTGAATTTTTAGGTTTCACTCTGTTTTCTCCTATATTGATAGATGTATTTGGAACTCTAAATCCAACACGGTTTGTTCTAGCTTCTTGAAACTTGACACAATAAAGTAGTTTCACGTTCTATCTCTATGTTTTGTTTCCTCTTGATGTAGCCCTAAGCAGTGACTGGCGAGAAACACTTTCATGGAAAGGGGTTGCCAGACTTCTCTTAATTACGAATCTCCAGTAATCTCAGCAAATATTTTTTCACCCAAACTGGATGATACTTTCAGGTAATGATCAGTACAGTAATGCGACTTGGTTCCCCAAATTTCGTTCTTCTATGTTGAAGCGTTCGTTTCCAGTAACAGTTTCAATTTTTAGGTTTCACTCTGTTTTCTCCTATATTGATAGATATATTTGGAACTCTAAATCCAACACGGTTTGTGCTAGCTTCTTGAAACTTCACACAATAAAGTAGTTTCACGTTCTATCTCTATCTTTTGTTTCCTCTTGATGTAGCCCTAAGCAGTGACTGGCGAGAAACACTTTCATGGAAAGGGGTTGCCAGACTTCCCAAAATTACGAATCTCCAGAAATCTCAGCAAATATTTTTTCACCCAAATTGGATGATACTTTCAGGTAATGATCAGTACAGTAAGGCGACTTGCTTCCCCAAATTTCTTTCTTCTATGTTGAAGTGTTCGTTTCCAGTAACAGTTTGAATTTTTAGGATTCACTCTGTTTTCTCCTATATTGATAGATGTATTTGGAACTCTAAATCCAACACGGTTTGTGCTAGCTTCTTGAAACTTGACACAATAAAGTAGTTTCATGTTCTATCTCTATGTTTTCTTTCCTCTTGATGTAGCCCTATGCAGTGACTGGCGAGAAACACTTTCATGGAAAGGGGTTGCCAGGCTTCCCAAAATTACAAATCTCCGGAAATCTCAGCAAATATTTTTTCAACCAAACTGGATGATACTTTCAGGTGTTGATCAGTACACTAAGGCGACTTGGTTCCCCAAATTTTGTTCTTCTATGTTGAAGCGTTCGTTTCCACTAACAGTTTGAATTTTTAGGTTTCACTCTGTTTTCTCCTATATTGATAGATGTATTTGGAACTCTAAATCCAACACGGTTTGTGCTAGCTTCTTGAAGTTTGACACAATAAAGTAGTTTCACGTTCTATCTCTATGTTTTGTTTCCTCTTGATGTAGCCCTAAGCAGTGACTGGCGAGAAACACTTTCATGGAAAGGGGTTTCCAGGCTTACCAAAATTACGAATCTCCAGAAATCTCAGCAAATATTTTTTCACCCAATCTGGATGATACTTTCAGGTAATGATCAGTACACTAAGGTGACTTGGTTCCCCAAATTTCGTTCTTCTATGTTGAAGCATTCGTTTCCAGTAACAGTTTGAATTTTTAGGTTACACTCTGTTTTCTCCTATATGGATAGATGTATTTGGAACTCTAAATCCAACACGGTTTCTGCTAGCTTCATGAAACTTGACATAATAAGGTAGTTTCACGTTCTATCTCTATGTTTTGTTTCCTCTTGATGTAGCCCTAAGCAGTGTCTGGCCAGAAACACTTTCATGGAAATGGGTTGCCAAGCTTACCAAAATTACGAATCTCCAGAAATCTCAGCAAATATTTTTTCACCGAAACTGGATGATACTTTCAGGTAATGATCAGTACACTAAGGCGACTTGGTTCCCCAAATTTCGTTCTTCTATGTTGAAGCGTTCGTTTCCAGTAACAGTTTGAATTTTTAGGTTTCACTCTGTTTTCTCCTATATTGATAGATGGATTTGGAACTCTAAATCCAACACGGTATGTTCTAGCTTCTTGAAACTTGACACAATAAAGTAGTTTCACGTTCTATCTCTATGTTTTGTTTCCTCTTGATGTAGCCCTAAGCAGTGACTGGCGAGAAACACTTTCATGGAAAGGGGTTGCCAGACTTCCCAAAATTACGAATCTCCAGAAATCTCAGCAAATATTTTTTCACCCAAACTGGATGATACTTTCAGGTAATGATCAGTACACTAATGCGACTTGGTTCCCCAAATTTCGTTCTTCTATGTTGAAGTGTTCGTTTCCAGTAACAGTTTGAATTTCTAGGTTTCACTCTGTTTTCTCCTATATTGATAGATGTATTTGGAACTGTAAATCCAACACGGTTTGTGCTAGCTTCTTGAAACTTGACACAATAAAGTAGTTCCCCGTTCTATCTCTATGTTTTCTTTCCTCTTGATGTAGCCCTATGCAGTGACTGGCGAGAAACACTTTAATGGAAAAGGTTGCCAGGCTTCCCAAAATTACAAATCTCCGGAAATCTCAGCAAATATATTTTCACCCAAACTGGATGATACTTTCAGGTAATGATCAGTACACTAAGGCGACTTGGTTCCCCAAATTTTGTTCTTCTATGTTGAAGCGTTCGTTTCCAGTAACAGTTTGAATTTTTAGGTTTCACTCTGTTTTCTCCTATATTGATAGATGTATTTGGAACTCTAAATCCAACACGGTTTGTGCTAGCTTCTTGAAGTTTGACACAATAAAGTAGTTTCACGTTCTATCTCTATGTTTTGTTTCCTCTTCATGTAGCCCTAAGCAGTGACTGGCGAGAAACACTTTCATGTAAAGGGGTTGCCAGGCTTCCCAAAATTACGAATCTCCAGAAATCTCAGCAAATATTTTTTCACCCAAACTGGATGATACATTCAGGTAATGATCAGTACACTAAGGCGACTTGGTTCCCCAAATTTCGTTCTTCTATGTTGAAGCGTTCCTTTCCAGTAACAGTTTGAATTTTTAGGTTTCACTCTGTTTTCTCCTATATAGATAGATGTATTTGGAACTCTAAATCCAACACGGTTTGTGCTAGCTTCTTGAAACTTGACACAATAAAGTAGTTTCACGTTTTATCTCTATGTTTTGTTTCCTCTTGATGTAACCCTAAGCAGTGACTGGCGAGAAACACTTTCATAGAAAGGGGTTGCCAGGCTTCCCAAAATTACGAATCTCCAGAAATCTCAGCAAATATTTTTTCACCCAAAATGGATGATACTTTCAGGTAATGATCAGTACACTAAGGCGACTTGGTTCCCCAGATTTCGTTCTTCTATGTTGAAGCGTTCGTTTCCAGTAACAGTTTGAATTTTTAGCTTTCACTCTGTTTTCTCCTATATTGATAGATGTATTTGGAATTCTAAATCCAACACGGTTTGTGCTAGCTTCTTGAAACTTGACAAAATAAAGTAGTTTCAAGTTCTATCTCTATGTTTTGTTTCTTCTTGATGTAGCCCTAAGCAGTGACTGGCGAGAAACACTTTCATGGAAAGGGGTTGACAGGCTTCCCAAAATTACGAATCTCCAGAAAACTCAGCAAATATTTTTTCACCCAAACTGGATGATACTTTCAGGTAATGATCAGTACACTAAGGCGACTTGGTTCCCCAAATTTCGTTCTTCTATGTTGAAGCGTTCGTTTCCAGTAACAGTTTGAATTTTTAGGTTTCACTCTGTTTTCTCCTATATTGATAGATGTATTTGGAACTCTAAATCCAACACGGTTTCTGCTAGCTTCATGAAACTTGACACAATAAAGTAGTTTCACGTTCTATCTCTATGTTTTGTTTCCTCTTGATGTAGCCCTAAGCAGTGTCTGGCCAGAAACACTTTCATGGAAAGGGGTTGCCAAGCTTCCCAAAATTACGAATCTCCAGAAATCTCAGCAAATATTTTTTCACCGAAACTGGATGATACTTTCACGTAATGATCAGTACACTAAGGCGACTTGGTTCCCAAAATTTCGTTCTTCTATGTTGAAGCGTTCCTTTCCAGTAACAGTTTGAATTTTTAGGTTTCACTATGTTTTCTCCTATATTGATAGATGTATTTGGAACTCTAAATCCAACACGGTTTGTGCTAGCTTCTTGAAACTTGACACAATAAAGTAGTTTCAAGTTCCATCTCTATGTTTAGTTTCCTCTTGATGTAGCCCTAAGCAGTGACTGGCGAAAAACACTTTCATGGAAAGGTGTTGCCAAGCTTCCCAAAATTACGAATCTCCAGAAATCTCAGCAAATCTTTTTTCACCCAAACTGGATGATACTTTCAGGTAATGATCAGTACACTAAGGCTACTTGGTTCCCCAAATTTCGTTCTTCTATGTTGAAGCGTTCGTTTCCAGTAACAGTTTGAATTTTTAGGTTTCACTCTGTTTTCTCCTATATTGATAGATGTATTTGGAACACTAAATCCAACACGGTTTGTGCTATCTTCTTGAAACTTGACAAATAAAGTACTTTCACGTTCTATCTCTATGTTTTGTTTCCTCTTGATGTAGCCCTAAGCAGTGACTGGCGAGAAACACTTTCATGGAAAGGCGTTGCCAGGCTTCCCAAAATTACGAATCTCCAGAAAACTCAGCAAATATTTTTTCACCCAAACTGGATGATACTTTCAGGTAATGATCAGTACACTAAGGCGACTTGGTTCCCCAAATTTCGTTCTTCTATGTTGAAGCGTTCGTTTCCAGTAACAGTTTGAATTTCTAGGTTTCACTCTGTTTTCTCCTATATTGATAGATGTATTTGGAACTCTAAATCCAACACGGTTTGTGCTAGCTTCTTGAAACTTGACACAATAAAGTAGTTTCACGTTCTATCTCTATGTTTTGTTTCCTCTTGATGTAGCCCTAAGCAGTGACTGGCGAGAAACACTTTCATGTAAAGGGGTTGCCAGACTTCCCAAAATTACGAATCTCCAGAAATCTCAGCAAATATTTTTTCACCCAAACTGGATGATACTTTCAGGTAAGGATCAGTACACTAAGGCGACTTGGTTCCCCAAATTTCGTTCTTCTATGTTGAAGCGTTCGTTTCCAGTAACAGTTTGAATTTTTAGGTTTCACTCTGTTTTCTCCTATATTGATAGATATATTTGGAACTCTAAATCCAACACGGTTTGTGCTAGCTTCTTGAAACTTCACACAATAAAGTAGTTTCACGTTCTATCTCTATGTTTTGTTTCCTCTTGATGTAGTCCTAAGCAGTGACTGGCGAGAAACACTTTCATGGAAAGGGGTTGCCAGGCTTCCCAAAATTACGAATCTCCAGAAATCTCAGCAAATATTTTTTCACCCAAACTGGATGATACTTTCAGGTAATGATCAGTACACTAAGGCGACTTGGTTCCCCAAATTTCTTTCTTCTATGTTGAAGTGTTCATTTCCAGTAACAGTTTGAATTTTTAGGATTCACTCTGTTTTCTCCTATATTGATAGATGTATTTGGAACTCTAAATCCAACATGGTTTGTGCTAGCTTCTTGAAACTTGACACAATAAAGTAGTTTCATGTTCTATCTCTATGTTTTCTTTCCTCTTGATGTAGCCCTATGCAGTGACTGGCGAGAAACACTTTCATGGAAAGGGGTTGCCAGGCTTCCCAAAATTACGAATCTCCAGAAATCTCAGCAAATATTTTTTCACCCAAACTGGATGATACTTTCAGGTGTTGATCAGTACACTAAGGCGACTTGGTTCCCCAAATTTTGTTCTTCTATGTTGAAGCGTTCGTTTCCAGTAACAGTTTGAATTTTTAGGTTTCACTCTGTTTTCTCCTATATTGATAGATGTATTTGGAACTCTAAATCCAACAGGGTTTGTGCTAGCTTCTTGAAGTTTGACACAATAAAGTAGTTTCACGTTCTATCTCTATGTTTTGTTTCCTCTTGATGTAGCCCTAAGCAGTGACTGGCGAGAAACACTTTCATGGAAAGGGGTTGCCAGGCTTCCCAAAATTACGAATCTCCAGAAATCTCAGCAAATATTTTTTCACCCAAACTGGATGATACTTTCAGCTAATGATCAGTACACTAAGGCGACTTGGTTCCCCAAATTTAGTTCTTCTTTGTTGAAGCGTTCGTTTCCAGTAACAGTTTGAATTTTTAGGTTTCACTCTGTTTTCTCCTATATTGATAGATGTATTTGGAACTCTAAATCCAACACGGTTTGTGCTAGCTTCTTGAAACTTGACACAATAAAGTAGTTTCACGTTTTATCTCTATGTTTTGTTTCCTCTTGATGTAACCCTAAGCAGTGACTGGCGAGAAACACTTTCATAGAAAGGGGTTGCCAGGCTTCCCAAAATTACGAATCTCCAGAAATCACAGCAAATATTTTTTCACCCAAAATGGATGATACTTTCAGGTAATGATCAGTACACTAAGGCGACATGGTTCCCCAGATTTCGTTCTTCTATGTTGAAGCGTTCGTTTCCAGTAACAGTTTGAATTTTTAGCTTTCACTCTGTTTTCTCCTATATTGATAGATGTATTTGGAACTCTAAATCCAACACGGTTTGTGCTAGCTTCTTGAAACTTGACACAATAAAGTAGTTTCATGTTCTATCTCTATATTTTCTTTCCTCTTGATGTAGCCCTATGCAGTGACTGGCGAGAAACACTTTCATGGAAAGGGGTTGCCAGGCTTCCCAAAATTACAAATCTCCGTAAATCTCAGCAAATATTTTTTCACCCAAACTGGATGATACTTTCAGGTGTTGATCAGTACACTAAGGCGACTTGGTTCCCCAAATTTTGTTCTTCTATGTTGAAGCGTTCGTTTCCAGTAACAGTTTGAATTTTTAGCTTTCACTCTGTTTTCTCCTATATTGATAGATGTATTTGGAACTCTAAATCCAACACGGTTTGTGCTAGCTTCTTGAAACTTGACACAATAAAGTAGTTTCACGTTTTATCTCTATGTTTTGTTTCCTCTTGATGTAACCCTAAGCAGTGACTGGCGAGAAACACTTTCATAGAAAGGGGTTGCCAGGCTTCCCAAAATTAAGAATCTCCAGAAATCTCAGCAAATATTTTTTCATTCAAAATGGATGATACTTTCAGGTAATGATCAGTACACTACGGCGACTTGGTTCCCCAGATTTCGTTCTTCTATGTTGAAGCGTTCGTTTCCAGTAACAGTTTGAATTTTTAGCTTTCACTCTGTTTTCTCCTATATTGATAGATGTATTTGGAACTCTAAATCCAACACGGTTTGTGCTAGCTTCTTGAAACTTGACACAATAAAGTAGTTTCACGTTCTATCTCTATGTTTTGTTTCCTCTTGATGTAGCCCTAAGCAGTGACTGGCGAGAAACACTTTCATGGAAAGGGGTTGCCAAGCTTCCCAAAATTACGAATCTCCAGAAATCTCAGCAAATATTTTTTCACCCAAACTGGATGATACTTTCAGGTAATGATCAGTACACTAAGGCGACTTGGTTCCCCAAATTTCGTTCTTCATGTTGAAGCGTTCGTTTCCAGTGACAGTTTGAATTTTTAGGTTTCACTCTGTTTTCTCCTATATTGATAGATGTATTTGGAACTCTAACTCCAACACGGTTTGTGCTAGCTTCTTGAAACTTGACACAATAAAGTAGTTTCACGTTGTATCTCTATGTTTGTTTCCTCTTGATGTAGCCCTAAGCAGTGACTGGCGAGAAACACTTTCATGGAAAGGGGTTGCTGAGCTTCCAAAAATTACGAATCTCCAGAAATCTCAGCAAATATTTTTTCACCCAAACTGGATGATACTTTCAGGTAATGATCAGTACACTAAGGCGACTTGGTTCCCCAAATTTCGTTCCTCTATGTTGAAGCGTTCGTTTCCAGTAACAGTTTAAATTTTTAGGTTTCACTCTGTTTTCTCCTATATGGATAGATATATTTGGAACTCTAAATCCAACACGGTTTGTGCTAGCTTCTTGAAACTTGACACAATAAAGTAGTTTCACGTTGTATCTCTATGTTTTGTTTCCTCTTGATGTAGCCCTAAGCAGTGACTGGCGAGAAACACTTTCATGGAAAGGGGTTGCCGAGCTTCCAAAAATTACGAATCTCAAGAAATATCAGCAAATATTTTTTCACCCAAACTGGATGATACTTTCAGGTAATGATCAGTACACTAAGGCGACTTGGTTCCCCAAATTTCGTTCTTCTATGTTGAAGCGTTCGTTTCCAGTAAAAGTTTGAATTTTTAGGTTTCACTCTGTTTTCTCCTATATTGATAGATGTATTTGGAACTCTAAATCCAACACGGTTTGTGCTAGCTTCTTGAAACTTGACACAATAAAGTAGTTTCATGTTCTATCTCTATGTTTTGTTTCCTCTTGATGTAGCCCTAAGCAGTGACTGGCGAGAAACACTTTCATGGAAAGGGGTTGCCAAGCTTCCCAAAATTACGAATCTCCAGAAATCTCAGCAAATATTTTTTCACCCAAACTGGATGATACTTTCAGGTAATGATCAGTACACTAAGGCGACTTGGTTCCCCAAATTTCGTTCTTCTATGTTGAAGCGTTCATTTCCAGTAACAGTTTGAATTTTTAGGTTTCACTCTGTTTTCTCCTATATTGATAGATATATTTGGAACTCTAAATCCAACACGGTTTGTGCTAGCTTCTTGAAACTTGACAAAATTAAGTAGTTTCACGTTCTATCTCTATGTTTTGTTTCCTCTTGATGTAGCCCTAAGCAGTGACTGGCGAGAAACACTTTCATGGAAAGGGGTTGCCAGGCTTCCCAAAATTACGAATCTCCAGAAATCTCAGCAAATATTTTTTCACCCAAACTGGATGATACATTCAGGTAATGATCAGTACACTAAGGCAACTTGGTTCCCGAAATTTCAATCTTCTATGTTGAAGCGTTCGTTTCCAGTAACAGTTTGAATTTTTAGGTTTCACTCTGTTTGCTCCTATATTGATAGATGTATTTGGAACTCTAAATCCAACACGGTTTGTGCTAGCTTCTTGAAACTTGACACAATAAAGTAGTTTCACGTTCCATCTCTATGTTTTGTTTCCACTTGATGTAGCCCTAAGCAGTGACTGGCGAGAAACACTTTCATGGAAAGGGGTTGCCAGGCTTCCAAAAATTACGAATCTCCAGAAATCTCAGCAAATATTTTTTCACCCAAAATGGATGATACTTTCAGGTAATGATCAGTACACTAAGGCGACTTGGTTCCCCAAATTTCGTTCTTCTATGTTGAAGCGTTCGTTT
This sequence comes from Spermophilus citellus, assembly GCF_964194105.1. NCBI lineage: Eukaryota > Metazoa > Chordata > Mammalia > Rodentia > Sciuridae > Spermophilus > Spermophilus citellus. Next base: position 15,551,554 of record NC_138196.1, on the reverse strand, counting down.
CCAGTAAAAGTTTGAATTTTTAGGTTTCACTCTGTTTTCTCCTATATTGATAGATGTATTTGGAACTCTAAATCCAACACGGTTTGTGCTAGCTTCTTGAAACTTGACACAATAAAGTAGTTTCACGTTCCATCTCTATGTTTTGTTTCCACTTGATGTAGCCCTAAGCAGTGACTGGCGAGAAACACTTTCATGGAAAGGGGTTGCCAGGCTTCCAAAAATTACGAATCTCCAGAAATCTCAGCAAATATTTTTTCACCCAAAATGGATGATACTTTCAGGTAATGATCAGTACACTAAGGCGACTTGGTTCCCCAAATTTCGTTCTTCTATGTTGAAGCGTTCGTTTCCAGTTACAGTTTGAATTTTTAGGTTTCACTCTGTTTTCTCCTATATTGATAGATGTATTTGGAACTCTAAATCCAACACGGTTTGTGCTAGCTTCTTGAAACTTGACACAATAAAGTAGTTTCATGTTCTATCTCTATGTTTTGTTTCCTCTTGATGTAGCCCTAAGCAGTGACTGGCGAGAAACACTTTCATGGAAAGGTGTTGCCAAGCTTCCCAAAATTACGAATCTCCAGAAATCTCAGCAAATATTTTTTCACCCAAACTGGATGATACTTTCAGGTAATGATCAGTACACTAAGGCGACTTGGTTCCCCAAATTTCGTTCTTCTATGTTGAAGCGTTCATTTCCAGTAACAGTTTGAATTTTTAGGTTTCACTCTGTTTTCTCCTATATTGATAGATATATTTGGAACTCTAAATCCAACACGGTTTGTGCTAGCTTCTTGAAACTTGACAAAATAAAGTAGTTTCACGTTCTATCTCTACGTTTTGTTTCCTCTTGATGTAGCCCTAAGCAGTGACTGGAGAGAAACACTTTCATGGAAAGGGGTTGCGAAGCTTCCAAAAATTACGAATCTCCAGAAATCTCAGCAAATATTTTTTCACCCAAACTGGATGATACTTTCAGGTAATGATCAGTACACTAAGGTGACTTGGTTCCCCAAATTTCGTTCTTCTATGTTGAAGCGTTCGTTTCCAGTAACAGTTTGAATTTTTAGGTTTCACTCTGTTTTCTCCTATATTGATAGATATATTTGGAACTCTAAATCCAACACGGTTTGTGCTAGCTTCTTGAAACTTGACAAAATAAAGTAGTTTCACGTTCTATCTCTATGTTTTGTTTCCTCTTGATGTACCCCTAAGCAGTGACTGGCGAGAAACACTTTCATGGAAAGGGGTTGCCAGGCTTCCAAAAATTACGAATCTCCAGAAATCTCAGCAAATATTTTTTCACCCAAACTGGATGATACATTCAGGTAATGATCAGTACACTAAGGCAACTTGGTTCCCGAAATTTCAATCTTCTATGTTGAAGCGTTCGTTTCCAGTAACAGTTTGAATTTTTAGGTTTCACTCTGTTTGCTCCTATATTGATAGATGTATTTGGAACTCTAAATCCAACACGGTTTGTGCTAGCTTCTTGAAACTTGACACAATAAAGTAGTTTCACGTTCCATCTCTATGTTTTGTTTCCACTTGATGTAGCCCTAAGCAGTGACTGGCGAGAAACACTTTCATGGAAAGGGGTTGCCAGGCTTCCAAAAATTACGAATCTCCAGAAATCTCAGCAAATATTTTTTCACCCAAAATGGATGATACTTTCAGGTAATGATCAGTACACTAAGGCGACTTGGTTCCCCAAATTTCGTTCTTCTATGTTGAAGCGTTCATTTCCAGTAAAAGTTTGAATTTTTAGGTTTCACTCTGTTTTCTCCTATATTGATAGATGTATTTGGAACTCTAAATCCAACACGGTTTGTGCTAGCTTCTTGAAACTTGACAAAATAAAGTAGTTTCACGTTCTCTCTCTATGTTTTGTTTCCTCTTGATGTAGCCCTAAGCAGTGACTGGCGAGAAACACTTTCATGGAAAGGGGTTGCCAGGCTTCCCAAAATTACGAATCTCCAGAAATCTCAGCAAATATTTTTTCACCCAAACTGGATGATACATTCAGATAATGATCAGTACACTAAGGCAACTTGGTTCCCGAAATTTCGATCTTCTATGTTGAAGCGTTCGTTTCCAGTAACAGTTTGAATTTTTAGGTTTCACTCTGTTTTCTCCTATATTGATAGATGTATTTGGAACTCTAAATCCAACACGGTTTGTGCTAGCTTCTTGAAACTTGACACAATAAAGTAGTTTCATGTTCTAACTCTATGTTTTGTTTCCTCTTGATGTAGCCCTAAGCAGTGACTGGCGAGAAACACTTTCATGGAAAGGGGTTGCCAAGCTTCCCAAAATTACGAATCTCCAGAAATCTCAGCAAATATTTTTTCACCCAAACTGGATGATACTTTCAGGTAATGATCAGTACACTAAGGCGACTTGGTTCCCCAAATTTCGTTCTTCTATGTTGAAGCGTTCGTTTCCAGTAACAGTTTGAATTTTTAGGTTTCACTGTGTTTTCTCCTATATTGATAGATGTATTTGGAACTCTAAATCCAACACGGTTTGTGCTAGCTTCTTGAAACTTGACACAATAAAGTAGTTTCACGTTCCATCTCTATGTTTTGTTTCCACTTGATGTAGCCCTAAGCAGTGACTGGCGAGAAACACTTTCATGGAAAGGGGTTGCCAGGCTTCCAAAAACTACGAATCTCCAGAAATCTCAGCAAATATTTTTTCACCCAAAATGGATGATACTTTCAGGTAATGATCAGTACACTAAGGCGACTTGGTTCCCCAAATTTCGTTCTTCTATGTTGAAGCGTTCGTTTCCAGTAAAAGTTTGAATTTTTAGGTTTCACTCTGTTTTCTCCTATATTGATAGATGTATTTGGAACTCTAAATCCAACACGGTTTGTGCTAGCTTCTTGAAACTTGACACAATAAAGTAGTTTCATGTTCTATCTCTATGTTTTGTTTCCTCTTGATGTAGCCCTAAGCAGTGACTTGCGAGAAACACTTTCATGGAAAGGTGTTGCCAAGCTTCCCAAAATTACGAATCTCCAGAAATCTCAGCAAATATTTTTTCACCCAAACTGGATGATACTTTCAGGTAATGATCAGTACACTAAGGCGACTTGGTTCCCAAATTTCGTTCTTCTATGTTGAAGCGTTCATTTCCAGTAACAGTTTGAATTTTTAGGTTTCACTCTGTTTTCTCCTATATTGATAGATATATTTGGAACTCTAAATCCAACACGGTTTGTGCTAGCTTCTTGAAACTTGACAAAATAAAGTAGTTTCACGTTCTATCTCTATGTTTTGTTTCCTCTTGATGTAGCCCTAAGCAGTGACTGGCGAGAAACACTTTCATGGAAAGGGGTTGCCAAGCTTCCAAAAATTACGAATCTCCAGAAATCTCAGCAAATATTTTTTCACCCAAACTGGATGATACTTTCAGGTAATGATCAGTGCACTCAGGTGACTTGGTTCCCCAAATTTCGTTCTTCTATGTTGAAGCGTTCGTTTCCAGTAACAGTTTGAATTTTTAGGTTTCACTCTGTTTGCTCCTATATTGATAGATGTATTTGGAACTCTAAATCCAACACGGTTTGTGCTAGCTTCTTGAAACTTGACACAATAAAGTAGTTTCACGTTCCATCTCTATGTTTTGTTTCCACTTGATGTAGCCCTAAGCAGTGACTGGCGAGAAACACTTTCATGGAAAGGGGTTGCCAGGCTTCCAAAAATTACGAATCTCCAGAAATCTCAGCAAATATTTTTTCACCCAAAATGGATGATACTTTCAGGTAATGATCAGTACACTAAGGCGACTTGGTTCCCCAAATTTCGTTCTTCTATGTTGAAGCGTTCGTTTCCAGTAAAAGTTTGAATTTTTAGGTTTCACTCTGTTTCCTCCTATATTGATAGATGTATTTGGAACTCTAAATCCAACACGGTTTGTGCTAGCTTCTTGAAACTTGACACAATAAAGTAGTTTCACGTTCCATCTCTATGTTTTGTTTCCACTTGATGTAGCCCTAAGCAGTGACTGGCGAGAAACACTTTCATGGAAAGGGGTTGCCAGGCTTCCAAAAATTACGAATCTCCAGAAATCTCAGCAAATATTTTTTCACCCAAAATGGATGATACTTTCAGGTAATGATCAGTACACTAAGGCGACTTGGTTCCCCAAATTTCGTTCTTCTATGTTGAAGCGTTCGTTTCCAGTTACAGTTTGAATTTTTAGGTTTCACTCTGTTTTCTCCTATATTGATAGATGTATTTGGAACTCTAAATCCAACACGGTTTGTGCTAGCTTCTTGAAACTTGACACAATAAAGTAGTTTCATGTTCTATCTCTATGTTTTGTTTCCTCTTGATGTAGCCCTAAGCAGTGACTGGCGAGAAACACTTTCATGGAAAGGTGTTGCCAAGCTTCCCAAAATTACGAATCTCCAGAAATCTCAGCAAATATTTTTTCACCCAAACTGGATGATACTTTCAGGTAATGATCAGTACACTAAGGCGACTTGGTTCCCCAAATTTCGTTCTTCTATGTTGAAGCGTTCATTTCCAGTAACAGTTTGAATTTTTAGGTTTCACTCTGTTTTCTCCTATATTGATAGATATATTTGGAACTCTAAATCCAACACGGTTTGTGCTAGCTTCTTGAAACTTGACAAAATAAAGTAGTTTCACGTTCTATCTCTACGTTTTGTTTCCTCTTGATGTAGCCCTAAGCAGTGACTGGAGAGAAACACTTTCATGGAAAGGGGTTGCGAAGCTTCCAAAAATTACGAATCTCCAGAAATCTCAGCAAATATTTTTTCACCCAAACTGGATGATACTTTCAGGTAATGATCAGTACACTAAGGTGACTTGGTTCCCCAAATTTCGTTCTTCTATGTTGAAGCGTTCGTTTCCAGTAACAGTTTGAATTTTTAGGTTTCACTCTGTTTTCTCCTATATTGATAGATATATTTGGAACTCTAAATCCAACACGGTTTGTGCTAGCTTCTTGAAACTTGACAAAATAAAGTAGTTTCACGTTCTATCTCTATGTTTTGTTTCCTCTTGATGTAGCCCTAAGCAGTGACTGGCGAGAAACACTTTCATGGAAAGGGGTTGCCAGGCTTCCAAAAATTACGAATCTCCAGAAATCTCAGCAAATATTTTTTCACCCAAACTGGATGATACATTCAGGTAATGATCAGTACACTAAGGCAACTTGGTTCCCGAAATTTCAATCTTCTATGTTGAAGCGTTCGTTTCCAGTAACAGTTTGAATTTTTAGGTTTCACTCTGTTTGCTCCTATATTGATAGATGTATTTGGAACTCTAAATCCAACACGGTTTGTGCTAGCTTCTTGAAACTTGACACAATAAAGTAGTTTCACGTTCCATCTCTATGTTTTGTTTCCACTTGATGTAGCCCTAAGCAGTGACTGGCGAGAAACACTTTCATGGAAAGGGGTTGCCAGGCTTCCAAAAATTACGAATCTCCAGAAATCTCAGCAAATTTTTTCACCCAAAATGGATGATACTTTCAGGTAATGATCAGTACACTAAGGCGACTTGGTTCCCCAAATTTCGTTCTTCTATGTTGAAGCGTTCATTTCCAGTAAAAGTTTGAATTTTTAGGTTTCACTCTGTTTTCTCCTATATTGATAGATGTATTTGGAACTCTAAATCCAACACGGTTTGTGCTAGCTTCTTGAAACTTGACAAAATAAAGTAGTTTCACGTTCTCTCTCTATGTTTTGTTTCCTCTTGATGTAGCCCTAAGCAGTGACTGGCGAGAAACACTTTCATGGAAAGGGGTTGCCAGGCTTCCCAAAATTACGAATCTCCAGAAATCTCAGCAAATATTTTTTCACCCAAACTGGATGATACATTCAGATAATGATCAGTACACTAAGGCAACTTGGTTCCCGAAATTTCGATCTTCTATGTTGAAGCGTTCGTTTCCAGTAACAGTTTGAATTTTTAGGTTTCACTCTGTTTTCTCCTATATTGATAGATGTATTTGGAACTCTAAATCCAACACGGTTTGTGCTAGCTTCTTGAAACTTGACACAATAAAGTAGTTTCACGTTCTAACTCTATGTTTTGTTTCCTCTTGATGTAGCCCTAAGCAGTGACTGGCGAGAAACACTTTCATGGAAAGGGGTTGCCAAGCTTCCCAAAATTACGAATCTCCAGAAATCTCAGCAAATATTTTTTCACCCAAACTGGATGATACTTTCAGGTAATGATCAGTACACTAAGGCGACTTGGTTCCCCAAATTTCGTTCTTCTATGTTGAAGCGTTCGTTTCCAGTAACAGTTTGAATTTTTAGGTTTCACTGTGTTTTCTCCTATATTGATAGATGTATTTGGAACTCTAAATCCAACACGGTTTGTGCTAGCTTCTTGAAACTTGACACAATAAAGTAGTTTCACGTTCCATCTCTATGTTTTGTTTCCACTTGATGTAGCCCTAAGCAGTGACTGGCGAGAAACACTTTCATGGAAAGGGGTTGCCAGGCTTCCAAAAACTACGAATCTCCAGAAATCTCAGCAAATATTTTTTCACCCAAAATGGATGATACTTTCAGGTAATGATCAGTACACTAAGGCGACTTGGTTCCCCAAATTTCGTTCTTCTATGTTGAAGCGTTCGTTTCCAGTAAAAGTTTGAATTTTTAGGTTTCACTCTGTTTTCTCCTATATTGATAGATGTATTTGGAACTCTAAATCCAACACGGTTTGTGCTAGCTTCTTGAAACTTGACACAATAAAGTAGTTTCATGTTCTATCTCTATGTTTTGTTTCCTCTTGATGTAGCCCTAAGCAGTGACTTGCGAGAAACACTTTCATGGAAAGGTGTTGCCAAGCTTCCCAAAATTACGAATCTCCAGAAATCTCAGCAAATATTTTTTCACCCAAACTGGATGATACTTTCAGGTAATGATCAGTACACTAAGGCGACTTGGTTCCCAAATTTCGTTCTTCTATGTTGAAGCGTTCATTTCCAGTAACAGTTTGAATTTTTAGGTTTCACTCTGTTTTCTCCTATATTGATAGATATATTTGGAACTCTAAATCCAACACGGTTTGTGCTAGCTTCTTGAAACTTGACAAAATAAAGTAGTTTCACGTTCTATCTCTATGTTTTGTTTCCTCTTGATGTAGCCCTAAGCAGTGACTGGCGAGAAACACTTTCATGGAAAGGGGTTGCCAAGCTTCCAAAAATTACGAATCTCCAGAAATCTCAGCAAATATTTTTTCACCCAAACTGGATGATACTTTCAGGTAATGATCAGTGCACTCAGGTGACTTGGTTCCCCAAATTTCGTTCTTCTATGTTGAAGCGTTCGTTTCCAGTAACAGTTTGAATTTTTAGGTTTCACTCTGTTTTCTCCTATATTGATAGATATATTTGGAACTCTAAATCCAACACGGTTTGTGCCAGCTTCTTGAAACTTGACACAATAAAGTAGTTTCATGTTCTATCTCTATGTTTTGTTTCCTCTTGATGTAGCCCTAAGCAGTGACTGGCGAGAAACACTTTCATGGAAAGGTTTTGCCAGGCTTCCCAAAATTACGAATCTCCAGAAATCTCACCAAATATTTTTTCACCCAAACTGGATGATACATTCAGGTAATGATCAGTACACTAAGGCAACTTGGTTCCCGAAATTTCAATCTTCTATGTTGAAGCGTTCGTTTCCAGTAACAGTTTGAATTTTTAGGTTTCACTCTGTTTTCTCCTATATTGATAGATGTATTTGGAACTCTAAATCCAACACGGTTTGTGCTAGCTTCTTGAAACTTGACACAATAAAGTAGTTTCATGTTCTATCTCTATGTTTTGTTTCCTCTTGATGTAGCTCTAAGCAGTGACTGGCGAGAAACACTTTCATGGAAAGGTGTTGCCAAGCTTCCCAAAATTACGAATCTCCAGAAATCTCAGCAAATATTTTTTCACCCAAACTGGATGATACTTTCAGATAATGATCAGTACAATAAGGTGACTTGATTCCCCAAATTTCGTTCTTCTATGTTGAAGCGTTCGTTTCCAGTAACAGTTTGAATTTTTAGGTTTCACTCTGTTTTCTCCTATATTGATAGATGTATTTGGAACTCTAACTCCAACACGGTTTGTGCTAGCTTCTTTAAACTTGACACAATAAAGTAGTTTCACGTTCTAACTCTATGTTTTGTTTCCTCTTGATGTAGCCCTAAGCAGTGACTGGCGAGAAACACTTTCATGGAAAGGGGTTGCCAAGCTTCCAAAAATTACGAATCTCCAGAAATCTCAGCAAATATTTTTTCACCCAAAATGGATGATACTTTCAGGTAATGATCAGTACACTAAGGCGACTTGGTTCCCCAAATTTCGTTCTTCTATGTTGAAGCGTTTGTTTCCAGTAACAGTTTGAATTTTTAGGTTTCACTCTGTTTTCTCCTATATTGATAGATATATTTGGAACTCTAAATCCAACACGGTTTGTGCTAGCTTCTTGAAACTTGACAAAATAAAGTAGTTTCACGTTCTATCTCTATGTTTTGTTTCCTCTTGATGTAGCCCTAAGTAGTGACTGGCGAGAAACACTTTCATGGAAAGGGGTTGCCAGGCTTCCCAAAATTACGAATCTCCAGAAATCTCAGCAAATATTTTTTCACCCAAACAGGATGATACATTCAGGTAATGATCAGTACACTAAGGCAACTTGGTTCCCCAAATTTCGATCTTCTATATTGAAGCGTTCGTTTCCAGTAACAGTTTGAATTTTTAGTTTTCACTCTGTTTTCTCCTATATTGATAGATGTATTTGGAACTCTAAATCCAACACGGTTTGTGCTAGCTTTTTGAAACTTGACACAATAAAGTAGTTTCATGTTCTATCTCTATGTTTTGTTTCCTCTTGATGTAGCCCTAAGCAGTGACTGGCGAGAAACACTTTCATGGAAAGGGGTTGCCAAGCTTACCAAAATTACGAATCTCCAGAAATCTCAGCAAATATTTTTTCACCCAAACTGGATGATACTTTCAGGTAATGATCAGTACACTAATGCGACTTGGTTCCCCAAATTTCGTCTTCATGTTGAAGCGTTCGTTTCCAGTGACAGTTTGAAATTTTAGGTTTCACTCTGTTTTCTCCTATATTGATAGATGTATTTGGAACTCTAACTCCAACACGGTTTGTGCTAGCTTCTTGAAACTTGACACAATAAAGTAGTTTCACGTTGTATCTCTACGTTTTGTTTCCTCTTGATGTAGCCCTAAGCAGTGACTGGCGAGAAACACTTTCATGGAAAGGGGTTGCCAAGCTTCCAAAAATTACGAATCTCCAGAAATCTCAGCAAATATTTTTTCACCCAAACTGGATGATACTTTCAGGTAATGATAAGTACACTAAGGCGACTTGGTTTTCCAAATTTCGTTCTTCTATGTTGAAGCGTTCGTTTCCAGTAACAGTTTGAATTTTTAGGTTTCACTCTGTTTTCTCCTATTTTGATAGATATATTTGGAACTCTAAATCCAACACGGTTTGTGCTAGCTTCTTGAAACTTGACAAAATAAAGTAGTTTCACGTTCTATCTCTATGTTTTGTTTCCTCTTGATGTAGCCCTAAGCAGTGACTGGCGAGAAACACTTTCATGGAAAGGGGTTGCCAGGCTTCCCAAAATTACGAATCTCCAGAAATCTCAGCAAATATTTTTTCACCCAAACAGGATGATACATTCAGGTAATGATCAGTACACTAAGGCAACTTGGTTCCCCAAATTTCGATCTTCTATGTTGAAGCGTTCGTTTCCAGTAACAGTTTGAATTTTTAGGTTTCACTCTGTTTTCTCCTATATTGATAGATGTATTTGGAACTCTAAATCCAACACGGTTTGTGCTAGCTTCTTGAAACTTGACACAATAAAGTAGTTTCATGTTCTATCTCTATGTTTTGTTTCCTCTTGATGTAGCCCTAAGCAGTGACTGGCGAGAAACACTTTCATGGAAAGGGGTTGCCAAGCTTCCCAAAATTACGAATCTCCAGAAATCTCAGCAAATATTTTTTCACCCAAACTGGATGATACTTTCAGGTAATGATCAGTACACTAAGGCGACTTGGTTCCCCAAATTTCGTTCTTCTATGTTGAAGCGTTCATTTCCAGTAACAGTTTGAATTTTTAGGTTTCACTCTGTTTTCTCCTATATTGATAGATATATTTGGAACTCTAAATCCAACACGGTTTGTGCTAGCTTCTTGAAACTTGACAAAATAAAGTAGTTTCACGTTCTATCTCTATGTTTTGTTTCCTCTTGATGTAGCCCTAAGCAGTGACTGGCGAGAAACACTTTCATGGAAAGGGGTTGCCAGGCTTCCCAAAATTACGAATCTCCAGAAATCTCAGCAAATATTTTTTCACCCAAACTGGATGATACATTCAGGTAATGATCAGTACACTAAGGCAACTTGGTTCCCGAAATTTCAATCTTCTATGTTGAAGCGTTCGTTTCCAGTAACAGTTTGAATTTTTAGGTTTCACTCTGTTTGCTCCTATATTGATAGATGTATTTGGAACTCTAAATCCAACACGGTTTGTGCTAGCTTCTTGAAACTTGACACAATAAAGTAGTTTCACGTTCCATCTCTATGTTTTGTTTCCACTTGATGTAGCCCTAAGCAGTGACTGGCGAGAAACACTTTCATGGAAAGGGGTTGCCAGGCTTCCAAAAATTACGAATCTCCAGAAATCTCAGCAAATATTTTTTCACCCAAAATGGATGATACTTTCAGGTAATGATCAGTACACTAAGGCGACTTGGTTCCCCAAATTTCGTTCTTCTATGTTGAAGCGTTCGTTTCCAGTAAAAGTTTGAATTTTTAGGTTTCACTCTGTTTTCTCCTATATTGATAGATGTATTTGGAACTCTAAATCCAACACGGTTTGTGCTAGCTTCTTGAAACTTGACACAATAAAGTAGTTTCACGTTCCATCTCTATGTTTTGTTTCCACTTGATGTAGCCCTAAGCAGTGACTGGCGAGAAACACTTTCATGGAAAGGGGTTGCCAGGCTTCCAAAAATTACGAATCTCCAGAAATCTCAGCAAATATTTTTTCACCCAAAATGGATGATACTTTCAGGTAATGATCAGTACACTAAGGCGACTTGGTTCCCCAAATTTCGTTCTTCTATGTTGAAGCGTTCGTTTCCAGTTACAGTTTGAATTTTTAGGTTTCACTCTGTTTTCTCCTATATTGATAGATGTATTTGGAACTCTAAATCCAACACGGTTTGTGCTAGCTTCTTGAAACTTGACACAATAAAGTAGTTTCATGTTCTATCTCTATGTTTTGTTTCCTCTTGATGTAGCCCTAAGCAGTGACTGGCGAGAAACACTTTCATGGAAAGGTGTTGCCAAGCTTCCCAAAATTACGAATCTCCAGAAATCTCAGCAAATATTTTTTCACCCAAACTGGATGATACTTTCAGGTAATGATCAGTACACTAAGGCGACTTGGTTCCCCAAATTTCGTTCTTCTATGTTGAAGCGTTCATTTCCAGTAACAGTTTGAATTTTTAGGTTTCACTCTGTTTTCTCCTATATTGATAGATATATTTGGAACTCTAAATCCAACACGGTTTGTGCTAGCTTCTTGAAACTTGACAAAATAAAGTAGTTTCACGTTCTATCTCTACGTTTTGTTTCCTCTTGATGTAGCCCTAAGCAGTGACTGGCGAGAAACACTTTCATGGAAAGGGGTTGCGAAGCTTCCAAAAATTACGAATCTCCAGAAATCTCAGCAAATATTTTTTCACCCAAACTGGATGATACTTTCAGGTAATGATCAGTACACTAAGGTGACTTGGTTCCCCAAATTTCGTTCTTCTATGTTGAAGCGTTCGTTTCCAGTAACAGTTTGAATTTTTAGGTTTCACTCTGTTTTCTCCTATATTGATAGATATATTTGGAACTCTAAATCCAACACGGTTTGTGCTAGCTTCTTGAAACTTGACAAAATAAAGTAGTTTCACGTTCTATCTCTATGTTTTGTTTCCTCTTGATGTAGCCCTAAGCAGTGACTGGCGAGAAACACTTTCATGGAAAGGGGTTGCCAGGCTTCCAAAAATTACGAATCTCCAGAAATCTCAGCAAATATTTTTTCACCCAAACTGGATGATACATTCAGGTAATGATCAGTACACTAAGGCAACTTGGTTCCCGAAATTTCAATCTTCTATGTTGAAGCGTTCGTTTCCAGTAACAGTTTGAATTTTTAGGTTTCACTCTGTTTGCTCCTATATTGATAGATGTATTTGGAACTCTAAATCCAACACGGTTTGTGCTAGCTTCTTGAAACTTGACACAATAAAGTAGTTTCACGTTCCATCTCTATGTTTTGTTTCCACTTGATGTAGCCCTAAGCAGTGACTGGCGAGAAACACTTTCATGGAAAGGGGTTGCCAGGCTTCCAAAAATTACGAATCTCCAGAAATCTCAGCAAATATTTTTTCACCCAAAATGGATGATACTTTCAGGTAATGATCAGTACACTAAGGCGACTTGGTTCCCCAAATTTCGTTCTTCTATGTTGAAGCGTTCATTTCCAGTAAAAGTTTGAATTTTTAGGTTTCACTCTGTTTTCTCCTATATTGATAGATGTATTTGGAACTCTAAATCCAACACGGTTTGTGCTAGCTTCTTGAAACTTGACAAAATAAAGTAGTTTCACGTTCTCTCTCTATGTTTTGTTTCCTCTTGATGTAGCCCTAAGCAGTGACTGGCGAGAAACACTTTCATGGAAAGGGGTTGCCAGGCTTCCCAAAATTACGAATCTCCAGAAATCTCAGCAAATATTTTTTCACCCAAACTGGATGATACATTCAGATAATGATCAGTACACTAAGGCAACTTGGTTCCCGAAATTTCGATCTTCTATGTTGAAGCGTTCGTTTCCAGTAACAGTTTGAATTTTTAGGTTTCACTCTGTTTTCTCCTATATTGATAGATGTATTTGGAACTCTAAATCAAACACGGTTTGTGCTAGCTTCTTGAAACTTGACACAATAAAGTAGTTTCATGTTCTAACTCTATGTTTTGTTTCCTCTTGATGTAGCCCTAAGCAGTGACTGGCGAGAAACACTTTCATGGAAAGGGGTTGCCAAGCTTCCCAAAATTACGAATCTCCAGAAATCTCAGCAAATATTTTTTCACCCAAACTGGATGATACTTTCAGGTAATGATCAGTACACTAAGGCGACTTGGTTCCCCAAATTTCGTTCTTCTATGTTGAAGCGTTCGTTTCCAGTAACAGTTTGAATTTTTAGGTTTCACTGTGTTTTCTCCTATATTGATAGATGTATTTGGAACTCTAAATCCAACACGGTTTGTGCTAGCTTCTTGAAACTTGACACAATAAAGTAGTTTCACGTTCCATCTCTATGTTTTGTTTCCACTTGATGTAGCCCTAAGCAGTGACTGGCGAGAAACACTTTCATGGAAAGGGGTTGCCAGGCTTCCAAAAACTACGAATCTCCAGAAATCTCAGCAAATATTTTTTCACCCAAAATGGATGATACTTTCAGGTAATGATCAGTACACTAAGGCGACTTGGTTCCCCAAATTTCGTTCTTCTATGTTGAAGCGTTCGTTTCCAGTAAAAGTTTGAATTTTTAGGTTTCACTCTGTTTTCTCCTATATTGATAGATGTATTTGGAACTCTAAATCCAACACGGTTTGTGCTAGCTTCTTGAAACTTGACACAATAAAGTAGTTTCACGTTCCATCTCTATGTTTTGTTTCCACTTGATGTAGCCCTAAGCAGTGACTGGCGAGAAACACTTTCATGGAAAGGGGTTGCCAGGCTTCCAAAAATTACGAATCTCCAGAAATCTCAGCAAATATTTTTTCACCCAAAATGGATGATACTTTCAGGTAATGATCAGTACACTAAGGCGACTTGGTTCCCCAAATTTCGTTCTTCTATGTTGAAGCGTTCATTTCCAGTAAAAGTTTGAATTTTTAGGTTTCACTCTGTTTTCTCCTATATTGATAGATGTATTTGGAACTCTAAATCCAACACGGTTTGTGCTAGCTTCTTGAAACTTGACAAAATAAAGTAGTTTCACGTTCTCTCTCTATGTTTTGTTTCCTCTTGATGTAGCCCTAAGCAGTGACTGGCGAGAAACACTTTCATGGAAAGGGGTTGCCAGGCTTCCCAAAATTACGAATCTCCAGAAATCTCAGCAAATATTTTTTCACCCAAACTGGATGATACATTCAGATAATGATCAGTACACTAAGGCAACTTGGTTCCCGAAATTTCGATCTTCTATGTTGAAGCGTTCGTTTCCAGTAACAGTTTGAATTTTTAGGTTTCACTCTGTTTTCTCCTATATTGATAGATGTATTTGGAACTCTAAATCCAACACGGTTTGTGCTAGCTTCTTGAAACTTGACACAATAAAGTAGTTTCATGTTCTAACTCTATGTTTTGTTTCCTCTTGATGTAGCCCTAAGCAGTGACTGGCGAGAAACACTTTCATGGAAAGGGGTTGCCAAGCTTCCCAAAATTACGAATCTCCAGAAATCTCAGCAAATATTTTTTCACCCAAACTGGATGATACTTTCAGGTAATGATCAGTACACTAAGGCGACTTGGTTCCCCAAATTTCGTTCTTCTATGTTGAAGCGTTCGTTTCCAGTAAAAGTTTGAATTTTTAGGTTTCACTCTGTTTTCTCCTATATTGATAGATGTATTTGGAACTCTAAATCCAACACGGTTTGTGCTAGCTTCTTGAAACTTGACACAATAAAGTAGTTTCACGTTCCATCTCTATGTTTTGTTTCCACTTGATGTAGCCCTAAGCAGTGACTGGCGAGAAACACTTTCATGGAAAGGGGTTGCCAGGCTTCCAAAAATTACGAATCTCCAGAAATCTCAGCAAATATTTTTTCACCCAAAATGGATGATACTTTCAGGTAATGATCAGTACACTAAGGCGACTTGGTTCCCCAAATTTCGTTCTTCTATGTTGAAGCGTTCGTTTCCAGTTACAGTTTGAATTTTTAGGTTTCACTCTGTTTTCTCCTATATTGATAGATGTATTTGGAACTCTAAATCCAACACGGTTTGTGCTAGCTTCTTGAAACTTGACACAATAAAGTAGTTTCATGTTCTATCTCTATGTTTTGTTTCCTCTTGATGTAGCCCTAAGCAGTGACTGGCGAGAAACACTTTCATGGAAAGGTGTTGCCAAGCTTCCCAAAATTACGAATCTCCAGAAATCTCAGCAAATATTTTTTCACCCAAACTGGATGATACTTTCAGGTAATGATCAGTACACTAAGGCGACTTGGTTCCCCAAATTTCGTTCTTCTATGTTGAAGCGTTCATTTCCAGTAACAGTTTGAATTTTTAGGTTTCACTCTGTTTTCTCCTATATTGATAGATATATTTGGAACTCTAAATCCAACACGGTTTGTGCTAGCTTCTTGAAACTTGACAAAATAAAGTAGTTTCACGTTCTATCTCTACGTTTTGTTTCCTCTTGATGTAGCCCTAAGCAGTGACTGGCGAGAAACACTTTCATGGAAAGGGGTTGCGAAGCTTCCAAAAATTACGAATCTCCAGAAATCTCAGCAAATATTTTTTCACCCAAACTGGATGATACTTTCAGGTAATGATCAGTACACTAAGGTGACTTGGTTCCCCAAATTTCGTTCTTCTATGTTGAAGCGTTCGTTTCCAGTAACAGTTTGAATTTTTAGGTTTCACTCTGTTTTCTCCTATATTGATAGATATATTTGGAACTCTAAATCCAACACGGTTTGTGCTAGCTTCTTGAAACTTGACAAAATAAAGTAGTTTCACGTTCTATCTCTATGTTTTGTTTCCTCTTGATGTAGCCCTAAGCAGTGACTGGCGAGAAACACTTTCATGGAAAGGGGTTGCCAGGCTTCCAAAAATTACGAATCTCCAGAAATCTCAGCAAATATTTTTTCACCCAAACTGGATGATACATTCAGGTAATGATCAGTACACTAAGGCAACTTGGTTCCCGAAATTTCAATCTTCTATGTTGAAGCGTTCGTTTCCAGTAACAGTTTGAATTTTTAGGTTTCACTCTGTTTGCTCCTATATTGATAGATGTATTTGGAACTCTAAATCCAACACGGTTTGTGCTAGCTTCTTGAAACTTGACACAATAAAGTAGTTTCACGTTCCATCTCTATGTTTTGTTTCCACTTGATGTAGCCCTAAGCAGTGACTGGCGAGAAACACTTTCATGGAAAGGGGTTGCCAGGCTTCCAAAAATTACGAATCTCCAGAAATCTCAGCAAATATTTTTTCACCCAAAATGGATGATACTTTCAGGTAATGATCAGTACACTAAGGCGACTTGGTTCCCCAAATTTCGTTCTTCTATGTTGAAGCGTTCATTTCCAGTAAAAGTTTGAATTTTTAGGTTTCACTCTGTTTTCTCCTATATTGATAGATGTATTTGGAACTCTAAATCCAACACGGTTTGTGCTAGCTTCTTGAAACTTGACAAAATAAAGTAGTTTCACGTTCTCTCTCTATGTTTTG
Source organism: Spermophilus citellus (assembly GCF_964194105.1). Taxonomy (NCBI): domain Eukaryota; kingdom Metazoa; phylum Chordata; class Mammalia; order Rodentia; family Sciuridae; genus Spermophilus; species Spermophilus citellus. The sequence continues at coordinate 15,535,012 of NC_138196.1, read as the reverse complement.
TTTCCTCTTGATGTAGCCCTAAGCAGTGACTGGCGAGAAACACTTTCATGGAAAGGGGTTGCCAGGCTTCCCAAAATTACGAATCTCCAGAAATCTCAGCAAATATTTTTTCACCCAAACTGGATGATACATTCAGATAATGATCAGTACACTAAGGCAACTTGGTTCCCGAAATTTCGATCTTCTATGTTGAAGCGTTCGTTTCCAGTAACAGTTTGAATTTTTAGGTTTCACTCTGTTTTCTCCTATATTGATAGATGTATTTGGAACTCTAAATCAAACACGGTTTGTGCTAGCTTCTTGAAACTTGACACAATAAAGTAGTTTCATGTTCTAACTCTATGTTTTGTTTCCTCTTGATGTAGCCCTAAGCAGTGACTGGCGAGAAACACTTTCATGGAAAGGGGTTGCCAAGCTTCCCAAAATTACGAATCTCCAGAAATCTCAGCAAATATTTTTTCACCCAAACTGGATGATACTTTCAGGTAATGATCAGTACACTAAGGCGACTTGGTTCCCCAAATTTCGTTCTTCTATGTTGAAGCGTTCGTTTCCAGTAACAGTTTGAATTTTTAGGTTTCACTGTGTTTTCTCCTATATTGATAGATGTATTTGGAACTCTAAATCCAACACGGTTTGTGCTAGCTTCTTGAAACTTGACACAATAAAGTAGTTTCACGTTCCATCTCTATGTTTTGTTTCCACTTGATGTAGCCCTAAGCAGTGACTGGCGAGAAACACTTTCATGGAAAGGGGTTGCCAGGCTTCCAAAAACTACGAATCTCCAGAAATCTCAGCAAATATTTTTTCACCCAAAATGGATGATACTTTCAGGTAATGATCAGTACACTAAGGCGACTTGGTTCCCCAAATTTCGTTCTTCTATGTTGAAGCGTTCGTTTCCAGTAAAAGTTTGAATTTTTAGGTTTCACTCTGTTTTCTCCTATATTGATAGATGTATTTGGAACTCTAAATCCAACACGGTTTGTGCTAGCTTCTTGAAACTTGACACAATAAAGTAGTTTCACGTTCCATCTCTATGTTTTGTTTCCACTTGATGTAGCCCTAAGCAGTGACTGGCGAGAAACACTTTCATGGAAAGGGGTTGCCAGGCTTCCAAAAATTACGAATCTCCAGAAATCTCAGCAAATATTTTTTCACCCAAAATGGATGATACTTTCAGGTAATGATCAGTACACTAAGGCGACTTGGTTCCCCAAATTTCGTTCTTCTATGTTGAAGCGTTCATTTCCAGTAAAAGTTTGAATTTTTAGGTTTCACTCTGTTTTCTCCTATATTGATAGATGTATTTGGAACTCTAAATCCAACACGGTTTGTGCTAGCTTCTTGAAACTTGACAAAATAAAGTAGTTTCACGTTCTCTCTCTATGTTTTGTTTCCTCTTGATGTAGCCCTAAGCAGTGACTGGCGAGAAACACTTTCATGGAAAGGGGTTGCCAGGCTTCCCAAAATTACGAATCTCCAGAAATCTCAGCAAATATTTTTTCACCCAAACTGGATGATACATTCAGATAATGATCAGTACACTAAGGCAACTTGGTTCCCGAAATTTCGATCTTCTATGTTGAAGCGTTCGTTTCCAGTAACAGTTTGAATTTTTAGGTTTCACTCTGTTTTCTCCTATATTGATAGATGTATTTGGAACTCTAAATCCAACACGGTTTGTGCTAGCTTCTTGAAACTTGACACAATAAAGTAGTTTCATGTTCTAACTCTATGTTTTGTTTCCTCTTGATGTAGCCCTAAGCAGTGACTGGCGAGAAACACTTTCATGGAAAGGGGTTGCCAAGCTTCCCAAAATTACGAATCTCCAGAAATCTCAGCAAATATTTTTTCACCCAAACTGGATGATACTTTCAGGTAATGATCAGTACACTAAGGCGACTTGGTTCCCCAAATTTCGTTCTTCTATGTTGAAGCGTTCGTTTCCAGTAACAGTTTGAATTTTTAGGTTTCACTGTGTTTTCTCCTATATTGATAGATGTATTTGGAACTCTAAATCCAACACGGTTTGTGCTAGCTTCTTGAAACTTGACACAATAAAGTAGTTTCACGTTCCATCTCTATGTTTTGTTTCCACTTGATGTAGCCCTAAGCAGTGACTGGCGAGAAACACTTTCATGGAAAGGGGTTGCCAGGCTTCCAAAAACTACGAATCTCCAGAAATCTCAGCAAATATTTTTTCACCCAAAATGGATGATACTTTCAGGTAATGATCAGTACACTAAGGCGACTTGGTTCCCCAAATTTCGTTCTTCTATGTTGAAGCGTTCGTTTCCAGTAAAAGTTTGAATTTTTAGGTTTCACTCTGTTTTCTCCTATATTGATAGATGTATTTGGAACTCTAAATCCAACACGGTTTGTGCTAGCTTCTTGAAACTTGACACAATAAAGTAGTTTCATGTTCTATCTCTATGTTTTGTTTCCTCTTGATGTAGCCCTAAGCAGTGACTTGCGAGAAACACTTTCATGGAAAGGTGTTGCCAAGCTTCCCAAAATTACGAATCTCCAGAAATCTCAGCAAATATTTTTTCACCCAAACTGGATGATACTTTCAGGTAATGATCAGTACACTAAGGCGACTTGGTTCCCAAATTTCGTTCTTCTATGTTGAAGCGTTCATTTCCAGTAACAGTTTGAATTTTTAGGTTTCACTCTGTTTTCTCCTATATTGATAGATATATTTGGAACTCTAAATCCAACACGGTTTGTGCTAGCTTCTTGAAACTTGACAAAATAAAGTAGTTTCACGTTCTATCTCTATGTTTTGTTTCCTCTTGATGTAGCCCTAAGCAGTGACTGGCGAGAAACACTTTCATGGAAAGGGGTTGCCAAGCTTCCAAAAATTACGAATCTCCAGAAATCTCAGCAAATATTTTTTCACCCAAACTGGATGATACTTTCAGGTAATGATCAGTGCACTAAGGTGACTTGGTTCCCCAAATTTCGTTCTTCTATGTTGAAGCGTTCGTTTCCAGTAACAGTTTGAATTTTTAGGTTTCACTCTGTTTTCTCCTATATTGATAGATATATTTGGAACTCTAAATCCAACACGGTTTGTGCCAGCTTCTTGAAACTTGACACAATAAAGTAGTTTCATGTTCTATCTCTATGTTTTGTTTCCTCTTGATGTAGCCCTAAGCAGTGACTGGCGAGAAACACTTTCATGGAAAGGTTTTGCCAGGCTTCCCAAAATTACGAATCTCCAGAAATCTCAGCAAATATTTTTTCACCCAAACTGGATGATACATTCAGGTAATGATCAGTACACTAAGGCAACTTGGTTCCCGAAATTTCAATCTTCTATGTTGAAGCGTTCGTTTCCAGTAACAGTTTGAATTTTTAGGTTTCACTCTGTTTTCTCCTATATTGATAGATGTATTTGGAACTCTAAATCCAACACGGTTTGTGCTAGCTTCTTGAAACTTGACACAATAAAGTAGTTTCATGTTCTATCTCTACGTTTTGTTTCCTCTTGATGTAGCCCTAAGCAGTGACTGGCGAGAAACACTTTCATGGAAAGGGGTTGCGAAGCTTCCAAAAATTACGAATCTCCAGAAATCTCAGCAAATATTTTTTCACCCAAACTGGATGATACTTTCAGGTAATGATCAGTACACTAAGGTGACTTGGTTCCCCAAATTTCGTTCTTCTATGTTGAAGCGTTCGTTTCCAGTAACAGTTTGAATTTTTAGGTTTCACTCTGTTTTCTCCTATATTGATAGATATATTTGGAACTCTAAATCCAACACGGTTTGTGCTAGCTTCTTGAAACTTGACAAAATAAAGTAGTTTCACGTTCTATCTCTATGTTTTGTTTCCTCTTGATGTAGCCCTAAGCAGTGACTGGCGAGAAACACTTTCATGGAAAGGGGTTGCCAGGCTTCCAAAAATTACGAATCTCCAGAAATCTCAGCAAATATTTTTTCACCCAAACTGGATGATACATTCAGATAATGATCAGTACACTAAGGCAACTTGGTTCCCGAAATTTCGATCTTCTATGTTGAAGCGTTCGTTTCCAGTAACAGTTTGAATTTTTAGGTTTCACTCTGTTTTCTCCTATATTGATAGATGTATTTGGAACTCTAAATCAAACACGGTTTGTGCTAGCTTCTTGAAACTTGACACAATAAAGTAGTTTCATGTTCTAACTCTATGTTTTGTTTCCTCTTGATGTAGCCCTAAGCAGTGACTGGCGAGAAACACTTTCATGGAAAGGGGTTGCCAAGCTTCCCAAAATTACGAATCTCCAGAAATCTCAGCAAATATTTTTTCACCCAAACTGGATGATACTTTCAGGTAATGATCAGTACACTAAGGCGACTTGGTTCCCCAAATTTCGTTCTTCTATGTTGAAGCGTTCGTTTCCAGTAACAGTTTGAATTTTTAGGTTTCACTGTGTTTTCTCCTATATTGATAGATGTATTTGGAACTCTAAATCCAACACGGTTTGTGCTAGCTTCTTGAAACTTGACACAATAAAGTAGTTTCACGTTCCATCTCTATGTTTTGTTTCCACTTGATGTAGCCCTAAGCAGTGACTGGCGAGAAACACTTTCATGGAAAGGGGTTGCCAGGCTTCCAAAAACTACGAATCTCCAGAAATCTCAGCAAATATTTTTTCACCCAAAATGGATGATACTTTCAGGTAATGATCAGTACACTAAGGCGTCTTGGTTCCCCAAATTTCGTTCTTCTATGTTGAAGCGTTCGTTTCCAGTAAAAGTTTGAATTTTTAGGTTTCACTCTGTTTTCTCCTATATTGATAGATGTATTTGGAACTCTAAATCCAACACGGTTTGTGCTAGCTTCTTGAAACTTGACACAATAAAGTAGTTTCACGTTCCATCTCTATGTTTTGTTTCCACTTGATGTAGCCCTAAGCAGTGACTGGCGAGAAACACTTTCATGGAAAGGGGTTGCCAGGCTTCCAAAAATTACGAATCTCCAGAAATCTCAGCAAATATTTTTTCACCCAAAATGGATGATACTTTCAGGTAATGATCAGTACACTAAGGCGACTTGGTTCCCCAAATTTCGTTCTTCTATGTTGAAGCGTTCATTTCCAGTAAAAGTTTGAATTTTTAGGTTTCACTCTGTTTTCTCCTATATTGATAGATGTATTTGGAACTCTAAATCCAACACGGTTTGTGCTAGCTTCTTGAAACTTGACAAAATAAAGTAGTTTCAGGTTCTCTCTCTATGTTTTGTTTCCTCTTGATGTAGCCCTAAGCAGTGACTGGCGAGAAACACTTTCATGGAAAGGGGTTGCCAGGCTTCCCAAAATTACGAATCTCCAGAAATCTCAGCAAATATTTTTTCACCCAAACTGGATGATACATTCAGATAATGATCAGTACACTAAGGCAACTTGGTTCCCGAAATTTCGATCTTCTATGTTGAAGCGTTCGTTTCCAGTAACAGTTTGAATTTTTAGGTTTCACTCTGTTTTCTCCTATATTGATAGATGTATTTGGAACTCTAAATCAAACACGGTTTGTGCTAGCTTCTTGAAACTTGACACAATAAAGTAGTTTCATGTTCTAACTCTATGTTTTGTTTCCTCTTGATGTAGCCCTAAGCAGTGACTGGCGAGAAACACTTTCATGGAAAGGGGTTGCCAAGCTTCCCAAAATTACGAATCTCCAGAAATCTCAGCAAATATTTTTTCACCCAAACTGGATGATACTTTCAGGTAATGATCAGTACACTAAGGCGACTTGGTTCCCCAAATTTCGTTCTTCTATGTTGAAGCGTTCGTTTCCAGTAACAGTTTGAATTTTTAGGTTTCACTGTGTTTTCTCCTATATTGATAGATGTATTTGGAACTGTAAATCCAACACGGTTTGTGCTAGCTTCTTGAAACTTGACACAATAAAGTAGTTTCACGTTCCATCTCTATGTTTTGTTTCCACTTGATGTAGCCCTAAGCAGTGACTGGCGAGAAACACTTTCATGGAAAGGGGTTGCCAGGCTTCCAAAAACTACGAATCTCCAGAAATCTCAGCAAATATTTTTTCACCCAAAATGGATGATACTTTCAGGTAATGATCAGTACACTAAGGCGTCTTGGTTCCCCAAATTTCGTTCTTCTATGTTGAAGCGTTCGTTTCCAGTAAAAGTTTGAATTTTTAGGTTTCACTCTGTTTTCTCCTATATTGATAGATGTATTTGGAACTCTAAATCCAACACGGTTTGTGCTAGCTTCTTGAAACTTGACACAATAAAGTAGTTTCACGTTCCATCTCTATGTTTTGTTTCCACTTGATGTAGCCCTAAGCAGTGACTGGCGAGAAACACTTTCATGGAAAGGGGTTGCCAGGCTTCCAAAAATTACGAATCTCCAGAAATCTCAGCAAATATTTTTTCACCCAAAATGGATGATACTTTCAGGTAATGATCAGTACACTAAGGCGACTTGGTTCCCCAAATTTCGTTCTTCTATGTTGAAGCGTTCATTTCCAGTAAAAGTTTGAATTTTTAGGTTTCACTCTGTTTTCTCCTATATTGATAGATGTATTTGGAACTCTAAATCCAACACGGTTTGTGCTAGCTTCTTGAAACTTGACAAAATAAAGTAGTTTCACGTTCTCTCTCTATGTTTTGTTTCCTCTTGATGTAGCCCTAAGCAGTGACTGGCGAGAAACACTTTCATGGAAAGGGGTTGCCAGGCTTCCCAAAATTACGAATCTCCAGAAATCTCAGCAAATATTTTTTCACCCAAACTGGATGATACATTCAGATAATGATCAGTACACTAAGGCAACTTGGTTCCCGAAATTTCGATCTTCTATGTTGAAGCGTTCGTTTCCAGTAACAGTTTGAATTTTTAGGTTTCACTCTGTTTTCTCATATATTGATAGATGTATTTGGAACTCTAAATCCAACACGGTTTGTGCTAGCTTCTTGAAACTTGACACAATAAAGTAGTTTCATGTTCTAACTCTATGTTTTGTTTCCTCTTGATGTAGCCCTAAGCAGTGACTGGCGAGAAACACTTTCATGGAAAGGGGTTGCCAAGCTTCCCAAAATTACGAATCTCCAGAAATCTCAGCAAATATTTTTTCACCCAAACTGGATGATACTTTCAGGTAATGATCAGTACACTAAGGCGACTTGGTTCCCCAAATTTCGTTCTTCTATGTTGAAGCGTTCGTTTCCAGTAACAGTTTGAATTTTTAGGTTTCACTGTGTTTTCTCCTATATTGATAGATGTATTTGGAACTCTAAATCCAACACGGTTTGTGCTAGCTTCTTGAAACTTGACACAATAAAGTAGTTTCACGTTCCATCTCTATGTTTTGTTTCCACTTGATGTAGCCCTAAGCAGTGACTGGCGAGAAACACTTTCATGGAAAGGGGTTGCCAGGCTTCCAAAAACTACGAATCTCCAGAAATCTCAGCAAATATTTTTTCACCCAAAATGGATGATACTTTCAGGTAATGATCAGTACACTAAGGCGACTTGGTTCCCCAAATTTCGTTCTTCTATGTTGAAGCGTTCGTTTCCAGTAAAAGTTTGAATTTTTAGGTTTCACTCTGTTTTCTCCTATATTGATAGATGTATTTGGAACTCTAAATCCAACACGGTTTGTGCTAGCTTCTTGAAACTTGACACAATAAAGTAGTTTCATGTTCTATCTCTATGTTTTGTTTCCTCTTGATGTAGCCCTAAGCAGTGACTTGCGAGAAACACTTTCATGGAAAGGTGTTGCCAAGCTTCCCAAAATTACGAATCTCCAGAAATCTCAGCAAATATTTTTTCACCCAAACTGGATGATACTTTCAGGTAATGATCAGTACACTAAGGCGACTTGGTTCCCAAATTTCGTTCTTCTATGTTGAAGCGTTCATTTCCAGTAACAGTTTGAATTTTTAGGTTTCACTCTGTTTTCTCCTATATTGATAGATATATTTGGAACTCTAAATCCAACACGGTTTGTGCTAGCTTCTTGAAACTTGACAAAATAAAGTAGTTTCACGTTCTATCTCTATGTTTTGTTTCCTCTTGATGTAGCCCTAAGCAGTGACTGGCGAGAAACACTTTCATGGAAAGGGGTTGCCAAGCTTCCAAAAATTACGAATCTCCAGAAATCTCAGCAAATATTTTTTCACCCAAACTGGATGATACTTTCAGGTAATGATCAGTGCACTAAGGTGACTTGGTTCCCCAAATTTCGTTCTTCTATGTTGAAGCGTTCGTTTCCAGTAACAGTTTGAATTTTTAGGTTTCACTCTGTTTTCTCCTATATTGATAGATATATTTGGAACTCTAAATCCAACACGGTTTGTGCCAGCTTCTTGAAACTTGACACAATAAAGTAGTTTCACGTTCTATCTCTATGTTTTGTTTCCTCTTGATGTAGCCCTAAGCAGTGACTGGCGAGAAACACTTTCATGGAAAGGGGTTGCCAGGCTTCCCAAAATTACGAATCTCCAGAAATCTCAGCAAATATTTTTTCACCCAAACTGGATGATACATTCAGGTAATGATCAGTACACTAAGGCAACTTGGTTCCCGAAATTTCGATCTTCTATGTTGAAGCGTTCGTTTCCAGTAACAGTTTGAATTTTGAGAGGTTTCACTCTGTTTTCTCCTATATTGATAGATGTATTTGGAACTCTAAATCCAACACGGTTTGTGCTAGCTTCTTGAAACTTGACACAATAAAGTAGTTTCACGTTCTATCTCTATGTTTTGTTTCCTCTTGATGTAGCCCTAAGCAGTGACTGGCGAGAAACACTTTCATGGAAAGGTGTTGCCAAGCTTCCCAAAATTACGAATCCCCAGAAATCTCAGCAAATATTTTTTCACCCAAACTGGATGATACTTTCAGAGAATGATCAGTACAATAAGGCGACTTGATTCCCCAAATTTCGTTCTTCTATGTTGAAGCGTTCGTTTCCAGTAACAGTTTGAATTTTTAGGTTTCACTCTGTTTTCTCCTATATTGATAGATGTATTTGGAACTCTAACTCCAACAAGGTTTGTGCTAGCTTCTTGAAACTTGACACAATAAAGTAGTTTCACGTTCTAACTCTATGTTTTGTTTCCTCTTGATGTAGCCCTAAGCAGTGACTGGCGAGAAACACTTTCATGGAAAGGGGTTGCCAAGCTTCCAAAAATTACGAATCTCCAGAAATCTCAGCAAATATTTTTTCACCCAAACTGGATGATACTTTCAGGTAATGATCAGTACACTAAGGCGACTTGGTTCCCCAAATTTCGTTCTTCTATGTTGAAGCGTTCGTTTCCAGTAACAGTTTGAATTTTTACGTTTCACTCTGTTTTCTCCTATATTGATAGATATATTTGGAACTCTAAATCCAACACGGTTTGTGCTAGCTTCTTGAAACTTGACACAATAAAGTAGTTTCACGTTCTATCTCTATGTTTTGTTTCCTCTTGATGTAGCCCTAAGCAGTGACTGGCGAGAAACACTTTCATGGAAAGGGGTTGCCAGGCTTCCCAAAATTACGAATCTCCAGAAATCTCAGCAAATATTTTTTCACCCAAACAGGATGATACATTCAGGTAATGATCAGTACACTAAGGCAACTTGGTTCCCCAAATTTCGATATTCTATGTTGAAGCGTTCGTTTCCAGTAACAGTTTGAATTTTTAGGTTTCACTCTGTTTTCTCCTATATTGATAGATGTATTTGGAACTCTAAATCCAACACGGTTTGTGCTAGCTTTTTGAAACTTGACACAATAAAGTAGTTTCACGTTCTATCTCTATGTTTTGTTTCCTCTTGATGTAGCCCTAAGCAGTGACAGGCGAGAAACACTTTCATGGAAAGGGGTTGCCAAGCTTCCCAAAATTACGAATCTCCAGAAATCTCAGCAAATATTTTTTCACCCAAACTGGATGATACTTTCAGGTAATGATCAGTACACTAAGGCGACTTGGTTCCCCAAATTTCGTTCTTCTATGTTGAAGCGTTTGTTTCCAGTAACAGTTTGAATTTTTAGGTTTCACTCTGTTTTCTCCTATATTGATAGATATATTTGGAACTCTAAATCCAACACGGTTTGTGCTAGCTTCTTGAAACTTGACAAAATAAAGTAGTTTCACGTTCTAACTCTATGTTTTGTTTCCTCTTGATGTAGCCCTAAGCAGTGACTGGCGAGAAACACTTTCATGGAAAGGGGTTACCAAGCTTCCAAAAATTACGAATCTCCAGAAATCTCAGCAAATATTTTTTCACCCAAACTGGATGATACTTTCAGGTAATGATCACTACACTAAGGCGACTTGGTTCCCCAAATTTCGTTCTTCATGTTGAAGCGTTCGTTTCCAGTTACAGTTTGAATTTTTAGGTTTCACTCTGTTTTCTCCTATATTGATAGATGTATTTGGAACTCTAACTCCAACACGGTTTGTGCTAGCTTCTTGAAACTTGACACAATAAAGTAGTTTCACGTTGTATCTCTATGTTTTGTTTCCTCTTGATGTAGCCCTAAGCAGTGACTGGCGAGAAACACTTTCATGGAAAGGGGTTGCCGAGCTTACAAAAATTACGAATCTCCAGAAATCTCAGCAAATATTTTTTCACCCAAACTGGATGATACTTTCAGGTAATGATCAGTTCACTAAGGCGACTTGGTTCCCGAAATTCCGTTCTTCTATGTTGAAGCGTTCGTTTCCAGTAACAGTTTGAATTTTTAGGTTTCACTCTGTTTGCTCCTATATTGATAGATATATTTGGAACTCTAAATCCAACACGGTTTGTGCTAGCTTCTTGAAACTTGACAAAATAAAATAGTTTCACGTTCTCTCTCTATGTTTTGTTTCCTCTTGATGTAGCCCTAAGCAGTGACTGGCGAGAAACACTTTCATGGAAAGGGGTTGCCAGGCTTCCCAAAATTACGAATCTCCAGAAATCTCAGCAAATATTTTTTCACCCAAACTGGATGATACTTTCAGGTAATGATCAGTACACTAAGGCGACTTGGTTGCCCAAATTTCGTTCTTCTATGTTGACGTGTTCGTTTCCAGTAACAGTTTGAATTTTAAGGTTTCACTCTGTTTTCTCCTATATTGATAGATGTATTTGGAACTCTAAATCCAACACGGTTTGTGCTAGCTTCTTGAAACTTGACACAATAAAGTAGTTTCAGGTTCCATCTCTATTTTTTGTTTCCTCTTGATGTAGCCCTAGGCAGTGACTGGCGAGAAACACTTTCATGGAAAGGGGTTGCCAGGCTTCCAAATATTACGAATCTCCAGAAATCTCAGCAAATATTCTTTCACCCAAACTGGATGATACTTTCAGGTAATGATCAGTACACTAAGGCGACTTGGTTCCCCAAATTTCGTTCTTCTATGTTGAAGCGTTCGTTTCCAGTAAAAGTTTGAATTTTTAGGTTTCACTCTGTTTTCTCCTATATTGATAGATGTATTTGGAACTCTAAATCCAACACGGTTTGTGCTAGCTTCTTGAAACTTGACACAATAATGTAGTTTCATGTTCTATCTCTATGTTTTGTTTCCTCTTGATGTAGTCCTAAGCAGTGACTGGCGAGAAACACTTTCATGGAAAGGTGTTGCCAAGCTTCCCAAAATTACGAATCTCCAGAAATCTCAGCAAATATTTTTTCACCCAAACTGGATGATACCTTCAGATAATGATCAGTACAATAAGGCGACGTGGTTCCCCAAATTTCGTTCTTCTATGTTGAAGCGTTCGTTTCCAGTAACAGTTTGAATTTTTAGGTTTCACTCTGTTTTCTCCTATATTTATAGTTGTATTTGGAACTCTAAATCCAACACGGTTTGTGCTAGCTTCTTGAAACTTGACACAATAAAGTAGTTTCACGTTCTATCTCTATGTTTTATTTCCTCTTGATGTAGCCCTAAGCAGTGACTGGCGAGAAACACTTTCATGGAAAGGGATTGCCAAGCTTCCCAAAATTACGAATCTCCAGAAACCTCACCAAATATTTTTTCACCCAAACTGGAAGATACTTTCAGGTAATGATCAGTACACTAATGCGACTTGGTTCCCCAAATTTCGTTCTTCTATGTTGAAGCGTTCTTTTCCAGTAACAGTTTGAATGTTTAGGTTTCACTCTGTTTTCTCCTATATTGATAGATGTATTTGGAACTCTAACTCCAACACGGTTTGTGCTAGCTTCTTGAAACTTGACACAATAAAGTAGTTTCACGTTGTGTCTCTATGTTTTGTTTCCTCTTGATGTAGCCCTAAGCAGTGACTGGCGAGAAACACTTTCATGGAAAGGGGTTGCCAAGCTTCCAAAAATTACGAATCTCCAGAAATCTCAGCAAATATTTTTTCACCCAAACTGGATGATACTTTCAGGTAATGATCAGTTCACTAAGGCGACTTGGTTCCCCAAATTTCTTTCTTCTATGTTGAACGTTCGTTTCCAGTAACAGTTTGAATTTTTAGGTTTCACTCTGTTTGCTCCTATATTGATAGATGTATTTGGAACTCTAAATCCAACACGGTTTGTGCTAGCTTCTTCAAACTTGACACAATGAAGTAGTTTCAAGTTCTATCTCCATGTTTTGTTTCCTCTTGATGTAGCCCTAAGCAGTGACTGGCGAGAAACACTTTCATGGAAAGGGGTTGCCAGTCTTCCCAAAATTACGAATCTCCGGAAATCTCAGCAAATATTTTTTCACCCAAACTGGATGATACTTTCAGGTAATGATCAGTACACTAAGGCGACTTGGTTCCCCAAATTTCGTTTTTCTATGTTGAAGCGTTCGTTTCCAGTAACAGTTTGAATTTTTAGGTTTCAATCAGTTTTCTCCTATATTGATAGATGTATTTGGAACTCTAAATCCAACACGGTTTGTGCTAGCTTCTTGAAACTTAACACAATAAAGTAGTTTCACGTTCTAACTCTATGATTTGTTTCCTCTAGATGTAGCCCTAAGCAGGTACTGGCGAGAAACACTTTCATGGAAAGGTGTTGCCAAGCTTTTCAAAATTACGAATCTCCAGAAATCTCAGCAAATATTTTTTCACCCAAACTGGATGATACTTCAGGTAATGATCAGTACACTAAGGCGACTTGGTTCCCCAAATTTCGTTCCTCTATGTAGAAGCTTTCGTTTCTAGTAACAGTTTGAATTTTTAGGTTTCACTCTGTTTTCTCCTATATTGATAGATGTATTTGGAACTCTAAATCCAACACGGTTTGTGCTAGCTTCTTGAAACTTGACACAATAAAGTAGTTTCACGTTCTATTTCTATGTTTTGTTTCCTCTTGATGTAGACCTAAGCAGTGACTGGCGAGAAACACTTTCATGGAAAGGGGTTGCCAAGCTTCCCAAAATTACGAATCTCCAGAAATCTCAGCAAATATTTTTTCACCCAAACGGGATGATACTTTCAGGTAATGATCAGTACACTAAGGCGACTTGGTTCCCCAAATTTCATTCTTCTATGTTGAAGCCTTCGTTTCCAGTAACAGTTTGAATTTTTAGGTTTCACTCTGTTTTCTCCTATATTGATAGATGTATTTGGAACTCTAAATCCAACACGGTTTGTGCTAGCTTCTTGAAACTTGACACAATAAAGTAGTTTCACGTTCTATCTCTATGTTTTGTTTCCTCTTGATGTAGCCCTAAGCAGTGACTGGCGAGAAACACTTTCATGGAAAGGGGTTGCCAAGCTTCCAAAAATTACGAATCTACAGAAATCTCAGCAAATATTTTTTCACCCAAACTGGATGATACTTTCAGGTAATGATCAGTACACTAAGGCGACTTGGTTCCCCAAATTTCGTTCTTCTATGTTGAAGCGTTCGTTTCCAGTAACAATTTGAATTTTTAGGTTTCACTGTGTTTTCTCCTATATTGATAGATGTATTTGGAACTCTAAATCCAACACGGTTTGTGCTAGCTTCTTGAAACTTGACACAATAAAGTAGTTTCACGTTCTATCTCTATGTTTTGTTTCCTCTTGATGTAGCCCTAAGCAGTGACTGGCGAGAAACACTTTCATGGAAAGGGGTTGCCAGGCTTCCCAAAATTACGAATCTCCAGAAATCTCAGAAAATATTTTTTCACCCAAAATGGATGATACTTTCAGGTAATGATCAGTACACTAACGTGACTTGGTTCCCCAAATTTCGTTCTTCTATGTTGAAGCATTCGTTTCCAGTTACAGTTTGAATTTTTAGGTTCCACTCTATTTTCTCCTATATTGATAGATGTATTTGGAACTCTAAATCCAACACGGTTTGTGCTAGCTTCTTGAAACTTGACACAATAAAGTAGTTTCACGTTCTATCTCTATGTTTTGTTTCCTCTTGATGTAGCCCTAAGCAGTGACTGGCGAGAAACACTTTCATGGAAAGGGGTTGCCAAGCTTCCCAAAATTACGAATCTCCAGAAATCTCAGCAAATAGTTTTTTCACCCAAACTGGATGATACTTTCAGGTAATGATCAGTACACTAACGTGACTTGGTTCCCCAAATTTTGTTCTTCTATGTTGAAGCATTCGTTTCCAGTTACAGTTTGAATTTTTAGGTTCCACTCTATTTTCTCCTATATTGATAGATGTATTTGGAACTCTAAATCCAACACGGTTTGTGCTAGCTTCTTGAAGTTTGACACAATAAAGTAGTTTCACGTTCTATCTCTAAGTTTTGTTTCCTCTTGATGTAGCCCTAAGCAGTGACTGGCGAGAAACACTTTCATGGAAAGGGGTTGCCAAGCTTCCAAAAATTACGAATCTCCAGAAATCTCAGCAAATATTTTTTCACCCAAACTGGATGATATTTTCAGGTAATGATCAGTACACTAAGGCGACTTGGTTCCCCAAATTTCGTTCTTCTATGTTGAAGCGTTCGTTTCCAGTAACAGTTTGAATTTTTAGGTTTCACTCTGTTTTCTCCTATATTGATAGATGTATTTGGAACTCTAAATCCAACACGGTTTGAGCTAGCTTCTTGAAGTTTGACACAGTAAAGGAGTTTCATGTTCTATCTCTATGTTTTGTTTCCTCTTGATGTAGCCCTAAGCAGTGACTGGCGAGAAACACTTTCATGGAAAGGGGTTGCCAAGCTTCCCAAAATTACGAATCTCCAGAAATCTCAGCAAATATTTTTTCACCCAAACTGGATGATACTTTCAGGTAATGATCAGTACACTAAGGCGACTTGGTTCCCCAAATTTCGTTCCTCTATGTAGAAGCGTTCGTTTCTAGTAACAGTTTGAATTTTTAGGTTTCACTCTGTTTTCTCCTATATTGATAGATGTATTTGGAACTCTAAATCCAACACGGTTTGTGCTAGCTTCTTGAAGTTTGACACAATAAAGTAGTTTCACGTTCTATCTCTATGTTTTGTTTCCTCTTGATGTAGCCCTAAGCAGTGACTGGCGAGAAACACTTTCATGGAAAGGGGTTGCCAAGCTTCCCAAAATTACGAATCTCCAGAAATCTCAGCAAATATTTTTTCACCCAAAAGGGATGATACTTTCAGGTAATGATCAGTACACTAAGGCGACTTGGTTCCCCAAATTTCGTTCTTCTATGTTGAAGCGTTCGTTTCCAGTAACAGTTTGAAATTTTAGGTTCCACTCTATTTTCTCCTGTATTGATAGATGTATTTGGAACTCTAAATCCAACACGGTTTGTGCTAGCTTCTTGAAACTTGACACAATAATGTAGTTTCACGTTCTATCTCTATGTTTTGTTTCTTCTTGATGTAGCCCTAAGCAGTGACTGGCGAGAAACACTTTCATGGAAAGGGGTTGCCAAGCTTCCCAAAATTACGAATCTCCAGAAATCTCAGCAAATATTTTTTCACCCAAAAGGGATGATACTTTCAGGTAATGATCAGTACACTAAGGCAACTTGGTTCCCCAAATTTCGTTCCTCTATGTAGAAGCGTTCGTTTCCAGTAACAGTTTGAATTTTTAGGTTTCACTCTGTTTTCTCCTATATTGATAGATGTATTTGGAACTCTAAATCCAACACGGTTTGTGCTAGCTTCTTGAAACTTGACACAATAAAGTAGTTTCACGTTCTATCTCTATGTTTTGTTTCCTCTTGATGTAGCCCTAAGCAGTGACTGGCGAGACACACTTTCATGGAAAGGGGTTGCCAAGCTTCCAAAAATTACGAATCTCCAGAAATCTCAGCAAATATTTTTTCACCCAAACTGGATGATACTTTCAGGTAATGATCAGTACACTAAGGCGACTTGGTTCCCCAAATTTCGTTCTTCTATGTTGAAGCGTTCGTTTCCAGTAACAGTTTGAATTTTTAGGTTTCACTGTGTTTTCTCCTATATTGATAGATGTATTTGGAACTCTAAATCCAACACGGTTTGTGCTAGCTTCTTGAAACTTGACACAATAAAGTAGTTTCAAGTTCTATCTCTATGTTTTGTTTCCTCTTGATGTAGCCCTAAGCAGTGACTGGCGAGAAACCCTTTCATGGAAAGGGGTTGCCAGTCTTCCCAAAATTACGAATCTCCGGAAATCTCAGCAAATATTTTTTCACCCAAACTGGATGATACTTTCAGGTAATGATCAGTACACTAAGGCAACTTGGTTCCCCAAATTTCGTTCTTCTATGTTGAAGCCTTCGTTTCCAGTAACAGTTTGAATTTTTAGGTTTCACTCTGTTTTCTCCTATATTGATAGATGTATTTGGAACTCTAAATCCAACACGGTTTGTGCTAGCTTCTTGAAACTTGACACAATAAAGTAGTTTCACGTTCTATCTCTATGTTTTGTTTCCTCTTGATGTAGCCCTAAGCAGTGACTGGCGAGAAACACTTTCATGGAAAGGGGTTGCCAAGCTTCCAAAAATTACGAATCTCCAGAAATCTCAGCAAATATTTTTTCACCCAAACTGGATGATACTTTCAGGTAATGATCAGTACACTAAGGCGACTTGGTTCCCCAAATTTCGTTCTTCTATGTTGAAGCGTTTGTTTCCAGTAACAATTTGAATTTTTAGGTTTCACTGTGTTTTCTCCTATATTGATAGATGTATTTGGAACTCTAAATCCAACACGGTTTGTGCTAGCTTCTTGAAACTTGACACAATAAAGTAGTTTCACGTTCTATCTCTATGTTTTGATTCCTCTTGATGTAGCCCTAAGCAGTGACTGGCGAGAAACACTTTCATGGAAAGGGGTTGCCAGGCTTCCCAAAATTACGAATCTCCAGAAATCTCAGCAAATATTTTTTCACCCAAAATGGATGATACTTTCAGGTAATGATCAGTACACTAACGTGACTTGGTTCCCCAAATTATGTTCTTCTATGTTGAAGCATTCGTTTCCAGTTACAGTTTGAATTTTTAGGTTCCACTCTATTTTCTCCTATATTGATAGATGTATTTGGAACTCTAAATCCATCACGGTTTGTGCTAGCTTCTTGAAACTTGACACAATAAAGTAGTTTCACGTTCTATCTCTATGTTTTGTTTCCTCTTGATGTAGCCCTAAGCAGTGACTGGCGAGAAACACTTTCATGGAAAAGGGTTGCCAAGCTTCCCAAAATTATGAATCTCCAGAAATCTCAGCAAATATTTTTTCACCCAAACTGGATGATACTTTCAGGTAATGATGAATACACTAAGGCGACTTGGTTCCCCAAATTTCGTTCTTCTATGTTGAAGCGTTCGTTTCCAGTTACAGTTTGAATTTTTAGGTTTCACTCTGTTTTCTCCTATATTGATAGATGTATTTGGAACTCTAAATCCAACACGGTTTGTGCTAGCTTCTTGAAACTTGACACAATAAAGTAGTTTCACGTTCTATCTCTATGTTTTGTTTCCTCTTGATGTAGCCGTAAGCAGTGACTGGCGAGAAACACTTTCATGGAAAGGGGTTGCCAAGCTTCCAAAAATTACGAATCTCCAGAAATCTCAGCAAATATTTTTTCACCCAAACTGGATGATATTTTCAGGTAATGATCAGTACACTAAGGCGACTTGGTTCCCCAAATTTCGTTCTTCTATGTTGAAGCGTTCGTTTCCAGTAACAGTTTGAATTTTTAGGTTTCACTCTGTTTTCTCCTATATTGATAGATGTATTTGGAACTCTAAATCCAACACGGTTTGAGCTAGCTTCTTGAAGTTTGACACAGTAAAGGAGTTTCATGTTCTATCTCTATGTTTTGTTTCCTCTTGATGTAGCCCTAAGCAGTGACTGGCGAGAAACACTTTCATGGAAAGGGGTTGCCAAGCTTCCCAAAATTACGAATCTCCAGAAATCTCAGCAAATATTTTTTCACCCAAACTGGATGATACTTTCAGGTAATGATCAGTACACTAAGGCGACTTGGTTCCCCAAATTTCGTTCCTCTATGTAGAAGCGTTCGTTTCTAGTAACAGTTTGAATTTTTAGGTTTCACTCTGTTTTCTCCTATATTGATAGATGTATTTGGAACTCTAAATCCAACACGGTTTGTGCTAGCTTCTTGAAGTTTGACACAATAAAGTAGTTTCACGTTCTATCTCTATGTTTTGTTTCCTCTTGATGTAGCCCTAAGCAGTGACTGGCGAGAAACACTTTCATGGAAAGGGGTTGCCAAGCTTCCCAAAATTACGAATCTCCAGAAATCTCAGCAAATATTTTTTCACCCAAACGGGATGATACTTTCAGATAATGATCAGTACACTAAGGCGACTTGGTTCCCCAAATTTTGTTCTTCTATGTTGAAGCGTTCGTTTCCAGTAACAGTTTGAATTTTTAGGTTTCACTCTGTTTTCTCCTATATTGATAGATGTATTTGGAACTCTAACTCCAACACGGTTTGTGCTAGCTTCTTGAAACTTGACACAATAAAGTAGTTTCACGTTCTAACTCTATGTTTTTTTTCCTCTAGATGTAGCCCTAAGCAGTGACTGGCGAGAAACACTTTCATGGAAAGGGGTTGCCAAGCTTCCCAAAATTACGAATCTCCAGAAATCTCAGCAAATATTTTTTCACCCAAACTGGATGATACTTTCAGGTAATGATCAGTACACTAAGGCGACTTGGTTCCCCAAATTTCGTTCTTCTATGTTGAAGCGTTTGTTTCCAGTTACAGTTTGAAATTTTAGGTTCCACTCTATTTTCTCCTGTATTGATAGATGTATTTGGAACTCTAAATCCAACACGGTTTGTGCTAGCTTCTTGAAACTTGACACAATAATGTAGTTTCACGTTCTATCTCTATGTTTTGTTTCTTCTTGATGTAGCCCTAAGCAGTGACTGGCGAGAAACACTTTCATGGAAAGGGGTTGCCAGGCTTCCCAAAATTACGAATCTCCAGAAATCTCAGCAAATATTTTTTCACCCAAAATGGATGATACTTTCAGGTAATGATCAGTACACTAAGGCAACTTGGTTCCCCAAATTTCGTTCTTCTATGTTGAAGCGTTCGTTTCCAGTAACAGTTTGAATTTTTAGGTTTCACTGTGTTTTCTCCTATATTGATAGATGTATTTGGAACTCTAAATCCAACACGGTTTGTGCTAGCTTCTTGAAACTTGACACAATAAAGTAGTTTCGCGTTCTATCTCTATGCTTTGTTTCCTCTTGATGTAGCCCTAAGCAGTGACTGGCGAGAAACACTTTCATGGAAAGGGGTTGCCAGGCTTCCCAAAATTACGAATCTCCAGAAATCTCAGCAAATATTTTTTTCACCCAAAATGGATGATACTTTCAGGTAATGATCAGTACACTAAGGCGACTTGGTTCCCCAGATTTCGTTCTTCGATGTTGAAGCGTTCGTTTCCAGTAACAGTTTGAATTTTTAGCTTTCACTCTGTTTTCTCCTATATTGATAGATGTATTTGGAACTCTAAATCCAACACGGTTTGTGCTAGCTTCTCGAAACTTAACACAATAAAGTAGTTTCACGTTCTATCTCTATGTTTTGTTTCCTCTTGATGTAGCCCTAAGCAGTGACTGGCGAGAAACACTTTCATGGAAAAGGGTTGCCAAGCTTCCCAAAATTACGAATCTCCAGAAATCTCAGCAAATATTTTTTCACCCAAACTGGATGATACTTTCAGGTAATGATGAATACCCTAAGGCGACTTGGTTCCCCAAATTTCGTTCTTCTATGTTGAAGCGTTCGTTTCCAGTTACAGTTTGAATTTTTAGGTTTCACTCTGTTTTCTCCTATATTGATAGATGTATTTGGAACTCTAACTCCAACACGGTTTGTGCTAGCTTCTTGAAACTTGACACAATAAAGTAGTTTCACGTTCTAACTCTATGTTTTTTTTCCAATAGATGTAGCCCTAAGCAGTGACTGGCGAGAAACACTTTCATGGACAGGGGTTGCCAAGCTTCCCAAAATTACGAATCTCCAGAAATCTCAGCAAATATTTTTTCACCCAAAGTGAATGATACTTTCAGGTAATGATCAGTACACTAAGGCGACTTGGTTCCCCAGATTTCGTTCTTCTATGTTGAAGCGTTCGTTTCCAGTAACAGTTTGAATTTTTAGCTTTCACTCTGTTTTCTCCTATATTGATAGATGTATTTGGAACTCTAAATCCAACACGGTTTGTGCTAGCTTCTCGAAACTTAACACAATAAAGTAGTTTCACGTTCTATCTCTATGTTTTGTTTCCTCTTGATGTAGCCCTAAGCAGTGACTGGCGAGAAACACTTTCATGGAAAAGGGTTGCCAAGCTTCCCAAAATTACGAATCTCCAGAAATCTCAGCAAATATTTTTTCACCCAAACTGGATGATACTTTCAGGTAATGATGAATACACTAAGGCGACTTGGTTCCCCAAATTTCGTTCTTCTATGTTGAAGCGTTCGTTTCCAGTTACAGTTTGAATTTTTAGGTTTCACTCTGTTTTCTCCTATATTGATAGATGTATTTGGAACTCTAAATCCAACACGGTTTGTGCTAGCTTCTTGAAACTTGACACAATAAAGTAGTTTCACGTTCTATCTCTATGTTTTGTTTCCTCTTGATGTAGCCGTAAGCAGTGACTGGCGAGAAACACTTTCATGTAAAGGGGTTGCCAAGCTTCCAAAAATTACGAATCTCCAGAAATCTCAGCAAATATTTTTTCACCCAAACTGGATGATATTTTCAGGTAATGATCAGTACACTAAGGCGACTTGGTTCCCCAAATTTCGTTCTTCTATGTTGAAGCGTTCGTTTCCAGTAACAGTTTGAATTTTTAGGTTTCACTCTGTTTTCTCCTATATTGATAGATGTATTTGGAACTCTAAATCCAACACGGTTTGAGCTAGCTTCTTGAAGTTTGACACAGTAAAGGAGTTTCATGTTCTATCTCTAAGTTTTGTTTCCTCTTGATGTAGCCCTAAGCAGTGACTGGCGAGAAACACTTTCATGGAAAGGGGTTGCCAAGCTTCCCAAAATTACGAATCTCCAGAAATCTCAGCAAATATTTTTTCACCCAAACTGGATGATACTTTCAGGTAATGATCAGTACACTAAGGCGACTTGGTTCCCCAAATTTCGTTCCTCTATGTAGAAGCGTTCGTTTCTAGTAACAGTTTGAATTTTTAGGTTTCACTCTGTTTTCTCCTATATTGATAGATGTATTTGGAACTCTAAATCCAACACGGTTTGTGCTAGCTTCTTGAAGTTTGACACAATAAAGTAGTTTCACGTTCTATCTCTATGTTTTGTTTCCTCTTGATGTAGCCCTAAGCAGTGACTGGCGAGAAACACTTTCATGGAAAGGGGTTGCCAAGCTTCCCAAAATTACGAATCTCCAGAAATCTCAGCAAATATTTTTTCACCCAAACGGGATGATACTTTCAGGTAATGATCAGTACACTAAGGCGACTTGGTTCCCCAAATTTCGTTCTTCTATGTTGAAGCGTTCGTTTCCAGTAACAGTTTGAATTTTTAGGTTTCACTCTGTTTTCTCCTATATTGATAGATGTATTTGGAACTCTAACTCCAACACGGTTTGTGCTAGCTTCTTGAAACTTGACACAATAAAGTAGTTTCACGTTCTAACTCTATGTTTTTTTTCCTCTAGATGTAGCCCTAAGCAGTGACTGGCGAGAAACACTTTCATGGAAAGGGGTTGCCAAGCTTCCCAAAATTACGAATCTCCAGAAATCTCAGCAAATATTTTTTCACCCAAACTGGATGATACTTTCAGGTAATGATCAGTACACTAAGGCGACTTGGTTCCCCAAATTTCGTTCTTCTATGTTGAAGCGTTCGTTTCCAGTTACAGTTTGAAATTTTAGGTTCCACTCTATTTTCTCCTGTATTGATAGATGTATTTGGACCTCTAAATCCAACACGGTTTGTGCTAGCTTCTTGAAACTTGACACAATAATGTAGTTTCACGTTCTATCTCTATGTTTTGTTTCTTCTTGATGTAGCCCTAAGCAGTGACTGGCGAGAAACACTTTCATGGAAAGGGGTTGCCAAGCTTCCCAAAATTACGAATCTCCAGAAATCTCAGCAAATATTTTTTCACCCAAAAGGGATGATACTTTCAGGTAATGATCAGTACACTAAGGCAACTTGATCCCCAAATTTCGTTCCTCTATGTAGAAGCGTTCGTTTCTAGTAACAGTTTGAATTTTTAGGTTTCACTCTGTTTTCTCCTATATTGATAGATGTATTTGGAACTCTAAATCCAACACGGTTTGTGCTAGCTTCTTGAAGTTTGAAACAATAAAGTAGTTTCACGTTCTATCTCTATGTTTTGTTTCCTCTTGATGTAGCCCTAAGCAGTGACTGGCGAGAAACACTTTCATGGAAAGGGGTTGCCAAGCTTCCCAAAATTACGAATCTCCAGAAATCTCAGCAAATATTTTTTCACCCAAACTGGATGATACTTTCAGCTAATGATCAGTACACTAAGGCGACTTGGTTCCCCAAATTTCGTTCTTCTATGTTGAAGCGTTCGTTTCCAGTAACAGTTTGAATTTTTATGTTTCACTCTGTTTTCTCCTATATTGATAGATGTATTTGGAACTCTAAATCCAACACGGTTTTTGCTAGCTTCTTGAAACTTGACACAATAAAGTAGTTTCACATTCTATCTCTATGTTTTGTTTCCTCTTGATGTAGCCCTAAGCAGTGACTGGCGAGAAACACTTTCATGGAAAGGGGTTGCCAAGCTTCCGAAAATTACGAATCTCCAGAAATCTCAGCAAATATTTTTTCACCCAAACTGGATGATACTTTCAGGTAATGATCAGTACACTAAGGCGACTTGGTTCCCCAAATTTCGTTCTTCTATGTTGAAGCGTTCGTTTCCAGTAACAGTTTGAATTTTTAGGTTTCACTCTGTTTTCTCCTATATTGATAGATGTATTTGGAACTCTAAATCCAACACGGTTTGTGCTAGCTTCTTGAAACTTGACACAATAAAGTAGTTTCACGTTCTATCTCTATGTTTTGTTTCCTCTTGATGTAGCCCTAAGCAGTGACTGGCGAGACACCCTTTCATGGAAAGGGGTTGCCAAGCTTCCAAAAATTACGAATCTCCAGAAATCTCAGCAAATATTTTTTCACCCAAACTGGATGATACTTTCAGGTAATGATCAGTACACTAAGGCGACTTGGTTCCCCAAATTTCGTTCTTCTATGTTGAAGCGTTCGTTTCCAGTAACAGTTTGAATTTTTAGGTTTCACTGTGTTTTCTCCTATATTGATAGATGTATTTGGAACTCTAAATCCAACACGGTTTGTGCTAGCTTCTTGAAACTTGACACAATAAAGTAGTTTCACGTTCTATCTCTATGTTTTGTTTCCTCTTGATGTAGCCCTAAGCAGTGACTGGCGAGAAACACTTTCATGGAAAGGGGTTGCCAGGCTTCCCAAAATTACGAATCTCCAGAAATCTCAGCAAATATTTTTTCACCCAAAATGGATGATACTTTCAGGTAATGATCAGTACACTAAGGCAACTTGGTTCCCCAAATTTCGTTCTTCTATTTTGAAGCGTTCGTTTCCAGTAACAGTTTGAATTTTTAGGTTTCACTGTGTTTTCTCCTATATTGATAGATGTATTTGGAACTCTAAATCCAACACGGTTTGTGCTAGCTTCTTGAAACTTGACACAATAAAGTAGTTTCACGTTCTATCTCTATGTTTTGTTTCCTCTTGATGTAGCCCTAAGCAGTGACTGGCGAGAAACACTTTCATGGAAAGGGGTTGCCAGGCTTCCCAAAATTACGAATCTCCAGAAATCTCAGCAAATATTTTTTTCACCCAAAATGGATGATACTTTCAGGTAATGATCAGTACACTAAGGCGACTTGTTTCCCCAGATTTCGTTCTTCTATGTTGAAGCGTTCGTTTCCAGTAACAGTTTGAATTTTTAGCTTTCACTCTGTTTTCTCCTATATTGATAGATGTATTTGGAACTCTAAATCCAACACGGTTTGTGCTAGCTTCTCGAAACTTAACACAATAAAGTAGTTTCACGTTCTATCTCTATGTTTTGTTTCCTCTTGATGTAGCCCTAAGCAGTGACTGGCGAGAAACACTTTCATGGAAAAGGGTTGCCAAGCTTCCCAAAATTACGAATCTCCAGAAATCTCAGCAAATATTTTTTCACCCAAACTGGATGATACTTTCAGGTAATGATGAATACACTAAGGCGACTTGGTTCCCCAAATTTCGTTCTTCTATGTTGAAGCGTTCGTTTCCAGTTACAGTTTGAATTTTTAGGTTTCACTCTGTTTTCTCCTATATTGATAGATGTATTTGGAACTCTAAATCCAACACGGTTTGTGCTAGCTTCTTGAAACTTGACACAATAAAGTAGTTTCACGTTCTATCTCTATGTTTTGTTTCCTCTTGATGTAGCCGTAAGCAGTGACTGGCGAGAAACACTTTCATGGAAAGGGGTTGCCAGGCTTCCCAAAATTACGAATCTCCAGAAATCTCAGCAAATATTATTTCACCCAAACTGGATGATACTTTCAGGTAATGATCAGTACACTAAGGCGACTTGGTTCCCCAGATTTCGTTCTTCTATGTTGAAGCGTTCGTTTCCAGTAACAGTTTGAATTTTTTGGTTTCACTCTGTTTTCTCCTATATTGATAGATGTATTTGGAACTCTAACTCCAACACGGTTTGTGCTAGCTTCTTGAAACTTGACACAATAAAGTAGTTTCACGTTCTAACTCTATGTTTTTTTTCCAATAGATGTAGCCCTAAGCAGTGACTGGCGAGAAACACTTTCATGGAAAGGGGTTGCCAAGCTTCCCAAAATTACGAATCTCCAGAAATCTCAGCAAATATTTTTTCACCCAAAGTGAATGATACTTTCAGGTAATGATCAGTACACGAAGGCGACTTGGTTCCCCAAATTTCGTTCTTCTATGTTGAAGCGTTCGTTTCCAGTAACAGTTTGAATTTTTAGCTTTCACTCTGTTTTCTCCTATATTGATAGATGTATTTGGAACTCTAAATCCAACACGGTTTGTGCTAGCTTCTTGAAACTTGACACAATAAAGTAGTTTCACGTTCTATCTCTATGTTTTGTTTCCTCTTGATGTAGCCCTAAGCAGTGACTGGCGAGAAACACTTTCATGGAAAGGGGTTGCCAAGCTTCCCAAAATTACGAATCTCCAGAAATCTCAGCAAATATTTTTTCACCCAAAAGGGATGATACTTTCAGGTAATGATCAGTACACTAAGGTGACTTGGTTCCCCAAATTTCGTTCTTCTATGTTGAAGCGTTCGTTTCCAGTAACAGTTTGAATTTTTAGGTTTCACTCTGTTTTCTCCTATATTGATAGATGTATTTGGAACTCTAACTCCAACACGGTTTGTGCTAGCTTCTTGAAACTTGACACAATAAAGTAGTTTCACGTTCTAACTCTATGTTTTTTTTCCTCTAGATGTAGCCCTAAGCAGTGACTGGCGAGAAACACTTTCATGGAAAGGGGTTGCCAAGCTTCCCAAAATTACGAATCTCCAGAAATCTCAGCAAATATTTTTTCACCCAAACTGGATGATACTTTCAGGTAATGATCAGTACACTAAGGCGACTTGGTTCCCCAAATTTCGTTCTTCTATGTTGAAGCGTTCGTTTCCAGTTACAGTTTGAAATTTTAGGTTCCACTCTATTTTCTCCTGTATTGATAGATGTATTTGGAACTCTAAATCCAACACGGTTTGTGCTAGCTTCTTGAAACTTGACACAATAAAGTAGTTTCACGTTCTATCTCTAGGTTTTGTTTCCTCTTGATGTAGCCCTAAGCAGTGACTGGCGAGACACACTTTCATGGAAAGGGGTTGCCAAGCTTCCAAAAATTACGAATCTCCAGAAATCTCAGCAAATATTTTTTCACCCAAACTGGATGATACTTTCAGGTAATGATCAGTACACTAAGGCGACTTGGTTCCCCAAATTTCGTTCTTCTATGTTGAAGCGTTCGTTTCCAGTAACAGTTTGAATTTTTAGGTTTCACTGTGTTTTCTCCTATATTGATAGATGTATTTGGAACTCTAAATCCAACACGGTTTGTGCTAGCTTCTTGAAACTTGACACAATAAAGTAGTTTCACGTTCTATCTCTATGTTTTGTTTCCTCTTGATGTAGCCCTAAGCAGTGACTGGCGAGAAACACTTTCATGGAAAGGGGTTGCCAGGCTTCCCAAAATTACGAATCTCCAGAAATCTCAGCAAATATTTTTTCACCCAAAATGGATGATACTTTCAGGTAATGATCAGTACACTAAGGCAACTTGGTTCCCCAAATTTCGTTCTTCTATGTTGAAGCGTTCGTTTCCAGTAACAGTTTGAATTTTTAGGTTTCACTGTGTTTTCTCCTATATTGATAGATGTATTTGGAACTCTAAATCCAACACGGTTTGTGCTAGCTTCTTGAAACTTGACACAATAAAGTAGTTTCACGTTCTATCTCTATGTTTTGTTTCCTCTTGATGTAGCCCTAAGCAGTGACTGGCGAGAAACACTTTCATGGAAAGGGGTTGCCAGGCTTCCCAAAATTACGAATCTCCAGAAATCTCAGCAAATATTTTTTTCACCCAAAATGGATGATACTTTCAGGTAATGATCAGTACACTAAGGCGACTTGGTTCCCCAGATTTCGTTCTTCTATGTTGAAGCGTTCGTTTCCAGTAACAGTTTGAATTTTTAGCATTCACTCTGTTTTCTCCTATATTGATAGATGTATTTGGAACTCTAAATCCAACACGGTTTGTGCTAGCTTCTCGAAACTTAACACAATAAAGTAGTTTCACGTTCTATCTCTATGTTTTGTTTCCTCTTGATGTAGCCCTAAGCAGTGACTGGCGAGAAACACTTTCATGGAAAAGGGTTGCCAAGCTTCCCAAAATTATGAATCTCCAGAAATCTCAGCAAATATTTTTTCACCCAAACTGGATGATACTTTCAGGTAATGATGAATACACTAAGGCGACTTGGTTCCCCAAATTTCGTTCTTCTATGTTGAAGCGTTCGTTTCCAGTTACAGTTTGAATTTTTAGGTTTCACTCTGTTTTCTCCTATATTGATAGATGTATTTGGAACTCTAAATCCAACACGGTTTGTGCTAGCTTCTTGAAACTTGACACAATAAAGTAGTTTCACGTTCTATCTCTATGTTTTGTTTCCTCTTGATGTAGCCGTAAGCAGTGACTGGCGAGAAACACTTTCATGGAAAGGGGTTGCCAAGCTTCCAAAAATTACGAATCTCCAGAAATCTCAGCAAATATTTTTTCACCCAAACTGGATGATATTTTCAGGTAATGATCAGTACACTAAGGCGACTTGGTTCCCCAAATTTCGTTCTTCTATGTTGAAGCGTTCGTTTCCAGTAACAGTTTGAATTTTTAGGTTTCACTCTGTTTTCTCCTATATTGATAGATGTATTTGGAACTCTAAATCCAACACGGTTTGAGCTAGCTTCTTGAAGTTTGACACAGTAAAGGAGTTTCATGTTCTATCTCTATGTTTTGTTTCCTCTTGATGTAGCCCTAAGCAGTGACTGGCGAGAAACACTTTCATGGAAAGGGGTTGCCAAGCTTCCCAAAATTACGAATCTCCAGAAATCTCAGCAAATATTTTTTCACCCAAACTGGATGATACTTTCAGGTAATGATCAGTACACTAAGGCGACTTGGTTCCCCAAATTTCGTTCCTCTATGTAGAAGCGTTCGTTTCTAGTAACAGTTTGAATTTTTAGGTTTCACTCTGTTTTCTCCTATATTGATAGATGTATTTGGAACTCTAAATCCAACACGGTTTGTGCTAGCTTCTTGAAGTTTGACACAATAAAGTAGTTTCACGTTCTATCTCTATGTTTTGTTTCCTCTTGATGTAGCCCTAAGCAGTGACTGGCGAGAAACACTTTCATGGAAAGGGGTTGCCAAGCTTCCCAAAATTACGAATCTCCAGAAATCTCAGCAAATATTTTTTCACCCAAACGGGATGATACTTTCAGATAATGATCAGTACACTAAGGCGACTTGGTTCCCCAAATTTTGTTCTTCTATGTTGAAGCGTTCGTTTCCAGTAACAGTTTGAATTTTTAGGTTTCACTCTGTTTTCTCCTATATTGATAGATGTATTTGGAACTCTAACTCCAACACGGTTTGTGCTAGCTTCTTGAAACTTGACACAATAAAGTAGTTTCACGTTCTAACTCTATGTTTTTTTTCCTCTAGATGTAGCCCTAAGCAGTGACTGGCGAGAAACACTTTCATGGAAAGGGGTTGCCAAGCTTCCCAAAATTACGAATCTCCAGAAATCTCAGCAAATATTTTTTCACCCAAACTGGATGATACTTTCAGGTAATGATCAGTACACTAAGGCGACTTGGTTCCCCAAATTTCGTTCTTCTATGTTGAAGCGTTTGTTTCCAGTTACAGTTTGAAATTTTAGGTTCCACTCTATTTTCTCCTGTATTGATAGATGTATTTGGAACTCTAAATCCAACACGGTTTGTGCTAGCTTCTTGAAACTTGACACAATAATGTAGTTTCACGTTCTATCTCTATGTTTTGTTTCTTCTTGATGTAGCCCTAAGCAGTGACTGGCGAGAAACACTTTCATGGAAAGGGGTTGCCAGGCTTCCCAAAATTACGAATCTCCAGAAATCTCAGCAAATATTTTTTCACCCAAAATGGATGATACTTTCAGGTAATGATCAGTACACTAAGGCAACTTGGTTCCCCAAATTTCGTTCTTCTATGTTGAAGCGTTCGTTTCCAGTAACAGTTTGAATTTTTAGGTTTCACTGTGTTTTCTCCTATATTGATAGATGTATTTGGAACTCTAAATCCAACACGGTTTGTGCTAGCTTCTTGAAACTTGACACAATAAAGTAGTTTCGCGTTCTATCTCTATGCTTTGTTTCCTCTTGATGTAGCCCTAAGCAGTGACTGGCGAGAAACACTTTCATGGAAAGGGGTTGCCAGGCTTCCCAAAATTACGAATCTCCAGAAATCTCAGCAAATATTTTTTTCACCCAAAATGGATGATACTTTCAGGTAATGATCAGTACACTAAGGCGACTTGGTTCCCCAGATTTCGTTCTTCGATGTTGAAGCGTTCGTTTCCAGTAACAGTTTGAATTTTTAGCTTTCACTCTGTTTTCTCCTATATTGATAGATGTATTTGGAACTCTAAATCCAACACGGTTTGTGCTAGCTTCTCGAAACTTAACACAATAAAGTAGTTTCACGTTCTATCTCTATGTTTTGTTTCCTCTTGATGTAGCCCTAAGCAGTGACTGGCGAGAAACACTTTCATGGAAAAGGGTTGCCAAGCTTCCCAAAATTACGAATCTCCAGAAATCTCAGCAAATATTTTTTCACCCAAACTGGATGATACTTTCAGGTAATGATGAATACCCTAAGGCGACTTGGTTCCCCAAATTTCGTTCTTCTATGTTGAAGCGTTCGTTTCCAGTTACAGTTTGAATTTTTAGGTTTCACTCTGTTTTCTCCTATATTGATAGATGTATTTGGAACTCTAACTCCAACACGGTTTGTGCTAGCTTCTTGAAACTTGACACAATAAAGTAGTTTCACGTTCTAACTCTATGTTTTTTTTCCAATAGATGTAGCCCTAAGCAGTGACTGGCGAGAAACACTTTCATGGACAGGGGTTGCCAAGCTTCCCAAAATTACGAATCTCCAGAAATCTCAGCAAATATTTTTTCACCCAAAGTGAATGATACTTTCAGGTAATGATCAGTACACTAAGGCGACTTGGTTCCCCAGATTTCGTTCTTCTATGTTGAAGCGTTCGTTTCCAGTAACAGTTTGAATTTTTAGCTTTCACTCTGTTTTCTCCTATATTGATAGATGTATTTGGAACTCTAAATCCAACACGGTTTGTGCTAGCTTCTCGAAACTTAACACAATAAAGTAGTTTCACGTTCTATCTCTATGTTTTGTTTCCTCTTGATGTAGCCCTAAGCAGTGACTGGCGAGAAACACTTTCATGGAAAAGGGTTGCCAAGCTTCCCAAAATTACGAATCTCCAGAAATCTCAGCAAATATTTTTTCACCCAAACTGGATGATACTTTCAGGTAATGATGAATACACTAAGGCGACTTGGTTCCCCAAATTTCGTTCTTCTATGTTGAAGCGTTCGTTTCCAGTTACAGTTTGAATTTTTAGGTTTCACTCTGTTTTCTCCTATATTGATAGATGTATTTGGAACTCTAAATCCAACACGGTTTGTGCTAGCTTCTTGAAACTTGACACAATAAAGTAGTTTCACGTTCTATCTCTATGTTTTGTTTCCTCTTGATGTAGCCGTAAGCAGTGACTGGCGAGAAACACTTTCATGTAAAGGGGTTGCCAAGCTTCCAAAAATTACGAATCTCCAGAAATCTCAGCAAATATTTTTTCACCCAAACTGGATGATATTTTCAGGTAATGATCAGTACACTAAGGCGACTTGGTTCCCCAAATTTCGTTCTTCTATGTTGAAGCGTTCGTTTCCAGTAACAGTTTGAATTTTTAGGTTTCACTCTGTTTTCTCCTATATTGATAGATGTATTTGGAACTCTAAATCCAACACGGTTTGAGCTAGCTTCTTGAAGTTTGACACAGTAAAGGAGTTTCATGTTCTATCTCTAAGTTTTGTTTCCTCTTGATGTAGCCCTAAGCAGTGACTGGCGAGAAACACTTTCATGGAAAGGGGTTGCCAAGCTTCCCAAAATTACGAATCTCCAGAAATCTCAGCAAATATTTTTTCACCCAAACTGGATGATACTTTCAGGTAATGATCAGTACACTAAGGCGACTTGGTTCCCCAAATTTCGTTCCTCTATGTAGAAGCGTTCGTTTCTAGTAACAGTTTGAATTTTTAGGTTTCACTCTGTTTTCTCCTATATTGATAGATGTATTTGGAACTCTAAATCCAACACGGTTTGTGCTAGCTTCTTGAAGTTTGACACAATAAAGTAGTTTCACGTTCTATCTCTATGTTTTGTTTCCTCTTGATGTAGCCCTAAGCAGTGACTGGCGAGAAACACTTTCATGGAAAGGGGTTGCCAAGCTTCCCAAAATTACGAATCTCCAGAAATCTCAGCAAATATTTTTTCACCCAAACGGGATGATACTTTCAGGTAATGATCAGTACACTAAGGCGACTTGGTTCCCCAAATTTCGTTCTTCTATGTTGAAGCGTTCGTTTCCAGTAACAGTTTGAATTTTTAGGTTTCACTCTGTTTTCTCCTATATTGATAGATGTATTTGGAACTCTAACTCCAACACGGTTTGTGCTAGCTTCTTGAAACTTGACACAATAAAGTAGTTTCACGTTCTAACTCTATGTTTTTTTTCCTCTAGATGTAGCCCTAAGCAGTGACTGGCGAGAAACACTTTCATGGAAAGGGGTTGCCAAGCTTCCCAAAATTACGAATCTCCAGAAATCTCAGCAAATATTTTTTCACCCAAACTGGATGATACTTTCAGGTAATGATCAGTACACTAAGGCGACTTGGTTCCCCAAATTTCGTTCTTCTATGTTGAAGCGTTCGTTTCCAGTTACAGTTTGAAATTTTAGGTTCCACTCTATTTTCTCCTGTATTGATAGATGTATTTGGACCTCTAAATCCAACACGGTTTGTGCTAGCTTCTTGAAACTTGACACAATAATGTAGTTTCACGTTCTATCTCTATGTTTTGTTTCTTCTTGATGTAGCCCTAAGCAGTGACTGGCGAGAAACACTTTCATGGAAAGGGGTTGCCAAGCTTCCCAAAATTACGAATCTCCAGAAATCTCAGCAAATATTTTTTCACCCAAAAGGGATGATACTTTCAGGTAATGATCAGTACACTAAGGCAACTTGATCCCCAATTTTCGTTCCTCTATGTAGAAGCGTTCGTTTCTAGTAACAGTTTGAATTTTTAGGTTTCACTCTGTTTTCTCCTATATTGATAGATGTATTTGGAACTCTAAATCCAACACGGTTTGTGCTAGCTTCTTGAAGTTTGAAACAATAAAGTAGTTTCACGTTCTATCTCTATGTTTTGTTTCCTCTTGATGTAGCCCTAAGCAGTGACTGGCGAGAAACACTTTCATGGAAAGGGGTTGCCAAGCTTCCCAAAATTACGAATCTCCAGAAATCTCAGCAAATATTTTTTCACCCAAACTGGATGATACTTTCAGCTAATGATCAGTACACTAAGGCGACTTGGTTCCCCAAATTTCGTTCTTCTATGTTGAAGCGTTCGTTTCCAGTAACAGTTTGAATTTTTATGTTTCACTCTGTTTTCTCCTATATTGATAGATGTATTTGGAACTCTAAATCCAACACGGTTTTTGCTAGCTTCTTGAAACTTGACACAATAAAGTAGTTTCACATTCTATCTCTATGTTTTGTTTCCTCTTGATGTAGCCCTAAGCAGTGACTGGCGAGAAACACTTTCATGGAAAGGGGTTGCCAAGCTTCCGAAAATTACGAATCTCCAGAAATCTCAGCAAATATTTTTTCACCCAAACTGGATGATACTTTCAGGTAATGATCAGTACACTAAGGCGACTTGGTTCCCCAAATTTCGTTCTTCTATGTTGAAGCGTTCGTTTCCAGTAACAGTTTGAATTTTTAGGTTTCACTCTGTTTTCTCCTATATTGATAGATGTATTTGGAACTCTAAATCCAACACGGTTTGTGCTAGCTTCTTGAAACTTGACACAATAAAGTAGTTTCACGTTCTATCTCTATGTTTTGTTTCCTCTTGATGTAGCCCTAAGCAGTGACTGGCGAGACACCCTTTCATGGAAAGGGGTTGCCAAGCTTCCAAAAATTACGAATCTCCAGAAATCTCAGCAAATATTTTTTCACCCAAACTGGATGATACTTTCAGGTAATGATCAGTACACTAAGGCGACTTGGTTCCCCAAATTTCGTTCTTCTATGTTGAAGCGTTCGTTTCCAGTAACAGTTTGAATTTTTAGGTTTCACTGTGTTTTCTCCTATATTGATAGATGTATTTGGAACTCTAAATCCAACACGGTTTGTGCTAGCTTCTTGAAACTTGACACAATAAAGTAGTTTCACGTTCTATCTCTATGTTTTGTTTCCTCTTGATGTAGCCCTAAGCAGTGACTGGCGAGAAACACTTTCATGGAAAGGGGTTGCCAGGCTTCCCAAAATTACGAATCTCCAGAAATCTCAGCAAATATTTTTTCACCCAAAATGGATGATACTTTCAGGTAATGATCAGTACACTAAGGCAACTTGGTTCCCCAAATTTCGTTCTTCTATTTTGAAGCGTTCGTTTCCAGTAACAGTTTGAATTTTTAGGTTTCACTGTGTTTTCTCCTATATTGATAGATGTATTTGGAACTCTAAATCCAACACGGTTTGTGCTAGCTTCTTGAAACTTGACACAATAAAGTAGTTTCACGTTCTATCTCTATGTTTTGTTTCCTCTTGATGTAGCCCTAAGCAGTGACTGGCGAGAAACACTTTCATGGAAAGGGGTTGCCAGGCTTCCCAAAATTACGAATCTCCAGAAATCTCAGCAAATATTTTTTTCACCCAAAATGGATGATACTTTCAGGTAATGATCAGTACACTAAGGCGACTTGTTTCCCCAGATTTCGTTCTTCTATGTTGAAGCGTTCGTTTCCAGTAACAGTTTGAATTTTTAGCTTTCACTCTGTTTTCTCCTATATTGATAGATGTATTTGGAACTCTAAATCCAACACGGTTTGTGCTAGCTTCTCGAAACTTAACACAATAAAGTAGTTTCACGTTCTATCTCTATGTTTTGTTTCCTCTTGATGTAGCCCTAAGCAGTGACTGGCGAGAAACACTTTCATGGAAAAGGGTTGCCAAGCTTCCCAAAATTACGAATCTCCAGAAATCTCAGCAAATATTTTTTCACCCAAACTGGATGATACTTTCAGGTAATGATGAATACACTAAGGCGACTTGGTTCCCCAAATTTCGTTCTTCTATGTTGAAGCGTTCGTTTCCAGTTACAGTTTGAATTTTTAGGTTTCACTCTGTTTTCTCCTATATTGATAGATGTATTTGGAACTCTAAATCCAACACGGTTTGTGCTAGCTTCTTGAAACTTGACACAATAAAGTAGTTTCACGTTCTATCTCTATGTTTTGTTTCCTCTTGATGTAGCCGTAAGCAGTGACTGGCGAGAAACACTTTCATGGAAAGGGGTTGCCAGGCTTCCCAAAATTACGAATCTCCAGAAATCTCAGCAAATATTATTTCACCCAAACTGGATGATACTTTCAGGTAATGATCAGTACACTAAGGCGACTTGGTTCCCCAGATTTCGTTCTTCTATGTTGAAGCGTTCGTTTCCAGTAACAGTTTGAATTTTTTGGTTTCACTCTGTTTTCTCCTATATTGATAGATGTATTTGGAACTCTAACTCCAACACGGTTTGTGCTAGCTTCTTGAAACTTGACACAATAAAGTAGTTTCACGTTCTAACTCTATGTTTTTTTTCCAATAGATGTAGCCCTAAGCAGTGACTGGCGAGAAACACTTTCATGGAAAGGGGTTGCCAAGCTTCCAAAAATTACGAATCTCCAGAAATCTCAGCAAATATTTTTTCACCCAAACTGGATGATACTTTCAGGTAATGATCAGTACACGAAGGCGACTTGGTTCCCCAAATTTCGTTCTTCTATGTTGAAGCGTTCGTTTCCAGTAACAGTTTGAATTTTTAGCTTTCACTCTGTTTTCTCCTATATTGATAGATGTATTTGGAACTCTAAATCCAACACGGTTTGTGCTAGCTTCTTGAAACTTGACACAATAAAGTAGTTTCACGTTCTATCTCTATGTTTTTTTTCCTCTTGATGTAGCCCTAAGCAGTGACTGGCGAGAAACACTTTCATGGAAAGGGGTTGCCAAGCTTCCCAAAATTATGAATCTCCAGAAATCTCAGCAAATATTTTTTCACCCAAACGGGATGATACTTTCAGGTAATGATCAGTACACTAAGGCGACTTGGTTCCCCAAATTTCGTTCTTCTATGTTGAAGCGTTCGTTTCCAGTAACAGTTTGAATTTTTAGGTTTCACTCTGTTTTCTCCTATATTGATAGATGTATTTGGAACTCTAACTCCAACACGGTTTGTGCTAGCTTCTTGAAACTTGACACAATAAAGTAGTTTCACGTTCTAACTCTATGTTTTTTTCCTCTAGATGTAGCCCTAAGCAGTGACTGGCGAGAAACACTTTCATGGAAAGGGGTTGCCAAGCTTCCCAAAATTACGAATCTCCAGAAATCTCAGCAAATATTTTTTCACCCAAACTGGATGATACTTTCAGGTAATGATCAGTACACTAAGGCGACTTGGTTCCCCAAATTTCGTTCTTCTATGTTGAAGCGTTCGTTTCCAGTTACAGTTTGAAATTTTAGGTTCCACTCTATTTTCTCCTGTATTGATAGATGTATTTGGAACTCTAAATCCAACACGGTTTGTGCTAGCTTCTTGAAACTTGACACAATAATGTAGTTTCACGTTCTATCTCTATGTTTTGTTTCTTCTTGATGTAGCCCTAAGCAGTGACTGGCGAGAAACACTTTCATGGAAAGGGGTTGCCAAGCTTCCAAAAATTACGAATCTCCAGAAATCTCAGCAAATATTTTTTCACCCAAACTGGATGATACTTTCAGGTAATGATCAGTACACTAAGGCGACTTGGTTCCCCAAATTTCGTTCTTCTATGTTGAAGCGTTCGTTTCCAGTTACAGTTTGAATTTTTAGGTTTCACTGTGTTTTCTCCTATATTGATAGATGTATTTGGAACTCTAACACCAACACGGTTTGTGCTAGCTTCTTGAAACTTGACACAATAAAGTAGTTTCACGTTCTATCTCTATGTTTTGTTTCCTCTTGATGTAGCCGTAAGCAGTGACTGGCGAGAAACACTTTCATGGAAAGGGGTTGCCAGGCTTCCCAAAATTACGAATCTCCAGAAATCTCAGCAAATATTTTTTCACCCAAAATGGATGATACTTTCAGGTAATGATCAGTACACTAAGGCGACTTGGTTCCCCAAATTTCGTTCTTCTATGTTGAAGCGTTCGTTTCCAGTAACAGTTTGAATTTTTAGCTTTCACTCTGTTTTCTCCTATATTGATAGATGTATTTGGAACTCTAAATCCAACATGGTTTGTGCTAGCTTCTTGAAACTTGACACAATAAAGTAGTTTCACGTTCTATCTCTAGGTTTTTTTTCCTCTTGATGTAGCCCTAAGCAGTGACTGGCGAGAAACACTTTCATGGAAAGGGGTTGCCAAGCTTCCCAAAATTATGAATCTCCAGAAATCTCAGCAAATATTTTTTCACCCAAACGGGATGATACTTTCAGGTAATGATCAGTACACTAAGGCGACTTGGTTCCCCAAATTTCGTTCTTCTATGTTGAAGCGTTCGTTTCCAGTAACAGTTTGAATTTTTAGGTTTCACTCTGTTTTCTCCTATATTGATAGATGTATTTGGAACTCTAAATCCAACCGGTTTGTGCTAGCTTCTTGAAACTTGACACAATAAAGTAGTTTCACGTTCTAACTCTATGTTTTTTTTCCTCTAGATGTAGCCCTAAGCAGTGACTGGCGAGAAACACTTTCATGGAAAGGGGTTGCCAAGCTTCCCAAAATTACGAATCTCCAGAAATCTCAGCAAATATTTTTTCACCCAAACTGGATGATACTTTCAGGTAATGATCAGTACACTAAGGCGACTTGGTTCCCCAAATTTCGTTCTTCTATGTTGAAGCGTTCGTTTCCAGTTACAGTTTGAAATTTTAGGTTCCACTCTATTTTCTCCTGTATTGATAGATGTATTTGGAACTCTAAATCCAACACGGTTTGTGCTAGCTTCTTGAAACTTGACACAATAATGTAGTTTCACGTTCTATCTCTATGTTTTGTTTCTTCTTGATGTAGCCCTAAGCAGTGACTGGCGAGAAACACTTTCATGGAAAGGGGTTGCCAAGCTTCCCAAAATTACGAATCTCCAGAAATCTCAGCAAATATTTTTTCACCCAAAAGGGATGATACTTTCAGGTAATGATCAGTACACTAAGGCAACTTGGTTCCCCAAATTTCGTTCCTCTATGTAGAAGCGTTCGTTTCTAGTAACAGTTTGAATTTTTAGGTTTCACTCTGTTTTCTCCTATATTGATAGATGTATTTGGAACTCTAAATCCAACACGGTTTGTGCTAGCTTCTTGAAGTTTGAAACAATAAAGTAGTTTCACGTTCTATCTCTATGTTTTGTTTCCTCTTGATGTAGCCCTAAGCAGTGACTGGCGAGAAACACTTTCATGGAAAGGGGTTGCCAAGCTTCCCAAAGTTACGAATCTCCAGAAATCTCAGCAAATATTTTTTCACCCAAACTGGATGATACTTTCAGGTAATGATCAGTACACTAAGGCGACTTGGTTCCCCAAATTTCGTTCTTCTATGTTGAAGCGTTCGTTTCCAGTAACAGTTTGAATTTTTAGGTTTCACTCTGTTTTCTCCTATATTGATAGATGTATTTGGAACTCTAAATCCAACACGGTTTGAGCTAGCTTCTTGAAGTTTGACACAGTAAAGGAGTTTCATGTTCTATCTCTATGTTTTGTTTCCTCTTGATGTAGCCCTAAGCAGTGACTGGCGAGAAACACTTTCATGGAAAGGGGTTGCCAAGCTTCCAAAAATTACGAATCTCCAGAAATCTCAGCAAATATTTTTTCACCCAAACTGGATGATACTTTCAGGTAATGATCAGTACACTAAGGCGACTTGGTTCCCCAAATTTCGTTCTTCTATGTTGAAGCGTTCGTTTCCAGTAACAGTTTGAATTTTTAGGTTTCACTCTGTTTTCTCCTATATTGATAGATGTATTTGGAACTCTAAATCCAACACGGTTTGTGCTAGCTTCTTGAAACTTGACACAATAAAGTAGTTTCACGTTCTATCTCTATGTTTTGTTTCCTCTTGATGTAGCCCTAAGCAGTGACTGGCGAGACACACTTTCATGGAAAGGGGTTGCCAAGCTTCCAAAAATTACGAATCTCCAGAAATCTCAGCAAATATTTTTTCACCCAAACTGGATGATACTTTCAGGTAATGATCAGTACACTAAGGCGACTTGGTTCCCCAAATTTCGTTCTTCTATGTTGAAGCGTTCGTTTCCAGTTACAGTTTGAAATTGTAGGTTCCACTCTATTTTCTCCTGTATTGATAGATGTATTTGGAACTCTAAATCCAACACGGTTTGTGCTAGCTTCTTGAAACTTGACACAATAAAGTAGTTTCACGTTCTATCTCTATGTTTTGTTTCCTCTTGAGGTAGCCCTAAGCAGTGACTGGCGAGAAACACTTTCATGGAAAGGGGTTGCCAGGCTTCCCAAAATTACGAATCTCCAGAAATCTCAGCAAATATTTTTTCACCCAAAAAGGATGATACTTTCAGGTAATGATCAGTACACTAAGGCGACTTGGTTCCCCAAATTTCGTTCTTCTATGTTGAAGCGTTTGTTTCCAGTAACAGTTTGAATTTTTAGGTTTCACTCTGTTTTCTCCTATATTGATAGATATATTTGGAACTCTAAATCCAACACGGTTTGTGCTAGCTTCTTGAAACTTGACAAAATAAAGTAGTTTCACGTTCTATCTCTATGTTTTGTTTCCTCTTGATGTAGCCCTAAGTAGTGACTGGCGAGAAACACTTTCATGGAAAGGGGTTGCCAGGCTTCCCAAAATTACGAATCTCCAGAAATCTCAGCAAATATTTTTTCACCCAAACAGGATGATACATTCAGGTAATGATCAGTACACTAAGGCAACTTGGTTCCCCAAATTTCGATCTTCTATATTGAAGCGTTCGTTTCCAGTAACAGTTTGAATTTTTAGTTTTCACTCTGTTTTCTCCTATATTGATAGATGTATTTGGAACTCTAAATCCAACACGGTTTGTGCTAGCTTTTTGAAACTTGACACAATAAAGTAGTTTCATGTTCTATCTCTATGTTTTCTTTCCTCTTGATGTAGCCCTAAGCAGTGACTGGCGAGAAACACTTTCATGGAAAGGGGTTGCCAAGCTTACCAAAATTACGAATCTCCAGAAATCTCAGCAAATATTTTTTCACCCAAACTGGATGATACTTTCAGGTAATGATCAGTACACTAATGCGACTTGGTTCCCCAAATTTCGTCTTCATGTTGAAGCGTTCGTTTCCAGTGACAGTTTGAAATTTTAGGTTTCACTCTGTTTTCTCCTATATTGATAGATGTATTTGGAACTCTAACTCCAACACGGTTTGTGCTAGCTTCTTGAAACTTGACACAATAAAGTAGTTTCACGTTGTATCTCTACGTTTTGTTTCCTCTTGATGTAGCCCTAAGCAGTGACTGGCGAGAAACACTTTCATGGAAAGGGGTTGCCAAGCTTCCAAAAATTACGAATCTCCAGAAATCTCAGCAAATATTTTTTCACCCAAACTGGATGATACTTTCAGGTAATGATAAGTACACTAAGGCGACTTGGTTTTCCAAATTTCGTTCTTCTATGTTGAAGCGTTCGTTTCCAGTAACAGTTTGAATTTTTAGGTTTCACTCTGTTTTCTCCTATTTTGATAGATATATTTGGAACTCTAAATCCAACACGGTTTGTGCTAGCTTCTTGAAACTTGACAAAATAAAGTAGTTTCACGTTCTATCTCTATGTTTTGTTTCCTCTTGATGTAGCCCTAAGCAGTGACTGGCGAGAAACACTTTCATGGAAAGGGGTTGCCAGGCTTCCCAAAATTACGAATCTCCAGAAATCTCAGCAAATATTTTTTCACCCAAACA
Organism: Spermophilus citellus; assembly: GCF_964194105.1. NCBI lineage: Eukaryota > Metazoa > Chordata > Mammalia > Rodentia > Sciuridae > Spermophilus > Spermophilus citellus. Next base: position 15,494,759 of record NC_138196.1, on the reverse strand, counting down.
GGATGATACATTCAGGTAATGATCAGTACACTAAGGCAACTTGGTTCCCCAAATTTCGATCTTCTATGTTGAAGCGTTCGTTTCCAGTAACAGTTTGAATTTTTAGGTTTACTCTGTTTTCTCCTATATTGATAGATGTATTTGGAACTCTAAATCCAACACGGTTTGTGCTAGCTTCTTGAAACTAGACACAATAAAGTAGTTCCATGTTCTATCTCTATGTTTTGTTTCCTCTTGATGTAGCCCTAAGCAGTGACTGGCGAGAAACACTTTCATGGAAAGGTGTTGCCAAGCTTCCCAAACTTACGAATCTCCAGAAATCTCAGCAAATATTTTTTCACCCAAACTGGATGATACTTTCAGGTAATGATCAGTACACTAAGGCGACTTGGTTCCCCAAATTTCGTTCTTCTATGTTGAAGCGTTCGTTTCCAGTAACAGTTTGAATTTTTAGGTTTCACTGTGTTTTCTCCTATATTGATAGATGTATTTGGAACTCTAAATCCAACACGGTTTGTGCTAGCTTCTTGAAACTTGACACAATAAAGTAGTTTCACGTTCCATCTCTATGTTTTGTTTCCACTTGATGTAGCCCTAAGCAGTGACTGGCGAGAAACACTTTCATGGAAAGGGGTTGCCAGGCTTCCAAAAATTACGAATCTCCAGAAATCTCAGCAAATATTTTTTCACCCAAAATGGATGATACTTTCAGGTAATGATCAGTATACTAAGGCGACTTGGTTCCCCAAATTTCGTTCTTCTATGTTGAAGCGTTCGTTTCCAGTAAAAGTTTGAATTTTTAGGTTTCACTCTGTTTTCTCCTATATTGATAGATGTATTTGGAACTCTAAATCCAACACGGTTTGTGCTAGCTTCTTGAAACTTGACACAATAAAGTAGTTTCATGTTCTATCTCTATGTTTTGTTTCCTCTTGATGTAGCCCTAAGCAGTGACTGGCGAGAAACACTTTCATGGAAAGGTGTTGCCAAGCTTCCCAAAATTACGAATCTCCAGAAATCTCAGCAAATATTTTTTCACCCAAACTGGATGATACTTTCAGGTAATGATCAGTACACTAAGGCGACTTGGTTCCCCAAATTTCGTTCTTCTATGTTGAAGCGTTCGTTTCCAGTAACAGTTTGAATTTTTAGGTTTCACTGTGTTTTCTCCTATATTGATAGATGTATTTGGAACTCTAAATCCAACACGGTTTGTGCTAGCTTCTTGAAACTTGACACAATAAAGTAGTTTCACGTTCCATCTCTATGTTTTGTTTCCACTTGATGTAGCCCTAAGCAGTGACTGGCGAGAAACACTTTCATGGAAAGGGGTTGCCAGGCTTCCAAAAATTACGAATCTCCAGAAATCTCAGCAAATATTTTTTCACCCAAAATGGATGATACTTTCAGGTAATGATCAGTACACTAAGGCGACTTGGTTCCCCAAATTTCGTTCTTCTATGTTGAAGCGTTCGTTTCCAGTAAAAGTTTGAATTTTTAGGTTTCACTCTGTTTTCTCCTATATTGATAGATGTATTTGGAACTCTAAATCCAACACGGTTTGTGCTAGCTTCTTGAGACTTGACAAAATAAAGTAGTTTCACGTTCTATCTCTATGTTTTGTTTCCTCTTGATGTAGCCCTAAGCAGTGACTGGCGAGAAACACTTTCATGGAAAGGGGTTGCCAGGCTTCCCAAAATTACGAATCTCCAGAAATCTCAGCAAATATTTTTTCACCCAAACTGGATGATACATTCAGGTAATGATCAGTACACTAAGGCAACTTGGTTCCCGAAATTTCGATCTTCTATGTTGAAGCGTTCGTTTCCAGTAACAGTTTGAATTTTTAGGTTTCACTCTGTTTTCTCCTATATTGATAGATGTATTTGGAACTCTAAATCCAACACGGTTTGTGCTAGCTTCTTGAAACTTGACACAATAAAGTAGTTTCATGTTCTATCTCTATGTTTTGTTTCCTCTTGATGTAGCCCTAAGCAGTGACTGGCGAGAAACACTTTCATGGAAAGGTGTTGCCAAGCTTCCCAAAATTACGAATCTCCAGAAATCTCAGCAAATATTTTTTCACCCAAACTGGATGATACTTTCAGGTAATGATGAATACACTAAGGTGACTTGGTTCCCCAAATTTCGTTCTTCTATGTTGAAGCGTTCGTTTCCAGTAACAGTTTGAATTTTTAGGTTTCACTCTGTTTTCTCCTATATTGATAGATATATTTGGAACTCTAAATCCAACACGGTTTGTGCTAGCTTCTTGAAACTTGACAAAATAAAGTAGTTTCACGTTCTATCTCTATGTTTTGTTTCCTCTTGATGTAGCCCTAAGCAGTGACTGGCGAGAAACACTTTCATGGAAAGGGGTTGCCAGGCTTCCCAAAATTACGAATCTCCAGAAATCTCAGCAAATATTTTTTCACCCAAACAGGATGATACATTCAGGTAATGATCTGTACACTAAGGCAACTTGGTTCCCCAAATTTCGATATTCTATGTTGAAGCGTTCGTTTCCAGTAACAGTTTGAATTTTTAGGTTTCACTCTGTTTTCTCCTATATTGATAGATGTATTTGGAACTCTAAATCCAACACGGTTTGTGCTAGCTTTTTGAAACTTGACACAATAAAGTAGTTTCACGTTCTATCTCTATGTTTTGTTTCCTCTTGATGTAGCCCTAAGCAGTGACTGGCGAGAAACACTTTCATGGAAAGGGGTTGCCAAGCTTCCCAAAATTACGAATCTCCAGAAATCTCAGCAAATATTTTTTCACCGAAACTGGATGATACTTTCAGGTAATGATCAGTACACTAAGGCGACTTGGTTCCCCAAATTTCGTTCTTCATGTTGAAGCGTTCGTTTCCAGTGACAGTTTGAAATTTTAGGTTTCACTCTGTTTTCTCCTATATTGATAGATGTATTTGGAACTCTAAATCCAACACGGTTTGTGCTAGCTTCTTGAAACTTGACACAATAAAGTAGTTTCATGTTCTATCTCTATGTTTTGTTTCCTCTTGATGTAGCCCTAAGCAGTGACTGGCGAGAAACACTTTCATGGAAAGGTGTTGCCAAGCTTCCCAAAATTACGAATCTCCAGAAATCTCAGCAAATATTTTTTCACCCAAACTGGATGATACTTTAAGGTAATGATCAGTACACTAAGGCGACTTGGTTCCCCAAATTTTGTTCTTCTATGTTGAAGCGTTCGTTTCCAGTAACAGTTTGAATTTTTAGGTTTCACTGTGTTTTCTCCTATATTGATAGATGTATTTGGAACTCTAAATCCAACACGGTTTGTGCTAGCTTCTTGAAACTTGACACAATAAAGTAGTTTCACGTTCCATCTCTATGTTTTGTTTCCACTTGATGTAGCCCTAAGCAGTGACTGGCGAGAAACACTTTCATGGAAAGGGGTTGCCAGGCTTCCAAAAATTACGAATCTCCAGAAATCTCAGCAAATATTTTTTCACCCAAAATGGATGATACTTTCAGGTAATGATCAGTACACTAAGGCGACTTGGTTCCCCAAATTTCGTTCTTCTATGTTGAAGCGTTCGTTTCCACTAACAGTTTGAATTTTTAGGTTTCACTCTGTTTTCTCCTATATTGATAGATGTATTTGGAACTCTAAATCCAACACGGTTTGTGCTAGCTTCTTGAAACTTGACACAATAAAGTAGTTTCATGTTCTATCTCTATGTTTTGTTTCCTCTTGATGTAGCCCTAAGCAGTGACTGGCGAGAAACACTTTCATGGAAAGGTGTTGCCAAGCTTCCCAAAATTATGAATCTCCAGAAATCTCAGCAAATATTTTTTCACCCAAACTGGATGATACTTTCAGGTAATGATCAGTACACTAAGGCAACTTGGTTCCCCAAATTTCGTTCTTCTATGTTGAAGCGTTCATTTCCAGTAACAGTTTGAATTTTTAGGTTTCACTCTGTTTTCTCCTATATTGATAGATATATTTGGAACTCTAAATCCAACACGGTTTGTGCTAGCTTCTTGAAACTTGACAAAATAAAGTAGTTTCACGTTCTATCTCTATGTTTTGTTTCCTCTTGATGTAGCCCTAAGCAGTGACTGGCGAGAAACACTTTCATGGAAAGGGGTTGCCAGGCTTCCCAAAATTACGAATCTCCAGAAATCTCAGCAAATATTTTTTCACCCAAACAGGATGATACATTCAGGTAATGATCAGTACACTAAGGCAACTTGGTTCCCCAAATTTCGATATTCTATGTTGAAGCGTTCGTTTCCAGTAACAGTTTGAATTTTTAGGTTTCACTCTGTTTTCTCCTATATTGATAGATGTATTTGGAACTCTAAATCCAACACGGTTTGTGCTAGCTTTTTGAAACTTGACACAATAAAGTAGTTTCACGTTCTATCTCTATGTTTTGTTTCCTCTTGATGTAGCCCTAAGCAGTGACTGGCGAGAAACACTTTCATGGAAAGGGGTTGCCAAGCTTCCCAAAATTACGAATCTCCAGAAATCTCAGCAAATATTTTTTCACCCAAACTGGATGATACTTTCAGGTAATGATCAGTACACTAAGGCGACTTGGTTCCCCAAATTTCGTTCTTCATGTTGAAGCGTTCGTTTCCAGTGACAGTTTGAAATTTTAGGTTTCACTCTGTTTTCTCCTATATTGATAGATGTATTTGGAACTCTAACTCCAACACGGTTTGTGCTAGCTTCTTGAAACTTGACACAATAAAGTAGTTTCACGTTGTATCTCTATGTTTTGTTTCCTCTTGATGTAGCCCTAAGCAGTGACTGGCGAGAAACACTTTCATGGAAAGGGGTTGCCGAGCTTCCAAAAATTACGAATCTCCAGAAATCTCAGCAAATATTTTTTCACCCAAACTGGATGATACTTTCAGGTAATGATCAGTTCACTAAGGCAACTTGGTTCCCGAAATTTCGTTCTTCTATGTTGAAGCGTTCGTTTCCAGTAACAGTTTGAATTTTTAGGTTTCACTCTGTTTGCTCCTATATTGATAGATGTATTTGGAACTCTAAATCCAACACGGTTTGTGCTAGCTTCTTGAATCTTGACACAATAAAGTAGTTTCACGTTCTAACTCTATGTTTTGTTTCCTCTTGATGTAGCCCTAAGCAGTGACTGGCGAGAAACACTTTCATGGAAAGGTTTTGCCAGGCTTCCCAAAATTACGAATCTCCAGAAATCTCAGCAAATATTTTTTCACCCAAACTGGATGATACATTCAGGTAATGATCAGTACACTAAGGCAACTTGGTTCCCGAAATTTCAATCTTCTATGTTGAAGCGTTCGTTTCCAGTAACAGTTTGAATTTTTAGGTTTCACTCTGTTTTCTCCTATATTGATAGATGTATTTGGAACTCTAAATCCAACAGGTTTGTGCTAGCTTCTTGAAACTTGACACAATAAAGTAGTTTCATGTTCTATCTCTATGTTTTGTTTCCTCTTGATGTAGCTCTATGCAGTGACTGGCGAGAAACACTTTCATGGAAAGGGGTTGCCAAGCTTCCCAAAATTACGAAACTCCAGAAATCTCAGGAAATATTTTTTCACCCAAACTGGATGATACTTTCAGATAATGATCAGTACAATAAGGTGACTTGATTCCCCAAATTTCGTTCTTCTATGTTGAAGCGTTCGTTTCCAGTAACAGTTTGAATATTTAGGTTTCACTCTGTTTTCTCCTATATTGATAGATGTATTTGGAACTCTAACTCCAACACGGTTTGTGCTAGCTTCTTGAAACTTGACACAATAAAGTAGTTTCACGTTCTAACTCTATGTTTTGTTTCCTCTTGATGTAGCCCTAAGCAGTGACTGGCGAGAAACACTTTCATGGAAAGGGGTTGCCAAGCTTCCAAAAATTACGAATCTCCAGAAATCTCAGCAAATATTTTTTCACCCAAACTGGATGATACTTTCAGGTAATGATCAGTACACTAAGGCGACTTGGTTCCCCAAATTTCGTTCTTCTATGTTGAAGCGTTCGTTTCCAGTAACAGTTTGAATTTTTAGGTTTCACTCTGTTTTCTCCTATATTGATAGATATATTTGGAACTCTAAATCCAACACGGTTTGTGCTAGCTTCTTGAAACTTGACAAAATAAAGTAGTTTCACGTTCTATCTCTATGTTTTGTTTCCTCTTGATGTAGCCCTAAGTAGTGACTGGCGAGAAACACTTTCATGGAAAGGGGTTGCCAGGCTTCCCAAAATTACGAATCTCCAGAAATCTCAGCAAATATTTTTTCACCCAAACTGGATGATACTTTCAGGTAATGATCAGTACACTAAGGCAACTTGGTTCCCGAAATTTCGATCTTCTATGTTGAAGCGTTCGTTTCCAGTAACAGTTTGAATTTTTAGGTTTCACTCTGTTTTCTCCTATATTGATAGATGTATTTGGAACTCTAAATCCAACACGGTTTGTGCTAGCTTCTTGAAACTTGACACAATAAAGTAGTTTCATGTTCTATCTCTATGTTTTGTTTCCTCTTGATGTAGCCCTAAGCAGTGACTGGCGAGAAACACTTTCATGGAAAGGTGTTGCCAAGCTTCCCAAAATTACGAATCTCCAAAAATCTCAGCAAATATTTTTTCACCCAAACTGGATGATACTTTCAGATAATGATCAGTACAATAAGGTGACTTGATTCCCCAAATTTCGTTCTTCTATGTTGAAGCGTTCGTTTCCAGTAACAGTTTGAATTTTTAGGTTTCACTCTGTTTTCTCCTATATTGATAGATGTATTTGGAACTCTAACTCCAACACGGTTTGTGCTAGCTTCTTGAAACTTGACACAATAAAGTAGTTTCACGTTCTAACTCTATGTTTTGTTTCCTCTTGATGTAGCCCTAAGCAGTGACTGGCGAGAAACACTTTCATGGAAAGGGGTTGCCAAGCTTCCAAAAATTACGAATCTCCAGAAATCTCAGCAAATATTTTTTCACCCAAACTGGATGATACTTTCAGGTAATGATCAGTACACTAAGGCGACTTGGTTCCCCAAATTTCGTTCTTCTATGTTGAAGCGTTTGTTTCCAGTAACAGTTTGAATTTTTAGGTTTCACTCTGTTTTCTCCTATATTGATAGATATATTTGGAACTCTAAATCCAACACGGTTTGTGCTAGCTTCTTGAAACTTGACAAAATAATGTAGTTTCACGTTCTATCTCTATGTTTTGTTTCCTCTTGATGTAGCCCTAAGTAGTGACTGGCGAGAAACACTTTCATGGAAAGGGGTTGCCAGGCTTCCCAAAATTACGAATCTCCAGAAATCTCAGCAAATATTTTTTCACCCAAACTGGATGATACTTTCAGGTAATGATCAGTACACTAAGGCGACTTGGTTCCCCAAATTTCGTTCTTCTATGTTGAAGCGTTCATTTCCAGTAACAGTTTGAATTTTTAGGTTTCACTCTGTTTTCTCCTATATTGATAGATATATTTGGAACTCTAAATCCAACACGGTTTGTGCTAGCTTCTTGAAACTTGACAAAATAAAGTAGTTTCACGTTCTATCTCTATGTTTTTTTTCCTCTTGATGTAGCCCTAAGCAGTGACTGGCGAGAAACACTTTCATGGAAAGGGGTTGCCAGGCTTCCCAAAATTACGAATCTCCAGAAATCTCAGCAAATATTTTTTCACCCAAACTGGATGATACATTCAGGTAATGATCAGTACACTAAGGAAACTTGGTTCCCGAAATTTCGATCTTCTATGTTGAAGCGTTCGTTTCCAGTAACAGTTTGAATTTTTAGGTTTCACTCTGTTTTCTCCTATATTGATAGATGTATTTGGAACTCTAAATCCAACACGGTTTGTGCTAGCTTCTTGAAACTTGACACAATAAAGTAGTTTCATGTTCTAACTCTATGTTTTGTTTCCTCTTGATGTAGCCCTAAGCAGTGACTGGCGAGAAACACTTTCATGGAAAGGGGTTGCCAAGCTTCCAAAAATTCCGAATCTCCAGAAATCTCAGCAAATATTTTTTCACCCAAACTGGATGATACTTTCAGGTAATGATCAGTACACTAAGGCGACTTGGTTCCCCAAATTTCGTTCTTCTATGTTGAAGCGTTCGTTTCCAGTAACAGTTTGAATTTTTAGGTTTCACTGTGTTTTCTCCTATATTGATAGATGTATTTGGAACTCTAAATCCAACACGGTTTGTGCTAGCTTCTTGAAACTTGACACAATAAAGTAGTTTCACGTTCCATCTCTATGTTTTGTTTCCACTTGATGTAGCCCTAAGCAGTGACTGGCGAGAAACACTTTCATGGAAAGGGGTTGCCAGGCTTCCAAAAATTACGAATCTCCAGAAATCTCAGCAAATATTTTTTCACCCAAAATGGATGATACTTTCAGGTAATGATCAGTCCACTAAGGCGACTTGGTTCCCCAAATTTCGTTCTTCTATGTTGAAGCGTTCGTTTCCAGTAACAGTTTGAATTTTTAGGTTTCACTCTGTTTTCTCCTATATTGATAGATGTATTTGGAACTCTAACTCCATCACGGTTTGTGCTAGCTTCTTGAAACTTGACACAATAAAGTAGTTTCACGTTCTAACTCTATGTTTTGTTTCCTCTTGATTTAGCCCTAAGCAGTGACTGGCGAGAAACACTTTCATGGAAAGGGGTTGCCAAGCTTCCAAAAATTACGAATCTCCAGAAATCTCAGCAAATATTTTTTCACCCAAACTGGATGATACTTTCAGGTAATGATCAGTACACTAAGGTGACTTGGTTCCCCAAATTTCGTTCTTCTATGTTGAAGCGTTCGTTTCCAGTAACAGTTTGAATTTTTAGGTTTCACTCTGTTTTCTCGTATATTGATAGATATATTTGGAACTCTAAATCCAACACGGTTTGTGCTAGCTTCTTGAAACTTGACACAATAAAGTAGTTTCATGTTCTATCTCTATGTTTTGTTTCCTCTTGATGTAGCCCTAAGCAGTGACTGGCGAGAAACACTTTCATGGAAAGGTTTTGCCAGGCTTCCCAAAATTACGAATCTCCAGAAATCTCAGCAAATATTTTTTCACCCAAACTGGATGATACATTCAGGTAATGATCAGTACACTAAGGCAACTTGGTTCCCGAAATTTCAATCTTCTATGTTGAAGCGTTCGTTTCCAGTAACAGTTTGAATTTTTAGGTTTCACTCTGTTTTCTCCTATATTGATAGATGTATTTGGAACTCTAAATCCAACACGGTTTGTGCTAGCTCCTTGAAACTTGACACAATAAAGTAGTTTCATGTTCTATCTCTATGTTTTGTTTCCTCTTGATGTAGCCCTAAGCAGTGACTGGCGAGAAACACTTTCATGGAAAGGTGTTGCCAAGCTTCCCAAAATTACGAATCTCCAAAAATCTCAGCAAATATTTTTTCACCCAAACTGGATGATACTTTCAGGTAATGATCAGTACACTAAGGCGACTTGGTTCCCCAAATTTCGTTCTTCTATGTTGAAGCGTTTGTTTCCAGTAACAGTTTGAATTTTTAGGTTTCACTCTGTTTTCTCCTATATTGATAGATATATTTGGAACTCTAAATCCAACACGGTTTGTGCTAGCTTCTTGAAACTTGACAAAATAAAGTAGTTTCACGTTCTATCTCTATGTTTTGTTTCCTCTTGATGTAGCCCTAAGTAGTGACTGGCGAGAAACACTTTCATGGAAAGGGGTTGCCAGGCTTCCCAAAATTACAAATCTCCAGAAATCTCAGCAAATATTTTTTCACCCAAACTGGATGATACTTTCAGGTAATGATCAGTACACTAAGGCAACTTGGTTCCCCAAATTTCGATCTTCTATATTGAAGCGTTCGTTTCCAGTAACAGTTTGAATTTTTAGGTTTCACTCTGTTTTCTCCTATATTGATAGATGTATTTGGAACTCTAAATCCAACACGGTTTGTGCTAGCTTTTTGAAACTTGACACAATAAAGTAGTTTCATGTTCTATCTCTATGTTTTGTTTCCTCTTGATGTAGCCCTAAGCAGTGACTGGCGAGAAACACTTTCATGGAAAGGGGTTGCCAAGCTTCCCAAAATTACAAATCTCTAGAAATCTCAGCAAATATTTTTTCACCCAAACTGGATGATACTTTCAGGTAATGATCAGTACACTAAGGCGACTTGGTTCCCCAAATTTCGTCTTCATGTTGAAGCGTTCGTTTCCAGTGACAGTTTGAAATTTTAGGTTTCACTCTGTTTTCTCCTATATTGATAGATGTATTTGGAACTCTAACTCCAACACGGTTTGTGCTAGCTTCTTGAAACTTGACACAATAAAGTAGTTTCACGTTGTATCTCTATGTTTTGTTTCCTCTTGATGTAGCCCTAAGCAGTGACTGGCGAGAAACACTTTCATGGAAAGGGGTTGCCAAGCTTCCAAAAATTACGAATCTCCAGAAATCTCAGCAAATATTTTTTCACCCAAACTGGATGATACTTTCAGGTAATGATAAGTACACTAAGGCGACTTGGTTCCCCAAATTTCGATCTTCTATGTTGAAGCATTCGTTTCCAGTAACAGTTTGAATTTTTAGGTTTCACTCTGTTTTCTCCTATATTGATAGATGTATTTGGAACTCTAAATCCAACACGGTTTGTGCTAGCTTCTTGAAACTAGACACAATAAAGTAGTTCCATGTTCTATCTCTATGTTTTGTTTCCTCTTGATGTAGCCCTAAGCAGTGACTGGCGAGAAACACTTTCATGGAAGGTGTTGCCAAGCTTCCCAAACTTACGAATCTCCAGAAATCTCAGCAAATATTTTTTCACCCAAACTGGATGATACTTTCAGATAATGATCAGTCCAATAAGGCGAATTGGTTCCCCAAATTTCTTTCTTCTATGTTGAAGCGTTCGTTTCCAGTAAGAGTTTGAATTTTTAGGTTTCACTCTGTTTTCTCCTATATTGATAGATGTATTTGGAACTCTAACTCCAACACGGTTTGTGCTAGCTTCTTGAAACTTGACACAATAAAGTAGTTTCACGTTCTAACTCTATGTTTTGTTTCCTCTTGATGTAGCCCTAAGCAGTGACTGGCGAGAAACACTTTCATGGAAAGGGGTTGCGAAGCTTCCAAAAATTACGAATCTCCAGAAATCTCAGCAAATATTTTTTCACCCAAACTGGATGATACTTTCAGGTAATGATCAGTACACTAAGGCGACTTGGTTCCCCAAATTTCGTTCTTCTATGTTGAAGCGTTCGTTTCCAGTAACAGTTTGAATTTTTAGGTTTCACTCTGTTTTCTCCTATATTGATAGATATATTTGGAACTCTAAATCCAACACGGTTTGTGCTAGCTTCTTGAAACTTGACAAAATAAAGTAGTTTCACGTTCTATCTCTATGTTTTGTTTCCTCTTGATGTAGCCCTAAGCAGTGACTAGCGAGAAACACTTTCATGGAAAGGGGTTGCCAGGCTTCCAAAAATTACGAATCTCCAGAAATCTCAGCAAATATTTTTTCACCCAAAATGGATGATACTTTCAGGTAATGATCAGTACACTAAGGCGACTTGGTTCCCCAAATTTCGTTCTTCTATGTTGAAGCGTTCGTTTCCAGTAACAGTTTGAATTTTTAGGTTTCACTCTGTTTTCTCCTATATTGATAGATGTATTTGGAACTCTAAATCCAACACGGTTTGTGCTAGCTTCTTGAAACTTGACACAATAAAGTAGTTTCATGTTCTATCCCTATGTTTTGTTTCCTCTTGATGTAGCCCTAAGCAGTGACTGGCGAGAAACACTTTCATGGAAAGGTGTTGCCAAGCTTCCCAAAATTACGAATCTCCAGAAATCTCAGCAAATATTTTTTCACCCAAACTGGATGATACTTTCAGGTAATGATCAGTACACTAAGGCGACTTGGTTCCCCAAATTTCGTTCTTCTATGTTGAAGCGTTCATTTCCAGTAACAGTTTGAATTTTTAGGTTTCACTCTGTTTTCTCCTATATTGATAGATATATTTGGAACTCTAAATCCAACACGGTTTGTGCTAGCTTCTTGAAACTTGACAAAATAAAGTAGTTTCACGTTCTATCTCTATGTTTTGTTTCCTCTTGATGTAGCCCTAAGCAGTGACTGGCGAGAAACACTTTCATGGAAAGGGGTTGCCAGGCTTCCCAAAATTACGAATCTCCAGAAATCTCAGCAAATATTTTTTCACCCAAACTGGATGATACATTCAGGTAATGATCAGTACACTAAGGCAACTTGGTTCCCGAAATTTCGATCTTCTATGTTGAAGCGTTCGTTTCCAGTAACAGTTTGAATTTTTAGGTTTCACTCTGTTTTCTCCTATATTGATAGATGTATTTGGAACTCTAAATCCAACACGGTTTGTGCTAGCTTCTTGAAACTTGACACAATAAAGTAGTTTCATGTTCTATCTCTATGTTTTGTTTCCTCTTGATGTAGCCCTAAGCAGTGACTGGCGAGAAACACTTTCATGGAAAGGTGTTGCCAAGCTTCCCAAAATTACGAATCTCCAGAAATCTCAGCAAATATTTTTTCACCCAAACTGGATGATACTTTCAGATAATGATCAGTACAATAAGGCGACTTGATTCCCCAAATTTCGTTCTTCTATGTTGAAGCGTTCGTTTCCAGTAACAGTTTGAATTTTTAGGTTTCACTGTGTTTTCTCCTATATTGATAGATGTATTTGGAAATCTAAATCCAACACGGTTTGTGCTAGCTTCTTGAAACTTGACACAATAAAGTAGTTTCACGTTCCATCTCTATGTTTTGTTTCCACTTGATGTAGCCCTAAGCAGTGACTGGCGAGAAACACTTTCATGGAAAGGGGTTGCCAGGCTTCCAAAAATTACGAATCTCCAGAAATCTCAGCAAATATTTTTTCACCCAAAATGGATGATACTTTCAGGTAATGATCAGTACACTAAGGCGACTTGGTTCCCCAAATTTCGTTCTTCTATGTTGAAGCGTTCGTTTCCAGTAAAAGTTTGAATTTTTAGGTTTCACTCTGTTTTCTCCTATATTGATAGATGTATTTGGAACTCTAAATCCAACACGGTTTGTGCTAGCTTCTTGAAACTTGACACAATAAAGTAGTTTCATGTTCTATCCCTATGTTTTGTTTCCTCTTGATGTAGCCCTAAGCAGTGACTGGCGAGAAACACTTTCATGGAAAGGTGTTGCCAAGCTTCCCAAAATTACGAATCTCCAGAAATCTCAGCAAATATTTTTTCACCCAAACTGGATGATACTTTCAGGTAATGATCAGTACACTAAGGCGACTTGGTTCCCCAAATTTCGTTCTTCTATGTTGAAGCGTTCATTTCCAGTAACAGTTTGAATTTTTAGGTTTCACTCTGTTTTCTCCTATATTGATAGATATATTTGGAACTCTAAATCCAACACGGTTTGTGCTAGCTTCTTGAAACTTGACAAAATAAAGTAGTTTCACGTTCTATCTCTATGTTTTGTTTCCTCTTGATGTAGCCCTAAGCAGTGACTGGCGAGAAACACTTTCATGGAAAGGGGTTGCCAGGCTTCCCAAAATTACGAATCTCCAGAAATCTCAGCAAATATTTTTTCACCCAAACTGGATGATACATTCAGGTAATGATCAGTACACTAAGGCAACTTGGTTCCCGAAATTTCGATCTTCTATGTTGAAGCGTTCGTTTCCAGTAACAGTTTGAATTTTTAGGTTTCACTCTGTTTTCTCCTATATTGATAGATGTATTTGGAACTCTAAATCCAACACGGTTTGTGCTAGCTTCTTGAAACTTGACACAATAAAGTAGTTTCACGTTCTATCTCTATGTTTTGTTTCCTCTTGATGTAGCCCTAAGCAGTGACTGGCGAGAAACACTTTCATGGAAAGGTGTTGCCAAGCTTCCCAAAATTACGAATCTCCAGAAATCTCAGCAAATATTTTTTCACCCAAACTGGATGATACTTTCAGAGAATGATCAGTACAATAAGGCGACTTGATTCCCCAAATTTCGTTCTTCTATGTTGAAGCGTTCGTTTCCAGTAACAGTTTGAATTTTTAGGTTTCACTCTGTTTTCTCCTATATTGATAGATGTATTTGGAACTCTAACTCCAACAAGGTTTGTGCTAGCTTCTTGAAACTTGACACAATAAAGTAGTTTCACGTTCTAACTCTATGTTTTGTTTCCTCTTGATGTAGCCCTAAGCAGTGACTGGCGAGAAACACTTTCATGGAAAGGGGTTGCCAAGCTTCCAAAAATTACGAATCTCCAGAAATCTCAGCAAATATTTTTTCACCCAAACTGGATGATACTTTCAGGTAATGATCAGTACACTAAGGCGACTTGGTTCCCCAAATTTCGTTCTTCTATGTTGAAGCGTTCGTTTCCAGTAACAGTTTGAATTTTTACGTTTCACTCTCTTTTCTCCTATATTGATAGATATATTTGGAACTCTAAATCCAACACGGTTTGTGCTAGCTTCTTGAAACTTGACACAATAAAGTAGTTTCACGTTCTATCTCTATGTTTTGTTTCCTCTTGATGTAGCCCTAAGCAGTGACTGGCGAGAAACACTTTCATGGAAAGGGGTTGCCAGGCTTCCCAAAATTACGAATCTCCAGAAATCTCAGCAAATATTTTTTCACCCAAACAGGATGATACATTCAGGTAATGATCAGTACACTAAGGCAACTTGGTTCCCCAAATTTCGATATTCTATGTTGAAGCGTTCGTTTCCAGTAACAGTTTGAATTTTTAGGTTTCACTCTGTTTTCTCCTATATTGATAGATGTATTTGGAACTCTAAATCCAACACGGTTTGTGCTAGCTTTTTGAAACTTGACACAATAAAGTAGTTTCACGTTCTATCTCTATGTTTTGTTTCCTCTTGATGTAGCCCTAAGCAGTGACAGGCGAGAAACACTTTCATGGAAAGGGGTTGCCAAGCTTCCCAAAATTACGAATCTCCAGAAATCTCAGCAAATATTTTTTCACCCAAACTGGATGATACTTTCAGGTAATGATCAGTACACTAAGGCGACTTGGTTCCCCAAATTTCGTTCTTCTATGTTGAAGCGTTCGTTTCCAGTAACAGTTTGAATTTTTAGGTTTCACTCTGTTTTCTCCTATATTGATAGATATATTTGGAACTCTAAATCCAACACGGTTTGTGCTAGCTTCTTGAAACTTGACAAAATAAAGTAGTTTCACGTTCTAACTCTATGTTTTGTTTCCTCTTGATGTAGCCCTAAGCAGTGACTGGCGAGAAACACTTTCATGGAAAGGGGTTACCAAGCTTCCAAAAATTACGAATCTCCAGAAATCTCAGCAAATATTTTTTCACCCAAACTGGATGATACTTTCAGGTAATGATCACTACACTAAGGCGACTTGGTTCCCCAAATTTCGTTCTTCATGTTGAAGCGTTCGTTTCCAGTTACAGTTTGAATTTTTAGGTTTCACTCTGTTTTCTCCTATATTGATAGATGTATTTGGAACTCTAACTCCAACACGGTTTGTGCTAGCTTCTTGAAACTTGACACAATAAAGTAGTTTCACGTTGTATCTCTATGTTTTGTTTCCTCTTGATGTAGCCCTAAGCAGTGACTGGCGAGAAACACTTTCATGGAAAGGGGTTGCCGAGCTTACAAAAATTACGAATCTCCAGAAATCTCAGCAAATATTTTTTCACCCAAACTGGATGATACTTTCAGGTAATGATCAGTTCACTAAGGCGACTTGGTTCCCGAAATTCCGTTCTTCTATGTTGAAGCGTTCGTTTCCAGTAACAGTTTGAATTTTTAGGTTTCACTCTGTTTTCTCCTATATTGATAGATGTATTTGGAACTCTAAATCCAACACGGTTTGTGCTAGCTTCTTGAAACTTGACACAATAAAGTAGTTTCAGGTTCCATCTCTATTTTTTGTTTCCTCTTGATGTAGCCCTAGGCAGTGACTGGCGAGAAACACTTTCATGGAAAGGGGTTGCCAGGCTTCCAAATATTACGAATCTCCAGAAATCTCAGCAAATATTCTTTCACCCAAACTGGATGATACTTTCAGGTAATGATCAGTACACTAAGGCGACTTGGTTCCCCAAATTTCGTTCTTCTATGTTGAAGCGTTCGTTTCCAGTAAAAGTTTGAATTTTTAGGTTTCACTCTGTTTTCTCCTATATTGATAGATGTATTTGGAACTCTAAATCCAACACGGTTTGTGCTAGCTTCTTGAAACTTGACACAATAATGTAGTTTCATGTTCTATCTCTATGTTTTGTTTCCTCTTGATGTAGTCCTAAGCAGTGACTGGCGAGAAACACTTTCATGGAAAGGTGTTGCCAAGCTTCCCAAAATTACGAATCTCCAGAAATCTCAGCAAATATTTTTTCACCCAAACTGGATGATACCTTCAGATAATGATCAGTACAATAAGGCGACGTGGTTCCCCAAATTTCGTTCTTCTATGTTGAAGCGTTCGTTTCCAGTAACAGTTTGAATTTTTAGGTTTCACTCTGTTTTCTCCTATATTTATAGTTGTATTTGGAACTCTAAATCCAACACGGTTTGTGCTAGCTTCTTGAAACTTGACACAATAAAGTAGTTTCACGTTCTATCTCTATGTTTTATTTCCTCTTGATGTAGCCCTAAGCAGTGACTGGCGAGAAACACTTTCATGGAAAGGGATTGCCAAGCTTCCCAAAATTACGAATCTCCAGAAACCTCACCAAATATTTTTTCACCCAAACTGGAAGATACTTTCAGGTAATGATCAGTACACTAATGCGACTTGGTTCCCCAAATTTCGTTCTTCTATGTTGAAGCGTTCTTTTCCAGTAACAGTTTGAATGTTTAGGTTTCACTCTGTTTTCTCCTATATTGATAGATGTATTTGGAACTCTAACTCCAACACGGTTTGTGCTAGCTTCTTGAAACTTGACACAATAAAGTAGTTTCACGTTGTGTCTCTATGTTTTGTTTCCTCTTGATGTAGCCCTAAGCAGTGACTGGCGAGAAACACTTTCATGGAAAGGGGTTGCCAAGCTTCCAAAAATTACGAATCTCCAGAAATCTCAGCAAATATTTTTTCACCCAAACTGGATGATACTTTCAGGTAATGATCAGTTCACTAAGGCGACTTGGTTCCCCAAATTTCTTTCTTCTATGTTGAACGTTCGTTTCCAGTAACAGTTTGAATTTTTAGTTTTCACTCTGTTTGCTCCTATATTGATAGATGTATTTGGAACTCTAAATCCAACACGGTTTGTGCTAGCTTCTTCAAACTTGACACAATGAAGTAGTTTGAAGTTCTATCTCCATGTTTTGTTTCCTCTTGATGTAGCCCTAAGCAGTGACTGGCGAGAAACACTTTCATGGAAAGGGGTTGCCAGTCTTCCCAAAATTACGAATCTCCGGAAATCTCAGCAAATATTTTTTCACCCAAACTGGATGATACTTTCAGGTAATGATCAGTACACTAAGGCGACTTGGTTCCCCAAATTTCGTTTTTCTATGTTGAAGCGTTCGTTTCCAGTAACAGTTTGAATTTTTAGGTTTCAATCAGTTTTCTCCTATATTGATAGATGTATTTGGAACTCTAAATCCAACACGGTTTGTGCTAGCTTCTTGAAACTTAACACAATAAAGTAGTTTCACGTTCTAACTCTATGATTTGTTTCCTCTAGATGTAGCCCTAAGCAGGTACTGGCGAGAAACACTTTCATGGAAAGGTGTTGCCAAGCTTTTCAAAATTACGAATCTCCAGAAATCTCAGCAAATATTTTTTCACCCAAACTGGATGATACTTCAGGTAATGATCAGTACACTAAGGCGACTTGGTTCCCCAAATTTCGTTCCTCTATGTAGAAGCTTTCGTTTCTAGTAACAGTTTGAATTTTTAGGTTTCACTCTGTTTTCTCCTATATTGATAGATGTATTTGGAACTCTAAATCCAACACGGTTTGTGCTAGCTTCTTGAAACTTGACACAATAAAGTAGTTTCACGTTCTATTTCTATGTTTTGTTTCCTCTTGATGTAGACCTAAGCAGTGACTGGCGAGAAACACTTTCATGGAAAGGGGTTGCCAAGCTTCCCAAAATTACGAATCTCCAGAAATCTCAGCAAATATTTTTTCACCCAAACGGGATGATACTTTCAGGTAATGATCAGTACACTAAGGCGACTTGGTTCCCCAAATTTCATTCTTCTATGTTGAAGCCTTCGTTTCCAGTAACAGTTTGAATTTTTAGGTTTCACTCTGTTTTCTCCTATATTGATAGATGTATTTGGAACTCTAAATCCAACACGGTTTGTGCTAGCTTCTTGAAACTTGACACAATAAAGTAGTTTCACGTTCTATCTCTATGTTTTGTTTCCTCTTGATGTAGCCCTAAGCAGTGACTGGCGAGAAACACTTTCATGGAAAGGGGTTGCCAAGCTTCCAAAAATTACGAATCTCCAGAAATCTCAGCAAATATTTTTTCACCCAAACTGGATGATACTTTCAGGTAATGATCAGTACACTAAGGCGACTTGGTTCCCCAAATTTCGTTCTTCTATGTTGAAGCGTTCGTTTCCAGTAACAATTTGAATTTTTAGGTTTCACTGTGTTTTCTCCTATATTGATAGATGTATTTGGAACTCTAAATCCAACACGGTTTGTGCTAGCTTCTTGAAACTTGACACAATAAAGTAGTTTCACGTTCTATCTCTATGTTTTGTTTCCTCTTGATGTAGCCCTAAGCAGTGACTGGCGAGAAACACTTTCATGGAAAGGGGTTGCCAGGCTTCCCAAAATTACGAATCTCCAGAAATCTCAGAAAATATTTTTTCACCCAAAATGGATGATACTTTCAGGTAATGATCAGTACACTAACGTGACTTGGTTCCCCAAATTTCGTTCTTCTATGTTGAAGCATTCGTTTCCAGTTACAGTTTGAATTTTTAGGTTCCACTCTATTTTCTCCTATATTGATAGATGTATTTGGAACTCTAAATCCAACACGGTTTGTGCTAGCTTCTTGAAACTTGACACAATAAAGTAGTTTCACGTTCTATCTCTATGTTTTGTTTCCTCTTGATGTAGCCCTAAGCAGTGACTGGCGAGAAACACTTTCATGGAAAGGGGTTGCCAAGCTTCCCAAAATTACGAATCTCCAGAAATCTCAGCAAATAGTTTTTTCACCCAAACTGGATGATACTTTCAGGTAATGATCAGTACACTAACGTGACTTGGTTCCCCAAATTTTGTTCTTCTATGTTGAAGCATTCGTTTCCAGTTACAGTTTGAATTTTTAGGTTCCACTCTATTTTCTCCTATATTGATAGATGTATTTGGAACTCTAAATCCAACACGGTTTGTGCTAGCTTCTTGAAGTTTGACACAATAAAGTAGTTTCACGTTCTATCTCTATGTTTTGTTTCCTCTTGATGTAGCCCTAAGCAGTGACTGGCGAGAAACACTTTCATGGAAAGGGGTTGCCAAGCTTCCAAAAATTACGAATCTCCAGAAATCTCAGCAAATATTTTTTCACCCAAACTGGATGATATTTTCAGGTAATGATCAGTACACTAAGGCGACTTGGTTCCCCAAATTTCGTTCTTCTATGTTGAAGCGTTCGTTTCCAGTAACAGTTTGAATTTTTAGGTTTCACTCTGTTTTCTCCTATATTGATAGATGTATTTGGAACTCTAAATCCAACACGGTTTGAGCTAGCTTCTTGAAGTTTGACACAGTAAAGGAGTTTCATGTTCTATCTCTATGTTTTGTTTCCTCTTGATGTAGCCCTAAGCAGTGACTGGCGAGAAACACTTTCATGGAAAGGGGTTGCCAAGCTTCCCAAAATTACGAATCTCCAGAAATCTCAGCAAATATTTTTTCACCCAAACTGGATGATACTTTCAGGTAATGATCAGTACACTAAGGCGACTTGGTTCCCCAAATTTCGTTCCTCTATGTAGAAGCGTTCGTTTCTAGTAACAGTTTGAATTTTTAGGTTTCACTCTGTTTTCTCCTATATTGATAGATGTATTTGGAACTCTAAATCCAACACGGTTTGTGCTAGCTTCTTGAAGTTTGACACAATAAAGTAGTTTCACGTTCTATCTCTATGTTTTGTTTCCTCTTGATGTAGCCCTAAGCAGTGACTGGCGAGAAACACTTTCATGGAAAGGGGTTGCCAAGCTTCCCAAAATTACGAATCTCCAGAAATCTCAGCAAATATTTTTTCACCCAAAAGGGATGATACTTTCAGGTAATGATCAGTACACTAAGGCGACTTGGTTCCCCAAATTTCGTTCTTCTATGTTGAAGCGTTCGTTTCCAGTAACAGTTTGAAATTTTAGGTTCCACTCTATTTTCTCCTGTATTGATAGATGTATTTGGAACTCTAAATCCAACACGGTTTGTGCTAGCTTCTTGAAACTTGACACAATAATGTAGTTTCACGTTCTATCTCTATGTTTTGTTTCTTCTTGATGTAGCCCTAAGCAGTGACTGGCGAGAAACACTTTCATGGAAAGGGGTTGCCAAGCTTCCCAAAATTACGAATCTCCAGAAATCTCAGCAAATATTTTTTCACCCAAAAGGGATGATATTTTCAGGTAATGATCAGTACACTAAGGCAACTTGGTTCCCCAAATTTCGTTCCTCTATGTAGAAGCGTTCGTTTCCAGTAACAGTTTGAATTTTTAGGTTTCACTCTGTTTTCTCCTATATTGATAGATGTATTTGGAACTCTAAATCCAACACGGTTTGTGCTAGCTTCTTGAAACTTGACACAATAAAGTAGTTTCACGTTCTATCTCTATGTTTTGTTTCCTCTTGATGTAGCCCTAAGCAGTGACTGGCGAGACACACTTTCATGGAAAGGGGTTGCCAAGCTTCCAAAAATTACGAATCTCCAGAAATCTCAGCAAATATTTTTTCACCCAAACTGGCTGATACTTTCAGGTAATGATCAGTACACTAAGGCGACTTGGTTCCCCAAATTTCGTTCTTCTATGTTGAAGCGTTCGTTTCCAGTAACAGTTTGAATTTTTAGGTTTCACTGTGTTTTCTCCTATATTGATAGATGTATTTGGAACTCTAAATCCAACACGGTTTGTGCTAGCTTCTTGAAACTTGACACAATAAAGTAGTTTCAAGTTCTATCTCTATGTTTTGTTTCCTCTTGATGTAGCCCTAAGCAGTGACTGGCGAGAAACACTTTCATGGAAAGGGGTTGCCAGTCTTCCCAAAATTACGAATCTCCGGAAATCTCAGCAAATATTTTTTCACCCAAACTGGATGATACTTTCAGGTAATGATCAGTACACTAAGGCAACTTGGTTCCCCAAATTTCGTTCTTCTATGTTGAAGCCTTCGTTTCCAGTAACAGTTTGAATTTTTAGGTTTCACTCTGTTTTCTCCTATATTGATAGATGTATTTGGAACTCTAAATCCAACACGGTTTGTGCTAGCTTCTTGAAACTTGACACAATAAAGTAGTTTCACGTTCTATCTCTATGTTTTGTTTCCTCTTGATGTAGCCCTAAGCAGTGACTGGCGAGAAACACTTTCATGGAAAGGGGTTGCCAAGCTTCCAAAAATTACGAATCTCCAGAAATCTCAGCAAATATTTTTTCACCCAAACTGGATGATACTTTCAGGTAATGATCAGTACACTAACGTGACTTGGTTCCCCAAATTTTGTTCTTCTATGTTGAAGCATTCGTTTCCAGTTACAGTTTGAATTTTTAGGTTCCACTCTATTTTCTCCTATATTGATAGATGTATTTGGAACTCTAAATCCAACACGGTTTGTGCTAGCTTCTTGAAACTTGACACAATAAAGTAGTTTCACGTTCTATCTCTATGTTTTGTTTCCTCTTGATGTAGCCCTAAGCAGTGACTGGCGAGAAACACTTTCATGGAAAGGGGTTGCCAGGCTTCCCAAAATTACGAATCTCCAGAAATCTCAGCAAATATTTTTTCACCCAAAATGGATGATACTTTCAGGTAATGATCAGTACACTAACGTGACTTGGTTCCCCAAATTTTGTTCTTCTATGTTGAAGCATTCGTTTCCAGTTACAGTTTGAATTTTTGGTTCCACTCTATTTTCTCCTATATTGATAGATGTATTTGGAACTCTAAATCCAACACGGTTTGTGCTAGCTTCTTGAAACTTGACACAATAAAGTAGTTTCACGTTCTATCTCTATGTTTTGTTTCCTCTTGATGTAGCCCTAAGCAGTGACTGGCGAGAAACACTTTCATGGAAAGGGGTTGCCAAGCTTCCCAAAATTACGAATCTCCAGAAATCTCAGCAAATAGTTTTTTCACCCAAACTGGATGATACTTTCAGGTAATGATCAGTACACTAACGTGACTTGGTTCCCCAAATTTCGTTCTTCTATGTTGAAGCATTCGTTTCCAGTTACAGTTTGAATTTTTAGGTTCCACTCTATTTTCTCCTATATTGATAGATGTATTTGGAACTCTAAATCCATCACGGTTTGTGCTAGCTTCTTGAAACTTGACACAATAAAGTAGTTTCACGTTCTATCTCTATGTTTTGTTTCCTCTTGATGTAGCCCTAAGCAGTGACTGGCGAGAAACACTTTCATGGAAAGGGGTTGCCAAGCTTCCCAAAATTACGAATCTCCTGAAATCTCAGCAAATATTTTTCACCCAAACTGGATGATACTTTCAGGTAATGATCAGTACACTAAGGCGACTTGGTTCCCCAAATTTCGTTCCTCTATGTAGAAGCGTTCGTTTCTAGTAACAGTTTGAATTTTTAGGTTTCACTCTGTTTTCTCCTATATTGATAGATGTATTTGGAACTCTAAATCCAACACGGTTTGTGCTAGCTTCTTGAAGTTTGACACAATAAAGTAGTTTCACGTTCTATCTCTATGTTTTGTTTCCTCTTGATGTAGCCCTAAGCAGTGACTGGCGAGAAACACTTTCATGGAAAGGGGTTGCCAAGCTTCCCAAAATTACGAATCTCCAGAAATCTCAGCAAATATTTTTTCACCCAAAAGGGATGATACTTTCAGGTAATGATCAGTACACTAAGGCGACTTGGTTCCCCAAATTTCGTTCTTCTATGTTGAAGCGTTCGTTTCCAGTAACAGTTTGAATTTTTAGGTTTCACTCTGTTTTCTCCTATATTGATAGATGTATTTGGAACTCTAACTCCAACACGGTTTGTGCTAGCTTCTTGAAACTTGACACAATAAAGTAGTTTCACGTTCTAACTCTATGTTTTTTTTCCTCTAGATGTAGCCCTAAGCAGTGACTGGCGAGAAACACTTTCATGGAAAGGGGTTGCCAAGCTTCCCAAAATTACGAATCTCCAGAAATCTCAGCAAATATTTTTTCACCCAAACTGGATGATACTTTCAGGTAATGATCAGTACACTAAGGCGACTTGGTTCCCCAAATTTCGTTCTTCTATGTTGAAGCGTTCGTTTCCAGTTACAGTTTGAAATTTTAGGTTCCACTCTATTTTCTCCTGTATTGATAGATGTATTTGGAACTCTAAATCCAACACGGTTTGTGCTAGCTTCTTGAAACTTGACACAATAAAGTAGTTTCACGTTCTATCTCTAGGTTTTGTTTCCTCTTGATGTAGCCCTAAGCAGTGACTGGCGAGACACACTTTCATGGAAAGGGGTTGCCAAGCTTCCAAAAATTACGAATCTCCAGAAATCTCAGCAAATATTTTTTCACCCAAACTGGATGATACTTTCAGGTAATGATCAGTACACTAAGGCGACTTGGTTCCCCAAATTTCGTTCTTCTATGTTGAAGCGTTCGTTTCCAGTAACAGTTTGAATTTTTAGGTTTCACTGTGTTTTCTCCTATATTGATAGATGTATTTGGAACTCTAAATCCAACACGGTTTGTGCTAGCTTCTTGAAACTTGACACAATAAAGTAGTTTCACGTTCTATCTCTATGTTTTGTTTCCTCTTGATGTAGCCCTAAGCAGTGACTGGCGAGAAACACTTTCATGGAAAGGGGTTGCCAGGCTTCCCAAAATTACGAATCTCCAGAAATCTCAGCAAATATTTTTTCACCCAAAATGGATGATACTTTCAGGTAATGATCAGTACACTAAGGCAACTTGGTTCCCCAAATTTCGTTCTTCTATGTTGAAGCGTTCGTTTCCAGTAACAGTTTGAATTTTTAGGTTTCACTGTGTTTTCTCCTATATTGATAGATGTATTTGGAACTCTAAATCCAACACGGTTTGTGCTAGCTTCTTGAAACTTGACACAATAAAGTAGTTTCACGTTCTATCTCTATGTTTTGTTTCCTCTTGATGTAGCCCTAAGCAGTGACTGGCGAGAAACACTTTCATGGAAAGGGGTTGCCAGGCTTCCCAAAATTACGAATCTCCAGAAATCTCAGCAAATATTTTTTTCACCCAAAATGGATGATACTTTCAGGTAATGATCAGTACACTAAGGCGACTTGGTTCCCCAGATTTCGTTCTTCTATGTTGAAGCGTTCGTTTCCAGTAACAGTTTGAATTTTTAGCATTCACTCTGTTTTCTCCTATATTGATAGATGTATTTGGAACTCTAAATCCAACACGGTTTGTGCTAGCTTCTCGAAACTTAACACAATAAAGTAGTTTCACGTTCTATCTCTATGTTTTGTTTCCTCTTGATGTAGCCCTAAGCAGTGACTGGCGAGAAACACTTTCATGGAAAAGGGTTGCCAAGCTTCCCAAAATTATGAATCTCCAGAAATCTCAGCAAATATTTTTTCACCCAAACTGGATGATACTTTCAGGTAATGATGAATACACTAAGGCGACTTGGTTCCCCAAATTTCGTTCTTCTATGTTGAAGCGTTCGTTTCCAGTTACAGTTTGAATTTTTAGGTTTCACTCTGTTTTCTCCTATATTGATAGATGTATTTGGAACTCTAAATCCAACACGGTTTGTGCTAGCTTCTTGAAACTTGACACAATAAAGTAGTTTCACGTTCTATCTCTATGTTTTGTTTCCTCTTGATGTAGCCATAAGCAGTGACTGGCGAGAAACACTTTCATGGAAAGGGGTTGCCAAGCTTCCAAAAATTACGAATCTCCAGAAATCTCAGCAAATATTTTTTCACCCAAACTGGATGATATTTTCAGGTAATGATCAGTACACTAAGGCGACTTGGTTTCCCAAATTTCGTTCTTCTATGTTGAAGCGTTCGTTTCCAGTAACAGTTTGAATTTTTAGGTTTCACTCTGTTTTCTCCTATATTGATAGATGTATTTGGAACTCTAAATCCAACACGGTTTGAGCTAGCTTCTTGAAGTTTGACACAGTAAAGGCGTTTCATGTTCTATCTCTATGTTTTGTTTCCTCTTGATGTAGCCCTAAGCAGTGACTGGCGAGAAACACTTTCATGGAAAGGGGTTGCCAAGCTTCCCAAAATTACGAATCTCCAGAAATCTCAGCAAATATTTTTTCACCCAAACTGGATGATACTTTCAGGTAATGATCAGTACACTAAGGCGACTTGGTTCCCCAAATTTCGTTCCTCTATGTAGAAGCGTTCGTTTCTAGTAACAGTTTGAATTTTTAGGTTTCACTCTGTTTTCTCCTATATTGATAGATGTATTTGGAACTCTAAATCCAACACGGTTTGTGCTAGCTTCTTGAAGTTTGACACAATAAAGTAGTTTCACGTTCTATCTCTATGTTTTGTTTCCTCTTGATGTAGCCCTAAGCAGTGACTGGCGAGAAACACTTTCATGGAAAGGGGTTGCCAAGCTTCCCAAAATTACGAATCTCCAGAAATCTCAGCAAATATTTTTTCACCCAAACGGGATGATACTTTCAGATAATGATCAGTACACTAAGGCGACTTGGTTCCCCAAATTTTGTTCTTCTATGTTGAAGCGTTCGTTTCCAGTAACAGTTTGAATTTTTAGGTTTCACTCTGTTTTCTCCTATATTGATAGATGTATTTGGAACTCTAACTCCAACACGGTTTGTGCTAGCTTCTTGAAACTTGACACAATAAAGTAGTTTCACGTTCTAACTCTATGTTTTTTTTCCTCTAGATGTAGCCCTAAGCAGTGACTGGCGAGAAACACTTTCATGGAAAGGGGTTGCCAAGCTTCCCAAAATTACGAATCTCCAGAAATCTCAGCAAATATTTTTTCACCCAAACTGGATGATACTTTCAGGTAATGATCAGTACACTAAGGCGACTTGGTTCCCCAAATTTCGTTCTTCTATGTTGAAGCGTTTGTTTCCAGTTACAGTTTGAAATTTTAGGTTCCACTCTATTTTCTCCTGTATTGATAGATGTATTTGGAACTCTAAATCCAACACGGTTTGTGCTAGCTTCTTGAAACTTGACACAATAATGTAGTTTCACGTTCTATCTCTATGTTTTGTTTCTTCTTGATGTAGCCCTAAGCAGTGACTGGCGAGAAACACTTTCATGGAAAGGGGTTGCCAGGCTTCCCAAAATTACGAATCTCCAGAAATCTCAGCAAATATTTTTTCACCCAAAATGGATGATACTTTCAGGTAATGATCAGTACACTAAGGCAACTTGGTTCCCCAAATTTCGTTCTTCTATGTTGAAGCGTTCGTTTCCAGTAACAGTTTGAATTTTTAGGTTTCACTGTGTTTTCTCCTATATTGATAGATGTATTTGGAACTCTAAATCCAACACGGTTTGTGCTAGCTTCTTGAAACTTGACACAATAAAGTAGTTTCGCGTTCTATCTCTATGCTTTGTTTCCTCTTGATGTAGCCCTAAGCAGTGACTGGCGAGAAACACTTTCATGGAAAGGGGTTGCCAGGCTTCCCAAAATTACGAATCTCCAGAAATCTCAGCAAATATTTTTTTCACCCAAAATGGATGATACTTGCAGGTAATGATCAGTACACTAAGGCGACTTGGTTCCCCAGATTTCGTTCTTCGATGTTGAAGCGTTCGTTTCCAGTAACAGTTTGAATTTTTAGCTTTCACTCTGTTTTCTCCTATATTGATAGATGTATTTGGAACTCTAAATCCAACACGGTTTGTGCTAGCTTCTCGAAACTTAACACAATAAAGTAGTTTCACGTTCTATCTCTATGTTTTGTTTCCTCTTGATGTAGCCCTAAGCAGTGACTGGCGAGAAACACTTTCATGGAAAAGGGTTGCCAAGCTTCCCAAAATTACGAATCTCCAGAAATCTCAGCAAATATTTTTTCACCCAAACTGGATGATACTTTCAGGTAATGATGAATACACTAAGGCGACTTGGTTCCCCAAATTTCGTTCTTCTATGTTGAAGCGTTCGTTTCCAGTTACAGTTTGAATTTTTAGGTTTCACTCTGTTTTCTCCTATATTGATAGATGTATTTGGAACTCTAACTCCAACACGGTTTGTGCTAGCTTCTTGAAACTTGACACAATAAAGTAGTTTCACGTTCTAACTCTATGTTTTTTTTCCAATAGATGTAGCCCTAAGCAGTGACTGGCGAGAAACACTTTCATGGAAAGGGGTTGCCAAGCTTCCCAAAATTACGAATCTCCAGAAATCTCAGCAAATATTTTTTCACCCAAAGTGAATGATACTTTCAGGTAATGATCAGTACACTAAGGCGACTTGGTTCCCCAGATTTCGTTCTTCTATGTTGAAGCGTTCGTTTCCAGTAACAGTTTGAATTTTTAGCTTTCACTCTGTTTTCTCCTATATTGATAGATGTATTTGGAACTCTAACACCAACACGGTTTGTGCTAGCTTCTTGAAACTTGACACAATAAAGTAGTTTCACGTTCTATCTCTATGTTTTGTTTCCTCTTGATGTAGCCCTAAGCAGTGACTGGCGAGAAACACTTTCATGGAAAAGGGTTGCCAAGCTTCCCAAAATTACGAATCTCCAGAAATCTCAGCAAATATTTTTTCACCCAAACTGGATGATACTTTCAGGTAATGATGAATACACTAAGGCGACTTGGTTCCCCAAATTTCGTTCTTCTATGTTGAAGCGTTCGTTTCCAGTTACAGTTTGAATTTTTAGGTTTCACTCTGTTTTCTCCTATATTGATAGATGTATTTGGAACTCTAAATCCAACACGGTTTGTGCTAGCTTCTTGAAACTTGACACAATAAAGTAGTTTCACGTTCTATCTCTATGTTTTGTTTCCTCTTGATGTAGCCGTAAGCAGTGACTGGCGAGAAACACTTTCATGTAAAGGGGTTGCCAAGCTTCCAAAAATTACGAATCTCCAGAAATCTCAGCAAATATTTTTTCACCCAAACTGGATGATATTTTCAGGTAATGATCAGTACACTAAGGCGACTTGGTTCCCCAAATTTCGTTCTTCTATGTTGAAGCGTTCGTTTCCAGTAACAGTTTGAATTTTTAGGTTTCACTCTGTTTTCTCCTATATTGATAGATGTATTTGGAACTCTAAATCCAACACGGTTTGAGCTAGCTTCTTGAAGTTTGACACAGTAAAGGAGTTTCATGTTCTATCTCTAAGTTTTGTTTCCTCTTGATGTAGCCCTAAGCAGTGACTGGCGAGAAACACTTTCATGGAAAGGGGTTGCCAAGCTTCCCAAAATTACGAATCTCCAGAAATCTCAGCAAATATTTTTTCACCCAAACTGGATGATACTTTCAGGTAATGATCAGTACACTAAGGCGACTTGGTTCCCCAAATTTCGTTCCTCTATGTAGAAGCGTTCGTTTCTAGTAACAGTTTGAATTTTTAGGTTTCACTCTGTTTTCTCCTATATTGATAGATGTATTTGGAACTCTAAATCCAACACGGTTTGTGCTAGCTTCTTGAAGTTTGACACAATAAAGTAGTTTCACGTTCTATCTCTATGTTTTGTTTCCTCTTGATGTAGCCCTAAGCAGTGACTGGCGAGAAACACTTTCATGGAAAGGGGTTGCCAAGCTTCCCAAAATTACGAATCTCCAGAAATCTCAGCAAATATTTTTTCACCCAAACGGGATGATACTTTCAGATAATGATCAGTACACTAAGGCGACTTGGTTCCCCAAATTTTGTTCTTCTATGTTGAAGCGTTCGTTTCCAGTAACAGTTTGAATTTTTAGGTTTCACTCTGTTTTCTCCTATATTGATAGATGTATTTGGAACTCTAACTCCAACACGGTTTGTGCTAGCTTCTTGAAACTTGACACAATAAAGTAGTTTCACGTTCTAACTCTATGTTTTTTTTCCTCTAGATGTAGCCCTAAGCAGTGACTGGCGAGAAACACTTTCATGGAAAGGGGTTGCCAAGCTTCCCAAAATTACGAATCTCCAGAAATCTCAGCAAATATTTTTTCACCCAAACTGGATGATACTTTCAGGTAATGATCAGTACACTAAGGCGACTTGGTTCCCCAAATTTCGTTCTTCTATGTTGAAGCGTTTGTTTCCAGTTACAGTTTGAAATTTTAGGTTCCACTCTATTTTCTCCTGTATTGATAGATGTATTTGGAACTCTAAATCCAACACGGTTTGTGCTAGCTTCTTGAAACTTGACACAATAATGTAGTTTCACGTTCTATCTCTATGTTTTGTTTCTTCTTGATGTAGCCCTAAGCAGTGACTGGCGAGAAACACTTTCATGGAAAGGGGTTGCCAGGCTTCCCAAAATTACGAATCTCCAGAAATCTCAGCAAATATTTTTTCACCCAAAATGGATGATACTTTCAGGTAATGATCAGTACACTAAGGCAACTTGGTTCCCCAAATTTCGTTCTTCTATGTTGAAGCGTTCGTTTCCAGTAACAGTTTGAATTTTTAGGTTTCACTGTGTTTTCTCCTATATTGATAGATGTATTTGGAACTCTAAATCCAACACGGTTTGTGCTAGCTTCTTGAAACTTGACACAATAAAGTAGTTTCGCGTTCTATCTCTATGCTTTGTTTCCTCTTGATGTAGCCCTAAGCAGTGACTGGCGAGAAACACTTTCATGGAAAGGGGTTGCCAGGCTTCCCAAAATTACGAATCTCCAGAAATCTCAGCAAATATTTTTTTCACCCAAAATGGATGATACTTGCAGGTAATGATCAGTACACTAAGGCGACTTGGTTCCCCAGATTTCGTTCTTCGATGTTGAAGCGTTCGTTTCCAGTAACAGTTTGAATTTTTAGCTTTCACTCTGTTTTCTCCTATATTGATAGATGTATTTGGAACTCTAAATCCAACACGGTTTGTGCTAGCTTCTCGAAACTTAACACAATAAAGTAGTTTCACGTTCTATCTCTATGTTTTGTTTCCTCTTGATGTAGCCCTAAGCAGTGACTGGCGAGAAACACTTTCATGGAAAAGGGTTGCCAAGCTTCCCAAAATTACGAATCTCCAGAAATCTCAGCAAATATTTTTTCACCCAAACTGGATGATACTTTCAGGTAATGATGAATACACTAAGGCGACTTGGTTCCCCAAATTTCGTTCTTCTATGTTGAAGCGTTCGTTTCCAGTTACAGTTTGAATTTTTAGGTTTCACTCTGTTTTCTCCTATATTGATAGATGTATTTGGAACTCTAACTCCAACACGGTTTGTGCTAGCTTCTTGAAACTTGACACAATAAAGTAGTTTCACGTTCTAACTCTATGTTTTTTTTCCAATAGATGTAGCCCTAAGCAGTGACTGGCGAGAAACACTTTCATGGAAAGGGGTTGCCAAGCTTCCCAAAATTACGAATCTCCAGAAATCTCAGCAAATATTTTTTCACCCAAAGTGAATGATACTTTCAGGTAATGATCAGTACACTAAGGCGACTTGGTTCCCCAGATTTCGTTCTTCTATGTTGAAGCGTTCGTTTCCAGTAACAGTTTGAATTTTTAGCTTTCACTCTGTTTTCTCCTATATAGATAGATGTATTTGGAACTCTAACACCAACACGGTTTGTGCTAGCTTCTTGAAACTTGACACAATAAAGTAGTTTCACGTTCTATCTCTATGTTTTGTTTCCTCTTGATGTAGCCCTAAGCAGTGACTGGCGAGAAACACTTTCATGGAAAAGGGTTGCCAAGCTTCCCAAAATTACGAATCTCCAGAAATCTCAGCAAATATTTTTTCACCCAAACTGGATGATACTTTCAGGTAATGATGAATACACTAAGGCGACTTGGTTCCCCAAATTTCGTTCTTCTATGTTGAAGCGTTCGTTTCCAGTTACAGTTTGAATTTTTAGGTTTCACTCTGTTTTCTCCTATATTGATAGATGTATTTGGAACTCTAAATCCAACACGGTTTGTGCTAGCTTCTTGAAACTTGACACAATAAAGTAGTTTCACGTTCTATCTCTATGTTTTGTTTCCTCTTGATGTAGCCGTAAGCAGTGACTGGCGAGAAACACTTTCATGTAAAGGGGTTGCCAAGCTTCCAAAAATTACGAATCTCCAGAAATCTCAGCAAATATTTTTTCACCCAAACTGGATGATATTTTCAGGTAATGATCAGTACACTAAGGCGACTTGGTTCCCCAAATTTCGTTCTTCTATGTTGAAGCGTTCGTTTCCAGTAACAGTTTGAATTTTTAGGTTTCACTCTGTTTTCTCCTATATTGATAGATGTATTTGGAACTCTAAATCCAACACGGTTTGAGCTAGCTTCTTGAAGTTTGACACAGTAAAGGAGTTTCATGTTCTATCTCTAAGTTTTGTTTCCTCTTGATGTAGCCCTAAGCAGTGACTGGCGAGAAACACTTTCATGGAAAGGGGTTGCCAAGCTTCCCAAAATTACGAATCTCCAGAAATCTCAGCAAATATTTTTTCACCCAAACTGGATGATACTTTCAGGTAATGATCAGTACACTAAGGCGACTTGGTTCCCCAAATTTCGTTCCTCTATGTAGAAGCGTTCGTTTCTAGTAACAGTTTGAATTTTTAGGTTTCACTCTGTTTTCTCCTATATTGATAGATGTATTTGGAACTCTAAATCCAACACGGTTTGTGCTAGCTTCTTGAAGTTTGACACAATAAAGTAGTTTCACGTTCTATCTCTATGTTTTGTTTCCTCTTGATGTAGCCCTAAGCAGTGACTGGCGAGAAACACTTTCATGGAAAGGGGTTGCCAAGCTTCCCAAAATTACGAATCTCCAGAAATCTCAGCAAATATTTTTTCACCCAAACGGGATGATACTTTCAGGTAATGATCAGTACACTAAGGCGACTTGGTTCCCCAAATTTCGTTCTTCTATGTTGAAGCGTTCGTTTCCAGTAACAGTTTGAATTTTTAGGTTTCACTCTGTTTTCTCCTATATTGATAGATGTATTTGGAACTCTAACTCCAACACGGTTTGTGCTAGCTTCTTGAAACTTGACACAATAAAGTAGTTTCACGTTCTAACTC
The DNA here is from genome assembly GCF_964194105.1 of Spermophilus citellus. NCBI lineage: Eukaryota > Metazoa > Chordata > Mammalia > Rodentia > Sciuridae > Spermophilus > Spermophilus citellus. The sequence continues at coordinate 15,462,439 of NC_138196.1, read as the reverse complement.
TATGTTTTTTTTCCTCTAGATGTAGCCCTAAGCAGTGACTGGCGAGAAACACTTTCATGGAAAGGGGTTGCCAAGCTTCCCAAAATTACGAATCTCCAGAAATCTCAGCAAATATTTTTTCACCCAAACTGGATGATACTTTCAGGTAATGATCAGTACACTAAGGCGACTTGGTTCCCCAAATTTCGTTCTTCTATGTTGAAGCGTTCGTTTCCAGTTACAGTTTGAAATTTTAGGTTCCACTCTATTTTCTCCTGTATTGATAGATGTATTTGGACCTCTAAATCCAACACGGTTTGTGCTAGCTTCTTGAAACTTGACACAATAATGTAGTTTCACGTTCTATCTCTATGTTTTGTTTCTTCTTGATGTAGCCCTAAGCAGTGACTGGCGAGAAACACTTTCATGGAAAGGGGTTGCCAAGCTTCCCAAAATTACGAATCTCCAGAAATCTCAGCAAATATTTTTTCACCCAAAAGGGATGATACTTTCAGGTAATGATCAGTACACTAAGGCAACTTGATCCCCAAATTTCGTTCCTCTATGTAGAAGCGTTCGTTTCTAGTAACAGTTTGAATTTTTAGGTTTCACTCTGTTTTCTCCTATATTGATAGATGTATTTGGAACTCTAAATCCAACACGGTTTGTGCTAGCTTCTTGAAGTTTGAAACAATAAAGTAGTTTCACGTTCTATCTCTATGTTTTGTTTCCTCTTGATGTAGCCCTAAGCAGTGACTGGCGAGAAACACTTTCATGGAAAGGGGTTGCCAAGCTTCCCAAAATTACGAATCTCCAGAAATCTCAGCAAATATTTTTTCACCCAAACTGGATGATACTTTCAGCTAATGATCAGTACACTAAGGCGACTTGGTTCCCCAAATTTCGTTCTTCTATGTTGAAGCGTTCGTTTCCAGTAACAGTTTGAATTTTTATGTTTCACTCTGTTTTCTCCTATATTGATAGATGTATTTGGAACTCTAAATCCAACACGGTTTTTGCTAGCTTCTTGAAACTTGACACAATAAAGTAGTTTCACATTCTATCTCTATGTTTTGTTTCCTCTTGATGTAGCCCTAAGCAGTGACTGGCGAGAAACACTTTCATGGAAAGGGGTTGCCAAGCTTCCCAAAATTACGAATCTCCAGAAATCTCAGCAAATATTTTTTCACCCAAACTGGATGATACTTTCAGGTAATGATCAGTACACTAAGGCGACTTGGTTCCCCAAATTTCGTTCTTCTATGTTGAAGCGTTCGTTTCCAGTAACAGTTTGAATTTTTAGGTTTCACTCTGTTTTCTCCTATATTGATAGATGTATTTGGAACTCTAAATCCAACACGGTTTGTGCTAGCTTCTTGAAACTTGACACAATAAAGTAGTTTCACGTTCTATCTCTATGTTTTGTTTCCTCTTGATGTAGCCCTAAGCAGTGACTGGCGAGACACCCTTTCATGGAAAGGGGTTGCCAAGCTTCCAAAAATTACGAATCTCCAGAAATCTCAGCAAATATTTTTTCACCCAAACTGGATGATACTTTCAGGTAATGATCAGTACACTAAGGCGACTTGGTTCCCCAAATTTCGTTCTTCTATGTTGAAGCGTTCGTTTCCAGTAACAGTTTGAATTTTTAGGTTTCACTGTGTTTTCTCCTATATTGATAGATGTATTTGGAACTCTAAATCCAACACGGTTTGTGCTAGCTTCTTGAAACTTGACACAATAAAGTAGTTTCACGTTCTCTCTCTATGTTTTGTTTCCTCTTGATGTAGCCCTAAGCAGTGACTGGCGAGAAACACTTTCATGGAAAGGGGTTGCCAGGCTTCCCAAAATTACGAATCTCCAGAAATCTCAGCAAATATTTTTTCACCCAAAATGGATGATACTTTCAGGTAATGATCAGTACACTAAGGCAACTTGGTTCCCCAAATTTCGTTCTTCTATTTTGAAGCGTTCGTTTCCAGTAACAGTTTGAATTTTTAGGTTTCACTGTGTTTTCTCCTATATTGATAGATGTATTTGGAACTCTAAATCCAACACGGTTTGTGCTAGCTTCTTGAAACTTGACACAATAAAGTAGTTTCACGTTCTATCTCTATGTTTTGTTTCCTCTTGATGTAGCCCTAAGCAGTGACTGGCGAGAAACACTTTCATGGAAAGGGGTTGCCAGGCTTCCCAAAATTACGAATCTCCAGAAATCTCAGCAAATATTTTTTTCACCCAAAATGGATGATACTTTCAGGTAATGATCAGTACACTAAGGCGACTTGTTTCCCCAGATTTCGTTCTTCTATGTTGAAGCGTTCGTTTCCAGTAACAGTTTGAATTTTTAGCTTTCACTCTGTTTTCTCCTATATTGATAGATGTATTTGGAACTCTAAATCCAACACGGTTTGTGCTAGCTTCTCGAAACTTAACACAATAAAGTAGTTTCACGTTCTATCTCTATGTTTTGTTTCCTCTTGATGTAGCCCTAAGCAGTGACTGGCGAGAAACACTTTCATGGAAAAGGGTTGCCAAGCTTCCCAAAATTACGAATCTCCAGAAATCTCAGCAAATATTTTTTCACCCAAACTGGATGATACTTTCAGGTAATGATGAATACACTAAGGCGACTTGGTTCCCCAAATTTCGTTCTTCTATGTTGAAGCGTTCGTTTCCAGTTACAGTTTGAATTTTTAGGTTTCACTCTGTTTTCTCCTATATTGATAGATGTATTTGGAACTCTAAATCCAACACGGTTTGTGCTAGCTTCTTGAAACTTGACACAATAAAGTAGTTTCACGTTCTATCTCTATGTTTTGTTTCCTCTTGATGTAGCCCTAAGCAGTGACTGGCGAGAAACACTTTCATGGAAAGGGGTTGCCAGGCTTCCCAAAATTACGAATCTCCAGAAATCTCAGCAAATATTATTTCACCCAAACTGGATGATACTTTCAGGTAATGATCAGTACACTAAGGCGACTTGGTTCCCCAGATTTCGTTCTTCTATGTTGAAGCGTTCGTTTCCAGTAACAGTTTGAATTTTTTGGTTTCACTCTGTTTTCTCCTATATTGATAGATGTATTTGGAACTCTAACTCCAACACGGTTTGTGCTAGCTTCTTGAAACTTGACACAATAAAGTAGTTTCACGTTCTAACTCTATGTTTTTTTTCCAATAGATGTAGCCCTAAGCAGTGACTGGCGAGAAACACTTTCATGGAAAGGGGTTGCCAAGCTTCCCAAAATTACGAATCTCCAGAAATCTCAGCAAATATTTTTTCACCCAAAGTGAATGATACTTTCAGGTAATGATCAGTACACGAAGGCGACTTGGTTCCCCAAATTTCGTTCTTCTATGTTGAAGCGTTCGTTTCCAGTAACAGTTTGAATTTTTAGCTTTCACTCTGTTTTCTCCTATATTGATAGATGTATTTGGAACTCTATATCCAACACGGTTTGTGCTAGCTTCTTGAAACTTGACACAATAAAGTAGTTTCACGTTCTATCTCTATGTTTTTTTTCCTCTTGATGTAGCCCTAAGCAGTGACTGGCGAGAAACACTTTCATGGAAAGGGGTTGCCAAGCTTCCCAAAATTATGAATCTCCAGAAATCTCAGCAAATATTTTTTCACCCAAACGGGATGATACTTTCAGGTAATGATCAGTACACTAAGGCGACTTGGTTCCCCAAATTTCGTTCTTCTATGTTGAAGCGTTCGTTTCCAGTAACAGTTTGAATTTTTAGGTTTCACTCTGTTTTCTCCTATATTGATAGATGTATTTGGAACTCTAACTCCAACACGGTTTGTGCTAGCTTCTTGAAACTTGACACAATAAAGTAGTTTCACGTTCTAACTCTATGTTTTTTTTCCTCTAGATGTAGCCCTAAGCAGTGACTGGCGAGAAACACTTTCATGGAAAGGGGTTGCCAAGCTTCCCAAAATTACGAATCTCCAGAAATCTCAGCAAATATTTTTTCACCCAAACTGGATGATACTTTCAGGTAATGATCAGTACACTAAGGCGACTTGGTTCCCCAAATTTCGTTCTTCTATGTTGAAGCGTTCGTTTCCAGTAACAGTTTGAATTTTTAGGTTTCACTCTGTTTTCTCCTATATTGATAGATGTATTTGGAACTCTAAATCCAACACGGTTTGTGCTAGCTTCTTGAAACTTGACACAATAAAGTAGTTTCACGTTCTATCTCTATGTTTTGTTTCCTCTTGATGTAGCCCTAAGCAGTGACTGGCGAGAAACACTTTCATGGAAAGGGGTTGCCAAGCTTCCAAAAATTACGAATCTCCAGAAATCTCAGCAAATATTTTTTCACCCAAACTGGATGATACTTTCAGGTAATGATCAGTACACTAAGGCGACTTGGTTCCCCAAATTTCGTTCTTCTATGTTGAAGCGTTCGTTTCCAGTTACAGTTTGAATTTTTAGGTTTCACTGTGTTTTCTCCTATATTGATAGATGTATTTGGAACTCTAAATCCAACACGGTTTGTGCTAGCTTCTTGAAACTTGACACAATAAAGTAGTTTCACGTTCTCTCTCTATGTTTTGTTTCCTCTTGATGTAGCCCTAAGCAGTGACTGGCGAGAAACACTTTCATGGAAAGGGGTTGCCAGGCTTCCCAAAATTACGAATCTCCAGAAATCTCAGCAAATATTTTTTCACCCAAAATGGATGATACTTTCAGGTAATGATCAGTACACTAAGGCAACTTGGTTCCCCAAATTTCGTTCTTCTATTTTGAAGCGTTCGTTTCCAGTAACAGTTTGAATTTTTAGGTTTCACTGTGTTTTCTCCTATATTGATAGATGTATTTGGAACTCTAAATCCAACACGGTTTGTGCTAGCTTCTTGAAACTTGACACAATAAAGTAGTTTCACGTTCTATCTCTATGTTTTGTTTCCTCTTGATGTAGCCCTAAGCAGTGACTGGCGAGAAACACTTTCATGGAAAGGGGTTGCCAGGCTTCCCAAAATTACGAATCTCCAGAAATCTCAGCAAATATTTTTTTCACCCAAAATGGATGATACTTTCAGGTAATGATCAGTACACTAAGGCGACTTGTTTCCCCAGATTTCGTTCTTCTATGTTGAAGCGTTCGTTTCCAGTAACAGTTTGAATTTTTAGCTTTCACTCTGTTTTCTCCTATATTGATAGATGTATTTGGAACTCTAAATCCAACACGGTTTGTGCTAGCTTCTCGAAACTTAACACAATAAAGTAGTTTCACGTTCTATCTCTATGTTTTGTTTCCTCTTGATGTAGCCCTAAGCAGTGACTGGCGAGAAACACTTTCATGGAAAAGGGTTGCCAAGCTTCCCAAAATTACGAATCTCCAGAAATCTCAGCAAATATTTTTTCACCCAAACTGGATGATACTTTCAGGTAATGATGAATACACTAAGGCGACTTGGTTCCCCAAATTTCGTTCTTCTATGTTGAAGCGTTCGTTTCCAGTTACAGTTTGAATTTTTAGGTTTCACTCTGTTTTCTCCTATATTGATAGATGTATTTGGAACTCTAAATCCAACACGGTTTGTGCTAGCTTCTTGAAACTTGACACAATAAAGTAGTTTCACGTTCTATCTCTATGTTTTGTTTCCTCTTGATGTAGCCCTAAGCAGTGACTGGCGAGAAACACTTTCATGGAAAGGGGTTGCCAGGCTTCCCAAAATTACGAATCTCCAGAAATCTCAGCAAATATTATTTCACCCAAACTGGATGATACTTTCAGGTAATGATCAGTACACTAAGGCGACTTGGTTCCCCAGATTTCGTTCTTCTATGTTGAAGCGTTCGTTTCCAGTAACAGTTTGAATTTTTTGGTTTCACTCTGTTTTCTCCTATATTGATAGATGTATTTGGAACTCTAACTCCAACACGGTTTGTGCTAGCTTCTTGAAACTTGACACAATAAAGTAGTTTCACGTTCTAACTCTATGTTTTTTTTCCAATAGATGTAGCCCTAAGCAGTGACTGGCGAGAAACACTTTCATGGAAAGGGGTTGCCAAGCTTCCCAAAATTACGAATCTCCAGAAATCTCAGCAAATATTTTTTCACCCAAAGTGAATGATACTTTCAGGTAATGATCAGTACACGAAGGCGACTTGGTTCCCCAAATTTCGTTCTTCTATGTTGAAGCGTTCGTTTCCAGTAACAGTTTGAATTTTTAGCTTTCACTCTGTTTTCTCCTATATTGATAGATGTATTTGGAACTCTATATCCAACACGGTTTGTGCTAGCTTCTTGAAACTTGACACAATAAAGTAGTTTCACGTTCTATCTCTATGTTTTTTTTCCTCTTGATGTAGCCCTAAGCAGTGACTGGCGAGAAACACTTTCATGGAAAGGGGTTGCCAAGCTTCCCAAAATTATGAATCTCCAGAAATCTCAGCAAATATTTTTTCACCCAAACGGGATGATACTTTCAGGTAATGATCAGTACACTAAGGCGACTTGGTTCCCCAAATTTCGTTCTTCTATGTTGAAGCGTTCGTTTCCAGTAACAGTTTGAATTTTTAGGTTTCACTCTGTTTTCTCCTATATTGATAGATGTATTTGGAACTCTAACTCCAACACGGTTTGTGCTAGCTTCTTGAAACTTGACACAATAAAGTAGTTTCACGTTCTAACTCTATGTTTTTTTTCCTCTAGATGTAGCCCTAAGCAGTGACTGGCGAGAAACACTTTCATGGAAAGGGGTTGCCAAGCTTCCCAAAATTACGAATCTCCAGAAATCTCAGCAAATATTTTTTCACCCAAACTGGATGATACTTTCAGGTAATGATCAGTACACTAAGGCGACTTGGTTCCCCAAATTTTGTTCTTCTATGTTGAAGCGTTCGTTTCCAGTTACAGTTTGAAATTTTAGGTTCCACTCTATTTTCTCCTGTATTGATAGATGTATTTGGAACTCTAAATCCAACACGGTTTGTGCTAGCTTCTTGAAACTTGACACAATAATGTAGTTTCACGTTCTATCTCTATGTTTTGTTTCTTCTTGATGTAGCCCTAAGCAGTGACTGGCGAGAAACACTTTCATGGAAAGGGGTTGCCAAGCTTCCAAAAATTACGAATCTCCAGAAATCTCAGCAAATATTTTTTCACCCAAACTGGATGATACTTTCAGGTAATGATCAGTACACTAAGGCGACTTGGTTCCCCAAATTTCGTTCTTCTATGTTGAAGCGTTCGTTTCCAGTTACAGTTTGAATTTTTAGGTTTCACTGTGTTTTCTCCTATATTGATAGATGTATTTGGAACTCTAACACCAACACGGTTTGTGCTAGCTTCTTGAAACTTGACACAATAAAGTAGTTTCACGTTCTATCTCTATGTTTTGTTTCCTCTTGATGTAGCCGTAAGCAGTGACTGGCGAGAAACACTTTCATGGAAAGGGGTTGCCAGGCTTCCCAAAATTACGAATCTCCAGAAATCTCAGCAAATATTTTTTCACCCAAAATGGATGATACTTTCAGGTAATGATCAGTACACTAAGGCGACTTGGTTCCCCAAATTTCGTTCTTCTATGTTGAAGCGTTCGTTTCCAGTAACAGTTTGAATTTTTAGCTTTCACTCTGTTTTCTCCTATATTGATAGATGTATTTGGAACTCTAAATCCAACACGGTTTGTGCTAGCTTCTTGAAACTTGACACAATAAAGTAGTTTCACGTTCTATCTCTAGGTTTTTTTTCCTCTTGATGTAGCCCTAAGCAGTGACTGGCGAGAAACACTTTCATGGAAAGGGGTTGCCAAGCTTCCCAAAATTATGAATCTCCAGAAATCTCAGCAAATATTTTTTCACCCAAACGGGATGATACTTTCAGGTAATGATCAGTACACTAAGGCGACTTGGTTCCCCAAATTTCGTTCTTCTATGTTGAAGCGTTCGTTTCCAGTAACAGTTTGAATTTTTAGGTTTCACTCTGTTTTCTCCTATATTGATAGATGTATTTGGAACTCTAACTCCAACCGGTTTGTGCTAGCTTCTTGAAACTTGACACAATAAAGTAGTTTCACGTTCTAACTCTATGTTTTTTTTCCTCTAGATGTAGCCCTAAGCAGTGACTGGCGAGAAACACTTTCATGGAAAGGGGTTGCCAAGCTTCCCAAAATTACGAATCTCCAGAAATCTCAGCAAATATTTTTTCACCCAAACTGGATGATACTTTCAGGTAATGATCAGTACACTAAGGCGACTTGGTTCCCCAAATTTCGTTCTTCTATGTTGAAGCGTTCGTTTCCAGTTACAGTTTGAAATTTTAGGTTCCACTCTATTTTCTCCTGTATTGATAGATGTATTTGGAACTCTAAATCCAACACGGTTTGTGCTAGCTTCTTGAAACTTGACACAATAATGTAGTTTCACGTTCTATCTCTATGTTTTGTTTCTTCTTGATGTAGCCCTAAGCAGTGACTGGCGAGAAACACTTTCATGGAAAGGGGTTGCCAAGCTTCCCAAAATTACGAATCTCCAGAAATCTCAGCAAATATTTTTTCACCCAAAAGGGATGATACTTTCAGGTAATGATCAGTACACTAAGGCAACTTGGTTCCCCAAATTTCGTTCCTCTATGTAGAAGCGTTCGTTTCTAGTAACAGTTTGAATTTTTAGGTTTCACTCTGTTTTCTCCTATATTGATAGATGTATTTGGAACTCTAAATCCAACACGGTTTGTGCTAGCTTCTTGAAGTTTGAAACAATAAAGTAGTTTCACGTTCTATCTCTATGTTTTGTTTCCTCTTGATGTAGCCCTAAGCAGTGACTGGCGAGAAACACTTTCATGGAAAGGGGTTGCCAAGCTTCCCAAAATTACGAATCTCCAGAAATCTCAGCAAATATTTTTTCACCCAAACTGGATGATACTTTCAGGTAATGATCAGTACACTAAGGCGACTTGGTTCCCCAAATTTCGTTCTTCTATGTTGAAGCGTTCGTTTCCAGTAACAGTTTGAATTTTTAGGTTTCACTCTGTTTTCTCCTATATTGATAGATGTATTTGGAACTCTAAATCCAACACGGTTTGAGCTAGCTTCTTGAAGTTTGACACAGTAAAGGAGTTTCATGTTCTATCTCTATGTTTTGTTTCCTCTTGATGTAGCCCTAAGCAGTGACTGGCGAGAAACACTTTCATGGAAAGGGGTTGCCAAGCTTCCCAAAATTACGAATCTCCAGAAATCTCAGCAAATATTTTTTCACCCAAACTGGATGATACTTTCAGGTAATGATCAGTACACTAAGGCGACTTGGTTCCCCAAATTTCGTTCTTCTATGTTGAAGCGTTCGTTTCCAGTAACAGTTTGAATTTTTAGGTTTCACTCTGTTTTCTCCTATATTGATAGATGTATTTGGAACTCTAAATCCAACACGGTTTGTGCTAGCTTCTTGAAACTTGACACAATAAAGTAGTTTCACGTTCTATCTCTATGTTTTGTTTCCTCTTGATGTAGCCCTAAGCAGTGACTGGCGAGACACACTTTCATGGAAAGGGGTTGCCAAGCTTCCAAAAATTACGAATCTCCAGAAATCTCAGCAAATATTTTTTCACCCAAACTGGATGATACTTTCAGGTAATGATCAGTACACTAAGGCGACTTGGTTCCCCAAATTTCGTTCTTCTATGTTGAAGCGTTCGTTTCCAGTTACAGTTTGAAATTGTAGGTTCCACTCTATTTTCTCCTGTATTGATAGATGTATTTGGAACTCTAAATCCAACACGGTTTGTGCTAGCTTCTTGAAACTTGACACAATAAAGTAGTTTCACGTTCTATCTCTATGTTTTGTTTCCTCTTGAGGTAGCCCTAAGCAGTGACTGGCGAGAAACACTTTCATGGAAAGGGGTTGCCAGGCTTCCCAAAATTACGAATCTCCAGAAATCTCAGCAAATATTTTTTCACCCAAAAAGGATGATACTTTCAGGTAAGGATCAGTACACTAAGGCAACTTGGTTCCCCAAATTTCGTTCTTCTATTTTGAAGCGTTCGTTTCCAGTAACAGTTTGAATTTTTAGGTTTCACTGTGTTTTCTCCTATATTGATAGATGTATTTGGAACTCTAAATCCAACACGGTTTGTGCTAGCTTCTTGAAACTTGACACAATAAAGTAGTTTCACGTTCTATCTCTATGTTTTGTTTCCTCTTGATGTAGCCCTAAGCAGTGACTGGCGAGAAACACTTTCATGGAAAGGGGTTGCCAGGCTTCCCAAAATTACGAATCTCCAGAAATCTCAGCAAATATTTTTTTCACCCAAAATGGATGATACTTTCAGGTAATGATCAGTACACTAAGGCGACTTGGTTCCCCAGATTTCGTTCTTCTATGTTGAAGCGTTCGTTTCCAGTAACAGTTTGAATTTTTAGCTTTCACTCTGTTTTCTCCTATATTGATAGATGTATTTGGAACTCTAAATCCAACACGGTTTGTGCTAGCTTCTTGAAACTTAACACAATAAAGTAGTTTCACGTTCTATCTCTATGTTTTGTTTCCTCTTGATGTAGCCCTAAGCAGTGACTGGCGAGAAACACTTTCATGGAAAAGGGTTGCCAAGCTTCCCAAAATTACGAATCTCCAGAAATCTCAGCAAATATTTTTTCACCCAAACTGGATGATACTTTCAGGTAATGATGAATACACTAAGGCGACTTGGTTTCCCAAATTTCGTTCTTCTATGTTGAAGCGTTCGTTTCCAGTTACAGTTTGAATTTTTAGGTTTCACTCTGTTTTCTCCTATATTGATAGATGTATTTGGAACTCTAAATCCAACACGGTTTGTGCTAGCTTCTTGAAACTTGACACAATAAAGTAGTTTCACGTTCTATCTCTATGTTTTGTTTCCTCTTGATGTAGCCGTAAGCAGTGACTGGCGAGAAACACTTTCATGGAAAGGGGTTGCCAGGCTTCCCAAAATTACGAATCTCCAGAAATCTCAGCAAATATTATTTCACCCAAACTGGATGATACTTTCAGGTAATGATCAGTACACTAAGGCGACTTGGTTCCCCAGATTTCGTTCTTCTATGTTGAAGCGTTCGTTTCCAGTAACAGTTTGAATTTTTAGGTTTCACTCTGTTTTCTCCTATATTGATAGATGTATTTGGAACTCTAACTCCAACACGGTTTGTGCTAGCTTCTTGAAACTTGACACAATAAAGTAGTTTCACGTTCTAACTCTATGTTTTTTTTCCAATAGATGTAGCCCTAAGCAGTGACTGGCGAGAAACACTTTCATGGAAAGGGGTTGCCAAGCTTCCCAAAATTACGAATCTCAAGAAATCTCAGCAAATATTTTTTCACCCAAAGTGAATGATACTTTCAGGTAATGATCAGTACACGAAGGCGACTTGGTTCCCCAGATTTCGTTCTTCTATGTTGAAGCGTTCGTTTCCAGTAACAGTTTGAATTTTTAGGTTTCACTCTGTTTTCTCCTATATTGATAGATGTATTTGGAACTCTAACTCCAACACGGTTTGTGCTAGCTTCTTGAAACTTGACACAATAAAGTAGTTTCACGTTCTAACTCTATGTTTTTTTTCCTCTAGATGTAGCCCTAAGCAGTGACTGGCGAGAAACACTTTCATGGAAAGGGGTTGCCAAGCTTCCCAAAATTACGAATCTCCAGAAATCTCAGCAAATATTTTTTCACCCAAACTGGATGATACTTTCAGGTAATGATCAGTACACTAAGGCGACTTGGTTCCCCAAATTTCGTTCTTCTATGTTGAAGCGTTCGTTTCCAGTTACAGTTTGAAATTGTAGGTTCCACTCTATTTTCTCCTGTATTGATAGATGTATTTGGAACTCTAAATCCAACACGGTTTGTGCTAGCTTCTTGAAACTTGACACAATAATGTAGTTTCACGTTCTATCTCTATGTTTTGTTTCTTCTTGATGTAGCCCTAAGCAGTGACTGGCGAGAAACACTTTCATGGAAAGGGGTTGCCAAGCTTCCAAAAATTACGAATCTCCAGAAATCTCAGCAAATATTTTTTCACCCAAACTGGATGATACTTTCAGGTAATGATCAGTACACTAAGGCGACTTGGTTCCCCAAATTTCGTTCTTCTATGTTGAAGCGTTCGTTTCCAGTTACAGTTTGAATTTTTAGGTTTCACTGTGTTTTCTCCTATATTGATAGATGTATTTGGAACTCTAACACCAACACGGTTTGTGCTAGCTTCTTGAAACTTGACACAATAAAGTAGTTTCACGTTCTATCTCTATGTTTTGTTTCCTCTTGATGTAGCCCTAAGCAGTGACTGGCGAGAAACACTTTCATGGAAAGGGGTTGCCAGGCTTCCCAAAATTACGAATCTCCAGAAATCTCAGCAAATATTTTTTCACCCAAAATGGATGATACTTTCAGGTAATGATCAGTACACTAAGGCAACTTGGTTCCCCAAATTTCGTTCTTCTATGTTGAAGCGTTCGTTTCCAGTAACAGTTTGAATTTTTAGCTTTCACTCTGTTTTCTCCTATATTGATAGATGTATTTGGAACTCTAAATCCAACACGGTTTGTGCTAGCTTCTTGAAACTTGACACAATAAAGTAGTTTCACGTTCTATCTCTATGTTTTTTTTTCCTCTTGATGTAGCCCTAAGCAGTGACTGGCGAGAAACACTTTCATGGAAAGGGGTTGCCAAGCTTCCCAAAATTATGAATCTCCAGAAATCTCAGCAAATATTTTTTCACCCAAACGGGATGATACTTTCAGGTAATGATCAGTACACTAAGGCGACTTGGTTCCCCAAATTTCGTTCTTCTATGTTGAAGCGTTCGTTTCCAGTTACAGTTTGAAATTGTAGGTTCCACTCTATTTTCTCCTGTATTGATAGATGTATTTGGAACTCTAAATCCAACACGGTTTGTGCTAGCTTCTTGAAACTTGACACAATAAAGTAGTTTCACGTTCTATCTCTATGTTTTGTTTCCTCTTGAGGTAGCCCTAAGCAGTGACTGGCGAGAAACACTTTCATGGAAAGGGGTTGCCAGGCTTCCCAAAATTACGAATCTCCAGAAATCTCAGCAAATATTTTTTCACCCAAAAAGGATGATACTTTCAGGTAAGGATCAGTACACTAAGGCAACTTGGTTCCCCAAATTTCGTTCTTCTATTTTGAAGCGTTCGTTTCCAGTAACAGTTTGAATTTTTAGGTTTCACTGTGTTTTCTCCTATATTGATAGATGTATTTGGAACTCTAAATCCAACACGGTTTGTGCTAGCTTCTTGAAACTTGACACAATAAAGTAGTTTCACGTTCTATCTCTATGTTTTGTTTCCTCTTGATGTAGCCCTAAGCAGTGACTGGCGAGAAACACTTTCATGGAAAGGGGTTGCCAGGCTTCCCAAAATTACGAATCTCCAGAAATCTCAGCAAATATTTTTTTCACCCAAAATGGATGATACTTTCAGGTAATGATCAGTACACTAAGGCGACTTGGTTCCCCAGATTTCGTTCTTCTATGTTGAAGCGTTCGTTTCCAGTAACAGTTTGAATTTTTAGGTTTCACTCTGTTTTCTCCTATATTGATAGATGTATTTGGAACTCTAAATCCAACACGGTTTGTGCTAGCTTCTTGAAACTTGACACAATAAAGTAGTTTCACGTTCTATCTCTATGTTTTGTTTCCTCTTGATGTAGCCGTAAGCAGTGACTGGCGAGAAACACTTTCATGGAAAGGGGTTGCCAGGCTTCCCAAAATTACGAATCTCCAGAAATCTCAGCAAATATTATTTCACCCAAACTGGATGATACTTTCAGGTAATGATCAGTACACTAAGGCGACTTGGTTCCCCAGATTTCGTTCTTCTATGTTGAAGCGTTCGTTTCCAGTAACAGTTTGAATTTTTAGGTTTCACTCTGTTTTCTCCTATATTGATAGATGTATTTGGAACTCTAACTCCAACACGGTTTGTGCTAGCTTCTTGAAACTTGACACAATAAAGTAGTTTCACGTTCTAACTCTATGTTTTTTTTCCAATAGATGTAGCCCTAAGCAGTGACTGGCGAGAAACACTTTCATGGAAAGGGGTTGCCAAGCTTCCCAAAATTACGAATCTCCAGAAATCTCAGCAAATATTTTTTCACCCAAAGTGAATGATACTTTCAGGTAATGATCAGTACACGAAGGCGACTTGGTTCCCCAGATTTCGTTCTTCTATGTTGAAGCGTTCGTTTCCAGTAACAGTTTGAATTTTTAGGTTTCACTCTGTTTTCTCCTATATTGATAGATGTATTTGGAACTCTAACTCCAACACGGTTTGTGCTAGCTTCTTGAAACTTGACACAATAAAGTAGTTTCACGTTCTAACTCTATGTTTTTTTTCCTCTAGATGTAGCCCTAAGCAGTGACTGGCGAGAAACACTTTCATGGAAAGGGGTTGCCAAGCTTCCCAAAATTACGAATCTCCAGAAATCTCAGCAAATATTTTTTCACCCAAACTGGATGATACTTTCAGGTAATGATCAGTACACTAAGGCGACTTGGTTCCCCAAATTTCGTTCTTCTATGTTGAAGCGTTCGTTTCCAGTTACAGTTTGAAATTGTAGGTTCCACTCTATTTTCTCCTGTATTGATAGATGTATTTGGAACTCTAAATCCAACACGGTTTGTGCTAGCTTCTTGAAACTTGACACAATAATGTAGTTTCACGTTCTATCTCTATGTTTTGTTTCTTCTTGATGTAGCCCTAAGCAGTGACTGGCGAGAAACACTTTCATGGAAAGGGGTTGCCAAGCTTCCAAAAATTACGAATCTCCAGAAATCTCAGCAAATATTTTTTCACCCAAACTGGATGATACTTTCAGGTAATGATCAGTACACTAAGGCGACTTGGTTCCCCAAATTTCGTTCTTCTATGTTGAAGCGTTCGTTTCCAGTTACAGTTTGAATTTTTAGGTTTCACTGTGTTTTCTCCTATATTGATAGATGTATTTGGAACTCTAACACCAACACGGTTTGTGCTAGCTTCTTGAAACTTGACACAATAAAGTAGTTTCACGTTCTATCTCTATGTTTTGTTTCCTCTTGATGTAGCCCTAAGCAGTGACTGGCGAGAAACACTTTCATGGAAAGGGGTTGCCAGGCTTCCCAAAATTACGAATCTCCAGAAATCTCAGCAAATATTTTTTCACCCAAAATGGATGATACTTTCAGGTAATGATCAGTACACTAAGGCAACTTGGTTCCCCAAATTTCGTTCTTCTATGTTGAAGCGTTCGTTTCCAGTAACAGTTTGAATTTTTAGCTTTCACTCTGTTTTCTCCTATATTGATAGATGTATTTGGAACTCTAAATCCAACACGGTTTGTGCTAGCTTCTTGAAACTTGACACAATAAAGTAGTTTCACGTTCTATCTCTATGTTTTTTTTTCCTCTTGATGTAGCCCTAAGCAGTGACTGGCGAGAAACACTTTCATGGAAAGGGGTTGCCAAGCTTCCCAAAATTATGAATCTCCAGAAATCTCAGCAAATATTTTTTCACCCAAACGGGATGATACTTTCAGGTAATGATCAGTACACTAAGGCGACTTGGTTCCCCAAATTTCGTTCTTCTATGTTGAAGCGTTCGTTTCCAGTAACAGTTTGAATTTTTAGGTTTCACTCTGTTTTCTCCTATATTGATAGATGTATTTGGAACTCTAACTCCAACACGGTTTGTGCTAGCTTCTTGAAACTTGACACAATAAAGTAGTTTCACGTTCTAACTCTATGTTTTTTTTTCCTCTAGATGTAGCCCTAAGCAGTGACTGGCGAGAAACACTTTCATGGAAAGGGGTTGCCAAGCTTCCCAAAATTACGAATCTCCAGAAATCTCAGCAAATATTTTTTCACCCAAACTGGATGATACTTTCAGGTAATGATCAGTACACTAAGGCGACTTGGTTCCCCAAATTTCGTTCTTCTATGTTGAAGCGTTCGTTTCCAGTTACAGTTTGAAATTTTAGGTTCCACTCTATTTTCTCCTGTATTGATAGATGTATTTGGAACTCTAAATCCAACACGGTTTGTGCTAGCTTCTTGAAACTTGACACAATAATGTAGTTTCACGTTCTATCTCTATGTTTTGTTTCTTCTTGATGTAGCCCTAAGCAGTGACTGGCGAGAAACACTTTCATGGAAAGGGGTTGCCAAGCTTCCCAAAATTACGAATCTCCAGAAATCTCAGCAAATATTTTTTCACCCAAAAGGGATGATACTTTCAGGTAATGATCAGTACACTAAGGCGACTTGGTTCCCCAAATTTCGTTCTTCTATGTTGAAGCGTTCGTTTCCAGTAACAGTTTGAATTTTTAGGTTTCACTCTGTTTTCTCCTATATTGATAGATGTATTTGGAACTCTAAATCCAACACGGTTTGTGCTAGCTTCTTGAAACTTGACACAATAAAGTAGTTTCACGTTCTATCTCTATGTTTTGTTTCCTCTTGATGTAGCCCTAAGCAGTGACTGGCGAGACACACTTTCATGGAAAGGGGTTGCCAAGCTTCCCAAAATTACGAATCTCCAGAAATCTCAGCAAATATTTTTTCACCCAAACTGGATGATACTTTCAGGTAATGATCAGTACACTAAGGCGACTTGGTTCCCCAAATTTCGTTCTTCTATGTTGAAGCGTTCGTTTCCAGTTACAGTTTGAAATTGTAGGTTCCACTCTATTTTCTCCTGTATTGATAGATGTATTTGGAACTCTAAATCCAACACGGTTTGTGCTAGCTTCTTGAAACTTGACACAATAAAGTAGTTTCACGTTCTATCTCTATGTTTTGTTTCCTCTTGAGGTAGCCCTAAGCAGTGACTGGCGAGAAACACTTTCATGGAAAGGGGTTGCCAGGCTTCCCAAAATTACGAATCTCCAGAAATCTCAGCAAATATTTTTTCACCCAAAAAGGATGATACTTTCAGGTAAGGATCAGTACACTAAGGCAACTTGGTTCCCCAAATTTCGTTCTTCTATTTTGAAGCGTTCGTTTCCAGTAACAGTTTGAATTTTTAGGTTTCACTGTGTTTTCTCCTATATTGATAGATGTATTTGGAACTCTAAATCCAACACGGTTTGTGCTAGCTTCTTGAAACTTGACACAATAAAGTAGTTTCACGTTCTATCTCTATGTTTTGTTTCCTCTTGATGTAGCCCTAAGCAGTGACTGGCGAGAAACACTTTCATGGAAAGGGGTTGCCAGGCTTCCCAAAATTACGAATCTCCAGAAATCTCAGCAAATATTTTTTTCACCCAAAATGGATGATACTTTCAGGTAATGATCAGTACACTAAGGCGACTTGGTTCCCCAGATTTCGTTCTTCTATGTTGAAGCGTTCGTTTCCAGTAACAGTTTGAATTTTTAGCTTTCACTCTGTTTTCTCCTATATTGATAGATGTATTTGGAACTCTAAATCCAACACGGTTTGTGCTAGCTTCTTGAAACTTAACACAATACAGTAGTTTCACGTTCTATCTCTATGTTTTGTTTCCTCTTGATGTAGCCCTAAGCAGTGACTGGCGAGAAACACTTTCATGGAAAAGGGTTGCCAAGCTTCCCAAAATTACGAATCTCCAGAAATCTCAGCAAATATTTTTTCACCCAAACTGGATGATACTTTCAGGTAATGATGAATACACTAAGGCGACTTGGTTTCCCAAATTTCGTTCTTCTATGTTGAAGCGTTCGTTTCCAGTTACAGTTTGAATTTTTAGGTTTCACTCTGTTTTCTCCTATATTGATAGATGTATTTGGAACTCTAAATCCAACACGGTTTGTGCTAGCTTCTTGAAACTTGACACAATAAAGTAGTTTCACGTTCTATCTCTATGTTTTGTTTCCTCTTGATGTAGCCATAAGCAGTGACTGGCGAGAAACACTTTCATGGAAAGGGGTTGCCAGGCTTCCCAAAATTACGAATCTCCAGAAATCTCAGCAAATATTATTTCACCCAAACTGGATGATACTTTCAGGTAATGATCAGTACACTAAGGCGACTTGGTTCCCCAGATTTCGTTCTTCTATGTTGAAGCGTTCGTTTCCAGTAACAGTTTGAATTTTTAGGTTTCACTCTGTTTTCTCCTATATTGATAGATGTATTTGGAACTCTAACTCCAACACGGTTTGTGCTAGCTTCTTGAAACTTGACACAATAAAGTAGTTTCACGTTCTAACTCTATGTTTTTTTTCCAATAGATGTAGCCCTAAGCAGTGACTGGCGAGAAACACTTTCATGGAAAGGGGTTGCCAAGCTTCCCAAAATTACGAATCTCCAGAAATCTCAGCAAATATTTTTTCACCCAAAGTGAATGATACTTTCAGGTAATGATCAGTACACGAAGGCGACTTGGTTCCCCAGATTTCGTTCTTCTATGTTGAAGCGTTCGTTTCCAGTAACAGTTTGAATTTTTAGGTTTCACTCTGTTTTCTCCTATATTGATAGATGTATTTGGAACTCTAACTCCAACACGGTTTGTGCTAGCTTCTTGAAACTTGACACAATAAAGTAGTTTCACGTTCTAACTCTATGTTTTTTTTCCTCTAGATGTAGCCCTAAGCAGTGACTGGCGAGAAACACTTTCATGGAAAGGGGTTGCCAAGCTTCCCAAAATTACGAATCTCCAGAAATCTCAGCAAATATTTTTTCACCCAAACTGGATGATACTTTCAGGTAATGATCAGTACACTAAGGCGACTTGGTTCCCCAAATTTCGTTCTTCTATGTTGAAGCGTTCGTTTCCAGTTACAGTTTGAAATTGTAGGTTCCACTCTATTTTCTCCTGTATTGATAGATGTATTTGGAACTCTAAATCCAACACGGTTTGTGCTAGCTTCTTGAAACTTGACACAATAATGTAGTTTCACGTTCTATCTCTATGTTTTGTTTCTTCTTGATGTAGCCCTAAGCAGTGACTGGCGAGAAACACTTTCATGGAAAGGGGTTGCCAAGCTTCCAAAAATTACGAATCTCCAGAAATCTCAGCAAATATTTTTTCACCCAAACTGGATGATACTTTCAGGTAATGATCAGTACACTAAGGCGACTTGGTTCCCCAAATTTCGTTCTTCTATGTTGAAGCGTTCATTTCCAGTTACAGTTTGAATTTTTAGGTTTCACTGTGTTTTCTCCTATATTGATAGATGTATTTGGAACTCTAACACCAACACGGTTTGTGCTAGCTTCTTGAAACTTGACACAATAAAGTAGTTTCACGTTCTATCTCTATGTTTTGTTTCCTCTTGATGTAGCCCTAAGCAGTGACTGGCGAGAAACACTTTCATGGAAAGGGGTTGCCAGGCTTCCCAAAATTACGAATCTCCAGAAATCTCAGCAAATATTTTTTCACCCAAAATGGATGATACTTTCAGGTAATGATCAGTACACTAAGGCAACTTGGTTCCCCAAATTTCGTTCTTCTATGTTGAAGCGTTCGTTTCCAGTAACAGTTTGAATTTTTAGCTTTCACTCTGTTTTCTCCTATATTGATAGATGTATTTGGAACTCTAAATCCAACACGGTTTGTGCTAGCTTCTTGAAACTTGACACAATAAAGTAGTTTCACGTTCTATCTCTATGTTTTTTTTTCCTCTTGATGTAGCCCTAAGCAGTGACTGGCGAGAAACACTTTCATGGAAAGGGGTTGCCAAGCTTCCCAAAATTATGAATCTCCAGAAATCTCAGCAAATATTTTTTCACCCAAACGGGATGATACTTTCAGGTAATGATCAGTACACTAAGGCGACTTGGTTCCCCAAATTTCGTTCTTCTATGTTGAAGCGTTCGTTTCCAGTAACAGTTTGAATTTTTAGGTTTCACTCTGTTTTCTCCTATATTGATAGATGTATTTGGAACTCTAACTCCAACACGGTTTGTGCTAGCTTCTTGAAACTTGACACAATAAAGTAGTTTCACGTTCTAACTCTATGTTTTTTTTTCCTCTAGATGTAGCCCTAAGCAGTGACTGGCGAGAAACACTTTCATGGAAAGGGGTTGCCAAGCTTCCCAAAATTACGAATCTCCAGAAATCTCAGCAAATATTTTTTCACCCAAACTGGATGATACTTTCAGGTAATGATCAGTACACTAAGGCGACTTGGTTCCCCAAATTTCGTTCTTCTATGTTGAAGCGTTCGTTTCCAGTTACAGTTTGAAATTTTAGGTTCCACTCTATTTTCTCCTGTATTGATAGATGTATTTGGAACTCTAAATCCAACACGGTTTGTGCTAGCTTCTTGAAACTTGACACAATAATGTAGTTTCACGTTCTATCTCTATGTTTTGTTTCTTCTTGATGTAGCCCTAAGCAGTGACTGGCGAGAAACACTTTCATGGAAAGGGGTTGCCAAGCTTCCCAAAATTACGAATCTCCAGAAATCTCAGCAAATATTTTTTCACCCAAAAGGGATGATACTTTCAGGTAATGATCAGTACACTAAGGCGACTTGGTTCCCCAAATTTCGTTCTTCTATGTTGAAGCGTTCGTTTCCAGTAACAGTTTGAATTTTTAGGTTTCACTCTGTTTTCTCCTATATTGATAGATGTATTTGGAACTCTAAATCCAACACGGTTTGTGCTAGCTTCTTGAAACTTGACACAATAAAGTAGTTTCACGTTCTATCTCTATGTTTTGTTTCCTCTTGATGTAGCCCTAAGCAGTGACTGGCGAGACACACTTTCATGGAAAGGGGTTGCCAAGCTTCCAAAAATTACGAATCTCCAGAAATCTCAGCAAATATTTTTTCACCCAAACTGGATGATACTTTCAGGTAATGATCAGTACACTAAGGCGACTTGGTTCCCCAAATTTCGTTCTTCTATGTTGAAGCGTTCGTTTCCAGTTACAGTTTGAAATTGTAGGTTCCACTCTATTTTCTCCTGTATTGATAGATGTATTTGGAACTCTAAATCCAACACGGTTTGTGCTAGCTTCTTGAAACTTGACACAATAAAGTAGTTTCACGTTCTATCTCTATGTTTTGTTTCCTCTTGAGGTAGCCCTAAGCAGTGACTGGCGAGAAACACTTTCATGGAAAGGGGTTGCCAGGCTTCCCAAAATTACGAATCTCCAGAAATCTCAGCAAATATTTTTTCACCCAAAAAGGATGATACTTTCAGGTAAGGATCAGTACACTAAGGCAACTTGGTTCCCCAAATTTCGTTCTTCTATTTTGAAGCGTTCGTTTCCAGTAACAGTTTGAATTTTTAGGTTTCACTGTGTTTTCTCCTATATTGATAGATGTATTTGGAACTCTAAATCCAACACGGTTTGTGCTAGCTTCTTGAAACTTGACACAATAAAGTAGTTTCACGTTCTATCTCTATGTTTTGTTTCCTCTTGATGTAGCCCTAAGCAGTGACTGGCGAGAAACACTTTCATGGAAAGGGGTTGCCAGGCTTCCCAAAATTACGAATCTCCAGAAATCTCAGCAAATATTTTTTTCACCCAAAATGGATGATACTTTCAGGTAATGATCAGTACACTAAGGCGACTTGGTTCCCCAGATTTCGTTCTTCTATGTTGAAGCGTTCGTTTCCAGTAACAGTTTGAATTTTTAGCTTTCACTCTGTTTTCTCCTATATTGATAGATGTATTTGGAACTCTAAATCCAACACGGTTGTGCTAGCTTCTTGAAACTTAACACAATAAAGTAGTTTCACGTTCTATCTCTATGTTTTGTTTCCTCTTGATGTAGCCCTAAGCAGTGACTGGCGAGAAACACTTTCATGGAAAAGGGTTGCCAAGCTTCCCAAAATTACGAATCTCCAGAAATCTCAGCAAATATTTTTTCACCCAAACTGGATGATACTTTCAGGTAATGATGAATACACTAAGGCGACTTGGTTTCCCAAATTTCGTTCTTCTATGTTGAAGCGTTCGTTTCCAGTTACAGTTTGAATTTTTAGGTTTCACTCTGTTTTCTCCTATATTGATAGATGTATTTGGAACTCTAAATCCAACACGGTTTGTGCTAGCTTCTTGAAACTTGACACAATAAAGTAGTTTCACGTTCTATCTCTATGTTTTGTTTCCTCTTGATGTAGCCGTAAGCAGTGACTGGCGAGAAACACTTTCATGGAAAGGGGTTGCCAGGCTTCCCAAAATTACGAATCTCCAGAAATCTCAGCAAATATTATTTCACCCAAACTGGATGATACTTTCAGGTAATGATCAGTACACTAAGGCGACTTGGTTCCCCAGATTTCGTTCTTCTATGTTGAAGCGTTCGTTTCCAGTAACAGTTTGAATTTTTAGGTTTCACTCTGTTTTCTCCTATATTGATAGATGTATTTGGAACTCTAACTCCAACACGGTTTGTGCTAGCTTCTTGAAACTTGACACAATAAAGTAGTTTCACGTTCTAACTCTATGTTTTTTTTCCAATAGATGTAGCCCTAAGCAGTGACTGGCGAGAAACACTTTCATGGAAAGGGGTTGCCAAGCTTCCCAAAATTACGAATCTCCAGAAATCTCAGCAAATATTTTTTCACCCAAAGTGAATGATACTTTCAGGTAATGATCAGTACACGAAGGCGACTTGGTTCCCCAGATTTCGTTCTTCTATGTTGAAGCGTTCGTTTCCAGTAACAGTTTGAATTTTTAGGTTTCACTCTGTTTTCTCCTATATTGATAGATGTATTTGGAACTCTAACTCCAACACGGTTTGTGCTAGCTTCTTGAAACTTGACACAATAAAGTAGTTTCACGTTCTAACTCTATGTGTTTTTTCCTCTAGATGTAGCCCTAAGCAGTGACTGGCGAGAAACACTTTCATGGAAAGGGGTTGCCAAGCTTCCCAAAATTACGAATCTCCAGAAATCTCAGCAAATATTTTTTCACCCAAACTGGATGATACTTTCAGGTAATGATCAGTACACTAAGGCGACTTGGTTCCCCAAATTTCGTTCTTCTATGTTGAAGCGTTCGTTTCCAGTTACAGTTTGAAATTGTAGGTTCCACTCTATTTTCTCCTGTATTGATAGATGTATTTGGAACTCTAAATCCAACACGGTTTGTGCTAGCTTCTTGAAACTTGACACAATAATGTAGTTTCACGTTCTATCTCTATGTTTTGTTTCTTCTTGATGTAGCCCTAAGCAGTGACTGGCGAGAAACACTTTCATGGAAAGGGGTTGCCAAGCTTCCAAAAATTACGAATCTCCAGAAATCTCAGCAAATATTTTTTCACCCAAACTGGATGATACTTTCAGGTAATGATCAGTACACTAAGGCGACTTGGTTCCCCAAATTTCGTTCTTCTATGTTGAAGCGTTCGTTTCCAGTTACAGTTTGAATTTTTAGGTTTCACTGTGTTTTCTCCTATATTGATAGATGTATTTGGAACTCTAACACCAACACGGTTTGTGCTAGCTTCTTGAAACTTGACACAATAAAGTAGTTTCACGTTCTATCTCTATGTTTTGTTTCCTCTTGATGTAGCCCTAAGCAGTGACTGGCGAGAAACACTTTCATGGAAAGGGGTTGCCAGGCTTCCCAAAATTACGAATCTCCAGAAATCTCAGCAAATATTTTTTCACCCAAAATGGATGATACTTTCAGGTAATGATCAGTACACTAAGGCAACTTGGTTCCCCAAATTTCGTTCTTCTATGTTGAAGCGTTCGTTTCCAGTAACAGTTTGAATTTTTAGCTTTCACTCTGTTTTCTCCTATATTGATAGATGTATTTGGAACTCTAAATCCAACACGGTTTGTGCTAGCTTCTTGAAACTTGACACAATAAAGTAGTTTCACGTTCTATCTCTATGTTTTTTTTTCCTCTTGATGTAGCCCTAAGCAGTGACTGGCGAGAAACACTTTCATGGAAAGGGGTTGCCAAGCTTCCCAAAATTATGAATCTCCAGAAATCTCAGCAAATATTTTTTCACCCAAACGGGATGATACTTTCAGGTAATGATCAGTACACTAAGGCGACTTGGTTCCCCAAATTTCGTTCTTCTATGTTGAAGCGTTCGTTTCCAGTAACAGTTTGAATTTTTAGGTTTCACTCTGTTTTCTCCTATATTGATAGATGTATTTGGAACTCTAACTCCAACACGGTTTGTGCTAGCTTCTTGAAACTTGACACAATAAAGTAGTTTCACGTTCTAACTCTATGTTTTTTTTTCCTCTAGATGTAGCCCTAAGCAGTGACTGGCGAGAAACACTTTCATGGAAAGGGGTTGCCAAGCTTCCCAAAATTACGAATCTCCAGAAATCTCAGCAAATATTTTTTCACCCAAACTGGATGATACTTTCAGGTAATGATCAGTACACTAAGGCGACTTGGTTCCCCAAATTTCGTTCTTCTATGTTGAAGCGTTCGTTTCCAGTTACAGTTTGAAATTTTAGGTTCCACTCTATTTTCTCCTGTATTGATAGATGTATTTGGAACTCTAAATCCAACACGGTTTGTGCTAGCTTCTTGAAACTTGACACAATAATGTAGTTTCACGTTCTATCTCTATGTTTTGTTTCTTCTTGATGTAGCCCTAAGCAGTGACTGGCGAGAAACACTTTCATGGAAAGGGGTTGCCAAGCTTCCCAAAATTACGAATCTCCAGAAATCTCAGCAAATATTTTTTCACCCAAAAGGGATGATACTTTCAGGTAATGATCAGTACACTAAGGCGACTTGGTTCCCCAAATTTCGTTCTTCTATGTTGAAGCGTTCGTTTCCAGTAACAGTTTGAATTTTTAGGTTTCACTCTGTTTTCTCCTATATTGATAGATGTATTTGGAACTCTAAATCCAACACGGTTTGTGCTAGCTTCTTGAAACTTGACACAATAAAGTAGTTTCACGTTCTATCTCTATGTTTTGTTTCCTCTTGATGTAGCCCTAAGCAGTGACTGGCGAGACACACTTTCATGGAAAGGGGTTGCCAAGCTTCCCAAAATTACGAATCTCCAGAAATCTCAGCAAATATTTTTTCACCCAAACTGGATGATACTTTCAGGTAATGATCAGTACACTAAGGCGACTTGGTTCCCCAAATTTCGTTCTTCTATGTTGAAGCGTTCGTTTCCAGTAACAGTTTGAATTTTTAGGTTTCACTGTGTTTTCTCCTATATTGATAGATGTATTTGGAACTCTAAATCCAACACGGTTTGTGCTAGCTTCTTGAAACTTGACACAATAAAGTAGTTTCACGTTCTATCTCTATGTTTTGTTTCCTCTTGATGTAGCCCTAAGCAGTGACTGGCGAGAAACACTTTCATGGAAAGGGGTTGCCAGGCTTCCCAAAATTACGAATCTCCAGAAATCTCAGCAAATATTTTTTCACCCAAAATGGATGATACTTTCAGGTAATGATCAGTACACTAAGGCAACTTGGTTCCCCAAATTTCGTTCTTCTATTTTGAAGCGTTCGTTTCCAGTAACAGTTTGAATTTTTAGGTTTCACTGTGTTTTCTCCTATATTGATAGATGTATTTGGAACTCTAAATCCAACACGGTTTGTGCTAGCTTCTTGAAACTTGACACAATAAAGTAGTTTCACGTTCTATCTCTATGTTTTGTTTCCTCTTGATGTAGCCCTAAGCAGTGACTGGCGAGAAACACTTTCATGGAAAGGGGTTGCCAGGCTTCCCAAAATTACGAATCTCCAGAAATCTCAGCAAATATTTTTTTCACCCAAAATGGATGATACTTTCAGGTAATGATCAGTACACTAAGGCGACTTGGTTCCCCAGATTTCGTTCTTCTATGTTGAAGCGTTCGTTTCCAGTAACAGTTTGAATTTTTAGCTTTCACTCTGTTTTCTCCTATATTGATAGATGTATTTGGAACTCTAAATCCAACACGGTTTGTGCTAGCTTCTCGAAACTTAACACAATAAAGTAGTTTCACGTTCTATCTCTATGTTTTGTTTCCTCTTGATGTAGCCCTAAGCAGTGACTGGCGAGAAACACTTTCATGGAAAAGGGTTGCCAAGCTTCCCAAAATTACGAATCTCCAGAAATCTCAGCAAATATTTTTTCACCCAAACTGGATGATACTTTCAGGTAATGATGAATACACTAAGGCGACTTGGTTCCCCAAATTTCGTTCTTCTATGTTGAAGCGTTCGTTTCCAGTTACAGTTTGAATTTTTAGGTTTCACTCTGTTTTCTCCTATATTGATAGATGTATTTGGAACTCTAAATCCAACACGGTTTGTGCTAGCTTCTTGAAACTTGACACAATAAAGTAGTTTCACGTTCTATCTCTATGTTTTGTTTCCTCTTGATGTAGCCGTAAGCAGTGACTGGCGAGAAACACTTTCATGGAAAGGGGTTGCCAGGCTTCCCAAAATTACGAATCTCCAGAAATCTCAGCAAATATTATTTCACCCAAACTGGATGATACTTTCAGGTAATGATCAGTACACTAAGGCGACTTGGTTCCCCAGATTTCGTTCTTCTATGTTGAAGCGTTCGTTTCCAGTAACAGTTTGAATTTTTTGGTTTCACTCTGTTTTCTCCTATATTGATAGATGTATTTGGAACTCTAACTCCAACACGGTTTGTGCTAGCTTCTTGAAACTTGACACAATAAAGTAGTTTCACGTTCTAACTCTATGTTTTTTTTCCAATAGATGTAGCCCTAAGCAGTGACTGGCGAGAAACACTTTCATGGAAAGGGGTTGCCAAGCTTCCCAAAATTACGAATCTCCAGAAATCTCAGCAAATATTTTTTCACCCAAAGTGAATGATACTTTCAGGTAATGATCAGTACACGAAGGCGACTTGGTTCCCCAGATTTCGTTCTTCTATGTTGAAGCGTTCGTTTCCAGTAACAGTTTGAATTTTTAGCTTTCACTCTGTTTTCTCCTATATTGATAGATGTATTTGGAACTCTAAATCCAACACGGTTTGTGCTAGCTTCTTGAAACTTGACACAATAAAGTAGTTTCAAGTTCTATCTCTATGTTTTTTTTCCTCTTGATGTAGCCCTAAGCAGTGACTGGCGAGAAACACTTTCATGGAAAGGGGTTGCCAAGCTTCCCAAAATTATGAATCTCCAGAAATCTCAGCAAATATTTTTTCACCTAAACGGGATGATACTTTCAGGTAATGATCAGTACACTAAGGCGACTTGGTTCCCCAAATTTCGTTCTTCTATGTTGAAGCGTTCGTTTCCAGTAACAGTTTGAATTTTTAGGTTTCACTCTGTTTTCTCCTATATTGATAGATGTATTTGGAACTCTAACTCCAACACGGTTTGTGCTAGCTTCTTGAAACTTGACACAATAAAGTAGTTTCACGTTCTAACTCTATGTTTTTTTTCCTCTAGATGTAGCCCTAAGCAGTGACTGGCGAGAAACACTTTCATGGAAAGGGGTTGCCAAGCTTCCCAAAATTACGAATCTCCAGAAATCTCAGCAAATATTTTTTCACCCAAACTGGATGATACTTTCAGGTAATGATCAGTACACTAAGGCGACTTAGTTCCCCAAATTTCGTTCTTCTATGTTGAAGCGTTCGTTTCCAGTTACAGTTTGAAATTTTAGGTTCCACTCTATTTTCTCCTGTATTGATAGATGTATTTGGAACTCTAAATCCAACACGGTTTGTGCTAGCTTCTTGAAACTTGACACAATAATGTCGTTTCACGTTCTATCTCTATGTTTTGTTTCTTCTTGATGTAGCCCTAAGCAGTGACTGGCGAGAAACACTTTCATGGAAAGGGGTTGCCAAGCTTCCAAAAATTACGAATCTCCAGAAATCTCAGCAAATATTTTTTCACCCAAACTGGATGATACTTTCAGGTAATGATCAGTACACTAAGGCGACTTGGTTCCCCAAATTTCGTTCTTCTATGTTGAAGCGTTCGTTTCCAGTTACAGTTTGAATTTTTAGGTTTCACTGTGTTTTCTCCTATATTGATAGATGTATTTGGAACTCTAACACCAACACGGTTTGTGCTAGCTTCTTGAAACTTGACACAATAAAGTAGTTTCACGTTCTATCTCTATGTTTTGTTTCCTCTTGATGTAGCCCTAAGCAGTGACTGGCGAGAAACACTTTCATGGAAAGGGGTTGCCAGGCTTCCCAAAATTACGAATCTCCAGAAATCTCAGCAAATATTTTTTCACCCAAAATGGATGATACTTTCAGGTAATGATCAGTACACTAAGGCAACTTGGTTCCCCAAATTTCGTTCTTCTATGTTGAAGCGTTCGTTTCCAGTAACAGTTTGAATTTTTAGCTTTCACTGTGTTTTCTCCTATATTGATAGATGTATTTGGAACTCTAAATCCAACACGGTTTGTGCTAGCTTCTTGAAACTTGACACAATAAAGTAGTTTCACGTTCTATCTCTATGTTTTGTTTCCTCTTGATGTAGCCCTAAGCAGTGACTGGCGAGAAACACTTTCATGGAAAGGGGTTGCCAGGCTTCCCAAAATTACGAATCTCCAGAAATCTCAGCAAATATTTTTTCACCCAAAATGGATGATACTTTCAGGTAATGATCAGTACACTAAGGCAACTTGGTTCCCCAAATTTCGTTCTTCTATTTTGAAGCGTTCGTTTCCAGTAACAGTTTGAATTTTTAGGTTTCACTGTGTTTTCTCCTATATTGATAGATGTATTTGGAACTCTAAATCCAACACGGTTTGTGCTAGCTTCTTGAAACTTGACACAATAAAGTAGTTTCACGTTCTATCTCTATGTTTTGTTTCCTCTTGATGTAGCCCTAAGCAGTGACTGGCGAGAAACACTTTCATGGAAAGGGGTTGCCAGGCTTCCCAAAATTACGAATCTCCAGAAATCTCAGCAAATATTTTTTTCACCCAAAATGGATGATACTTTCAGGTAATGATCAGTACACTAAGGCGACTTGGTTCCCCAGATTTCGTTCTTCTATGTTGAAGCGTTCGTTTCCAGTAACAGTTTGAATTTTTAGCTTTCACTCTGTTTTCTCCTATATTGATAGATGTATTTGGAACTCTAAATCCAACACGGTTTGTGCTAGCTTCTCGAAACTTAACACAATAAAGTAGTTTCACGTTCTATCTCTATGTTTTGTTTCCTCTTGATGTAGCCCTAAGCAGTGACTGGCGAGAAACACTTTCATGGAAAAGGGTTGCCAAGCTTCCCAAAATTACGAATCTCCAGAAATCTCAGCAAATATTTTTTCACCCAAACTGGATGATACTTTCAGGTAATGATGAATACACTAAGGCGACTTGGTTCCCCAATTTCGTTCTTCTATGTTGAAGTGTTCGTTTCCAGTTACAGTTTGAATTTTTAGGTTTCACTCTGTTTTCTCCTATATTGATAGATGTATTTGGAACTCTAAATCCAACACGGTTTGTGCTAGCTTCTTGAAACTTGACACAATAATGTAGTTTCACGTTCTATCTCTATGTTTTGTTTCTTCTTGATGTAGCCCTAAGCAGTGACTGGCGAGAAACACTTTCATGGAAAGGGGTTGCCAAGCTTCCAAAAATTACGAATCTCCAGAAATCTCAGCAAATATTTTTTCACCCAAACTGGATGATACTTTCAGGTAATGATCAGTACACTAAGGCGACTTGGTTCCCCAAATTTCGTTCTTCTATGTTGAAGCGTTCGTTTCCAGTTACAGTTTGAATTTTTAGGTTTCACTGTGTTTTCTCCTATATTGATAGATGTATTTGGAACTCTAACACCAACACGGTTTGTGCTAGCTTCTTGAAACTTGACACAATAAAGTAGTTTCACGTTCTATCTCTATGTTTTGTTTCCTCTTGATGTAGCCCTAAGCAGTGACTGGCGAGAAACACTTTCATGGAAAGGGGTTGCCAGGCTTCCCAAAATTACGAATCTCCAGAAATCTCAGCAAATATTTTTTCACCCAAAATGGATGATACTTTCAGGTAATGATCAGTACACTAAGGCAACTTGGTTCCCCAAATTTCGTTCTTCTATGTTGAAGCGTTCGTTTCCAGTAACAGTTTGAATTTTTAGCTTTCACTCTGTTTTCTCCTATATTGATAGATGTATTTGGAACTCTAAATCCAACACGGTTTGTGCTAGCTTCTTGAAACTTGACACAATAAAGTAGTTTCACGTTCTATCTCTATGTTTTTTTTCCTCTTGATGTAGCCCTAAGCAGTGACTGGCGAGAAACACTTTCATGGAAAGGGGTTGCCAAGCTTCCCAAAATTATGAATCTCCAGAAATCTCAGCAAATATTTTTTTCACCCAAACGGGATGATACTTTCAGGTAATGATCAGTACACTAAGGCGACTTGGTTCCCCAAATTTCGTTCTTCTATGTTGAAGCGTTCGTTTCCAGTAACAGTTTGAATTTTTAGGTTTCACTCTGTTTTCTCCTATATTGATAGATGTATTTGGAACTCTAACTCCAACACGGTTTGTGCTAGCTTCTTGAAACTTGACACAATAAAGTAGTTTCACATTCTAACTCTATGTTTTTTTTCCTCTAGATGTAGCCCTAAGCAGTGACTGGCGAGAAACACTTTCATGGAAAGGGGTTGCCAAGCTTCCCAAAATTACGAATCTCCAGAAATCTCAGCAAATATTTTTTCACCCAAACTGGATGATACTTTCAGGTAATGATCAGTACACTAAGGCGACTTGGTTCCCCAAATTTCGTTCTTCTATGTTGAAGCGTTCGTTTCCAGTTACAGTTTGAAATTTTAGGTTCCACTCTATTTTCTCCTGTATTGATAGATGTATTTGGAACTCTAAATCCAACACGGTTTGTGCTAGCTTCTTGAAACTTGACACAATAATGTAGTTTCACGTTCTATCTCTATGTTTTGTTTCTTCTTGATGTAGCCCTAAGCAGTGACTGGCGAGAAACACTTTCATGTAAAGGGGGTTGCCAAGCTTCCCAAAATTACGAATCTCCAGAAATCTCAGCAAATATTTTTTCACCCAAAAGGGATGATACTTTCAGGTAATGATCAGTACACTAAGGCAACTTGGTTCCCCAAATTTCGTTCCTCTATGTAGAAGCGTTCGTTTCTAGTAACAGTTTGAATTTTTAGGTTTCACTCTGTTTTCTCCTATATTGATAGATGTATTTGGAACTCTAAATCCAACACGGTTTGTGCTAGCTTCTTGAAGTTTGAAACAATAAAGTAGTTTCACGTTCTATCTCTATGTTTTGTTTCCTCTTGATGTAGCCCTAAGCAGTGACTGGCGAGAAACACTTTCATGGAAAGGGGTTGCCAAGCTTCCCAAAATTACGAATCTCCAGAAATCTCAGCAAATATTTTTTCACCCAAACTGGATGATACTTTCAGGTAATGATCAGTACACTAAGGCGACTTGGTTCCCCAAATTTCGTTCTTCTATGTTGAAGCGTTTGTTTCCAGTAACAGTTTGAATTTTTAGGTTTCACTCTGTTTTCTCCTATATTGATAGATGTATTTGGAACTCTAAATCCAACACAGTTTGAGCTAGCTTCTTGAAGTTTGACACAGTAAAGGAGTTTCATTTTCTATCTCTATTTTTTGTTTCCTCTTGATGTAGCCCTAAGCAGTGACTGGCGAGAAACACTTTCATGGAAAGGGGTTGCCAAGCTTCAAAAATTACGAATCTCCAGAAATCTCAGCAAATATTTTTTCACCCAAACTGGATGATACTTTCAGGTAATGATCAGTACACTAAGGCGACTTGGTTCCCCAAATTTCGTTCTTCTATGTTGAAGCGTTCGTTTCCAGTAACAGTTTGAATTTTTAGGTTTCACTCTGTTTCTCCTATATTGATAGATGTATTTGGAACTCTAAATCCAACACGGTTTGTGCTAGCTTCTTGAAACTTGACACAATAAAGTAGTTTCACGTTCTATCTCTATGTTTTGTTTCCTCTTGATGTAGCCCTAAGCAGTGACTGGCGAGACACACTTTCATGGAAAGGGGTTGCCAAGCTTCAAAAATTACGAATCTCCAGAAATCTCAGCAAATATTTTTTTCACCCAAACTGGATGATACTTTCAGGTAATGATCAGTACACTAAGGCGACTTGGTTCCCCAAATTTCGTTCTTCTATGTTGAAGCGTTCGTTTCCAGTAACAGTTTGAATTTTTAGGTTTCACTGTGTTTTCTCCTATATTGATAGATGTATTTGGAACTCTAAATCCAACACGGTTTGTGCTAGCTTCTTGAAACTTGACACAATAAAGTAGTTTCACGTTCTATCTCTATGTTTTGTTTCTCTTGAGGTAGCCCTAAGCAGTGACTGGCGAGAAACACTTTCATGGAAAGGGGTTGCCAGGCTTCCCAAAATTACG
Organism: Spermophilus citellus; assembly: GCF_964194105.1. Classification (NCBI taxonomy): domain Eukaryota; kingdom Metazoa; phylum Chordata; class Mammalia; order Rodentia; family Sciuridae; genus Spermophilus; species Spermophilus citellus. Next base: position 15,430,231 of record NC_138196.1, on the reverse strand, counting down.
AATCTCCAGAAATCTCAGCAAATATTTTTTCACCCAAAAGGATGATACTTTCAGGTAAGGATCAGTACACTAAGGCAACTTGGTTCCCCAAATTTCATTCTTCTATTTTGAAGCGTTCGTTTCCAGTAACAGTTTGAATTTTTAGGTTCACTGTGTTTTCTCCTATATTGATAGATGTATTTGGAACTCTAAATCCAACACGGTTTGTGCTAGCTTCTTGAAACTTGACACAATAAAGTAGTTTCACGTTCTATCTCTATGTTTTGTTTCCTCTTGATGTAGCCCTAAGCAGTGACTGGCGAGAAACACTTTCATGGAAAGGGGTTGCCAGGCTTCCCAAAATTACGAATCTCCAGAAATCTCAGCAAATATTTTTTTTCACCCAAAATGGATGATACTTTCAGGTAATGATCAGTACACTAAGGCGACTTGGTTCCCCAGATTTCGTTCTTCTATGTTGAAGCGTTCGTTTCCAGTAACAGTTTGAATTTTTAGCTTTCACTCTGTTTTCTCCTATATTGATAGATGTATTTGGAACTCTAAATCCAACACGGTTTGTGCTAGCTTCTCGAAACTTAACACAATAAAGTAGTTTCAGGTTCTATCTCTATGTTTTGTTTCCTCTTGATGTAGCCCTAAGCAGTGACTGGCGAGAAACACTTTCATGGAAAAGGGTTGCCAAGCTTCCCAAAATTACGAATCTCCAGAAATCTCAGCAAATATTTTTTCACCCAAACTGGATGATACTTTCAGGTAATGATGAATACACTAAGGCGACTTGGTTCCCCAAATTTTGTTCTTCTATGTTGAAGCGTTCGTTTCCAGTTACAGTTTGAATTTTTAGGTTTCACTGTGTTTTCTCCTATATTGATAGATGTATTTGGAACTCTAAATCCAACACGGTTTGTGCTAGCTTCTTGAAACTTGACACAATAAAGTAGTTTCACGTTCTATCTCTATGTTTTGTTTCCTCTTGATGTAGCCGTAAGCAGTGACTGGCGAGAAACACTTTCATGGAAAGGGGTTGCCAGGCTTCCCAAAATTACGAATCTCCAGAAATCTCAGCAAATATTATTTCACCCAAACTGGATGATACTTTCAGGTAATGATCAGTACACTAAGGCGACTTGGTTCCCCAGATTTCGTTCTTCTATGTTGAAGCGTTCGTTTCCAGTAACAGTTTGAATTTTTAGGTTTCCCTCTGTTTTCTCCTATATTGATAGATGTATTTGGAACTCTAACTCCAACACGGTTTGTGCTAGCTTCTTGAAACTTGACACAATAAAGTAGTTTCACGTTCTAACTCTATGTTTTTTTTCCAATAGATGTAGCCCTAAGCAGTGACTGGCGAGAAACACTTTCATGGAAAGGGGTTGCCAAGCTTCCCAAAATTACGAATCTCCAGAAATCTCAGCAAATATTTTTTTCACCCAAAGTGAATGATACTTTCAGGTAATGATCAGTACACGAAGGCGACTTGGTTCCCCAGATTTCGTTCTTCTATGTTGAAGCGTTCGTTTCCAGTAACAGTTTGAATTTTTAGCTTTCACTCTGTTTTCTCCTATATTGATAGATGTATTTGGAACACTAAATCCAACACGGTTTGTGCTAGCTTCTTGAAACTTGACACAATAAAGTAGTTTCACGTTCTATCTCTATGTTTTTTTTCCTCTTGATGTAGCCCTAAGAAGTGACTGGCGAGAAACACTTTCATGGAAAGGGGTTGCCAAGCTTCCCAAAATTATGAATCTCCAGAAATCTCAGCAAATATTTTTTCACCCAAACGGGATGATACTTTCAGGTAATGATCAGTACACTAAGGCGACTTGGTTCCCCAAATTTCGTTCTTCTATGTTGAAGCGTTCGTTTCCAGTAACAGTTTGAATTTTTAGGTTTCACTCTGTTTTCTCCTATATTGATAGATGTATTTGGAACTCTAACTCCAACATGGTTTGTGCTAGCTTCTTGAAACTTGACACAATAAAGTAGTTTCACGTTCTAACTCTATGTTTTTTTTCCTCTAGATGTAGCCCTAAGCAGTGACTGGCGAGAAACACTTTCATGGAAAGGGGTTGCCAAGCTTCCCAAAATTACGAATCTCCAGAAATCTCAGCAAATATTTTTTCACCCAAACTGGATGATACTTTCAGGTAATGATCAGTACACTAAGGCGACTTGGTTCCCCAAATTTCGTTCTTCTATGTTGAAGCGTTCGTTTCCAGTTACAGTTTGAAATTTTAGGTTCCACTCTATTTTCTCCTGTATTGATAGATGTATTTGGAACTCTAAATCCAACACGGTTTGTGCTAGCTTCTTGAAACTTGACACAATAATGTAGTTTCACGTTCTATCTCTATGTTTTGTTTCTTCTTGATGTAGCCCTAAGCAGTGACTGGCGAGAAACACTTTCATGGAAAGGGGTTGCCAAGCTTCCAAAAATTACGAATCTCCAGAAATCTCAGCAAATATTTTTTCACCCAAACTGGATGATACTTTCAGGTAATGATCAGTACACTAAGGCGACTTGGTTCCCCAAATTTCGTTCTTCTATGTTGAAGCGTTCGTTTCCAGTTACAGTTTGAATTTTTAGGTTTCACTGTGTTTTCTCCTATATTGATAGATGTATTTGGAACTCTAACACCAACACGGTTTGTGCTAGCTTCTTGAAACTTGACACAATAAAGTAGTTTCAAGTTCTATCTCTATGTTTTGTTTCCTCTTGATGTAGCCCTAAGCAGTGACTGGCGAGAAACACTTTCATGGAAAGGGGTTGCCAGGCTTCCCAAAATTACGAATCTCCAGAAATCTCAGCAAATATTTTTTCACCCAAAATGGATGATACTTTCAGGTAATGATCAGTACACTAAGGCAACTTGGTTCCCCAAATTTCGTTCTTCTATGTTGAAGCGTTCGTTTCCAGTAACAGTTTGAATTTTTAGCTTTCACTCTGTTTTCTCCTATATTGATAGATGTATTTGGAACTCTAAATCCAACACGGTTTGTGCTAGCTTCTTGAAACTTGACACAATAAAGTAGTTTCACGTTCTATCTCTATGTTTTTTTTCCTCTTGATGTAGCCCTAAGCAGTGACTGGCGAGAAACACTTTCATGGAAAGGGGTTGCCAAGCTTCCCAAAATTATGAATCTCCAGAAATCTCAGCAAATATTTTTTCACCCAAACGGGATGATACTTTCAGGTAATGATCAGTACACTAAGGCGACTTGGTTCCCCAAATTTCGTTCTTCTATGTTGAAGCGTTCGTTTCCAGTAACAGTTTGAATTTTTAGGTTTCACTCTGTTTTCTCCTATATTGATAGATGTATTTGGAACTCTAAATCCAACACGGTTTGTGCTAGCTTCTTGAAACTTGACACAATAAAGTAGTTTCACGTTCTATCTCTATGTTTTGTTTCCTCTTGATGTAGCCCTAAGCAGTGACTGGCGAGAAACACTTTCATGGAAAGGGGTTGCCAGGCTTCCCAAAATTACGAATCTCCAGAAATCTCAGCAAATATTTTTTCACCCAAAATGGATGATACTTTCAGGTAATGATCAGTACACTAAGGCGACTTGGTTCCCCAAATTTCGTTCTTCTATGTTGAAGCGTTCGTTTCCAGTTACAGTTTGAAATTTTAGGTTCCACTCTATTTTCTCCTGTATTGATAGATGTATTTGGAACTCTAAATCCAACACGGTTTGTGCTAGCTTCTTGAAACTTGACACAATAATGTAGTTTCACGTTCTATCTCTATGTTTTGTTTCTTCTTGATGTAGCCCTAAGCAGTGACTGGCGAGAAACACTTTCATGGAAAGGGGTTGCCAAGCTTCCCAAAATTACGAATCTCCAGAAATCTCAGCAAATATTTTTTCACCCAAAAGGGATGATACTTTCAGGTAATGATCAGTACACTAAGGCAACTTGGTTCCCCAAATTTCGTTCCTCTATGTAGAAGCGTTCGTTTCTAGTAACAGTTTGAATTGTTAGGTTTCATTCTGTTTTCTCCTATATTGATAGATGTATTTGGAACTCTAAATCCAACACGGTTTGTGCTAGCTTCTTGAAGTTCGAAACAATAAAGTAGTTTCACGTTCTATCTCTATGTTTTGTTTCCTCTTGATGTAGCCCTAAGCAGTGACTGGCGAGAAACACTTTCATGGAAAGGGGTTGCCAAGCTTCCCAAAATTACGAATCTCCAGAAATCTCAGCAAATATTTTTTCACCCAAACTGGATGATACTTTCAGGTAATGATCAGTACACTAAGGCGACTTGGTTCCCCAAATTTCGTTCTTCTATGTTGAAGCGTTCGTTTCCAGTAACAGTTTGAATTTTTATGTTTCATTCTGTTTTCTCCTATATTGATAGATGTATTTGGAACTCTAAATCCAACACGGTTTTTGCTAGCTTCTTGAAACTTGACACAATAAAGTAGTTTCACATTCTATCTCTATGTTTTGTTTCCTCTTGATGTAGCCCTAAGCAGTGACTGGCGAGAAACACTTTCATGGAAAGGGGTTGCCAAGCTTCCCAAAATTACGAATCTCCAGAAATCTCAGCAAATATTTTTACACCCAAACTGGATGATACTTTCAGGTAATGATCAGTACACTAAGGCGACTTGGTTCCCCAAATTTCGTTCTTCTATGTTGAAGCGTTCGTTTCCAGTAACAGTTTGAATTTTTAGGTTTCACTCTGTTTTCTCCTATATTGATAGATGTATTTGGAACTCTAAATCCAACAAGGTTTGTGCTAGCTTCTTGAAACTTGACACAATAAAGTAGTTTCACGTTCTATCTCTATGTTTTGTTTCCTCTTGATGTAGCCCTAAGCAGTGACTGGCGAGACACACTTTCATGGAAAGGGGTTGCCAAGCTTCCAAAAATTACGAATCTCCAGAAATCTCAGCAAATATTTTTTCACCCAAACTGGATGATACTTTCAGGTAATGATCAGTACACTAAGGCAACTTGGTTCCCCAAATTTCGTTCTTCTATTTTGAAGCGTTCGTTTCCAGTAACAGTTTGAATTTTTAGGTTTCACTGTGTTTTCTCCTATATTGATAGATGTATTTGGAACTCTAAATCCAACACGGTTTGTGCTAGCTTCTTGAAGTTTGAAACAATAAAGTAGTTTCACGTTCTATCTCTATGTTTTGTTTCCTCTTGATGTAGCCGTAAGCAGTGACTGGCGAGAAACACTTTCATGGAAAGGGGTTGCCAGGCTTCCCAAAATTACGAATCTCCAGAAATCTCAGCAAATATTTTTTCACCCAAAATGGATGATACTTTCAGGTAATGATCAGTACACTAAGGCAACTTGGTTCCCCAAATTTCGTTCTTCTATTTTGAAGCGTTCGTTTCCAGTAACAGTTTGAATTTTTAGGTTTCACTGTGTTTTCTCCTATATTGATAGATGTATTTGGAACTCTAACTCCAACACGGTTTGTGCTAGCTTCTTGAAACTTGACACAATAAAGTAGTTTCACGTTCTAACTCTATGTTTTTTTTCCAATAGATGTAGCCCTAAGCAGTGACTGGCGAGAAACACTTTCATGGAAAGGGGTTGCCAAGCTTCCCAAAATTACGAATCTCCAGAAATCTCAGCAAATATTTTTTCACCCAAAGTGAATGATACTTTCAGGTAATGATCAGTACACGAAGGCGACTTGGTTCCCCAGATTTCGTTCTTCTATGTTGAAGCGTTCGTTTCCAGTAACAGTTTGAATTTTTAGCTTTCACTCTGTTTTCTCCTATATTGATAGATGTATTTGGAACTCTAAATCCAACACGGTTTGTGCTAGCTTCTTGAAACTTGACACAATAAAGTAGTTTCACGTTCTATCTCTATGTTTTTTTTCCTCTTGATGTAGCCCTAAGCAGTGACTGGCGAGAAACACTTTCATGGAAAGGGGTTGCCAAGCTTCCCAAAATTATGAATCTCCAGAAATCTCAGCAAATATTTTTTCACCCAAACGGGATGATACTTTCAGGTAATGATCAGTACACTAAGGCGACTTGGTTCCCCAAATTTCGTTCTTCTATGTTGAAGCGTTCGTTTCCAGTAACAGTTTGAATTTTTAGGTTTCACTCTGTTTTCTCCTATATTGATAGATGTATTTGGAACTCTAACTCCAACACGGTTTGTGCTAGCTTCTTGAAACTTGACACAATAAAGTAGTTTCACGTTCTAACTCTATGTTTTTTTTCCTCTAGATGTAGCCCTAAGCAGTGACTGGCGAGAAACACTTTCATGGAAAGGGGTTGCCAAGCTTCCCAAAATTACGAATCTCCAGAAATCTCAGCAAATATTTTTTCACCCAAACTGGATGATACTTTCAGGTAATGATCAGTACACTAAGGCGACTTGGTTCCCCAAATTTCGTTCTTCTATGTTGAAGCGTTCGTTTCCAGTTACAGTTTGAAATTTTAGGTTCCACTCTATTTTCTCCTGTATTGATAGATGTATTTGGAACTCTAAATCCAACACGGTTTGTGCTAGCTTCTTGAAACTTGACACAATAATGTAGTTTCACGTTCTATCTCTATGTTTTGTTTCTTCTTGATGTAGCCCTAAGCAGTGACTGGCGAGAAACACTTTCATGGAAAGGGGTTGCCAAGCTTCCAAAAATTACGAATCTCCAGAAATCTCAGCAAATATTTTTTCACCCAAACTGGATGATACTTTCAGGTAATGATCAGTACACTAAGGCGACTTGGTTCCCCAAATTTCGTTCTTCTATGTTGAAGCGTTCGTTTCCAGTTACAGTTTGAATTTTTAGGTTTCACTGTGTTTTCTCCTATATTGATAGATGTATTTGGAACTCTAACACCAACACGGTTTGTGCTAGCTTCTTGAAACTTGACACAATAAAGTAGTTTCACGTTCTATCTCTATGTTTTGTTTCCTCTTGATGTAGCCCTAAGCAGTGACTGGCGAGAAACACTTTCATGGAAAGGGGTTGCCAGGCTTCCCAAAATTACGAATCTCCAGAAATCTCAGCAAATATTTTTTCACCCAAAATGGATGATACTTTCAGGTAATGATCAGTACACTAAGGCGACTTGGTTCCCCAAATTTCGTTCTTCTATGTTGAAGCGTTCGTTTCCAGTAACAGTTTGAATTTTTAGGTTTCACTCTGTTTTCTCCTATATTGATAGATGTATTTGGAACTCTAAATCCAACACGGTTTGTGCTAGCTTCTTGAAACTTGACACAATAAAGTAGTTTCACGTTCTATCTCTATGTTTTGTTTCCTCTTGATGTAGCCCTAAGCAGTGACTGGCGAGACACACTTTCATGGAAAGGGGTTGCCAAGCTTCCAAAAATTACGAATCTCCAGAAATCTCAGCAAATATTTTTTCACCCAAACTGGATGATACTTTCAGGTAATGATCAGTACACTAAGGCGACTTGGTTCCCCAAATTTCGTTCTTCTATGTTGAAGCGTTCGTTTCCAGTAACAGTTTGAATTTTTAGGTTTCACTGTGTTTTCTCCTATATTGATAGATGTATTTGGAACTCTAAATCCAACACGGTTTGTGCTAGCTTCTTGAAACTTGACACAATAAAGTAGTTTCACGTTCTATCTCTATGTTTTGTTTCCTCTTGATGTAGCCCTAAGCAGTGACTGGCGAGAAACACTTTCATGGAAAGGGGTTGCAAGGCTTCCCAAAATTACGAATCTCCAGAAATCTCAGCAAATATTTTTTTCACCCAAAATGGATGATACTTTCAGGTAATGATCAGTACACTAAGGCGACTTGGTTCCCCAGATTTCGTTCTTCTATGTTGAAGCGTTCGTTTCCAGTAACAGTTTGAATTTTTAGCTTTCACTCTGTTTTCTCCTATATTGATAGATGTATTTGGAACTCTAAATCCAACACGGTTTGTGCTAGCTTCTCGAAACTTAACACAATAAAGTAGTTTCACGTTCTATCTCTATGTTTTGTTTCCTCTTGATGTAGCCCTAAGCAGTGACTGGCGAGAAACACTTTCATGGAAAAGGGTTGCCAAGCTTCCCAAAATTACGAATCTCCAGAAATCTCAGCAAATATTTTTTCACCCAAACTGGATGATACTTTCAGGTAATGATGAATACACTAAGGCGACTTGGTTCCCCAAATTTCGTTCTTCTATGTTGAAGCGTTCGTTTCCAGTTACAGTTTGAATTTTTAGGTTTCACTCTGTTTTCTCCTATTTTGATAGATGTATTTGGAACTCTAAATCCAATACGGTTTGTGCTAGCTTCTTGAAACTTGACACAATAAAGTAGTTTCACGTTCTATCTCTATGTTTTGTTTCCTCTTGATGTAGCCGTAAGCAGTGACTGGCGAGAAACACTTTTATGGAAAGGGGTTGCCAGGCTTCCCAAAATTACGAATCTCCAGAAATCTCAGCAAATATTATTTCACCCAAACTGGATGATACTTTCAGGTAATGATCAGTACACTAAGGCGACTTGGTTCCCCAGATTTCGTTCTTCTATGTTGAAGCGTTCGTTTCCAGTAACAGTTTGAATTTTTAGGTTTCACTCTGTTTTCTCCTATATTGATAGATGTATTTGGAACTCTAAATCCAACACGGTTTGTGCTAGCTTCTCGAAACTTAACACAATAAAGTAGTTTCACGTTCTATCTCTATGTTTTGTTTCCTCTTGATGTAGCCGTAAGCAGTGACTGGCGAGAAACACTTTTATGGAAAGGGGTTGCCAGGCTTCCCAAAATTACGAATCTCCAGAAATCTCAGCAAATATTATTTCACCCAAACTGGATGATACTTTCAGGTAATGATCAGTACACTAAGGCGACTTGGTTCCCCAGATTTCGTTCTTCTATGTTGAAGCGTTCGTTTCCAGTAACAGTTTGAATTTTTAGGTTTCACTGTGTTTTCTCCTATATTGATAGATGTATTTGGAACTCTAAATCCAACACGGTTTGTGCTAGCTTCTCGAAACTTAACACAATAAAGTAGTTTCACGTTCTATCTCTATGTTTTGTTTCCTCTTGATGTAGCCCTAAGCAGTGACTGGCGAGAAACACTTTCATGGAAAGGGGTTGCCAAGCTTCCCAAAATTATGAATCTCCAGAAATCTCAGCAAATATTTTTTCACCCAAACGGGATGATACTTTCAGGTAATGATCAGTACACTAAGGCGACTTGGTTCCCCAAATTTCGTTCTTCTATGTTGAAGCGTTCGTTTCCAGTAACAGTTTGAATTTTTAGGTTTCACTCTGTTTTCTCCTATATTGATAGATGTATTTGGAACTCTAACTCCAACACGGTTTGTGCTAGCTTCTTGAAACTTGACACAATAAAGTAGTTTCACGTTCTAACTCTATGTTTTTTTTCCTCTAGATGTAGCCCTAAGCAGTGACTGGCGAGAAACACTTTCATGGAAAGGGGTTGCCAAGCTTCCCAAAATTACGAATCTCCAGAAATCTCAGCAAATATTTTTTCACCCAAACTGGATGATACTTTCAGGTAATGATCAGTACACTAAGGCGACTTGGTTCCCCAAATTTCGTTCTTCTATGTTGAAGCGTTCGTTTCCAGTTACAGTTTGAAATTTTAGGTTCCACTCTATTTTCTCCTGTATTGATAGATGTATTTGGAACTCTAAATCCAACACGGTTTGTGCTAGCTTCTTGAAACTTGACACAATAATGTAGTTTCACGTTCTATCTCTATGTTTTGTTTCTTCTTGATGTAGCCCTAAGCAGTGACTGGCGAGAAACACTTTCATGGAAAGGGGTTGCCAAGCTTCCCAAAATTACGAATCTCCAGAAATCTCAGCAAATATTTTTTCACCCAAAAGGGATGATACTTTCAGGTAATGATCAGTACACTAAGGCAACTTGGTTCCCCAAATTTCGTTCCTCTATGTAGAAGCGTTAGTTTCTAGTAACAGTTTGAATTTTTAGGTTTCACTCTGTTTTCTCCTATATGGATAGATGTATTTGGAACTCTAAATCCAACACGGTTTGTGCTAGCTTCTTGAAGTTTGAAACAATAAAGTAGTTTCACGTTCTATCTCTATGTTTTGTTTCCTCTTGATGTAGCCCTAAGCAGTGACTGGCGAGAAACACTTTCATGGAAAGGGGTTGCCAAGCTTCCGAAAATTACGAATCTCCAGAAATCTCAGCAAATATTTTTTCACCCAAACTGGATGATACTTTCAGGTAATGATCAGTACACTAAGGCGACTTGGTTCCCCAAATTTCGTTCTTCTATGTTGAAGCGTTCGTTTCCAGTAACAGTTTGAATTTTTAGGTTTCACTCTGTTTTCTCCTATATTGATAGATGTATTTGGAACTCTAAATCCAACACGGTTTGTGCTAGCTTCTTGAAACTTGACACAATAAAGTAGTTTCACGTTCTATCTCTATGTTTTGTTTCCTCTTGATGTAGCCCTAAGCAGTGACTGGCGAGACACACTTTCATGGAAAGGGGTTGCCAAGCTTCCAAAAATTACGAATCTCCAGAAATCTCAGCAAATATTTTTTCACCCAAACTGGATGATACTTTCAGGTAATGATCAGTACACTAAGGCGACTTGGTTCCCCAAATTTCGTTCTTCTATGTTGAAGCGTTCGTTTCCAGTAACAGTTTGAATTTTTAGGTTTCACTGTGTTTTCTCCTATATTGATAGATGTATTTGGAACTCTAAATCCAACACGGTTTGTGCTAGCTTCTTGAAACTTGACACAATAAAGTAGTTTCACGTTCTATCTCTATGTTTTGTTTCCTCTTGATGTAGCCCTAAGCAGTGACTGGCGAGAAACACTTTCATGGAAAGGGGTTGCCAGGCTTCCCAAAATTACGAATCTCCAGAAATCTCAGCAAATATTTTTTCACCCAAAATGGATGATACTTTCAGGTAATGATCAGTACACTAAGGCGACTTGGTTCCCCAAATTTCGTTCTTCTATGTTGAAGCGTTCGTTTCCAGTAACAGTTTGAATTTTTAGGTTTCACTGTGTTTTCTCCTATATTGATAGATGTATTTGGAACTCTAAATCCAACACGGTTTGTGCTAGCTTCTTGAAACTTGACACAATAAAGTAGTTTCACGTTCTATCTCTATGTTTTGTTTCCTCTTGATGTAGCCCTAAGCAGTGACTGGCGAGAAACACTTTCATGGAAAGGGGTTGCCAGGCTTCCCAAAATTACGAATCTCCAGAAATCTCAGCAAATATTTTTTTCACCCAAAATGGATGATACTTTCAGGTAATGATCAGTACACTAAGGCGACTTGGTTCCCCAGATTTCGTTCTTCTATGTTGAAGCGTTCGTTTCCAGTAACAGTTTGAATTTTTAGCTTTCACTCTGTTTTCTCCTATATTGATAGATGTATTTGGAACTCTAAATCCAACACGGTTTGTGCTAGCTTCTCGAAACTTAACACAATAAAGTAGTTTCACGTTCTATCTCTATGTTTTGTTTCCTCTTGATGTAGCCCTAAGCAGTGACTGGCGAGAAACACTTTCATGGAAAAGGGTTGCCAAGCTTCCCAAAATTACGAATCTCCAGAAATCTCAGCAAATATTTTTTCACCCAAACTGGATGATACTTTCAGGTAATGATGAATACACTAAGGCGACTTGGTTCCCCAAATTTCGTTCTTCTATGTTGAAGCGTTCGTTTCCAGTTACAGTTTGAATTTTTAGGTTTCACTCTGTTTTCTCCTATATTGATAGATGTATTTGGAACTCTAAATCCAACACGGTTTGTGCTAGCTTCTTGAAACTTGACACAATAAAGTAGTTTCACGTTCTATCTCTATGTTTTGTTTCCTCTTGATGTAGCCGTAAGCAGTGACTGGCGAGAAACACTTTCATGGAAAGGGGTTGCCAGGCTTCCCAAAATTACGAATCTCCAGAAATCTCAGCAAATATTATTTCACCCAAACTGGATGATACTTTCAGGTAATGATCAGTACACTAAGGCGACTTGGTTCCCCAGATTTCGTTCTTCTATGTTGAAGCGTTCGTTTCCAGTAACAGTTTGAATTTTTAGGTTTCACTCTGTTTTCTCCGATATTGATAGATGTATTTGGAACTCTAACTCCAACACGGTTTGTGCTAGCTTCTTGAAACTTGACACAATAAAGTAGTTTCACGTTCTAACTCTATGTTTTTTTTCCAATAGATGTAGCCCTAAGCAGTGACTGGCGAGAAACACTTTCATGGAAAGGGGTTGCCAAGCTTCCCAAAATTACGAATCTCCAGAAATCTCAGCAAATATTTTTTCACCCAAAGTGAATGATACTTTCAGGTAATGATCAGTACACTAAGGCGACTTGGTTCCCCAAATTTCGTTCTTCTATGTTGAAGCGTTCGTTTCCAGTTACAGTTTGAATTTTTAGGTTTCACTCTGTTTTCTCCTATATTGATAGATGTATTTGGAACTCTAACTCCAACACGGTTTGTGCTAGCTTCTTGAAACTTGACACAATAAAGTAGTTTCACGTTCTAACTCTATGTTTTTTTTCCTCTAGATGTAGCCCTAAGCAGTGACTGGCGAGAAACACTTTCATGGAAAGGGGTTGCCAAGCTTCCCAAAATTACGAATCTCCAGAAATCTCAGCAAATATTTTTTCACCCAAACTGGATGATACTTTCAGGTAATGATCAGTACACTAAGGCGACTTGGTTCCCCAAATTTCGTTCTTCTATGTTGAAGCGTTCGTTTCCAGTTACAGTTTGAAATTTTAGCTTCCACTCTATTTTCTCCTGTATTGATAGATGTATTTGGAACTCTAAATCCAACACGGTTTGTGCTAGCTTCTTGAAACTTGACACAATAATGTAGTTTCACGTTCTATCTCTATGTTTTGTTTCTTCTTGATGTAGCCCTAAGCAGTGACTGGCGAGAAACACTTTCATGGAAAGGGGTTGCCAAGCTTCCAAAAATTACGAATCTCCAGAAATCTCAGCAAATATTTTTTCACCCAAACTGGATGATACTTTCAGGTAATGATCAGTACACTAAGGCGACTTGGTTCCCCAAATTTCGTTCTTCTATGTTGAAGCGTTCGTTTCCAGTTACAGTTTGAATTTTTAGGTTTCACTGTGTTTTCTCCTATATTGATAGATGTATTTGGAACTCTAACACCAACACGGTTTGTGCTAGCTTCTTGAAACTTGACACAATAAAGTAGTTTCACGTTCTATCTCTATGTTTTGTTTCCTCTTGATGTAGCCCTAAGCAGTGACTGGCGAGAAACACTTTCATGGAAAGGGGTTGCCAGGCTTCCCAAAATTACGAATCTCCAGAAATCTCAGCAAATATTTTTTCACCCAAAATGGATGATACTTTCAGGTAATGATCAGTACACTAAGCCAACTTGGTTCCCCAAATTTCGTTCTTCTATGTTGAAGCGTTCGTTTCCAGTAACAGTTTGAATTTTTAGCTTTCACTGTGTTTTCTCCTATATTGATAGATGTATTTGGAACTCTAAATCCAACACGGTTTGTGCTAGCTTCTCGAAACTTAACACAATAAAGTAGTTTCACGTTCTATCTCTATGTTTTGTTTCCTCTTGATGTAGCCCTAAGCAGTGACTGGCGAGAAACACTTTCATGGAAAGGGGTTGCCAAGCTTCCCAAAATTATGAATCTCCAGAAATCTCAGCAAATATTTTTTCACCCAAACGGGATGATACTTTCAGGTAATGATCAGTACACTAAGGCGACTTGGTTCCCCAAATTTCGTTCTTCTATGTTGAAGCGTTCGTTTCCAGTAACAGTTTGAATTTTTAGGTTTCACTCTGTTTTCTCCTATATTGATAGATGTATTTGGAACTCTAACTCCAACACGGTTTGTGCTAGCTTCTTGAAACTTGACACAATAAAGTAGTTTCACGTTCTAACTCTATGTTTTTTTTCCTCTAGATGTAGCCCTAAGCAGTGACTGGCGAGAAACACTTTCATGGAAAGGGGTTGCCAAGCTTCCCAAAATTACGAATCTCCAGAAATCTCAGCAAATATTTTTTCACCCAAACTGGATGATACTTTCAGGTAATGATCAGTACACTAAGGCGACTTGGTTCCCCAAATTTCGTTCTTCTATGTTGAAGCGTTCGTTTCCAGTTACAGTTTGAAATTTTAGGTTCCACTCTATTTTCTCCTGTATTGATAGATGTATTTGGAACTCTAAATCCAACACGGTTTGTGCTAGCTTCTTGAAACTTGACACAATAATGTAGTTTCACGTTCTATCTCTATGTTTTGTTTCTTCTTGATGTAGCCCTAAGCAGTGACTGGCGAGAAACACTTTCATGGAAAGGGGTTGCCAAGCTTCCCAAAATTACGAATCTCCAGAAATCTCAGCAAATATTTTTTCACCCAAAAGGGATGATACTTTCAGGTAATGATCAGTACACTAAGGCAACTTGGTTCCCCAAATTTCGTTCCTCTATGTAGAAGCGTTAGTTTCTAGTAACAGTTTGAATTTTTAGGTTTCACTCTGTTTTCTCCTATATGGATAGATGTATTTGGAACTCTAAATCCAACACGGTTTGTGCTAGCTTCTTGAAGTTTGAAACAATAAAGTAGTTTCACGTTCTATCTCTATGTTTTGTTTCCTCTTGATGTAGCCCTAAGCAGTGACTGGCGAGAAACACTTTCATGGAAAGGGGTTGCCAAGCTTCCGAAAATTACGAATCTCCAGAAATCTCAGCAAATATTTTTTCACCCAAACTGGATGATACTTTCAGGTAATGATCAGTACACTAAGGCGACTTGGTTCCCCAAATTTCGTTCTTCTATGTTGAAGCGTTCGTTTCCAGTAACAGTTTGAATTTTTAGGTTTCACTCTGTTTTCTCCTATATTGATAGATGTATTTGGAACTCTAAATCCAACACGGTTTGTGCTAGCTTCTTGAAACTTGACACAATAAAGTAGTTTCACGTTCTATCTCTATGTTTTGTTTCCTCTTGATGTAGCCCTAAGCAGTGACTGGCGAGACACACTTTCATGGAAAGGGGTTGCCAAGCTTCCAAAAATTACGAATCTCCAGAAATCTCAGCAAATATTTTTTCACCCAAACTGGATGATACTTTCAGGTAATGATCAGTACACTAAGGCGACTTGGTTCCCCAAATTTCGTTCTTCTATGTTGAAGCGTTCGTTTCCAGTAACAGTTTGAATTTTTAGGTTTCACTGTGTTTTCTCCTATATTGATAGATGTATTTGGAACTCTAAATCCAACACGGTTTGTGCTAGCTTCTTGAAACTTGACACAATAAAGTAGTTTCACGTTCTATCTCTATGTTTTGTTTCCTCTTGATGTAGCCCTAAGCAGTGACTGGCGAGAAACACTTTCATGGAAAGGGGTTGCCAGGCTTCCCAAAATTACGAATCTCCAGAAATCTCAGCAAATATTTTTTCACCCAAAATGGATGATACTTTCAGGTAATGATCAGTACACTAAGGCGACTTGGTTCCCCAAATTTCGTTCTTCTATGTTGAAGCGTTCGTTTCCAGTAACAGTTTGAATTTTTAGGTTTCACTGTGTTTTCTCCTATATTGATAGATGTATTTGGAACTCTAAATCCAACACGGTTTGTGCTAGCTTCTTGAAACTTGACACAATAAAGTAGTTTCACGTTCTATCTCTATGTTTTGTTTCCTCTTGATGTAGCCCTAAGCAGTGACTGGCGAGAAACACTTTCATGGAAAGGGGTTGCCAGGCTTCCCAAAATTACGAATCTCCAGAAATCTCAGCAAATATTTTTTTCACCCAAAATGGATGATACTTTCAGGTAATGATCAGTACACTAAGGCGACTTGGTTCCCCAGATTTCGTTCTTCTATGTTGAAGCGTTCGTTTCCAGTAACAGTTTGAATTTTTAGCTTTCACTCTGTTTTCTCCTATATTGATAGATGTATTTGGAACTCTAAATCCAACACGGTTTGTGCTAGCTTCTCGAAACTTAACACAATAAAGTAGTTTCACGTTCTATCTCTATGTTTTGTTTCCTCTTGATGTAGCCCTAAGCAGTGACTGGCGAGAAACACTTTCATGGAAAAGGGTTGCCAAGCTTCCCAAAATTACGAATCTCCAGAAATCTCAGCAAATATTTTTTCACCCAAACTGGATGATACTTTCAGGTAATGATGAATACACTAAGGCGACTTGGTTCCCCAAATTTCGTTCTTCTATGTTGAAGCGTTCGTTTCCAGTTACAGTTTGAATTTTTAGGTTTCACTCTGTTTTCTCCTATATTGATAGATGTATTTGGAACTCTAAATCCAACACGGTTTGTGCTAGCTTCTTGAAACTTGACACAATAAAGTAGTTTCACGTTCTATCTCTATGTTTTGTTTCCTCTTGATGTAGCCGTAAGCAGTGACTGGCGAGAAACACTTTCATGGAAAGGGGTTGCCAGGCTTCCCAAAATTACGAATCTCCAGAAATCTCAGCAAATATTATTTCACCCAAACTGGATGATACTTTCAGGTAATGATCAGTACACTAAGGCGACTTGGTTCCCCAGATTTCGTTCTTCTATGTTGAAGCGTTCGTTTCCAGTAACAGTTTGAATTTTTAGGTTTCACTGTGTTTTCTCCTATATTGATAGATGTATTTGGAACTCTAAATCCAACACGGTTTGTGCTAGCTTCTCGAAACTTAACACAATAAAGTAGTTTCACGTTCTATCTCTATGTTTTGTTTCCTCTTGATGTAGCCCTAAGCAGTGACTGGCGAGAAACACTTTCATGGAAAGGGGTTGCCAAGCTTCCCAAAATTATGAATCTCCAGAAATCTCAGCAAATATTTTTTCACCCAAACGGGATGATACTTTCAGGTAATGATCAGTACACTAAGGCGACTTGGTTCCCCAAATTTCGTTCTTCTATGTTGAAGCGTTCGTTTCCAGTAACAGTTTGAATTTTTAGGTTTCACTCTGTTTTCTCCTATATTGATAGATGTATTTGGAACTCTAACTCCAACACGGTTTGTGCTAGCTTCTTGAAACTTGACACAATAAAGTAGTTTCACGTTCTAACTCTATGTTTTTTTTCCTCTAGATGTAGCCCTAAGCAGTGACTGGCGAGAAACACTTTCATGGAAAGGGGTTGCCAAGCTTCCCAAAATTACGAATCTCCAGAAATCTCAGCAAATATTTTTTCACCCAAACTGGATGATACTTTCAGGTAATGATCAGTACACTAAGGCGACTTGGTTCCCCAAATTTCGTTCTTCTATGTTGAAGCGTTCGTTTCCAGTTACAGTTTGAAATTTTAGGTTCCACTCTATTTTCTCCTGTATTGATAGATGTATTTGGAACTCTAAATCCAACACGGTTTGTGCTAGCTTCTTGAAACTTGACACAATAATGTAGTTTCACGTTCTATCTCTATGTTTTGTTTCTTCTTGATGTAGCCCTAAGCAGTGACTGGCGAGAAACACTTTCATGGAAAGGGGTTGCCAAGCTTCCCAAAATTACGAATCTCCAGAAATCTCAGCAAATATTTTTTCACCCAAAAGGGATGATACTTTCAGGTAATGATCAGTACACTAAGGCAACTTGGTTCCCCAAATTTCGTTCCTCTATGTAGAAGCGTTAGTTTCTAGTAACAGTTTGAATTTTTAGGTTTCACTCTGTTTTCTCCTATATGGATAGATGTATTTGGAACTCTAAATCCAACACGGTTTGTGCTAGCTTCTTGAAGTTTGAAACAATAAAGTAGTTTCACGTTCTATCTCTATGTTTTGTTTCCTCTTGATGTAGCCCTAAGCAGTGACTGGCGAGAAACACTTTCATGGAAAGGGGTTGCCAAGCTTCCGAAAATTACGAATCTCCAGAAATCTCAGCAAATATTTTTTCACCCAAACTGGATGATACTTTCAGGTAATGATCAGTACACTAAGGCGACTTGGTTCCCCAAATTTCGTTCTTCTATGTTGAAGCGTTCGTTTCCAGTAACAGTTTGAATTTTTAGGTTTCACTCTGTTTTCTCCTATATTGATAGATGTATTTGGAACTCTAAATCCAACACGGTTTGTGCTAGCTTCTTGAAACTTGACACAATAAAGTAGTTTCACGTTCTATCTCTATGTTTTGTTTCCTCTTGATGTAGCCCTAAGCAGTGACTGGCGAGACACACTTTCATGGAAAGGGGTTGCCAAGCTTCCAAAAATTACGAATCTCCAGAAATCTCAGCAAATATTTTTTCACCCAAACTGGATGATACTTTCAGGTAATGATCAGTACACTAAGGCGACTTGGTTCCCCAAATTTCGTTCTTCTATGTTGAAGCGTTCGTTTCCAGTAACAGTTTGAATTTTTAGGTTTCACTGTGTTTTCTCCTATATTGATAGATGTATTTGGAACTCTAAATCCAACACGGTTTGTGCTAGCTTCTTGAAACTTGACACAATAAAGTAGTTTCACGTTCTATCTCTATGTTTTGTTTCCTCTTGATGTAGCCCTAAGCAGTGACTGGCGAGAAACACTTTCATGGAAAGGGGTTGCCAGGCTTCCCAAAATTACGAATCTCCAGAAATCTCAGCAAATATTTTTTCACCCAAAATGGATGATACTTTCAGGTAATGATCAGTACACTAAGGCGACTTGGTTCCCCAAATTTCGTTCTTCTATGTTGAAGCGTTCGTTTCCAGTAACAGTTTGAATTTTTAGGTTTCACTGTGTTTTCTCCTATATTGATAGATGTATTTGGAACTCTAAATCCAACACGGTTTGTGCTAGCTTCTTGAAACTTGACACAATAAAGTAGTTTCACGTTCTATCTCTATGTTTTGTTTCCTCTTGATGTAGCCCTAAGCAGTGACTGGCGAGAAACACTTTCATGGAAAGGGGTTGCCAGGCTTCCCAAAATTACGAATCTCCAGAAATCTCAGCAAATATTTTTTTCACCCAAAATGGATGATACTTTCAGGTAATGATCAGTACACTAAGGCGACTTGGTTCCCCAGATTTCGTTCTTCTATGTTGAAGCGTTCGTTTCCAGTAACAGTTTGAATTTTTAGCTTTCACTCTGTTTTCTCCTATATTGATAGATGTATTTGGAACTCTAAATCCAACACGGTTTGTGCTAGCTTCTCGAAACTTAACACAATAAAGTAGTTTCACGTTCTATCTCTATGTTTTGTTTCCTCTTGATGTAGCCCTAAGCAGTGACTGGCGAGAAACACTTTCATGGAAAAGGGTTGCCAAGCTTCCCAAAATTACGAATCTCCAGAAATCTCAGCAAATATTTTTTCACCCAAACTGGATGATACTTTCAGGTAATGATGAATACACTAAGGCGACTTGGTTCCCCAAATTTCGTTCTTCTATGTTGAAGCGTTCGTTTCCAGTTACAGTTTGAATTTTTAGGTTTCACTCTGTTTTCTCCTATATTGATAGATGTATTTGGAACTCTAAATCCAACACGGTTTGTGCTAGCTTCTTGAAACTTGACACAATAAAGTAGTTTCACGTTCTATCTCTATGTTTTGTTTCCTCTTGATGTAGCCGTAAGCAGTGACTGGCGAGAAACACTTTCATGGAAAGGGGTTGCCAGGCTTCCCAAAATTACGAATCTCCAGAAATCTCAGCAAATATTATTTCACCCAAACTGGATGATACTTTCAGGTAATGATCAGTACACTAAGGCGACTTGGTTCCCCAGATTTCGTTCTTCTATGTTGAAGCGTTCGTTTCCAGTAACAGTTTGAATTTTTAGGTTTCACTCTGTTTTCTCCGATATTGATAGATGTATTTGGAACTCTAACTCCAACACGGTTTGTGCTAGCTTCTTGAAACTTGACACAATAAAGTAGTTTCACGTTCTAACTCTATGTTTTTTTTCCAATAGATGTAGCCCTAAGCAGTGACTGGCGAGAAACACTTTCATGGAAAGGGGTTGCCAAGCTTCCCAAAATTACGAATCTCCAGAAATCTCAGCAAATATTTTTTCACCCAAAGTGAATGATACTTTCAGGTAATGATCAGTACACTAAGGCGACTTGGTTCCCCAAATTTCGTTCTTCTATGTTGAAGCGTTCGTTTCCAGTTACAGTTTGAATTTTTAGGTTTCACTCTGTTTTCTCCTATATTGATAGATGTATTTGGAACTCTAACTCCAACACGGTTTGTGCTAGCTTCTTGAAACTTGACACAATAAAGTAGTTTCACGTTCTAACTCTATGTTTTTTTTCCTCTAGATGTAGCCCTAAGCAGTGACTGGCGAGAAACACTTTCATGGAAAGGGGTTGCCAAGCTTCCCAAAATTACGAATCTCCAGAAATCTCAGCAAATATTTTTTCACCCAAACTGGATGATACTTTCAGGTAATGATCAGTACACTAAGGCGACTTGGTTCCCCAAATTTCGTTCTTCTATGTTGAAGCGTTCGTTTCCAGTTACAGTTTGAAATTTTAGGTTCCACTCTATTTTCTCCTGTATTGATAGATGTATTTGGAACTCTAAATCCAACACGGTTTGTGCTAGCTTCTTGAAACTTGACACAATAATGTAGTTTCACGTTCTATCTCTATGTTTTGTTTCTTCTTGATGTAGCCCTAAGCAGTGACTGGCGAGAAACACTTTCATGGAAAGGGGTTGCCAAGCTTCCAAAAATTACGAATCTCCAGAAATCTCAGCAAATATTTTTTCACCCAAACTGGATGATACTTTCAGGTAATGATCAGTACACTAAGGCGACTTGGTTCCCCAAATTTCGTTCTTCTATGTTGAAGCGTTCGTTTCCAGTTACAGTTTGAATTTTTAGGTTTCACTGTGTTTTCTCCTATATTGATAGATGTATTTGGAACTCTAACACCAACACGGTTTGTGCTAGCTTCTTGAAACTTGACACAATAAAGTAGTTTCACGTTCTATCTCTATGTTTTGTTTCCTCTTGATGTAGCCCTAAGCAGTGACTGGCGAGAAACACTTTCATGGAAAGGGGTTGCCAGGCTTCCCAAAATTACGAATCTCCAGAAATCTCAGCAAATATTTTTTCACCCAAAATGGATGATACTTTCAGGTAATGATCAGTACACTAAGCCAACTTGGTTCCCCAAATTTCGTTCTTCTATGTTGAAGCGTTCGTTTCCAGTAACAGTTTGAATTTTTAGCTTTCACTGTGTTTTCTCCTATATTGATAGATGTATTTGGAACTCTAAATCCAACACGGTTTGTGCTAGCTTCTCGAAACTTAACACAATAAAGTAGTTTCACGTTCTATCTCTATGTTTTGTTTCCTCTTGATGTAGCCCTAAGCAGTGACTGGCGAGAAACACTTTCATGGAAAGGGGTTGCCAAGCTTCCCAAAATTATGAATCTCCAGAAATCTCAGCAAATATTTTTTCACCCAAACGGGATGATACTTTCAGGTAATGATCAGTACACTAAGGCGACTTGGTTCCCCAAATTTCGTTCTTCTATGTTGAAGCGTTCGTTTCCAGTAACAGTTTGAATTTTTAGGTTTCACTCTGTTTTCTCCTATATTGATAGATGTATTTGGAACTCTAACTCCAACATGGTTTGTGCTAGCTTCTTGAAACTTGACACAATAAAGTAGTTTCACGTTCTAACTCTATGTTTTTTTTCCTCTAGATGTAGCCCTAAGCAGTGACTGGCGAGAAACACTTTCATGGAAAGGGGTTGCCAAGCTTCCCAAAATTACGAATCTCCAGAAATCTCAGCAAATATTTTTTCACCCAAACTGGATGATACTTTCAGGTAATGATCAGTACACTAAGGCGACTTGGTTCCCCAAATTTCGTTCTTCTATGTTGAAGCGTTCGTTTCCAGTTACAGTTTGAAATTTTAGGTTCCACTCTATTTTCTCCTGTATTGATAGATGTATTTGGAACTCTAAATCCAACACGGTTTGTGCTAGCTTCTTGAAACTTGACACAATAATGTAGTTTCACGTTCTATCTCTATGTTTTGTTTCTTCTTGATGTAGCCCTAAGCAGTGACTGGCGAGAAACACTTTCATGGAAAGGGGTTGCCAAGCTTCCCAAAATTACGAATCTCCAGAAATCTCAGCAAATATTTTTTCACCCAAAAGGGATGATACTTTCAGGTAATGATCAGTACACTAAGGCAACTTGGTTCCCCAAATTTCGTTCCTCTATGTAGAAGCGTTAGTTTCTAGTAACAGTTTGAATTTTTAGGTTTCACTCTGTTTTCTCCTATATGGATAGATGTATTTGGAACTCTAAATCCAACACGGTTTGTGCTAGCTTCTTGAAGTTTGAAACAATAAAGTAGTTTCACGTTCTATCTCTATGTTTTGTTTCCTCTTGATGTAGCCCTAAGCAGTGACTGGCGAGAAACACTTTCATGGAAAGGGGTTGCCAAGCTTCCGAAAATTACGAATCTCCAGAAATCTCAGCAAATATTTTTTCACCCAAACTGGATGATACTTTCAGGTAATGATCAGTACACTAAGGCGACTTGGTTCCCCAAATTTCGTTCTTCTATGTTGAAGCGTTCGTTTCCAGTAACAGTTTGAATTTTTAGGTTTCACTCTGTTTTCTCCTATATTGATAGATGTATTTGGAACTCTAAATCCAACACGGTTTGTGCTAGCTTCTTGAAACTTGACACAATAAAGTAGTTTCACGTTCTATCTCTATGTTTTGTTTCCTCTTGATGTAGCCCTAAGCAGTGACTGGCGAGACACACTTTCATGGAAAGGGGTTGCCAAGCTTCCAAAAATTACGAATCTCCAGAAATCTCAGCAAATATTTTTTCACCCAAACTGGATGATACTTTCAGGTAATGATCAGTACACTAAGGCGACTTGGTTCCCCAAATTTCGTTCTTCTATGTTGAAGCGTTCGTTTCCAGTAACAGTTTGAATTTTTAGGTTTCACTGTGTTTTCTCCTATATTGATAGATGTATTTGGAACTCTAAATCCAACACGGTTTGTGCTAGCTTCTTGAAACTTGACACAATAAAGTAGTTTCACGTTCTATCTCTATGTTTTGTTTCCTCTTGATGTAGCCCTAAGCAGTGACTGGCGAGAAACACTTTCATGGAAAGGGGTTGCCAGGCTTCCCAAAATTACGAATCTCCAGAAATCTCAGCAAATATTTTTTCACCCAAAATGGATGATACTTTCAGGTAATGATCAGTACACTAAGGCGACTTGGTTCCCCAAATTTCGTTCTTCTATGTTGAAGCGTTCGTTTCCAGTAACAGTTTGAATTTTTAGGTTTCACTGTGTTTTCTCCTATATTGATAGATGTATTTGGAACTCTAAATCCAACACGGTTTGTGCTAGCTTCTTGAAACTTGACACAATAAAGTAGTTTCACGTTCTATCTCTATGTTTTGTTTCCTCTTGATGTAGCCCTAAGCAGTGACTGGCGAGAAACACTTTCATGGAAAGGGGTTGCCAGGCTTCCCAAAATTACGAATCTCCAGAAATCTCAGCAAATATTTTTTTCACCCAAAATGGATGATACTTTCAGGTAATGATCAGTACACTAAGGCGACTTGGTTCCCCAGATTTCGTTCTTCTATGTTGAAGCGTTCGTTTCCAGTAACAGTTTGAATTTTTAGCTTTCACTCTGTTTTCTCCTATATTGATAGATGTATTTGGAACTCTAAATCCAACACGGTTTGTGCTAGCTTCTCGAAACTTAACACAATAAAGTAGTTTCACGTTCTATCTCTATGTTTTGTTTCCTCTTGATGTAGCCCTAAGCAGTGACTGGCGAGAAACACTTTCATGGAAAAGGGTTGCCAAGCTTCCCAAAATTACGAATCTCCAGAAATCTCAGCAAATATTTTTTCACCCAAACTGGATGATACTTTCAGGTAATGATGAATACACTAAGGCGACTTGGTTCCCCAAATTTCGTTCTTCTATGTTGAAGCGTTCGTTTCCAGTTACAGTTTGAATTTTTAGGTTTCACTCTGTTTTCTCCTATATTGATAGATGTATTTGGAACTCTAAATCCAACACGGTTTGTGCTAGCTTCTTGAAACTTGACACAATAAAGTAGTTTCACGTTCTATCTCTATGTTTTGTTTCCTCTTGATGTAGCCGTAAGCAGTGACTGGCGAGAAACACTTTCATGGAAAGGGGTTGCCAGGATTCCCAAAATTACGAATCTCCAGAAATCTCAGCAAATATTATTTCACCCAAACTGGATGATACTTTCAGGTAATGATCAGTACACTAAGGCGACTTGGTTCCCCAGATTTCGTTCTTCTATGTTGAAGCGTTCGTTTCCAGTAACAGTTTGAATTTTTAGGTTTCACTCTGTTTTCTCCGATATTGATAGATGTATTTGGAACTCTAACTCCAACACGGTTTGTGCTAGCTTCTTGAAACTTGACACAATAAAGTAGTTTCACGTTCTAACTCTATGTTTTTTTTCCAATAGATGTAGCCCTAAGCAGTGACTGGCGAGAAACACTTTCATGGAAAGGGGTTGCCAAGCTTCCCAAAATTACGAATCTCCAGAAATCTCAGCAAATATTTTTTCACCCAAAGTGAATGATACTTTCAGGTAATGATCAGTACACTAAGGCGACTTGGTTCCCCAAATTTCGTTCTTCTATGTTGAAGCGTTCGTTTCCAGTTACAGTTTGAATTTTTAGGTTTCACTCTGTTTTCTCCTATATTGATAGATGTATTTGGAACTCTAACTCCAACACGGTTTGTGCTAGCTTCTTGAAACTTGACACAATAAAGTAGTTTCACGTTCTAACTCTATGTTTTTTTTCCTCTAGATGTAGCCCTAAGCAGTGACTGGCGAGAAACACTTTCATGGAAAGGGGTTGCCAAGCTTCCCAAAATTACGAATCTCCAGAAATCTCAGCAAATATTTTTTCACCCAAACTGGATGATACTTTCAGGTAATGATCAGTACACTAAGGCGACTTGGTTCCCCAAATTTCGTTCTTCTATGTTGAAGCGTTCGTTTCCAGTTACAGTTTGAAATTTTAGGTTCCACTCTATTTTCTCCTGTATTGATAGATGTATTTGGAACTCTAAATCCAACACGGTTTGTGCTAGCTTCTTGAAACTTGACACAATAATGTAGTTTCACGTTCTATCTCTATGTTTTGTTTCTTCTTGATGTAGCCCTAAGCAGTGACTGGCGAGAAACACTTTCATGGAAAGGGGTTGCCAAGCTTCCAAAAATTACGAATCTCCAGAAATCTCAGCAAATATTTTTTCACCCAAACTGGATGATACTTTCAGGTAATGATCAGTACACTAAGGCGACTTGGTTCCCCAAATTTCGTTCTTCTATGTTGAAGCGTTCGTTTCCAGTTACAGTTTGAATTTTTAGGTTTCACTGTGTTTTCTCCTATATTGATAGATGTATTTGGAACTCTAACACCAACACGGTTTGTGCTAGCTTCTTGAAACTTGACACAATAAAGTAGTTTCACGTTCTATCTCTATGTTTTGTTTCCTCTTGATGTAGCCCTAAGCAGTGACTGGCGAGAAACACTTTCATGGAAAGGGGTTGCCAGGCTTCCCAAAATTACGAATCTCCAGAAATCTCAGCAAATATTTTTTCACCCAAAATGGATGATACTTTCAGGTAATGATCAGTACACTAAGCCAACTTGGTTCCCCAAATTTCGTTCTTCTATGTTGAAGCGTTCGTTTCCAGTAACAGTTTGAATTTTTAGCTTTCACTGTGTTTTCTCCTATATTGATAGATGTATTTGGAACTCTAAATCCAACACGGTTTGTGCTAGCTTCTCGAAACTTAACACAATAAAGTAGTTTCACGTTCTATCTCTATGTTTTGTTTCCTCTTGATGTAGCCCTAAGCAGTGACTGGCGAGAAACACTTTCATGGAAAGGGGTTGCCAAGCTTCCCAAAATTATGAATCTCCAGAAATCTCAGCAAATATTTTTTCACCCAAACGGGATGATACTTTCAGGTAATGATCAGTACACTAAGGCGACTTGGTTCCCCAAATTTCGTTCTTCTATGTTGAAGCGTTCGTTTCCAGTAACAGTTTGAATTTTTAGGTTTCACTCTGTTTTCTCCTATATTGATAGATGTATTTGGAACTCTAACTCCAACACGGTTTGTGCTAGCTTCTTGAAACTTGACACAATAAAGTAGTTTCACGTTCTAACTCTATGTTTTTTTTCCTCTAGATGTAGCCCTAAGCAGTGACTGGCGAGAAACACTTTCATGGAAAGGGGTTGCCAAGCTTCCCAAAATTACGAATCTCCAGAAATCTCAGCAAATATTTTTTCACCCAAACTGGATGATACTTTCAGGTAATGATCAGTACACTAAGGCGACTTGGTTCCCCAAATTTCGTTCTTCTATGTTGAAGCGTTCGTTTCCAGTTACAGTTTGAAATTTTAGGTTCCACTCTATTTTCTCCTGTATTGATAGATGTATTTGGAACTCTAAATCCAACACGGTTTGTGCTAGCTTCTTGAAACTTGACACAATAATGTAGTTTCACGTTCTATCTCTATGTTTTGTTTCTTCTTGATGTAGCCCTAAGCAGTGACTGGCGAGAAACACTTTCATGGAAAGGGGTTGCCAAGCTTCCCAAAATTACGAATCTCCAGAAATCTCAGCAAATATTTTTTCACCCAAAAGGGATGATACTTTCAGGTAATGATCAGTACACTAAGGCAACTTGGTTCCCCAAATTTCGTTCCTCTATGTAGAAGCGTTAGTTTCTAGTAACAGTTTGAATTTTTAGGTTTCACTCTGTTTTCTCCTATATGGATAGATGTATTTGGAACTCTAAATCCAACACGGTTTGTGCTAGCTTCTTGAAGTTTGAAACAATAAAGTAGTTTCACGTTCTATCTCTATGTTTTGTTTCCTCTTGATGTAGCCCTAAGCAGTGACTGGCGAGAAACACTTTCATGGAAAGGGGTTGCCAAGCTTCCGAAAATTACGAATCTCCAGAAATCTCAGCAAATATTTTTTCACCCAAACTGGATGATACTTTCAGGTAATGATCAGTACACTAAGGCGACTTGGTTCCCCAAATTTCGTTCTTCTATGTTGAAGCGTTCGTTTCCAGTAACAGTTTGAATTTTTAGGTTTCACTCTGTTTTCTCCTATATTGATAGATGTATTTGGAACTCTAAATCCAACACGGTTTGTGCTAGCTTCTTGAAACTTGACACAATAAAGTAGTTTCACGTTCTATCTCTATGTTTTGTTTCCTCTTGATGTAGCCCTAAGCAGTGACTGGCGAGACACACTTTCATGGAAAGGGGTTGCCAAGCTTCCAAAAATTACGAATCTCCAGAAATCTCAGCAAATATTTTTTCACCCAAACTGGATGATACTTTCAGGTAATGATCAGTACACTAAGGCGACTTGGTTCCCCAAATTTCGTTCTTCTATGTTGAAGCGTTCGTTTCCAGTAACAGTTTGAATTTTTAGGTTTCACTGTGTTTTCTCCTATATTGATAGATGTATTTGGAACTCTAAATCCAACACGGTTTGTGCTAGCTTCTTGAAACTTGACACAATAAAGTAGTTTCACGTTCTATCTCTATGTTTTGTTTCCTCTTGATGTAGCCCTAAGCAGTGACTGGCGAGAAACACTTTCATGGAAAGGGGTTGCCAGGCTTCCCAAAATTACGAATCTCCAGAAATCTCAGCAAATATTTTTTCACCCAAAATGGATGATACTTTCAGGTAATGATCAGTACACTAAGGCGACTTGGTTCCCCAAATTTCGTTCTTCTATGTTGAAGCGTTCGTTTCCAGTAACAGTTTGAATTTTTAGGTTTCACTGTGTTTTCTCCTATATTGATAGATGTATTTGGAACTCTAAATCCAACACGGTTTGTGCTAGCTTCTTGAAACTTGACACAATAAAGTAGTTTCACGTTCTATCTCTATGTTTTGTTTCCTCTTGATGTAGCCCTAAGCAGTGACTGGCGAGAAACACTTTCATGGAAAGGGGTTGCCAGGCTTCCCAAAATTACGAATCTCCAGAAATCTCAGCAAATATTTTTTTCACCCAAAATGGATGATACTTTCAGGTAATGATCAGTACACTAAGGCGACTTGGTTCCCCAGATTTCGTTCTTCTATGTTGAAGCGTTCGTTTCCAGTAACAGTTTGAATTTTTAGCTTTCACTCTGTTTTCTCCTATATTGATAGATGTATTTGGAACTCTAAATCCAACACGGTTTGTGCTAGCTTCTCGAAACTTAACACAATAAAGTAGTTTCACGTTCTATCTCTATGTTTTGTTTCCTCTTGATGTAGCCCTAAGCAGTGACTGGCGAGAAACACTTTCATGGAAAAGGGTTGCCAAGCTTCCCAAAATTACGAATCTCCAGAAATCTCAGCAAATATTTTTTCACCCAAACTGGATGATACTTTCAGGTAATGATGAATACACTAAGGCGACTTGGTTCCCCAAATTTCGTTCTTCTATGTTGAAGCGTTCGTTTCCAGTTACAGTTTGAATTTTTAGGTTTCACTCTGTTTTCTCCTATATTGATAGATGTATTTGGAACTCTAAATCCAACACGGTTTGTGCTAGCTTCTTGAAACTTGACACAATAAAGTAGTTTCACGTTCTATCTCTATGTTTTGTTTCCTCTTGATGTAGCCGTAAGCAGTGACTGGCGAGAAACACTTTCATGGAAAGGGGTTGCCAGGCTTCCCAAAATTACGAATCTCCAGAAATCTCAGCAAATATTATTTCACCCAAACTGGATGATACTTTCAGGTAATGATCAGTACACTAAGGCGACTTGGTTCCCCAGATTTCGTTCTTCTATGTTGAAGCGTTCGTTTCCAGTAACAGTTTGAATTTTTAGGTTTCACTCTGTTTTCTCCGATATTGATAGATGTATTTGGAACTCTAACTCCAACACGGTTTGTGCTAGCTTCTTGAAACTTGACACAATAAAGTAGTTTCACGTTCTAACTCTATGTTTTTTTTCCAATAGATGTAGCCCTAAGCAGTGACTGGCGAGAAACACTTTCATGGAAAGGGGTTGCCAAGCTTCCCAAAATTACGAATCTCCAGAAATCTCAGCAAATATTTTTTCACCCAAAGTGAATGATACTTTCAGGTAATGATCAGTACACGAAGGCGACTTGGTTCCCCAGATTTCGTTCTTCTATGTTGAAGCGTTCGTTTCCAGTAACAGTTTGAATTTTTAGCTTTCACTCTGTTTTCTCCTATATTGATAGATGTATTTGGAACTCTAAATCCAACACGGTTTGTGCTAGCTTCTTGAAACTTGACACAATAAAGTAGTTTCACGTTCTATCTCTATGTTTTGTTTCCTCTTGATGTAGCCCTAAGCAGTGACTGGCGAGAAACACTTTCATGGAAAGGGGTTGCCAGGCTTCCCAAAATTACGAAACTCCAGAAATCTCAGCAAATATTTTTTCACCCAAAATGGATGATACTTTCAGGTAATGATCAGTACACTAAGGCGACTTGGTTCCCCAAATTTCGTTCTTCTATGTTGAAGCGTTCGTTTCCAGTAACAGTTTGAATTTTTAGGTTTCACTCTGTTTTCTCCTATATTGATAGATGTATTTGGAACTCTAAATCCAACACGGTTTGTGCTAGCTTCTTGAAACTTGACACAATAAAGTAGTTTCACGTTCTATCTCTATGTTTTGTTTCCTCTTGATGTAGCCCTAAGCAGTGACTGGCGAGACACACTTTCATGGAAAGGGGTTGCCAAGCTTCCAAAAATTACGAATCTCCAGAAATCTCAGCAAATATTTTTTCACCCAAACTGGATGATACTTTCAGGTAATGATCAGTACACTAAGGCGACTTGGTTCCCCAAATTTCGTTCTTCTATGTTGAAGCGTTCGTTTCCAGTAACAGTTTGAATTTTTAGGTTTCACTGTGTTTTCTCCTATATTGATAGATGTATTTGGAACTCTAAATCCAACACGGTTTGTGCTAGCTTCTTGAAACTTGACACAATAAAGTAGTTTCACGTTCTATCTCTATGTTTTGTTTCCTCTTGATGTAGCCCTAAGCAGTGACTGGCGAGAAACACTTTCATGGAAAGGGGTTGCCAGGCTTCCCAAAATTACGAATCTCCAGAAATCTCAGCAAATATTTTTTCACCCAAAATGGATGATACTTTCAGGTAATGATCAGTACACTAAGGCAACTTGGTTCCCCAAATTTCGTTGTTCTATGTTGAAGCGTTCGTTTCCAGTAACAGTTTGAATTTTTAGGTTTCACTGTGTTTTCTCCTATATTGATAGATGTATTTGGAACTCTAAATCCAACACGGTTTGTGCTAGCTTCTTGAAACTTGACACAATAAAGTAGTTTCACGTTCTATCTCTATGTTTTGTTTCCTCTTGATGTAGCCCTAAGCAGTGACTGGCGAGAAACACTTTCATGGAAAGGGGTTGCCAGGCTTCCCAAAATTACGAATCTCCAGAAATCTCAGCAAATATTTTTTTCACCCAAAATGGATGATACTTTCAGGTAATGATCAGTACACTAAGGCGACTTGGTTCCCCAGATTTCGTTCTTCTATGTTGAAGCGTTCGTTTCCAGTAACAGTTTGAATTTTTAGCTTTCACTCTGTTTTCTCCTATATTGATAGATGTATTTGGAACTCTAAATCCAACACGGTTTGTGCTAGCTTCTCGAAACTTAACACAATAAAGTAGTTTCACGTTCTATCTCTATGTTTTGTTTCCTCTTGATGTAGCCCTAAGCAGTGACTGGCGAGAAACACTTTCATGGAAAGGGGTTGCCAAGCTTCCCAAAATTATGAATCTCCAGAAATCTCAGCAAATATTTTTTCACCCAAACGGGATGATACTTTCAGGTAATGATCAGTACACTAAGGCGACTTGGTTCCCCAAATTTCGTTCTTCTATGTTGAAGCGTTCGTTTCCAGTTACAGTTTGAATTTTTAGGTTTCACTCTGTTTTCTCCTATATTGATAGATGTATTTGGAACTCTAACTCCAACACGGTTTGTGCTAGCTTCTTGAAACTTGACACAATAAAGTAGTTTCACGTTCTAACTCTATGTTTTTTTTCCTCTAGATGTAGCCCTAAGCAGTGACTGGCGAGAAACACTTTCATGGAAAGGGGTTGCCAAGCTTCCCAAAATTACGAATCTCCAGAAATCTCAGCAAATATTTTTTCACCCAAACTGGATGATACTTTCAGGTAATGATCAGTACACTAAGGCGACTTGGTTCCCCAAATTTCGTTCTTCTATGTTGAAGCGTTCGTTTCCAGTTACAGTTTGAAATTTTAGGTTCCACTCTATTTTCTCCTGTATTGATAGATGTATTTGGAACTCTAAATCCAACACGGTTTGTGCTAGCTTCTTGAAACTTGACACAATAATGTCGTTTCACGTTCTATCTCTATGTTTTGTTTCTTCTTGATGTAGCCCTAAGCAGTGACTGGCGAGAAACACTTTCATGGAAAGGGGTTGCCAAGCTTCCAAAAATTACGAATCTCCAGAAATCTCAGCAAATATTTTTTCACCCAAACTGGATGATACTTTCAGGTAATGATCAGTACACTAAGGCGACTTGGTTCCCCAAATTTCGTTCTTCTATGTTGAAGCGTTCGTTTCCAGTTACAGTTTGAATTTTTAGGTTTCACTGTGTTTTCTCCTATATTGATAGATGTATTTGGAACTCTAACACCAACACGGTTTGTGCTAGCTTCTTGACTTGACACAATAAAGTAGTTTCACGTTCTATCTCTATGTTTTGTTTCCTCTTGATGTAGCCCTAAGCAGTGACTGGCGAGAAACACTTTCATGGAAAGGGGTTGCCAGGCTTCCCAAAATTACGAATCTCCAGAAATCTCAGCAAATATTTTTTCACCCAAAATGGATGATACTTTCAGGTAATGATCAGTACACTAAGCCAACTTGGTTCCCCAAATTTCGTTCTTCTATGTTGAAGCGTTCGTTTCCAGTAACAGTTTGAATTTTTAGCTTTCACTGTGTTTTCTCCTATATTGATAGATGTATTTGGAACTCTAAATCCAACACGGTTTGTGCTAGCTTCTCGAAACTTAACACAATAAAGTAGTTTCACGTTCTATCTCTATGTTTTGTTTCCTCTTGATGTAGCCCTAAGCAGTGACTGGCGAGAAACACTTTCATGGAAAGGGGTTGCCAAGCTTCCCAAAATTATGAATCTCCAGAAATCTCAGCAAATATTTTTTCACCCAAACGGGATGATACTTTCAGGTAATGATCAGTACACTAAGGCGACTTGGTTCCCCAAATTTCGTTCTTCTATGTTGAAGCGTTCGTTTCCAGTAACAGTTTGAATTTTTAGGTTTCACTCTGTTTTCTCCTATATTGATAGATGTATTTGGAACTCTAACTCCAACACGGTTTGTGCTAGCTTCTTGAAACTTGACACAATAAAGTAGTTTCACGTTCTAACTCTATGTTTTTTTTCCTCTAGATGTAGCCCTAAGCAGTGACTGGCGAGAAACACTTTCATGGAAAGGGGTTGCCAAGCTTCCCAAAATTACGAATCTCCAGAAATCTCAGCAAATATTTTTTCACCCAAACTGGATGATACTTTCAGGTAATGATCAGTACACTAAGGCGACTTGGTTCCCCAAATTTCGTTCTTCTATGTTGAAGCGTTCGTTTCCAGTTACAGTTTGAAATTTTAGGTTCCACTCTATTTTCTCCTGTATTGATAGATGTATTTGGAACTCTAAATCCAACACGGTTTGTGCTAGCTTCTTGAAACTTGACACAATAATGTAGTTTCACGTTCTATCTCTATGTTTTGTTTCTTCTTGATGTAGCCCTAAGCAGTGACTGGCGAGAAACACTTTCATGGAAAGGGGTTGCCAAGCTTCCCAAAATTACGAATCTCCAGAAATCTCAGCAAATATTTTTTCACCCAAAAGGGATGATACTTTCAGGTAATGATCAGTACACTAAGGCAACTTGGTTCCCCAAATTTCGTTCCTCTATGTAGAAGCGTTAGTTTCTAGTAACAGTTTGAATTTTTAGGTTTCACTCTGTTTTCTCCTATATTGATAGATGTATTTGGAACTCTAAATCCAACACGGTTTGTGCTAGCTTCTTGAAGTTTGAAACAATAAAGTAGTTTCACGTTCTATCTCTATGTTTTGTTTCCTCTTGATGTAGCCCTAAGCAGTGACTGGCGAGAAACACTTTCATGGAAAGGGGTTGCCAAGCTTCCGAAAATTACGAATCTCCAGAAATCTCAGCAAATATTTTTTCACCCAAACTGGATGATACTTTCAGGTAATGATCAGTACACTAAGGCGACTTGGTTCCCCAAATTTCGTTCTTCTATGTTGAAGCGTTCGTTTCCAGTAACAGTTTGAATTTTTATGTTTCACTCTGTTTTCTCCTATATTGATAGATGTATTTGGAACTCTAAATCCAACACGGTTTTTGCTAGCTTCTTGAAACTTGACACAATAAAGTAGTTTCACATTCTATCTCTATGTTTTGTTTCCTCTTGATGTAGCCCTAAGCAGTGGCTGGCGAGAAACACTTTCATGGAAAGGGGTTGCCAAGCTTCCCAAAATTACGAATCTCCAGAAATCTCAGCAAATATTTTTTCACCCAAACTGGATGATACTTTCAGGTAATGATCAGTACACTAAGGCGACTTGGTTCCCCAAATTTCGTTCTTCTATGTTGAAGCGTTCGTTTCCAGTAACAGTTTGAATTTTTAGGTTTCACTCTGTTTTCTCCTATATTGATAGATGTATTTGGAACTCTAAATCCAACACGGTTTGTGCTAGCTTCTTGAAACTTGACACAATAAAGTAGTTTCACGTTCTATCTCTATGTTTTGTTTCCTCTTGATGTAGCCCTAAGCAGTGACTGGCGAGACACACTTTCATGGAAAGGGGTTGCCAAGCTTCCAAAAATTACGAATCTCCAGAAATCTCAGCAAATATTTTTTCACCCAAACTGGATGATACTTTCAGGTAATGATCAGTACACTAAGGCGACTTGGTTCCCCAAATTTCGTTCTTCTATGTTGAAGCGTTCGTTTCCAGTAACAGTTTGAATTTTTAGGTTTCACTGTGTTTTCTCCTATATTGATAGATGTATTTGGAACTCTAAATCCAACACGGTTTGTGCTAGCTTCTTGAAACTTGACACAATAAAGTAGTTTCACGTTCTATCTCTATGTTTTGTTTCCTCTTGATGTAGCCCTAAGCAGTGACTGGCGAGAAACACTTTCATGGAAAGGGGTTGCCAGGCTTCCCAAAATTACGAATCTCCAGAAATCTCAGCAAATATTTTTTCACCCAAAATGGATGATACTTTCAGGTAATGATCAGTACACTAAGGCGACTTGGTTCCCCAAATTTCGTTCTTCTATGTTGAAGCGTTCGTTTCCAGTAACAGTTTGAATTTTTAGGTTTCACTGTGTTTTCTCCTATATTGATAGATGTATTTGGAACTCTAAATCCAACACGGTTTGTGCTAGCTTCTTGAAACTTGACAGAATAAAGTAGTTTCACGTTCTATCTCTATGTTTTGTTTCCTCTTGATGTAGCCCTAAGCAGTGACTGGCGAGAAACACTTTCATGGAAAGGGGTTGCCAGGCTTCCCAAAATTACGAATCTCCAGAAATCTCAGCAAATATTTTTTTCACCCAAAATGGATGATACTTTCAGGTAATGATCAGTACACTAAGGCGACTTGGTTCCCCAGATTTCGTTCTTCTATGTTGAAGCGTTCGTTTCCAGTAACAGTTTGAATTTTTAGCTTTCACTCTGTTTTCTCCTATATTGATAGATGTATTTGGAACTCTAAATCCAACACGGTTTGTGCTAGCTTCTCGAAACTTAACACAATAAAGTAGTTTCACGTTCTATCTCTATGTTTTGTTTCCTCTTGATGTAGCCCTAAGCAGTGACTGGCGAGAAACACTTTCATGGAAAAGGGTTGCCAAGCTTCCCAAAATTACGAATCTCCAGAAATCTCAGCAAATATTTTTTCACCCAAACTGGATGATACTTTCAGGTAATGATGAATACACTAAGGCGACTTGGTTCCCCAAATTTCGTTCTTCTATGTTGAAGCGTTCGTTTCCAGTTACAGTTTGAATTTTTAGGTTTCACTCTGTTTTCTCCTATATTGATAGATGTATTTGGAACTCTAAATCCAACACGGTTTGTGCTAGCTTCTTGAAACTTGACACAATAAAGTAGTTTCACGTTCTATCTCTATGTTTTGTTTCCTCTTGATGTAGCCGTAAGCAGTGACTGGCGAGAAACACTTTCATGGAAAGGGGTTGCCAGGCTTCCCAAAATTACGAATCTCCAGAAATCTCAGCAAATATTATTTCACCCAAACTGGATGATACTTTCAGGTAATGATCAGTACACTAAGGCGACTTGGTTCCCCAGATTTCGTTCTTCTATGTTGAAGCGTTCGTTTCCAGTAACAGTTTGAATTTTTAGGTTTCACTCTGTTTTCTCCGATATTGATAGATGTATTTGGAACTCTAACTCCAACACGGTTTGTGCTAGCTTCTTGAAACTTGACACAATAAAGTAGTTTCACGTTCTAACTCTATGTTTTTTTTCCAATAGATGTAGCCCTAAGCAGTGACTGGCGAGAAACACTTTCATGGAAAGGGGTTGCCAAGCTTCCCAAAATTACGAATCTCCAGAAATCTCAGCAAATATTTTTTCACCCAAAGTGAATGATACTTTCAGGTAATGATCAGTACACGAAGGCGACTTGGTTCCCCAGATTTCGTTCTTCTATGTTGAAGCGTTCGTTTCCAGTAACAGTTTGAATTTTTAGCTTTCACTCTGTTTTCTCCTATATTGATAGATGTATTTGGAACTCTAAATCCAACACGGTTTGTGCTAGCTTCTTGAAACTTGACACAATAAAGTAGTTTCACGTTCTATCTCTATGTTTTGTTTCCTCTTGATGTAGCCCTAAGCAGTGACTGGCGAGAAACACTTTCATGGAAAGGGGTTGCCAGGCTTCCCAAAATTACGAATCTCCAGAAATCTCAGCAAATATTTTTTCACCCAAAATGGATGATACTTTCAGGTAATGATCAGTACACTAAGGCGACTTGGTTCCCCAAATTTCGTTCTTCTATGTTGAAGCGTTCGTTTCCAGTAACAGTTTGAATTTTTAGGTTTCACTCTGTTTTCTCCTATATTGATAGATGTATTTGGAACTCTAAATCCAACACGGTTTGTGCTAGCTTCTTGAAACTTGACACAATAAAGTAGTTTCACGTTCTATCTCTATGTTTTGTTTCCTCTTGATGTAGCCCTAAGCAGTGACTGGCGAGACACACTTTCATGGAAAGGGGTTGCCAAGCTTCCAAAAATTACGAATCTCCAGAAATCTCAGCAAATATTTTTTCACCCAAACTGGATGATACTTTCAGGTAATGATCAGTACACTAAGGCGACTTGGTTCCCCAAATTTCGTTCTTCTATGTTGAAGCGTTCGTTTCCAGTAACAGTTTGAATTTTTAGGTTTCACTGTGTTTTCTCCTATATTGATAGATGTATTTGGAACTCTAAATCCAACACGGTTTGTGCTAGCTTCTTGAAACTTGACACAATAAAGTAGTTTCACGTTCTATCTCTATGTTTTGTTTCCTCTTGATGTAGCCCTAAGCAGTGACTGGCGAGAAACACTTTCATGGAAAGGGGTTGCCAGGCTTCCCAAAATTACGAATCTCCAGAAATCTCAGCAAATATTTTTTCACCCAAAATGGATGATACTTTCAGGTAATGATCAGTACACTAAGGCAACTTGGTTCCCCAAATTTCGTTGTTCTATGTTGAAGCGTTCGTTTCCAGTAACAGTTTGAATTTTTAGGTTTCACTGTGTTTTCTCCTATATTGATAGATGTATTTGGAACTCTAAATCCAACACGGTTTGTGCTAGCTTCTTGAAACTTGACACAATAAAGTAGTTTCACGTTCTATCTCTATGTTTTGTTTCCTCTTGATGTAGCCCTAAGCAGTGACTGGCGAGAAACACTTTCATGGAAAGGGGTTGCCAGGCTTCCCAAAATTACGAATCTCCAGAAATCTCAGCAAATATTTTTTTCACCCAAAATGGATGATACTTTCAGGTAATGATCAGTACACTAAGGCGACTTGGTTCCCCAGATTTCGTTCTTCTATGTTGAAGCATTCGTTTCCAGTAACAGTTTGAATTTTTAGCTTTCACTCTGTTTTCTCCTATATTGATAGATGTATTTGGAACTCTAAATCCAACACGGTTTGTGCTAGCTTCTCGAAACTTAACACAATAAAGTAGTTTCACGTTCTATCTCTATGTTTTGTTTCCTCTTGATGTAGCCCTAAGCAGTGACTGGCGAGAAACACTTTCATGGAAAAGGGTTGCCAAGCTTCCCAAAATTACGAATCTCCAGAAATCTCAGCAAATATTTTTTCACCCAAACTGGATGATACTTTCAGGTAATGATGAATACACTAAGGCGACTTGGTTCCCCAAATTTCGTTCTTCTATGTTGAAGCGTTCGTTTCCAGTTACAGTTTGAATTTTTAGGTTTCACTCTGTTTTCTCCTATATTGATAGATGTATTTGGAACTCTAAATCCAACATGTTTGTGCTAGCTTCTTGAAACTTGACACAATAAAGTAGTTTCACGTTCTATCTCTATGTTTTGTTTCCTCTTGATGTAGCCGTAAGCAGTGACTGGCGAGAAACACTTTCATGGAAAAGGGTTGCCAGGCTTCCCAAAATTACGAATCTCCAGAAATCTCAGCAAATATTATTTCACCCAAACTGGATGATACTTTCAGGTAATGATCAGTACACTAAGGCGACTTGGTTCCCCAGATTTCGTTCTTCTATGTTGAAGCGTTCGTTTCCAGTAACAGTTTGAATTTTTAGGTTTCACTCTGTTTTCTCCTATATTGATAGATGTATTTGGAACTCTAACTCCAACACGGTTTGTGCTAGCTTCTTGAAACTTGACACAATAAAGTAGTTTCACGTTCTAACTCTATGTTTTTTTTCCAATAGATGTAGCCCTAAGCAGTGACTGGCGAGAAACACTTTCATGGAAAGGGGTTGCCAAGCTTCCCAAAATTACGAATCTCCAGAAATCTCAGCAAATATTTTTTCACCCAAAGTGAATGATACTTTCAGGTAATGATCAGTACACGAAGGCGACTTGGTTCCCCAGATTTCGTTCTTCTATGTTGAAGCGTTCGTTTCCAGTAACAGTTTGAATTTTTAGCTTTCACTCTGTTTTCTCCTATATTGATAGATGTATTTGGAACTCTAAATCCAACACGGTTTGTGCTAGCTTCTTGTAACTTGACACAATAAAGTAGTTTCACGTTCTATCTCTATGTTTTGTTTCCTCTTGATGTAGCCCTAAGCAGTGACTGGCGAGAAACACTTTCATGGAAAGGGGTTGCCAAGCTTCCCAAAATTATGAATCTCCAGAAATCTCAGCAAATATTTTTTCACCCAAACGGGATGATACTTTCAGGTAATGATCAGTACACTAAGGCGACTTGGTTCCCCAAATTTCGTTCTTCTATGTTGAAGCGTTCGTTTCCAGTAACAGTTTGAATTTTTAGGTTTCACTCTGTTTTCTCCTATATAGATAGATGTATTTGGAACTCTAACTCCATCACGGTTTGTGCTAGCTTCTTGAAACTTGACACAATAAAGTAGTTTCACGTTCTAACTCTATGTTTTTTTTCCTCTAGATGTAGCCCTAAGCAGTGACTGGCGAGAAACACTTTCATGGAAAGGGGTTGCCAAGCTTCCCAAAATTACGAATCTCCAGAAATCTCAGCAAATATTTTTTCACCCAAACTGGATGATACTTTCAGGTAATGATCAGTACACTAAGGCGACTTGGTTCCCCAAATTTCGTTCTTCTATGTTGAAGCGTTCGTTTCCAGTTACAGTTTGAAATTTTAGGTTCCACTCTATTTTCTCCTGTATTGATAGATGTATTTGGAACTCTAAATCCAACACGGTTTGTGCTAGCTTCTTGAAACTTGACACAATAATGTAGTTTCACGTTCTATCTCTATGTTTTGTTTCTTCTTGATGTAGCCCTAAGCAGTGACTGGCGACAAACACTTTCATGGAAAGGGGTTGCCAAGCTTCCAAAAATTACGAATCTCCAGAAATCTCAGCAAATATTTTTTCACCCAAACTGGATGATACTTTCAGGTAATGATCAGTACACTAAGGCGACTTGGTTCCCCAAATTTCGTTCTTCTATGTTGAAGCGTTCGTTTCCAGTTACAGTTTGAATTTTTAGGTTTCACTGTGTTTTCTCCTATATTGATAGATGTATTTGGAACTCTAACACCAACACGGTTTGTGCTAGCTTCTTGAAACTTGACACAATAAAGTAGTTTCACGTTCTATCTCTATGTTTTGTTTCCTCTTGATGTAGCCCTAAGCAGTGACTGGCGAGAAACACTTTCATGGAAAGGGGTTGCCAGGCTTCCCAAAATTACGAATCTCCAGAAATCTCAGCAAATATTTTTTCACCCAAAATGGATGATACTTTCAGGTAATGATCAGTACACTAAGGCAACTTGGTTCCCCAAATTTCGTTCTTCTATGTTGAAGCGTTCGTTTCCAGTAACAGTTTGAATTTTTAGGTTTCACTGTGTTTTCTCCTATATTGATAGATGTATTTGGAACTCTAAATCCAACACGGTTTGTGCTAGCTTCTCGAAACTTAACACAATAAAGTAGTTTCACGTTCTATCTCTATGTTTTGTTTCCTCTTGATGTAGCCCTAAGCAGTGACTGGCGAGAAACACTTTCATGGAAAAGGGTTGCCAAGCTTCCCAAAATTACGAATCTCCAGAAATCTCAGCAAATATTTTTTCACCCAAAC
This sequence comes from Spermophilus citellus, assembly GCF_964194105.1. Taxonomy (NCBI): domain Eukaryota; kingdom Metazoa; phylum Chordata; class Mammalia; order Rodentia; family Sciuridae; genus Spermophilus; species Spermophilus citellus. Next base: position 15,390,399 of record NC_138196.1, on the reverse strand, counting down.
TGGATGATACTTTCAGGTAATGATGAATACACTAAGGCGACTTGGTTCCCCAAATTTCGTTCTTCTATGTTGAAGCGTTCGTTTCCAGTTACAGTTTGAATTTTTAGGTTTCACTCTGTTTTCTCCTATATAGATAGATGTATTTGGAACTCTAAATCCAACACGGTTTGTGCTAGCTTCTTGAAACTTGACACAATAAAGTAGTTTCACGTTCTATCTCTATGTTTTGTTTCCTCTTGATGTAGCCGTAAGCAGTGACTGGCGAGAAACACTTTCATGGAAAGGGGTTGCCAGGCTTCCCAAAATTACGAATCTCCAGAAATCTCAGCAAATATTATTTCACCCAAACTGGATGATACTTTCAGGTAATGATCAGTACACTAAGGCGACTTGGTTCCCCAGATTTCGTTCTTCTATGTTGAAGCGTTCGTTTCCAGTAACAGTTTGAATTTTTAGGTTTCACTCTGTTTTCTCCTATATTGACAGATGTATTTGGAACTCTAACTCCAACACGGTTTGTGCTAGCTTCTTGAAACTTGACACAATAAAGTAGTTTCACGTTCTAACTCTATGTTTTTTTTCCAATAGATGTAGCCCTAAGCAGTGACTGGCGAGAAACACTTTCATGGAAAGGGGTTGCCAAGCTTCCCAAAATTACGAATCTCCAGAAATCTCAGCAAATATTTTTTCACCCAAAGTGAATGATACTTTCAGGTAATGATCAGTACACTAAGGCGACTTGGTTCCCCAGATTTCGTTCTTCTATGTTGAAGCGTTCGTTTCCAGTAACAGTTTGAATTTTTAGCTTTCACTCTGTTTTCTCCTATATTGATAGATGTATTTGGAACTCTAAATCCAACACGGTTTGTGCTAGCTTCCTGAAACTTGACACAATAAAGTAGTTTCACGTTCTATATCTATGTTTTTTTTCCTCTTGATGTAGCCCTAAGCAGTGACTGGCGAGAAACACTTTCATGGAAAGGGGTTGCCAAGCTTCCCAAAATTACGAATCTCCAGAAATCTCAGCAAATATTTTTTCACCCAAACTGGATGATACATTCAGGTAATGATCAGTACACTAAGGCGACTTGGTTCCCCAAATTTCGTTCTTCTATGTTGAAGCATTTGTTTCCAGTTACAGTTTGAATTTTTAGGTTTCACTCTGTTTTCTTCTATATTGATAGATGTATTTGGAACTCTAAATCCAACACGGTTTGTGCTAGCTTCTTGAAACTTGACACAATAAAGTAGTTTCACGTTCTATCTCTATGTTTTGTTTCCTCTTGATGTAGCCCTAAGCAGTGACTGGCGAGAAACACTTTCATGGAAAGGGGTTGCCAGGCTTCCCAAAATTACGAATCTCCAGAAATCTCAGCAAATATTTTTTCACCCAACATGGATGATACTTTCAGGTAATGATCAGTACACTAAGGCAACTTGGTTCCCCAAATTTCGTTCTTCTATGTTGAAGCGTTCGTTTCCAGTAACAGTTTGAATTTTTAGGTTTCACTGTGTTTTCTCCTATATTGATAGATGTATTTGGAACTCTAAATCCAACACGGTTTGTGCTAGCTTCTTGAAACTTGACACAATAAAGTAGTTTCACGTTCTAACTCTATGTTTTGTTTCCTCTTGATGTAGCCCTAAGCAGTGACTGGCGAGAAACACTTTCATGGAAAGGGGTTGCCAAGCTTCCAAAAATTACGAATCTCCAGAAATCTCAGCAAATATTTTTTCACCCAAACTGGATGATACTTTCAGGTAATGATCAGTACACTAAGGCGACTTGGTTCCCCAAATTTCGTTCTTCTATGTTGAAGCGTTCATTTCCAGTAACAGTTTGAATTTTTAGGTTTCACTGTGTTTTCTCCTATATTGATAGATGTATTTGGAACTCTAACACCAACACGGTTTGTGCTAGCTTCTTGAAACTTGACACAATAAAGTAGTTTCACGTTCTATCTCTATGTTTTGTTTCCTCTTGATGTAGCCCTAAGCAGTGACTGGCGAGAAACACTTTCATGGAAAGGGGTTGCCAGGCTTCCAAAAATTACGAATATCCAGAAATCTCAGCAAATATTTTTTCACCCAAACTGGATGATACTTTCAGGTAATGATCAGTACACTTAGGCGACTTGGTTTCCCAAATTTCGTTCTTCTATGTTGAAGCGTTCGTTTCCAGTTACAGTTTGAATTTTTAGGTTTCACTGTGTTTTCTCCTATATTGATAGATGTATTTGGAACTCTAAATCCAACACGGTTTGTGCTAGCTTCTTGAAACTTGACACAATAAAGTAGTTTCACGTTCTGTCTCTATGTTTTGTTTCCTCTTGATGTAGCCCTAAGCAGTGACTGGCGAGAAACACTTTCATGGAAAGGGGTTGCCAGGCTTCCCAAAATTACAAATCTCCAGAAATCTCAGCAAATATTTTTTCACCCAAACTGGATGATACTTTCAGGTAATGATCAGTACACTAAGGCGACTTGGTTCCCCAAATTTCGTTCTTCTATGTTGAAGCGTTCGTTTCCAGTAACAGTTTGAATTTTTATGTTTCACTCTGTTTTCTCCTATATTGATAGATGTATTTGGAACTCTAAATCCAACACGGTTTTTGCTAGCTTCTTGAAACTTGACACAATAAAGTAGTTTCACATTCTATCTCTATGTTTTGTTTCCTCTTGATGTAGCCCTAAGCAGTGACTGGCGAGAAACACTTTCATGGAAAGGGGTTGCCAAGCTTCCCAAAATTACGAATCTCCAGAAATCTCAGCAAATATTTTTTCACCCAAACTGGATGATACTTTCAGGTAATGATCAGTACACTAAGGCGACTTGGTTCCCCAAATTTCGTTCTTCTATGTTGAAGCGTTCGTTTCCAGTAACAGTTTGAATTTTTAGGTTTCACTGTGTTTTCTCCTATATTGATAGATGTATTTGGAACTCTAAATCCAACACGGTTTGTGCTAGCTTCTTGAAACTTGACACAATAAAGTAGTTTCACATTCTATCTCTATGTTTTGTTTCCTCTTAATGTAGCCCTAAGCAGTGACTGGCGAGAAACACTTTCATGGAAAGGGGTTGCCAAGCTTCCCAAAATTACGAATCTCCAGAAATCTCAGCAAATATTTTTTCACCCAAACTGGATGATACTTTCAGGTAATGATCAGTACACTAAGGCGACTTGGTTCCCCAAATTTCGTTCTTCTATGTTGAAGCGTTCGTTTCCAGTAACAGTTTGAATTTTTAGGTTTCACTCTGTTTTCTCCTATATTGATAGATGTATTTGGAACTCTAAATCCAACACGGTTTGTGCTAGCTTCTTGAAACTTGACACAATAAAGTAGTTTCACGTTCTATCTCTATGTTTTGTTTCCTCTTGATGTAGCCCTAAGCAGTGACTGGCGAGACACACTTTCATGGAAAGGGGTTGCCAAGCTTCCAAAAATTACGAATCTCCAGAAATCTCAGCAAATATTTTTTCACCCAAACTGGATGATACTTTCAGGTAATGATCAGTACACTAAGGCGACTTGGTTCCCCAAATTTCGTTCTTCTATGTTGAAGCGTTCGTTTCCAGTAACAGTTTGAATTTTTAGGTTTCACTGTGTTTTCTCCTATATTGATAGATGTATTTGGAACTCTAAATCCAACACGGTTTGTGCTAGCTTCTTGAAACTTGACACAATAAAGTAGTTTCACGTTCTATCTCTATGTTTTGTTTCCTCTTGATGTAGCCCTAAGCAGTGACTGGCGAGAAACACTTTCATGGAAAGGGGTTGCCAGGCTTCCCAAAATTACGAATCTCCAGAAATCTCAGCAAATATTTTTTCACCCAAAATGGATGATACTTTCAGGTAATGATCAGTACACTAAGGCAACTTGGTTCCCCAAATTTCGTTCTTCTATGTTGAAGCGTTCGTTTCCAGTAACAGTTTGAATTTTTAGGTTTCACTGTGTTTTCTCCTATATTGATAGATGTATTTGGAACTCTAAATCCAACACGGTTTGTGCTAGCTTCTTGAAACTTGACACAATAAAGTAGTTTCACGTTCTATCTCTATGTTTTGTTTCCTCTTGATGTAGCCCTAAGCAGTGACTGGCGAGAAACACTTTCATGGAAAGGGGTTGCCAGGCTTCCCAAAATTACGAATCTCCAGAAATCTCAGCAAATATTTTTTTCACCCAAAATGGATGATACTTTCAGGTAATGATCAGTACACTAAGGCGACTTGGTTCCCCAGATTTCGTTCTTCTATGTTGAAGCGTTCGTTTCCAGTAACAGTTTGAATTTTTAGCTTTCACTCTGTTTTCTCCTATATTGATAGATGTATTTGGAACTCTAAATCCAACACGGTTTGTGCTAGCTTCTCGAAACTTAACACAATAAAGTAGTTTCACGTTCTATCTCTATGTTTTGTTTCCTCTTGATGTAGCCCTAAGCAGTGACTGGCGAGAAACACTTTCATGGAAAAGGGTTGCCAAGCTTCCCAAAATTACGAATCTCCAGAAATCTCAGCAAATATTTTTTCACCCAAACTGGATGATACTTTCAGGTAATGATGAATACACTAAGGCAACTTGGTTCCCCAAATTTCGTTCTTCTATGTTGAAGCGTTCGTTTCCAGTTACAGTTTGAATTTTTAGGTTTCACTCTGTTTTCTCCTATATTGATAGATGTATTTGGAACTCTAAATCCAACACGGTTTGTGCTAGCTTCTTGAAACTTGACACAATAAAGTAGTTTCACGTTCTATCTCTATGTTTTGTTTCCTCTTGATGTAGCCGTAAGCAGTGACTGGCGAGAAACACTTTCATGGAAAGGGGTTGCCAGGCTTCCCAAAATTACGAATCTCCAGAAATCTCAGCAAATATTTTTTCACCCAAAATGGATGATACTTTCAGGTAATGATCAGTACACTAAGGCAACTTGGTTCCCCAAATTTCGTTCTTCTATGTTGAAGCGTTCGTTTCCAGTAACAGTTTGAATTTTTAGGTTTCACTGTGTTTTCTCCTATATTGATAGATGTATTTGGAACTCTAAATCCAACACGGTTTGTGCTAGCTTCTTGAAACTTGACACAATAAAGTAGTTTCACGTTCTATCTCTATGTTTTGTTTCCTCTTGATGTAGCCCTAAGCAGTGACTGGCGAGAAACACTTTCATGGAAAGGGGTTGCCAGGCTTCCCAAAATTACGAATCTCCAGAAATCTCAGCAAATATTTTTTTCACCCAAAATGGATGATACTTTCAGGTAATGATCAGTACACTAAGGCGACTTGGTTCCCCAGATTTCGTTCTTCTATGTTGAAGCGTTCGTTTCCAGTAACAGTTTGAATTTTTAGCTTTCACTCTGTTTTCTCCTATATTGATAGATGTATTTGGAACTCTAACTCCAACACGGTTTGTGCTAGCTTCTTGAAACTTGACACAATAAAGTAGTTTCACGTTCTAACTCTATGTTTTTTTTCCAATAGATGTAGCCCTAAGCAGTGACTGGCGAGAAACACTTTCATGGAAAGGGGTTGCCAAGCTTCCCAAAATTACGAATCTCCAGAAATCTCAGCAAATATTTTTTCAACCAAAGTGGATGATACTTTCAGGTAATGATCAGTACACTAAGGCGACTTGGTTCCCCAGATTTCGTTCTTCTATGTTGAAGCGTTCGTTTCCAGTAACAGTTTGAATTTTTAGCTTTCACTCTGTTTTCTCCTATATTGATAGATGTATTTGGAACTCTAAATCCAACACGGTTTTTGCTAGCTTCTTGAAACTTGACACAATAAAGTAGTTTCACGTTCTATCTCTATGTTTTGTTTCCTCTTGATGTAGCCGTAAGCAGTGACTGGCGAGAAACACTTTCATGGAAAGGGGTTGCCAGGCTTCCCAAAATTACGAATCTCCAGAAATCTCAGCAAATATTTTTTCACCCAAAATGGATGATACTTTCAGGTAATGATCAGTACACTAAGGCAACTTGGTTCCCCAAATTTCGTTCTTCTATGTTGAAGCGTTCGTTTCCAGTAACAGTTTGAATTTTTAGGTTTCACTGTGTTTTCTCCTATATTGATAGATGTATTTGGAACTCTAAATCCAACACGGTTTGTGCTAGCTTCTTGAAACTTGACACAATAAAGTAGTTTCACGTTCTATCTCTATGTTTTGTTTCCTCTTGATGTAGCCCTAAGCAGTGACTGGCGAGAAACACTTTCAGGAAAGGGGTTGCCAGGCTTCCCAAAATTACGAATCTCCAGAAATCTCAGCAAATATTTTTTTCACCCAAAATGGATGATACTTTCAGGTAATGATCAGTACACTAAGGCGACTTGGTTCCCCAGATTTCGTTCTTCTATGTTGAAGCGTTCGTTTCCAGTAACAGTTTGAATTTTTAGCTTTCACTCTGTTTTCTCCTATATTGATAGATGTATTTGGAACTCTAACTCCAACACGGTTTGTGCTAGCTTCTTGAAACTTGACCCAATAAAGTAGTTTCACGTTCTAACTCTATGTTTTTTTTCCAATAGATGTAGCCCTAAGCAGTGACTGGCGAGAAACACTTTCATGGAAAGGGGTTGCCAAGCTTCCCAAAATTACGAATCTCCAGAAATCTCAGCAAATATTTTTTCACCCAAAGTGGATGATACTTTCAGGTAATGATCAGTACACTAAGGCGACTTGGTTCCCCAGATTTCGTTCTTCTATGTTGAAGCGTTCGTTTCCAGTAACAATTTGAATTTTTAGCTTTCACTCTGTTTTCTCCTATATTGATAGATGTATTTGGAACTCTAAATCCAACACGGTTTTTGCTAGCTTCTTGAAACTTGACACAATAAAGTAGTTTCACGTTCTATATCTATGTTTTTTTTCCTCTTGATGTAGCCCTAAGCAGTGACTGGCGAGAAACACTTTCATGGAAAGGGGTTGCCAAGCTTCCCAAAATTACGAATCTCCAGAAATCTCAGCAAATATTTTTTCACCCAAACTGGATGATACATTCAGGTAATGATCAGTACACTAAGGCGACTTGGTTCCCCAAATTTCGTTCTTCTATGTTGAAGCATTTGTTTCCAGTTACAGTTTGAATTTTTAGGTTTCACTCTGTTTTCTTCTATATTGATAGATGTATTTGGAACTCTAAATCCAACACGGTTTGTGCTAGCTTCTTGAAACTTGACACAATAAAGTAGTTTCACGTTCTATCTCTAGTTTTGTTTCCTCTTGATGTAGCCGTAAGCAGTGACTGGCGAGAAACACTTTCATGGAAAGGGGTTGCCAGTCTTCCCAAAATTACGAATCTCCAGAAATCTCAGCAAATATTTTTTCACCCAACATGGATGATACTTTCAGGTAATGATCAGTACACTAAGGCAACTTGGTTCCCCAAATTTCGTTCTTCTATGTTGAAGCGTTCGTTTCCAGTAACAGTTTGAATTTTTAGGTTTCACTATGTTTTCTCCTATATTGATAGATGTATTTGGAACTCTAAATCCAACACGGTTTGTGCTAGCTTCTTGAAACTTGACACAATAAAGTAGTTTCACGTTCTATCTCTATGTTTTGTTTCCTCTTGATGTAGCCCTAAGCAGTGACTGGCGAGAGACACTTTCATGGAAAGGGGTTGCCAAGCTTCCAAAAATTACGAATCTCCAGAAATCTCAGCAAATATTTTTTCACCCAAACTGGATGATACTTTCAGGTAATGATCAGTACACTAAGGCGACTTGGTTCCCCAAATTTCGTTCTTCTATGTTGAAGCGTTCGTTTCCAGTAACAGTTTGAATTTTTAGGTTTCACTGTGTTTTCTCCTATATTGATAGATGTATTTGGAACTCTAACTCCAACACGGTTTGTGCTAGCTTCTTGAAACTTGACACAATAAAGTAGTTTCACGTTCTATCTCTACGTTTTGTTTCCTCTTGATGTAGCCCTAAGCAGTGACTGGCGAGAAACACTTTCATGGAAAGGGGTTGCCAAGCTTCCAAAAATTACGAATCTCCAGAAATCTCAGCAAATATTTTTTCACCCAAACTGGATGATACTTTCAGGTAATGATCAGTACACTAAGGCGACTTGGTTCCCCAAATTTCGTTCTTCTATGTTGAAGCGTTCGTTTCCAGTAACAGTTTGAATTTTTAGGTTTCACTGTGTTTTCTCCTATATTGATAGATGTATTTGGAACTCTAAATCCAACACGGTTTGTGCTAGCTTCTTGAAACTTGACACAATAAAGTAGTTTCACGTTCTATCTCTATGTTTTGTTTCCTCTTGATGTAGCCCTAAGCAGTGACTGGCGAGAAACACTTTCATGGAAAGGGGTTGCCAGGCTTCCCAAAATTACGAATCTCCAGAAATCTCAGCAAATATTTTTTCACCCAAACTGGATGATACTTTCAGGTAATGATCAGTACACTAAGGCAACTTGGTTCCCCAAATTTCGTTCCTCTATGTAGAAGCGTTCGTTTCTAGTAACAGTTTGAATTTTTAGGTTTCACTCTGTTTTCTCCTATATTGATAGATGTATTTGGAACTCTAAATCCAACACGGTTTGTGCTAGCTTCTTGAAGTTTGAAACAATAAAGTAGTTTCACGTTCTATCTCTATGTTTTGTTTCCTCTTGATGTAGCCCTAAGCAGTGACTGGCGAGAAACACTTTCATGGAAAGGGGTTGCCAGGCTTCCCAAAATTACAAATCTCCAGAAATCTCAGCAAATATTTTTTCACCCAAACTGGATGATACTTTCAGGTAATGATCAGTACACTAAGGCGACTTGGTTCCCCAAATTTCGTTCTTCTATGTTGAAGCGTTCGTTTCCAGTAACAGTTTGAATTTTTATGTTTCACTCTGTTTTCTCCTATATTGATAGATGTATTTGGAACTCTAAATCCAACACGGTTTTTGCTAGCTTCTTGAAACTTGACACAATAAAGTAGTTTCACATTCTATCTCTATGTTTTGTTTCCTCTTGATGTAGCCCTAAGCAGTGACTGGCGAGAAACACTTTCATGGAAAGGGGTTGCCAAGCTTCCCAAAATTACGAATCTCCAGAAATCTCAGCAAATATTTTTTCACCCAAACTGGATGATACTTTCAGGTAATGATCAGTACACTAAGGCGACTTGGTTCCCCAAATTTCGTTCTTCTATGTTGAAGCGTTCGTTTCCAGTAACAGTTTGAATTTTTAGGTTTCACTCTGTTTTCTCCTATATTGATAGATGTATTTGGAACTCTAAATCCAACACGGTTTTTGCTAGCTTCTTGAAACTTGACAAAATAAAGTAGTTTCACATTCTATCTCTATGTTTTGTTTCCTCTTGATGTAGCCCTAAGCAGTGACTGGCGAGAAACACTTTCATGGAAAGGGGTTGCCAAGCTTCCCAAAATTACGAATCTCCAGAAATCTCAGCAAATATTTTTTCACCCAAACTGGATGATACTTTCAGGTAATGATCAGTACACTAAGGCGACTTGGTTCCCCAAATTTCGTTCTTCTATGTTGAAGCGTTCGTTTCCAGTAACAGTTTGAATTTTTAGGTTTCACTGTGTTTTCTCCTATATTGATAGATGTATTTGGAACTCTAAATCCAACACGGTTTGTGCTAGCTTCTTGAAACTTGACACAATAAAGTAGTTTCACGTTCTATCTCTATGTTTTGTTTCCTCTTGATGTAGCCCTAAGCAGTGACTGGCGAGACACACTTTCATGGAAAGGGGTTGCCAAGCTTCCAAAAATTACGAATCTCCAGAAAACTCAGCAAATATTTTTTCACCCAAACTGGATGATACTTTCAGGTAATGATCAGTACACTAAGGCGACTTGGTTCCCCAAATTTCGTTCTTCTATGTTGAAGCGTTCGTTTCCAGTAACAGTTTGAATTTTTAGGTTTCACTGTGTTTTCTCCTATATTGATAGATGTATTTGGAACTCTAAATCCAACACGGTTTGTGCTAGCTTCTTGAAACTTGACACAATAAAGTAGTTTCACGTTCTATCTCTATGTTTTGTTTCCTCTTGATGTAGCCCTAAGCAGTGACTGGCGAGAAACACTTTCATGGAAAGGGGTTGCCAGGCTTCCCAAAATTACGAATCTCCAGAAATCTCAGCAAATATTTTTTCACCCAAAATGGATGATACTTTCAGGTAATGATCAGTACACTAAGGCAACTTGGTTCCCCAGATTTCGTTCTTCTATGTTGAAGCGTTCGTTTCCAGTAACAGTTTGAATTTTTAGGTTTCACTGTGTTTTCTCCTATATTAATAGATGTATTTGGAACTCTAAATCCAACACGGTTTGTGCTAGCTTCTTGAAACTTGACACAATAAAGTAGTTTCACGTTCTATCTCTATGTTTTGTTTCCTCTTGATGTAGCCCTAAGCAGTGACTGGCGAGAAACACTTTCAGGAAAGGGGTTGCCAGGCTTCCCAAAATTACGAATCTCCAGAAATCTCAGCAAATATTTTTTTCACCCAAAATGGATGATACTTTCAGGTAATGATCAGTACACTAAGGCGACTTGGTTCCCCAGATTTCGTTCTTCTATGTTGAAGCGTTCGTTTCCAGTAACAGTTTGAATTTTTAGCTTTCACTCTGTTTTCTCCTATATTGATAGATGTATTTGGAACTCTAACTCCAACACGGTTTGTGCTAGCTTCTTGAAACTTGACCCAATAAAGTAGTTTCACGTTCTAACTCTATGTTTTTTTTCCAATAGATGTAGCCCTAAGCAGTGACTGGCGAGAAACACTTTCATGGAAAGGGGTTGCCAAGCTTCCCAAAATTACGAATCTCCAGAAATCTCAGCAAATATTTTTTCACCCAAAGTGGATGATACTTTCAGGTAATGATCAGTACACTAAGGCGACTTGGTTCCCCAGATTTCGTTCTTCTATGTTGAAGCGTTCGTTTCCAGTAACAATTTGAATTTTTAGCTTTCACTCTGTTTTCTCCTATATTGATAGATGTATTTGGAACTCTAAATCCAACACGGTTTTTGCTAGCTTCTTGAAACTTGACACAATAAAGTAGTTTCACGTTCTATATCTATGTTTTTTTTCCTCTTGATGTAGCCCTAAGCAGTGACTGGCGAGAAACACTTTCATGGAAAGGGGTTGCCAAGCTTCCCAAAATTACGAATCTCCAGAAATCTCAGCAAATATTTTTTCACCCAAACTGGATGATACATTCAGGTAATGATCAGTACACTAAGGCGACTTGGTTCCCCAAATTTCGTTCTTCTATGTTGAAGCATTTGTTTCCAGTTACAGTTTGAATTTTTATGTTTCACTCTGTTTTCTTCTATATTGATAGATGTATTTGGAACTCTAAATCCAACACGGTTTGTGCTAGCTTCTTGAAACTTGACACAATAAAGTAGTTTCACGTTCTATCTCTAGTTTTGTTTCCTCTTGATGTAGCCGTAAGCAGTGACTGGCGAGAAACACTTTCATGGAAAGGGGTTGCCAGTCTTCCCAAAATTACGAATCTCCAGAAATCTCAGCAAATATTTTTTCACCCAACATGGATGATACTTTCAGGTAATGATCAGTACACTAAGGCAACTTGGTTCCCCAAATTTCGTTCTTCTATGTTGAAGCGTTCGTTTCCAGTAACAGTTTGAATTTTTAGGTTTCACTATGTTTTCTCCTATATTGATAGATGTATTTGGAACTCTAAATCCAACACGGTTTGTGCTAGCTTCTTGAAACTTGACACAATAAAGTAGTTTCACGTTCTATCTCTATGTTTTGTTTCCTCTTGATGTAGCCCTAAGCAGTGACTGGCGAGAGACACTTTCATGGAAAGGGGTTGCCAAGCTTCCAAAAATTACGAATCTCCAGAAATCTCAGCAAATATTTTTTCACCCAAACTGGATGATACTTTCAGGTAATGATCAGTACACTAAGGCGACTTGGTTCCCCAAATTTCGTTCTTCTATGTTGAAGCGTTCGTTTCCAGTAACAGTTTGAATTTTTAGGTTTCACTGTGTTTTCTCCTATATTGATAGATGTATTTGGAACTCTAACTCCAACACGGTTTGTGCTAGCTTCTTGAAACTTGACACAATAAAGTAGTTTCACGTTCTATCTCTACGTTTTGTTTCCTCTTGATGTAGCCCTAAGCAGTGACTGGCGAGAAACACTTTCATGGAAAGGGGTTGCCAAGCTTCCAAAAATTACGAATCTCCAGAAATCTCAGCAAATATTTTTTCACCCAAACTGGATGATACTTTCAGGTAATGATCAGTACACTAAGGCGACTTGGTTCCCCAAATTTCGTTCTTCTATGTTGAAGCGTTCGTTTCCAGTAACAGTTTGAATTTTTAGGTTTCACTGTGTTTTCTCCTATATTGATAGATGTATTTGGAACTCTAAATCCAACACGGTTTGTGCTAGCTTCTTGAAACTTGACACAATAAAGTAGTTTCACGTTCTATCTCTATGTTTTGTTTCCTCTTGATGTAGCCCTAAGCAGTGACTGGCGAGAAACACTTTCATGGAAAGGGGTTGCCAGGCTTCCCAAAATTACGAATCTCCAGAAATCTCAGCAAATATTTTTTCACCCAAACTGGATGATACTTTCAGGTAATGATCAGTACACTAAGGCAACTTGGTTCCCCAAATTTCGTTCCTCTATGTAGAAGCGTTCGTTTCTAGTAACAGTTTGAATTTTTAGGTTTCACTCTGTTTTCTCCTATATTGATAGATGTATTTGGAACTCTAAATCCAACACGGTTTGTGCTAGCTTCTTGAAGTTTGAAACAATAAAGTAGTTTCACGTTCTATCTCTATGTTTTGTTTCCTCTTGATGTAGCCCTAAGCAGTGACTGGCGAGAAACACTTTCATGGAAAGGGGTTGCCAGGCTTCCCAAAATTACAAATCTCCAGAAATCTCAGCAAATATTTTTTCACCCAAACTGGATGATACTTTCAGGTAATGATCAGTACACTAAGGCGACTTGGTTCCCCAAATTTCGTTCTTCTATGTTGAAGCGTTCGTTTCCAGTAACAGTTTGAATTTTTATGTTTCACTCTGTTTTCTCCTATATTGATAGATGTATTTGGAACTCTAAATCCAACACGGTTTTTGCTAGCTTCTTGAAACTTGACACAATAAAGTAGTTTCACATTCTATCTCTATGTTTTGTTTCCTCTTGATGTAGCCCTAAGCAGTGACTGGCGAGAAACACTTTCATGGAAAGGGGTTGCCAAGCTTCCCAAAATTACGAATCTCCAGAAATCTCAGCAAATATTTTTTCACCCAAACTGGATGATACTTTCAGGTAATGATCAGTACACTAAGGCGACTTGGTTCCCCAAATTTCGTTCTTCTATGTTGAAGCGTTCGTTTCCAGTAACAGTTTGAATTTTTAGGTTTCACTCTGTTTTCTCCTATATTGATAGATGTATTTGGAACTCTAAATCCAACACGGTTTTTGCTAGCTTCTTGAAACTTGACACAATAAAGTAGTTTCACATTCTATCTCTATGTTTTGTTTCCTCTTGATGTAGCCCTAAGCAGTGACTGGCGAGAAACACTTTCATGGAAAGGGGTTGCCAAGCTTCCCAAAATTACGAATCTCCAGAAATCTCAGCAAATATTTTTTCACCCAAACTGGATGATACTTTCAGGTAATGATCAGTACACTAAGGCGACTTGGTTCCCCAAATTTCGTTCTTCTATGTTGAAGCGTTCGTTTCCAGTAACAGTTTGAATTTTTAGGTTTCACTGTGTTTTCTCCTATATTGATAGATGTATTTGGAACTCTAAATCCAACACGGTTTGTGCTAGCTTCTTGAAACTTGACACAATAAAGTAGTTTCACGTTCTATCTCTATGTTTTGTTTCCTCTTGATGTAGCCCTAAGCAGTGACTGGCGAGACACACTTTCATGGAAAGGGGTTGCCAAGCTTCCAAAAATTACGAATCTCCAGAAAACTCAGCAAATATTTTTTCACCCAAACTGGATGATACTTTCAGGTAATGATCAGTACACTAAGGCGACTTGGTTCCCCAAATTTCGTTCTTCTATGTTGAAGCGTTCGTTTCCAGTAACAGTTTGAATTTTTAGGTTTCACTGTGTTTTCTCCTATATTGATAGATGTATTTGGAACTCTAAATCCAACACGGTTTGTGCTAGCTTCTTGAAACTTGACACAATAAAGTAGTTTCACGTTCTATCTCTATGTTTTGTTTCCTCTTGATGTAGCCCTAAGCAGTGACTGGCGAGAAACACTTTCATGGAAAGGGGTTGCCAGGCTTCCCAAAATTACGAATCTCCAGAAATCTCAGCAAATATTTTTTCACCCAAAATGGATGATACTTTCAGGTAATGATCAGTACACTAAGGCAACTTGGTTCCCCAGATTTCGTTCTTCTATGTTGAAGCGTTCGTTTCCAGTAACAGTTTGAATTTTTAGGTTTCACTGTGTTTTCTCCTATATTAATAGATGTATTTGGAACTCTAAATCCAACACGGTTTGTGCTAGCTTCTTGAAACTTGACACAATAAAGTAGTTTCACGTTCTATCTCTATGTTTTGTTTCCTCTTGATGTAGCCCTAAGCAGTGACTGGCGAGAAACACTTTCATGGAAAGGGGTTGCCAGGCTTCCCAAAATTACGAATCTCCAGAAATCTCAGCAAATATTTTTTTCACCCAAAATGGATGATACTTTCAGGTAATGATCAGTACACTAAGGCGACTTGGTTCCCCAGATTTCGTTCTTCTATGTTGAAGCGTTCGTTTCCAGTAACAGTTTGAATTTTTAGCTTTCACTCTGTTTTCTCCTATATTGATAGATGTATTTGGAACTCTAAATCCAACACGGTTTGTGCTAGCTTCTCGAAACTTAACACAATAAAGTAGTTTCACGTTCTATCTCTATGTTTTGTTTCCTCTTGATGTAGCCCTAAGCAGTGACTGGCGAGAAACACTTTCATGGAAAAGGGTTGCCAAGGTTCCCAAAATTACGAATCTCCAGAAATCTCAGCAAATATTTTTTCACCCAAACTGGATGATACTTTCAGGTAATGATGAATACACTAAGGCGACGTGGTTCCCCAAATTTCGTTCTTCTATGTTGAAGCGTTCGTTTCCAGTAACAGTTTGAATTTTTAGGTTTCACTGTGTTTTCTCCTATATTGATAGATGTATTTGGAACTCTAAATCCAACACGGTTTGTGCTAGCTTCTTGAAACTTGACACAATAAAGTAGTTTCACGTTCTATCTCTATGTTTTGTTTCCTCTTGATGTAGCCCTAAGCAGTGACTGGCGAGAAACACTTTCAGGAAAGGGGTTGCCAGGCTTCCCAAAATTACGAATCTCCAGAAATCTCAGCAAATATTTTTTTCACCCAAAATGGATGATACTTTCAGGTAATGATCAGTACACTAAGGCGACTTGGTTCCCCAGATTTCGTTCTTCTATGTTGAAGCGTTCGTTTCCAGTAACAGTTTGAATTTTTAGCTTTCACTCTGTTTTCTCCTATATTGATAGATGTATTTGGAACTCTAACTCCAACACGGTTTGTGCTAGCTTCTTGAAACTTGACCCAATAAAGTAGTTTCACGTTCTAACTCTATGTTTTTTTTCCAATAGATGTAGCCCTAAGCAGTGACTGGCGAGAAACACTTTCATGGAAAGGGGTTGCCAAGCTTCCCAAAATTACGAATCTCCAGAAATCTCAGCAAATATTTTTTCACCCAAAGTGGATGATACTTTCAGGTAATGATCAGTACACTAAGGCGACTTGGTTCCCCAGATTTCGTTCTTCTATGTTGAAGCGTTCGTTTCCAGTAACAGTTTGAATTTTTAGCTTTCACTCTGTTTTCTCCTATATTGATAGATGTATTTGGAATTCTAAATCCAACACGGTTTTTGCTAGCTTCTTGAAACTTGACACAATAAAGTAGTTTCACGTTCTATATCTATGTTTTTTTTCCTCTTGATGTAGCCCTAAGCAGTGACTGGCGAGAAACACTTTCATGGAAAGGGGTTGCCAAGCTTCCCAAAATTACGAATCTCCAGAAATCTCAGCAAATATTTTTTCACCCAAACTGGATGATACATTCAGGTAATGATCAGTACACTAAGGCGACTTGGTTCCCCAAATTTCGTTCTTCTATGTTGAAGCATTTGTTTCCAGTTACAGTTTGAATTTTTAGGTTTCACTCTGTTTTCTTCTATATTGATAGATGTATTTGGAACTCTAAATCCAACACGGTTTGTGCTAGCTTCTTGAAACTTGACACAATAAAGTAGTTTCACGTTCTATCTCTATGTTTTGTTTCCTCTTGATGTAGCCGTAAGCAGTGACTGGCGAGAAACACTTTCATGGAAAGGGGTTGCCAGTCTTCCCAAAATTACGAATCTCCAGAAATCTCAGCAAATATTTTTTCACCCAACATGGATGATACTTTCAGGTAATGATCAGTACACTAAGGCAACTTGGTTCCCCAAATTTCGTTCTTCTATGTTGAAGCGTTCGTTTCCAGTAACAGTTTGAATTTTTAGGTTTCACTATGTTTTCTCCTATATTGATAGATGTATTTGGAACTCTAAATCCAACACGGTTTGTGCTAGCTTCTTGAAACTTGACACAATAAAGTAGTTTCACGTTCTATCTCTATGTTTTGTTTCCTCTTGATGTAGCCCTAAGCAGTGACTGGCGAGAGACACTTTCATGGAAAGGGGTTGCCAAGCTTCCAAAAATTACGAATCTCCAGAAATCTCAGCAAATATTTTTTCACCCAAACTGGATGATACTTTCAGGTAATGATCAGTACACTAAGGCGACTTGGTTCCCCAAATTTCGTTCTTCTATGTTGAAGCGTTCGTTTCCAGTAACAGTTTGAATTTTTAGGTTTCACTGTGTTTTCTCCTATATTGATAGATGTATTTGGAACTCTAACTCCAACACGGTTTGTGCTAGCTTCTTGAAACTTGACACAATAAAGTAGTTTCACGTTCTATCTCTATGTTTTGTTTCCTCTTGATGTAGCCCTAAGCAGTGACTGGCGAGAAACACTTTCATGGAAAGGGGTTGCCAAGCTTCCAAAAATTACGAATCTCCAGAAATCTCAGCAAATATTTTTTCACCCAAACTGGATGATACTTTCAGGTAATGATCAGTACACTAAGGCGACTTGGTTCCCCAAATTTCGTTCTTCTATGTTGAAGCGTTCGTTTCCAGTAACAGTTTGAATTTTTAGGTTTCACTGTGTTTTCTCCTATATTGATAGATGTATTTGGAACTCTAAATCCAACACGGTTTGTGCTAGCTTCTTGAAACTTGACACAATAAAGTAGTTTCACGTTCTATCTCTATGTTTTGTTTCCTCTTGATGTAGCCCTAAGCAGTGACTGGCGAGAAACACTTTCATGGAAAGGGGTTGCCAGGCTTCCCAAAATTACGAATCTCCAGAAATCTCAGCAAATATTTTTTCACCCAAACTGGATGATACTTTCAGGTAATGATCAGTACACTAAGGCAACTTGGTTCCCCAAATTTCGTTCCTCTATGTAGAAGCGTTCGTTTCTAGTAACAGTTTGAATTTTTAGGTTTCACTCTGTTTTCTCCTATATTGATAGATGTATTTGGAACTCTAAATCCAACACGGTTTTTGCTAGCTTCTTGAAACTTGACACAATAAAGTAGTTTCACGTTCTATCTCTATGTTTTGTTTCCTCTTGATGTAGCCCTAAGCAGTGACTGGCGAGAAACACTTTCAGGAAAGGGGTTGCCAGGCTTCCCAAAATTACGAATCTCCAGAAATCTCAGCAAATATTTTTTTCACCCAAAATGGATGATACTTTCAGGTAATGATCAGTACACTAAGGCGACTTGGTTCCCCAGATTTCGTTCTTCTATGTTGAAGCGTTCGTTTCCAGTAACAGTTTGAATTTTTAGCTTTCACTCTGTTTTCTCCTATATTGATAGATGTATTTGGAACTCTAACTCCAACACGGTTTGTGCTAGCTTCTTGAAACTTGACCCAATAAAGTAGTTTCACGTTCTAACTCTATGTTTTTTTTCCAATAGATGTAGCCCTAAGCAGTGACTGGCGAGAAACACTTTCATGGAAAGGGGTTGCCAAGCTTCCCAAAATTACGAATCTCCAGAAATCTCAGCAAATATTTTTTCACCCAAAGTGGATGATACTTTCAGGTAATTATCAGTACACTAAGGCGACTTGGTTCCCCAGATTTCGTTCTTCTATGTTGAAGCGTTCGTTTCCAGTAACAGTTTGAATTTTTAGCTTTCACTCTGTTTTCTCCTATATTGATAGATGTATTTGGAACTCTAAATCCAACACGGTTTTTGCTAGCTTCTTGAAACTTGACACAATAAAGTAGTTTCACGTTCTATATCTATGTTTTTTTTCCTCTTGATGTAGCCCTAAGCAGTGACTGGCGAGAAACACTTTCATGGAAAGGGGTTGCCAAGCTTCCCAAAATTACGAATCTCCAGAAATCTCAGCAAATATTTTTTCACCCAAACTGGATGATACATTCAGGTAATGATCAGTACACTAAGGCGACTTGGTTCCCCAAATTTCGTTCTTCTATGTTGAAGCATTTGTTTCCAGTTACAGTTTGAATTTTTAGGTTTCACTCTGTTTTCTTCTATATTGATAGATGTATTTGGAACTCTAAATCCAACACGGTTTGTGCTAGCTTCTTGAAACTTGACACAATAAAGTAGTTTCACGTTCTATCTCTATGTTTTGTTTCCTCTTGATGTAGCCGTAAGCAGTGACTGGCGAGAAACACTTTCATGGAAAGGGGTTGCCAGTCTTCCCAAAATTACGAATCTCCAGAAATCTCAGCAAATATTTTTTCACCCAACATGGATGATACTTTCAGGTAATGATCAGTACACTAAGGCAACTTGGTTCCCCAAATTTCGTTCTTCTATGTTGAAGCGTTCGTTTCCAGTAACAGTTTGAATTTTTAGGTTTCACTATGTTTTCTCCTATATTGATAGATGTATTTGGAACTCTAAATCCAACACGGTTTGTGCTAGCTTCTTGAAACTTGACACAATAAAGTAGTTTCACGTTCTATCTCTATGTTTTGTTTCCTCTTGATGTAGCCCTAAGCAGTGACTGGCGAGAGACACTTTCATGGAAAGGGGTTGCCAAGCTTCCAAAAATTACGAATCTCCAGAAATCTCAGCAAATATTTTTTCACCCAAACTGGATGATACTTTCAGGTAATGATCAGTACACTAAGGCGACTTGGTTCCCCAAATTTCGTTCTTCTATGTTGAAGCGTTCGTTTCCAGTAACAGTTTGAATTTTTAGGTTTCACTGTGTTTTCTCCTATATTGATAGATGTATTTGGAACTCTAACTCCAACACGGTTTGTGCTAGCTTCTTGAAACTTGACACAATAAAGTAGTTTCACGTTCTATCTCTATGTTTTGTTTCCTCTTGATGTAGCCCTAAGCAGTGACTGGCGAGAAACACTTTCATGGAAAGGGGTTGCCAAGCTTCCAAAAATTACGAATCTCCAGAAATCTCAGCAAATATTTTTTCACCCAAACTGGATGATACTTTCAGGTAATGATCAGTACACTAAGGCGACTTGGTTCCCCAAATTTCGTTCTTCTATGTTGAAGCGTTCGTTTCCAGTAACAGTTTGAATTTTTAGGTTTCACTGTGTTTTCTCCTATATTGATAGATGTATTTGGAACTCTAACTCCAACACGGTTTGTGCTAGCTTCTTGAAACTTGACACAATAAAGTAGTTTCACGTTCTATCTCTATGTTTTGTTTCCTCTTGATGTAGCCCTAAGCAGTGACTGGCGAGAAACACTTTCATGGAAAGGGGTTGCCAGGCTTCCCAAAATTACGAATCTCCAGAAATCTCAGCAAATATTTTTTCACCCAAACTGGATGATACTTTCAGGTAATGATCAGTACACTAAGGCAACTTGGTTCCCCAAATTTCGTTCCTCTATGTAGAAGCGTTCGTTTCTAGTAACAGTTTGAATTTTTAGGTTTCACTCTGTTTTCTCCTATATTGATAGATGTATTTGGAACTCTAAATCCAACACGGTTTGTGCTAGCTTCTTGAAGTTTGAAACAATAAAGTAGTTTCACGTTCTATCTCTATGTTTTGTTTCCTCTTGATGTAGCCCTAAGCAGTGACTGGCGAGAAACACTTTCATGGAAAGGGGTTGCCAGGCTTCCCAAAATTACAAATCTCCAGAAATCTCAGCAAATATTTTTTCACCCAAACTGGATGATACTTTCAGGTAATGATCAGTACACTAAGGCGACTTGGTTCCCCAAATTTCGTTCTTCTATGTTGAAGCGTTCGTTTCCAGTAACAGTTTGAATTTTTATGTTTCACTCTGTTTTCTCCTATATTGATAGATGTATTTGGAACTCTAAATCCAACACGGTTTTTGCTAGCTTCTTGAAACTTGACACAATAAAGTAGTTTCACATTCTATCTCTATGTTTTGTTTCCTCTTGATGTAGCCCTAAGCAGTGACTGGCGAGAAACACTTTCATGGAAAGGGGTTGCCAAGCTTCCCAAAATTACGAATCTCCAGAAATCTCAGCAAATATTTTTTCACCCAAACTGGATGATACTTTCAGGTAATGATCAGTACACTAAGGCGACTTGGTTCCCCAAATTTCGTTCTTCTATGTTGAAGCGTTCGTTTCCAGTAACAGTTTGAATTTTTAGGTTTCACTCTGTTTTCTCCTATATTGATAGATGTATTTGGAACTCTAAATCCAACACGGTTTTTGCTAGCTTCTTGAAACTTGACACAATAAAGTAGTTTCACATTCTATCTCTATGTTTTGTTTCCTCTTGATGTAGCCCTAAGCAGTGACTGGCGAGAAACACTTTCATGGAAAGGGGTTGCCAAGCTTCCCAAAATTACGAATCTCCAGAAATCTCAGCAAATATTTTTTCACCCAAACTGGATGATACTTTCAGGTAATGATCAGTACACTAAGGCGACTTGGTTCCCCAAATTTCGTTCTTCTATGTTGAAGCGTTCGTTTCCAGTAACAGTTTGAATTTTTAGGTTTCACTGTGTTTTCTCCTATATTGATAGATGTATTTGGAACTCTAAATCCAACACGGTTTGTGCTAGCTTCTTGAAACTTGACACAATAAAGTAGTTTCACGTTCTATCTCTATGTTTTGTTTCCTCTTGATGTAGCCCTAAGCAGTGACTGGCGAGACACACTTTCATGGAAAGGGGTTGCCAAGCTTCCAAAAATTACGAATCTCCAGAAAACTCAGCAAATATTTTTTCACCCAAACTGGATGATACTTTCAGGTAATGATCAGTACACTAAGGCGACTTGGTTCCCCAAATTTCGTTCTTCTATGTTGAAGCGTTCGTTTCCAGTAACAGTTTGAATTTTTAGGTTTCACTGTGTTTTCTCCTATATTGATAGATGTATTTGGAACTCTAAATCCAACACGGTTTGTGCTAGCTTCTTGAAACTTGACACAATAAAGTAGTTTCACGTTCTATCTCTATGTTTTGTTTCCTCTTGATGTAGCCCTAAGCAGTGACTGGCGAGAAACACTTTCATGGAAAGGGGTTGCCAGGCTTCCCAAAATTACGAATCTCCAGAAATCTCAGCAAATATTTTTTCACCCAAAATGGATGATACTTTCAGGTAATGATCAGTACACTAAGGCAACTTGGTTCCCCAAATTTCGTTCTTCTATGTTGAAGCGTTCGTTTCCAGTAACAGTTTGAATTTTTAGGTTTCACTGTGTTTTCTCCTATATTAATAGATGTATTTGGAACTCTAAATCCAACACGGTTTGTGCTAGCTTCTTGAAACTTGACACAATAAAGTAGTTTCACGTTCTATCTCTATGTTTTGTTTCCTCTTGATGTAGCCCTAAGCAGTGACTGGCGAGAAACACTTTCATGGAAAGGGGTTGCCAGGCTTCCCAAAATTACGAATCTCCAGAAATCTCAGCAAATATTTTTTTCACCCAAAATGGATGATACTTTCAGGTAATGATCAGTACACTAAGGCGACTTGGTTCCCCAGATTTCGTTCTTCTATGTTGAAGCGTTCGTTTCCAGTAACAGTTTGAATTTTTAGCTTTCACTCTGTTTTCTCCTATATTGATAGATGTATTTGGAACTCTAAATCCAACACGGTTTGTGCTAGCTTCTCGAAACTTAACACAATAAAGTAGTTTCACGTTCTATCTCTATGTTTTGTTTCCTCTTGATGTAGCCCTAAGCAGTGACTGGCGAGAAACACTTTCATGGAAAAGGGTTGCCAAGCTTCCCAAAATTACGAATCTCCAGAAATCTCAGCAAATATTTTTTCACCCAAACTGGATGATACTTTCAGGTAATGATGAATACACTAAGGCGACGTGGTTCCCCAAATTTCGTTCTTCTATGTTGAAGCGTTCGTTTCCAGTTACAGTTTGAATTTTTAGGTTTCACTCTGTTTTCTCCTATATTGATAGATGTATTTGGAACTCTAAATCCAACACGGTTTGTGCTAGCTTCTTGAAACTTGACACAATAAAGTAGTTTCACGTTCTATCTCTATGTTTTGTTTCCTCTTGATGTAGCCGTAAGCAGTGACTGGCGAGAAACACTTTCATGGAAAGGGGTTGCCAGGCTTCCCAAAATTACGAATCTCCAGAAATCTCAGCAAATATTATTTCACCCAAACTGGATGATACTTTCAGGTAATGATCAGTACACTAAGGCGACTTGGTTCCCCAGATTTCGTTCTTCTATGTTGAAGCGTTCGTTTCCAGTAACAGTTTGAATTTTTAGGTTTCACTCTGTTTTCTCCTATATTGATAGATGTATTTGGAACTCTAACTCCAACACGGTTTGTGCTAGCTTCTTGAAACTTGACACAATAAAGTAGTTTCACGTTCTAACTCTATGTTTTTTTTCCAATAGATGTAGCCCTAAGCAGTGACTGGCGAGAAACACTTTCATGGAAAGGGGTTGCCAAGCTTCCCAAAATTACGAATCTCCAGAAATCTCAGCAAATATTTTTTCACCCAAAGTGGATGATACTTTCAGGTAATGATCAGTACACTAAGGCGACTTGGTTCCCCAGATTTCGTTCTTCTATGTTGAAGCGTTCGTTTCCAGTAACAGTTTGAATTTTTAGCTTTCACTCTGTTTTCTCCTATATTGATAGATGTATTTGGAACTCTAAATCCAACACGGTTTGTGCTAGCTTCTTGAAACTTGACACAATAAAGTAGTTTCACGTTCTATATCTATGTTTTTTTTCCTCTTGATGTAGCCCTAAGCAGTGACTGGCGAGAAACACTTTCATGGAAAGGGGTTGCCAAGCTTCCCAAAATTACGAATCTCCAGAAATCTCAGCAAATATTTTTTCACCCAAACTGGATGATACATTCAGGTAATGATCAGTACACTAAGGCGACTTGGTTCCCCAAATTTCGTTCTTCTATGTTGAAGCATTTGTTTCCAGTTACAGTTTGAATTTTTAGGTTTCACTCTGTTTTCTTCTATATTGATAGATGTATTTGGAACTCTAAATCCAACACGGTTTGTGCTAGCTTCTTGAAACTTGACACAATAAAGTAGTTTCACGTTCTATATCTATGTTTTTTTTCCTCTTGATGTAGCCCTAAGCAGTGACTGGCGAGAAACACTTTCATGGAAAGGGGTTGCCAGTCTTCCCAAAATTACGAATCTCCAGAAATCTCAGCAAATATTTTTTTCACCCAACATGGATGATACTTTCAGGTAATGATCAGTACACTAAGGCAACTTGGTTCCCCAAATTTCGTTCTTCTATGTTGAAGCGTTCGTTTCCAGTAACAGTTTGAATTTTTAGGTTTCACTGTGTTTTCTCCTATATTGATAGATGTATTTGGAACTCTAAATCCAACACGGTTTGTGCTAGCTTCTTGAAACTTGACACAATAAAGTAGTTTCACGTTCTATCTCTATGTTTTGTTTCCTCTTGATGTAGCCCTAAGCAGTGACTGGCGAGAAACACTTTCATGGAAAGGGGTTGCCAAGCTTCCAAAAATTACGAATCTCCAGAAATCTCAGCAAATATTTTTTCACCCAAACTGGATGATACTTTCAGGTAATGATCAGTACACTAAGGCGACTTGGTTCCCCAAATTTCGTTCTTCTATGTTGAAGCGTTCGTTTCCAGTAACAGTTTGAATTTTTAGGTTTCACTGTGTTTTCTCCTATATTGATAGATGTATTTGGAACTCTAACTCCAACACGGTTTGTGCTAGCTTCTTGAAACTTGACACAATAAAGTAGTTTCACGTTCTATCTCTATGTTTTGTTTCCTCTTGATGTAGCCCTAAGCAGTGACTGGCGAGAAACACTTCCATGGAAAAGGGTTGCCAAGCTTCCCAAAATTACGAATCTCCAGAAATCTCAGCAAATATTTTTTCACCCAAACTGGATGATACTTTCAGGTAATGATCAGTACACTAAGGCGACTTGGTTCCCCAAATTTCGTTCTTCTATGTTGAAGCGTTCGTTTCCAGTAACAGTTTGAATTTTTAGGTTTCAATCTGTTATCTCCTATATTGATAGATGTATTTGGAACTCTAAATCCAACACATTTGTGCTAGCTCCTTGAAACTTGACACAATAAAGTAGTTTCACGTTCTATCTCTATGGTTTGTTTCCTCTTGATGTAGCCCTAAGCAGTGACTGGCAAGAAAATCTTTCATGGAAAGGGGTTGCCAAGCTTCCAAAAATTACGAATCTCCGGAAATCTCAGCAAATATTTTTTCACCCAAACGGGATGATACTTTCAGGTAATGATGAGTACACTAAGCCGACTTGGTTCCCCAAATTTCGTTCTTCTGTGTTGAAGCGTTCGTTTCCAGTTACAGTTTGAATTTTTAGGTTTCACTCTGTTTTCTCCTATATTGATAGATGTATTTGGAACTCTAAATCCAACACGGTGTGTGCTATCTTCTTGAAACTTGACACAATAAAGTAGTTTCACGTTCTATCTCTATGTTTTGTTTCCTCTTGATGTAGCCCTAAGCAGTGACTGGCGAGAAACACTTTCATGGAAAGGGGTTGCCAAGCTTCCCAAAATTACGAATCTCCAGAAATCTCAGCAAATATTTTTTCACCCAAACTGGATGATACTTTCAGGTAATGATCAGTACACTAAGGCAACTTGGTTTCCCAAATTTCGTTCTTCTAAGTTGAAGCGTTCGTTTCCAGTAACAGTTTGAATTTTTAGGTTTCACTCTGTTTTCTCTTATATTGATAGATGTATTTGGAACTCTAAATCCAACACGGTTTGTGCTAGCTTCTTGAAACTTGACACAATAAAGTAGTTTCACGTTCTATCCCTATGTTTTGTTTCCTCTTGATGTAGCCCTAAGCAGTGACTGGCGAGAAACACTTTCATGGAAAGGGGTTGCCAGGCTTCCAAAAATTACGAATCTCAAGAAATCTCAGCAAATATTTTTTCACCCAAACTGGATGATACTTTCAGGTAATGATCAGTACACTAAGGCGACTTGGTTCCCCAAATTTCGTTCGTCTATGTAGAAGCGTTCGTTTCTAGTAATAGTTTGAATTTTTAGGTTTCACTCTGTTTTCTCCTATATTGATAGATGTATTTGGAACTCTAAATCCAACACGGTTTGTGCTAGCTTCTTGAAACTTGACACAATAAAGTAGTTTCACGTTCTATCTCTATGTTTTGTTTCCTCTTGATGTAGCCCTAAGCAGTGACTGGCGAGAAACACTTTCATGGAAAGGTTTTGCCAGGCTTCCCAAAATTACGAATCTCCAGAAATCTCAGCAAATATTTTTTCACCCAAACTGGATGATACTTTCAGGTAATGATCAGTACACTAAGGCGACTTGGTTCCCCAGATTTCGTTCTTCTATGTTGAAGCGTTCGTTTCCAGTAACAGTTTGAATTTTTAGGTTTCACTCTGTTTTCTCCTATATTGATAGATGTATTTGGAACTCTAACTCCAACACGGTTTGTGCTAGCTTCTTGAAACTTGACACAATAAAGTAGTTTCACGTTCTAACTCTATGTTTTTTTTCCAATAGATGTAGCCCTAAGCAGTGACTGGCGAGAAACACTTTCATGGAAAGGGGTTGCCAAGCTTCCCAAAATTACGAATCTCCAGAAATCTCAGCAAATATTTTTTCACCCAAAGTGGATGATACTTTCAGGTAATGATCAGTACACTAAGGCGACTTGGTTCCCCAGATTTCGTTCTTCTATGTTGAAGCGTTCGTTTCCAGTAACAGTTTGAATTTTTAGCTTTCACTCTGTTTTCTCCTATATTGATAGATGTATTTGGAACTCTAAATCCAACACGGTTTGTGCTAGCTTCTTGAAACTTGACACAATAAAGTAGTTTCACGTTCTATATCTATGTCTTTTTTCCTCTTGATGGAACCCTAAGCAGTGACTGGCGAGAAACACTTTCATGGAAAGGGGTTGCCAAGCTTCCCAAAATTACGAATCTCCAGAAATCTCAGCAAATATTTTTTCACCCAAACTGGATGATACTTTCAGGTAATGATGAGTACACTAAGGCGACTTGGTTCCCCAAATTTCGTTCTTCTATGTTGAAGCATTTGTTTCCAGTTACAGTTTGAATTTTTAGGTTTCACTCTGTTTTCTCCTATATTGATAGATGTATTTGGAACTCTAAATCCAACACGGTTTGTGCTAGCTTCTTGAAACTTGACACAATAAAGTAGTTTCACGTTCTATCTCTATGTTTTGTTTCCTCTTGATGTAGCCCTAAGCAGTGACTGGCGAGAAACACTTTCATGGAAAGGGGTTGCCAGTCTTCCCAAAATTACGAATCTCCAGAAATCTCAGCAAATATTTTTTCACCCAAACTGGATCATACTTTCAGGTAATGATCAGTACACTAAGGCGACTTGGTTCCCCAAATTTCGTTCTTCTATGTTGAAGCGTTCGTTTCCAGTAACAGTTTGAATTTTTAGGTTTCACTCTGTTTTCTCCTATATTGATAGATGTATTTGGAACTCTAAATCCAACACGGTTTGTGCTATATTCTTGAAACTTGACACAATAAAGTAGTTTCACGTTCTATCTCTATGTTTTGTTTCCTCTTGATGTAGCCCTAAGCAGTGACTGGCGAGAAACACTTTCATGGAAAGGGGTTGCCAGTCTTCCCAAAATTACGAATCTCCAGAAATCTCAGCAAATATTTTTTCACCCAAAATGGATGATACTTTCAGGTAATGATCAGTACACTAAGGCAACTTGGTTCCCCACATTTCGTTCTTCTATGTTGAAGCGTTCGTTTCCAGTAACAGTTTGAATTTTTAGGTTTCACTGTGTTTTCTCCTATATTGATAGATATATTTGGAACTCTAAATCCAACACGGTTTGTGCTAGCTTCTTGAAACTTGACACAATAAAGTAGTTTCACGTTCTATCTCTATGTTTTGTTTCCTCTTGATGTAGCCCTAAGCAGTGACTGGCGAGAAACACTTTCATGGAAAGGGGTTGCCAAGCTTCCAAAAATTACGAATCTCCAGAAATCTCAGCAAATATTTTTTCACCCAAACTGGATGATACTTTCAGGTAATGATCAGTACACTAAGGCGACTTGGTTCCCCAAATTTCGTTCTTCTATGTTGAAGCGTTCGTTTCCAGTAACAGTTTGAATTTTTAGGTTTCACTGTGTTTTCTCCTATATTGATAGATGTATTTGGAACTCTAACTCCAACACGGTTTGTGCTAGCTTCTTGAAACTTGACACAATAAAGTAGTTTCACGTTCTATCTCTATGTTTTGTTTCCTCTTGATGTAGCCCTAAGCAGTGACTGGCGAGAAACACTTCCATGGAAAAGGGTTGCCAAGCTTCCCAAAATTACGAATCTCCAGAAATCTCAGCAAATATTTTTTCACCCAAACTGGATGATACTTTCAGGTAATGATCAGTACACTAAGGCGACTTGGTTCCCCAAATTTCGTTCTTCTATGTTGAAGCGTTCGTTTCCAGTAACAGTTTGAATTTTTAGGTTTCAATCTGTTATCTCCTATATTGATAGATGTATTTGGAACTCTAAATCCAACACATTTGTGCTAGCTCCTTGAAACTTGACACAATAAAGTAGTTTCACGTTCTATCTCTATGGTTTGTTTCCTCTTGATGTAGCCCTAAGCAGTGACTGGCGAGAAAATCTTTCATGGAAAGGGGTTGCCAAGCTTCCAAAAATTACGAATCTCCGGAAATCTCAGCAAATATTTTTTCACCCAAACGGGATGATACTTTCAGGTAATGATGAGTACACTAAGGCGACTTGGTTCCCCAAATTTCGTTCTTCTGTGTTGAAGCGTTCGTTTCCAGTTACAGTTTGAATTTTTAGGTTTCACTCTGTTTTCTCCTATATTGATAGATGTATTTGGAACTCTAAATCCAACACGGTGTGTGCTATCTTCTTGAAACTTGACACAATAAAGTAGTTTCACGTTCTATCTCTATGTTTTGTTTCCTCTTGATGTAGCCCTAAGCAGTGACTGGCGAGAAACACTTTCATGGAAAGGGGTTGCCAAGCTTCCCAAAATTACGAATCTCCAGAAATCTCAGCAAATATTTTTTCACCCAAACTGGATGATACTTTCAGGTAATGATCAGTACACTAAGGCAACTTGGTTTCCCAAATTTCGTTCTTCTAAGTTGAAGCGTTCGTTTCCAGTAACAGTTTGAATTTTTAGGTTTCACTCTGTTTTCTCTTATATTGATAGATGTATTTGGAACTCTAAATCCAACACGGTTTGTGCTAGCTTCTTGAAACTTGACACAATAAAGTAGTTTCACGTTCTATCTCTATGTTTTGTTTCCTCTTGATGTAGCCCTAAGCAGTGACTGGCGAGAAACACTTTCATGGAAAGGGGTTGCCAGGCTTCCAAAAATTACGAATCTCAAGAAATCTCAGCAAATATTTTTTCACCCAAACTGGATGATACTTTCAGGTAATGATCAGTACACTAAGGCGACTTGGTTCCCCAAATTTCGTTCGTCTATGTAGAAGCGTTCGTTTCTAGTAATAGTTTGAATTTTTAGGTTTCACTCTGTTTTCTCCTATATTGATAGATGTATTTGGAACTCTAAATCCAACACGTTTTGTGCTAGCTTCTTGAAACTTGACACAATAAAGTAGTTTCACGTTCTATCTCTATGTTTTGTTTCCTCTTGATGTAGCCCTAAGCAGTGACTGGCGAGAAACACTTTCATGGAAAGGTTTTGCCAGGCTTCCCAAAATTACGAATCTCCAGAAATCTCAGCAAATATTTTTTCACCCAAACTGGATGATACTTTCAGGTAATAATCAGTACACTAAGGCGACTTGGTTCCCCAGATTTCGTTCTTCTATGTTGAAGCGTTCGTTTCCAGTAACAGTTTGAATTTTTAGGTTTCACTCTGTTTTCTCCTATATTGATAGATGTATTTGGAACTCTAACTCCAACACGGTTTGTGCTAGCTTCTTGAAACTTGACACAATAAAGTAGTTTCACGTTCTAACTCTATGTTTTTTTTCCAATAGATGTAGCCCTAAGCAGTGACTGGCGAGAAACACTTTCATGGAAAGGGGTTGCCAAGCTTCCCAAAATTACGAATCTCCAGAAATCTCAGCAAATATTTTTTCACCCAAAGTGGATGATACTTTCAGGTAATGATCAGTACACTAAGGCGACTTGGTTCCCCAGATTTCGTTCTTCTATGTTGAAGCGTTCGTTTCCAGTAACAGTTTGAATTTTTAGCTTTCACTCTGTTTTCTCCTATATTGATAGATGTATTTGGAACTCTAAATCCAACACGGTTTGTGCTAGCTTCTTGAAACTTGACACAATAAAGTAGTTTCACGTTCTATATCTATGTCTTTTTTCCTCTTGATGGAACCCTAAGCAGTGACTGGCGAGAAACACTTTCATGGAAAGGGGTTGCCAAGCTTCCCAAAATTACGAATCTCCAGAAATCTCAGCAAATATTTTTTCACCCAAACTGGATGATACTTTCAGGTAATGATGAGTACACTAAGGCGACTTGGTTCCCCAAATTTCGTTCTTCTGTGTTGAAGCGTTCGTTTCCAGTTACAGTTTGAATTTTTAGGTTTCACTCTGTTTTCTCCTATATTGATAGATGTATTTGGAACTCTAAATCCAACACGGTGTGTGCTATCTTCTTGAAACTTGACACAATAAAGTAGTTTCACGTTCTATATCTATGTTGTGTTTCCTCTTGATGTAGCCCTAAGCAGTGACTGGCGAGAAACACTTTCATGGAAAGGGGTTGCCAGGCTTCCCAAAATTACGAATCTCCAGAAATCTCAGCAAATATTTTTTCACCCAAACTGGATGATACTTTCAGGTAATGATCAGTACACTAAGGCGACTTTGTTCCCCAAATTTCGTTCTTCTATGATGAAGCGTTCGTTTCCAGTAACAGTTTGAATTTTTAGGTTTCACTCTGTTTTCTCCTATATTGATAGATGTATTTGGAACTCTAAATCCAACACGGTTTTTGCTAGCTTCTTCAAACTTGACACAATAAAGTAGTTTCACGTTCTATCTCTATGTTTTGTTTCCTCTTGATGTAGCCCTAAGCAGTGACTGGCGAGAAACACTTTCATGGAAAGGGGTTGCCAGGCTTTCAAAAATTACGAATCTCAAGAAATCTCAGCAAATATTTTTTCACCCAAACTGGATGATACTTTCAGGTAATGATCAGTACACTAAGGCGACTTGGTTCCCCAAATTTCGTTCGTCTATGTAGAAGCGTTCGTTTGTAGTAACAGTTTGAATTTTTAGGTTTCACTCTGTTTTCTCCTATATTGATAGATGTATTTGGAACTCTAACTCCAACACGGTTTGTGCTAGCTTCTTGAAACTTGACACAATAAAGTAGTTTCACGTTCTATCTCTATGTTTTGTTTCCTCTTGATGTAGCCCTAAGCAGTGACTGGCGAGAAACACTTTCATGGAAAGGGGTTGCCAGTCTTCCCAAAATTACGAATCTCCAGAAATCTCAGCAAATATTTTTTCACCCAAAATGGATGATACTTTCAGGTAATGATCAGTAAACTAAGGCGACTTGGTTCCCCACATTTCGTTCTTCTATTTTGAAGCGTTCGTTTCCAGTAACAGTTTGAATTTTTAGCTTTCACTCTGTTTTCTCCTATATTGATAGATGTATTTGGAACTCTAAATCCAACACGGTTTGTGCTAGCTTCTTGAAACTTAACATAATAAAGTAGTTTCACGTTCTATCTCTATGTTTTGTTTCCTCTTGATGTAGCCCTAAGCAGTGACTGGCGAGAAACACTTCCATGGAAAAGGGTTGCCAAGCTTCCCAAAATTACGAATCTCCAGAAATCTCAGCAAATATTTTTTCACCCAAACTGGATGATACTTTCAGGTAATGATCAGTACACTAAGGCGACTTGGTTCCCCAAATTTCTTTCTTCTATGTTGAAGCGTTCGTTTCCAGTAACAGTTTGAATTTTTAGGTTTCACTCTGTTTTCTCCTATATTGATAGATGTATTTGGAACTCTAAATCCAACACATTTGTGCTAGCTTCTTGAAACTTGACACAATAAAGTAGTTTCACGTTCTATCTCTATGGTTTGTTTCCTCTTGATGTAGCCCTAAGCAGTGACTGGCGAGAAACACTTTCATAGAAAGGGGTTGCCAAGCTTCCCAAAATTACGAATCTCCGGATCTCAGCAAATATTTTTTCTCCCAAACTGGATGATACTTTCAGGTAATGATCAGTACACTAAGGCGACTTGGTTCCCCAAATTTCGTTCTTCTGTGTTGAAGCGTTCGTTTCCAGTTACAGTTTGAATTTTTAGGTTTCACTCTGTTTTCTCCTATATTGATAGATGTATTTGGAACTCTAAATCCAACACGGTGTGTGCTATCTTCTTGAAACTTGACACAATAAAGTAGTTTCACGTTCTATCTCTATGTTTTGTTTCCTCTTGATGTAGCCCTAAGCAGTGACTGGCGAGAAACACTTTCATGGAAAGGGGTTGCCAGGCTTCCCAAAATTACGAATCTCCAGAAATCTCAGCAAATATTTTTTCACCCAAACTGGATGATACTTTCAGGTAATGATCAGTACACTAAGGCGACTTGGTTCCCCAGATTTCGTTCTTCTATGTTGAAGCGTTCGTTTCCAGTAACAATTTGAATTTTTAGGTTTCACTCTGTTTTCTCCTATATTGATAGATGTATTTGGAACTCTAACTCCAACACGGTTTGTGCTAGCTTCTTGAAACTTGACACAATAAAGTAGTTTCACGTTCTAACTCTATGTTTTTTTTCCAATAGATGTAGCCCTAAGCAGTGACTGGCGAGAAACACTTTCATGGAAAGGGGTTGCCAAGCTTCCCAAAATTACGAATCTCCAGAAATCTCAGCAAATATTTTTTCACCCAAAGTGGATGATACTTTCAGGTAATGATCAGTACACTAAGGCGACTTGGTTCCCCAGATTTCGTTCTTCTATGTTGAAGCGTTCGTTTCCAGTAACAGTTTGAATTTTTAGCTTTCACTCTGTTTTCTCCTATATTGATAGATGTATTTGGAACTCTAAATCCAACACGGTTTGTGCTAGCTTCTTGAAACTTGACACAATAAAGTAGTTTCACGTTCTATATCTATGTCTTTTTTCCTCTTGATGGAACCCTAAGCAGTGACTGGCGAGAAACACTTTCATGGAAAGGGGTTGCCAAGCTTCCCAAAATTACGAATCTCCAGAAATCTCAGCAAATATTTTTTCACCCAAACTGGATGATACTTTCAGGTAATGATCAGTACACTAAGGCGACTTGGTTCCCCAAATTTCGTTCTTCTATGTTGAAGCATTTGTTTCCAGTTACAGTTTGAATTTTTAGGTTTCACTCTGTTTTCTCCTATATTGATAGATGTATTTGGAACTCTAAATCCAACACGGTTTGTGCTAGCTTCTTGAAACTTGACACAATAAAGTAGTTTCACGTTCTATCTCTATGTTGTGTTTCCTCTTGATGTAGCCCTAAGCAGTGACTGGCGAGAAACACTTTCATGGAAAGGGGTTGCCAGGCTTCCCAAAATTACGAATCTCCAGAAATCTCAGCAAATATTTTTTCACCCAAACTGGATGATACTTTCAGGTAATGATCAGTACACTAAGGCGACTTTGTTCCCCAAATTTCGTTCTTCTATGATGAAGCGTTCGTTTCCAGTAACAGTTTGAATTTTTAGGTTTCACTCTGTTTTCTCCTATATTGATAGATGTATTTGGAACTCTAAATCCAACACGGTTTGTGCTAGCTTCTTGAAACTTGACACAATAAAGTAGTTTCACGTTCTATCTCTATGTTTTGTTTCCTCTTGATGTAGCCCTAAGCAGTGACTGGCGAGAAACACTTTCATGGAAAGGGGTTGCCAGTCTTCCCAAAATTACGAATCTCCAGAAATCTCAGCAAATATTTTTTCACCCAAACTGGATGATACTTTCAGGTAATGATCAGTACACTAAGGCGACTTGGTTCCCCAGATTTCGTTCTTCTATGTTGAAGCGTCGTTTCCAGTAACAGTTTGAATTTTTAGCTTTCACTCTGTTTTCTCCTATATTGATAGATGTATTTGGAACTCTAAATCCAACACGGTTTGTGCTAGCTTCTTGAAACTTAACACAATAAAGTAGTTTCACGTTCTATCTCTATGTTTTGTTTCCTCTTGATGTAGCCCTAAGCAGTGCCTGGCGAGAAACACTTTCATGGAAAAGGGTTGCCAAGCTTCCCAAAATTACGAATCTCCAGAAATCTCAGCAAATATTTTTTCACCCAAACTGGATGATACTTTCAGGTAATGATCAGTACACTAAGGCGACTTGGTTCCCCAAATTTCGTTCTTCTATGTTGAAGCGTTCGTTTCCAGTAACAGTTTGAATTTTTAGGTTTCAATCTGTTTTCTCCTATATTGATAGATGTATTTGGAACTCTAAATCCAACACATTTGTGCTAGCTTCTTGAAACTTGACACAATAAAGTAGTTTCACGTTCTATCTCTATGGTTTGTTTCCTCTTGATGTAGCCCTAAGCAGTGACTGGCGAGAAAAACTTTCATGGAAAAAGGTTGCCAAGCTTCCAAAAATTACGAATCTCCGGAAATCTCAGCAAATATTTTTTCACCCAAACTGGATGATACTTTCAGATAATGCTGAGTACACTAAGGCGACTTGGTTTCCCAAATTTCGTTCTTCTGTGTTGAAGCGTTCGTTTCCAGTTACAGTTTGAATTTTTAGGTTTCACTGTGTTTTCTCCTATATTGATAGATGTATTTGGAACTCTAACTCCAACACGGTTTGTGCTAGCTTCTTGAAACTTGACACATTAAAGTAGTTTCACGTTCTATCTCTATGTTTTGTTTCCTCTTGATGTAGCCCTAAGCAGTGACTGGCGAGAAACACTTCCATGGAAAAGGGTTGCCAAGCTTCCCAAAATTACGAATCTCCAGAAATCTCAGCAAATATTTTTTCACCCAAACTGGATGATACTTTCAGGTAATGATCAGTACACTAAGGCGACTTGGTTCCCCAAATTTCGTTCTTCTATGTTGAAGCGTTCGTTTCCAGTAACAGTTTGAATTTTTAGGTTTCAATCTGTTATCTCCTATATTGATAGATGTATTTGGAACTCTAAATCCAACACATTTGTGCGAGCTTCTTGAAACTTGACACAATAAAGTAGTTTCACGTTCTATCTCTATGGTTTGTTTCCTCTTGATGTAGCCCTAAGCAGTGACTGGCGAGAAAAACTTTCATGGAAAGGGGTTGCCAAGCTTCCAAAAATTACGAATCTCCGGAAATCTCAGCAAATATTTTTTCACCCAAACGGGATGATACTTTCAGGTAATGATGAGTACACTAAGGCGACTTGGTTCCCCAAATTTCGTTCTTCTGTGTTGAAGCGTTCGTTTCCAGTTACAGTTTGAATTTTTAGGTTTCACTCTGTTTTCTCCTATATTGATAGATGTATTTGGAACTCTAAATCCAACACGGTGTGTGCTATCTTCTTGAAACTTGACACAATAAAGTAGTTTCACGTTCTATCTCTATGTTTTGTTTCCTCTTGATGTAGCCCCAAGCAGTGACTGGCGAGAAACACTTTCATGGAAAGGGGTTGCCAAGCTTCCCAAAATTACGAATCTCCAGAAATCTCAGCAAATATTTTTTCACCCAAACTGGATGATACTTTCAGGTAATGATCAGTACACTAAGGCAACTTGGTTTCCCAAATTTCGTTCTTCTATTTTGAAGCGTTCGTTTCCAGTAACAGTTTGAATTTTTAGCTTTCACTCTGTTTTCTCCTATATTGATAGATGTATTTGGAACTCTAAATCCAACACGGTTTGTGCTAGCTTCTTGAAACTTAACATAATAAAGTAGTTTCACGTTCTATCTCTATGTTTTGTTTCCTCTTGATGTAGCCCTAAGCAGTGACTGGCGAGAAACACTTCCATGGAAAAGGGTTGCCAAGCTTCCCAAAATTACGAATCTCCAGAAATCTCAGCAAATATTTTTTCACCCAAACTGGATGATACTTTCAGGTAATGATCAGTACACTAAGGCGACTTGGTTCCCCAAATTTCTTTCTTCTATGTTGAAGCGTTCGTTTCCAGTAACAGTTTGAATTTTTAGGTTTCACTCTGTTTTCTCCTATATTGATAGATGTATTTGGAACTCTAAATCCAACACATTTGTGCTAGCTTCTTGAAACTTGACACAATAAAGTAGTTTCACGTTCTATCTCTATGGTTTGTTTCCTCTTGATGTAGCCCTAAGCAGTGACTGGCGAGAAACACTTTCATAGAAAGGGGTTGCCAAGCTTCCCAAAATTACGAATCTCCGGATCTCAGCAAATATTTTTTCTCCCAAACTGGATGATACTTTCAGGTAATGATCAGTACACTAAGGCGACTTGGTTCCCCAAATTTCGTTCTTCTGTGTTGAAGCGTTCGTTTCCAGTTACAGTTTGAATTTTTAGGTTTCACTCTGTTTTCTCCTATATTGATAGATGTATTTGGAACTCTAAATCCAACACGGTGTGTGCTATCTTCTTGAAACTTGACACAATAAAGTAGTTTCACGTTCTATCTCTATGTTTTGTTTCCTCTTGATGTAGCCCTAAGCAGTGACTGGCGAGAAACACTTTCATGGAAAGGGGTTGCCAGGCTTCCCAAAATTACGAATCTCCAGAAATCTCAGCAAATATTTTTTCACCCAAACTGGATGATACTTTCAGGTAATGATCAGTACACTAAGGCGACTTGGTTCCCCAGATTTCGTTCTTCTATGTTGAAGCGTTCGTTTCCAGTAACAATTTGAATTTTTAGGTTTCACTCTGTTTTCTCCTATATTGATAGATGTATTTGGAACTCTAACTCCAACACGGTTTGTGCTAGCTTCTTGAAACTTGACACAATAAAGTAGTTTCACGTTCTAACTCTATGTTTTTTTTCCAATAGATGTAGCCCTAAGCAGTGACTGGCGAGAAACACTTTCATGGAAAGGGGTTGCCAAGCTTCCCAAAATTACGAATCTCCAGAAATCTCAGCAAATATTTTTTCACCCAAAGTGGATGATACTTTCAGGTAATGATCAGTACACTAAGGCGACTTGGTTCCCCAGATTTCGTTCTTCTATGTTGAAGCGTTCGTTTCCAGTAACAGTTTGAATTTTTAGCTTTCACTCTGTTTTCTCCTATATTGATAGATGTATTTGGAACTCTAAATCCAACACGGTTTGTGCTAGCTTCTTGAAACTTGACACAATAAAGTAGTTTCACGTTCTATATCTATGTCTTTTTTCCTCTTGATGGAACCCTAAGCAGTGACTGGCGAGAAACACTTTCATGGAAAGGGGTTGCCAAGCTTCCCAAAATTACGAATCTCCAGAAATCTCAGCAAATATTTTTTCACCCAAACTGGATGATACTTTCAGGTAATGATCAGTACACTAAGGCGACTTGGTTCCCCAAATTTCGTTCTTCTATGTTGAAGCATTTGTTTCCAGTTACAGTTTGAATTTTTAGGTTTCACTCTGTTTTCTCCTATATTGATAGATGTATTTGGAACTCTAAATCCAACACGGTTTGTGCTAGCTTCTTGAAACTTGACACAATAAAGTAGTTTCACGTTCTATCTCTATGTTGTGTTTCCTCTTGATGTAGCCCTAAGCAGTGACTGGCGAGAAACACTTTCATGGAAAGGGGTTGCCAGGCTTCCCAAAATTACGAATCTCCAGAAATCTCAGCAAATATTTTTTCACCCAAACTGGATGATACTTTCAGGTAATGATCAGTACACTAAGGCGACTTTGTTCCCCAAATTTCGTTCTTCTATGATGAAGCGTTCGTTTCCAGTAACAGTTTGAATTTTTAGGTTTCACTCTGTTTTCTCCTATATTGATAGATGTATTTGGAACTCTAAATCCAACACGGTTTGTGCTAGCTTCTTGAAACTTGACACAATAAAGTAGTTTCACGTTCTATCTCTATGTTTTGTTTCCTCTTGATGTAGCCCTAAGCAGTGACTGGCGAGAAACACTTTCATGGAAAGGGGTTGCCAGTCTTCCCAAAATTACGAATCTCCAGAAATCTCAGCAAATATTTTTTCACCCAAACTGGATGATACTTTCAGGTAATGATCAGTACACTAAGGCGACTTGGTTCCCCAGATTTCGTTCTTCTATGTTGAAGCGTCGTTTCCAGTAACAGTTTGAATTTTTAGCTTTCACTCTGTTTTCTCCTATATTGATAGATGTATTTGGAACTCTAAATCCAACACGGTTTGTGCTAGCTTCTTGAAACTTAACACAATAAAGTAGTTTCACGTTCTATCTCTATGTTTTGTTTCCTCTTGATGTAGCCCTAAGCAGTGCCTGGCGAGAAACACTTTCATGGAAAAGGGTTGCCAAGCTTCCCAAAATTACGAATCTCCAGAAATCTCAGCAAATATTTTTTCACCCAAACTGGATGATACTTTCAGGTAATGATCAGTACACTAAGGCGACTTGGTTCCCCAAATTTCGTTCTTCTATGTTGAAGCGTTCGTTTCCAGTAACAGTTTGAATTTTTAGGTTTCAATCTGTTTTCTCCTATATTGATAGATGTATTTGGAACTCTAAATCCAACACATTTGTGCTAGCTTCTTGAAACTTGACACAATAAAGTAGTTTCACGTTCTATCTCTATGGTTTGTTTCCTCTTGATGTAGCCCTAAGCAGTGACTGGCGAGAAAAACTTTCATGGAAAAAGGTTGCCAAGCTTCCAAAAATTACGAATCTCCGGAAATCTCAGCAAATATTTTTTCACCCAAACTGGATGATACTTTCAGATAATGCTGAGTACACTAAGGCGACTTGGTTTCCCAAATTTCGTTCTTCTGTGTTGAAGCGTTCGTTTCCAGTTACAGTTTGAATTTTTAGGTTTCACTGTGTTTTCTCCTATATTGATAGATGTATTTGGAACTCTAACTCCAACACGGTTTGTGCTAGCTTCTTGAAACTTGACACATTAAAGTAGTTTCACGTTCTATCTCTATGTTTTGTTTCCTCTTGATGTAGCCCTAAGCAGTGACTGGCGAGAAACACTTCCATGGAAAAGGGTTGCCAAGCTTCCCAAAATTACGAATCTCCAGAAATCTCAGCAAATATTTTTTCACCCAAACTGGATGATACTTTCAGGTAATGATCAGTACACTAAGGCGACTTGGTTCCCCAAATTTCGTTCTTCTATGTTGAAGCGTTCGTTTCCAGTAACAGTTTGAATTTTTAGGTTTCAATCTGTTATCTCCTATATTGATAGATGTATTTGGAACTCTAAATCCAACACATTTGTGCGAGCTTCTTGAAACTTGACACAATAAAGTAGTTTCACGTTCTATCTCTATGGTTTGTTTCCTCTTGATGTAGCCCTAAGCAGTGACTGGCGAGAAAAACTTTCATGGAAAGGGGTTGCCAAGCTTCCAAAAATTACGAATCTCCGGAAATCTCAGCAAATATTTTTTCACCCAAACGGGATGATACTTTCAGGTAATGATGAGTACACTAAGGCGACTTGGTTCCCCAAATTTCGTTCTTCTGTGTTGAAGCGTTCGTTTCCAGTTACAGTTTGAATTTTTAGGTTTCACTCTGTTTTCTCCTATATTGATAGATGTATTTGGAACTCTAAATCCAACACGGTGTGTGCTATCTTCTTGAAACTTGACACAATAAAGTAGTTTCACGTTCTATCTCTATGTTTTGTTTCCTCTTGATGTAGCCCCAAGCAGTGACTGGCGAGAAACACTTTCATGGAAAGGGGTTGCCAAGCTTCCCAAAATTACGAATCTCCAGAAATCTCAGCAAATATTTTTTCACCCAAACTGGATGATACTTTCAGGTAATGATCAGTACACTAAGGCAACTTGGTTTCCCAAATTTCGTTCTTCTATGTTGAAGCGTTCGTTTCCAGTAACAGTTTGAATTTTTAGGTTTCACTCTGTTTTCTCTTATATTGATAGATGTATTTGGAACTCTAAATCCAACACGGTTTGTGCTAGCTTCTTGAAACTTGACACAATAAAGTAGTTTCACGTTCTATCTCTATGTTTTGTTTCCTCTTGATGTAGCCCTAAGCAGTGACTGGCGAGAAACACTTTCATGGAAAGGGGTTGCCAGGCTTCCCAAAATTACGAATCTCCAGAAATCTCAGCAAATATTTTTTCACCCAAACTGGATGATACTTTCAGGTAATGATCAGTACACTAAGGCGACTTGGTTCCCCAGATTTCGTTCTTCTATGTTGAAGCGTTCGTTTCCAGTAACAGTTTGAATTTTTAGGTTTCACTCTGTTTTCTCCTATATTGATAGATGTATTTGGAACTCTAACTCCAACACGGTTTGTGCTAGCTTCTTGAAACTTGACACAATAAAGTAGTTTCACGTTCTAACTCTATGTCTTTTTTCCAATAGATGTAGCCCTAAGCAGTGACTGGCGAGAAACACTTTCATGGAAAGGGGTTGCCAAGCTTCCCAAAATTACGAATCTCCAGAAATCTCAGCAAATATTTTTTCACCCAAAGTGGATGATACTTTCAGGTAATGATCAGTACACTAAGGCGACTTGGTTCCCCAGATTTCGTTCTTCTATGTTGAAGCGTTCGTTTCCAGTAACAGTTTGAATTTTTAGCTTTCACTCTGTTTTCTCCTATATTGATAGATGTATTTGGAACTCTAAATCCAACACGGTTTGTGCTAGCTTCTTGAAACTTGACACAATAAAGTAGTTTCACGTTCTATATCTATGTCTTTTTTCCTCTTGATGGAACCCTAAGCAGTGACTGGCGAGAAACACTTTCATGGAAAGGGGTTGCCAAGCTTCCCAAAATTACGAATCTCCAGAAATCTCAGCAAATATTTTTTCACCCAAACTGGATGATACTTTCAGGTAATGATCAGTACACTAAGGCGACTTGGTTCCCCAAATTTCGTTCTTCTATGTTGAAGCGTTCGTTTCCAGTAACAGTTTGAATTTTTAGGTTTCACTCTGTTTTCTCCTATATTGATAGATGTATTTGGAACTCTAAATCCAACACATTTGTGCTAGCTTCTTGAAACTTGACACAATAAAGTAGTTTCACGTTCTATCTCTATGTTTTGTTTCCTCTTGATGTAGCCCTAAGCAGTGACTGGCGAGAAAAACTTTCATGGAAAGGGGTTGCCAAGCTACCAAAAATTACATATCTCCAGAAATCTCAGCAAATATTTTTTCACCCAAACTGGATGATACTTTCAGGTAATGATCAGTACACTAAGGCAACTTGGTTCCCCAAATTTCGTTCTTCTATGTTGAAGCGTTCGTTTCCAGTAACAGTTTGAATTTTTAGGTTTCACTCTGTTTTCTCTTATATTGATAGATGTATTTGGAACTCTAAATCCAACACGGTTTGTGCTAGCTTCTTGAAACTTGACACAATAAAGTAATTTCACGTTCTATCTCTATGTTTTGTTTCCTCTTGATGTAGCCCTAAGCAGTGACTGGCGAGAAACACTTTCATGGAAAGGGGTTGCCAGGCTTTCAAAAATTACGAATCTCCAGAAATCTCAGCAAATATTTTTTCACCCAAACTGGATGATACTTTCAGGTAATGATCAGTACACTAAGGCGACTTGGTTCCCCAGATTTCGTTCTTCTATGTTGAAGCGTCGTTTCCAGTAACAGTTTGAATTTTTAGGTTTCACTCTGTTTTCTCCTATATTGATAGATGTATTTGGAACTCTAAATCCA
Source organism: Spermophilus citellus (assembly GCF_964194105.1). Lineage (NCBI taxonomy): Eukaryota > Metazoa > Chordata > Mammalia > Rodentia > Sciuridae > Spermophilus > Spermophilus citellus. The sequence continues at coordinate 15,349,070 of NC_138196.1, read as the reverse complement.
ACACGGTTTGTGCTAGCTTCTTGAAACTTGACACAATAAAGTAGTTTCACGTTTTATCTCTATGTTTTGTTTCCTCTTGATGTAGCCCTAAGCAGTGACTGGCGAGAAACACTTTCATGGAAAGGGGTTGCCAGTCTTCCCAAAATTACGAATCTCCAGAAATCTCAGCAAATATTTTTTCACCCAAACTGGATGATACTTTCAGGTAATGATCAGTACACTAAGGCGACTTGGTTCCCCAGATTTTGTTCTTCTATGTTGAAGCGTCGTTTCCAGTAACAGTTTGAATTTTTAGCTTTCACTCTGTTTTCTCCTATATTGATAGATGTATTTGGAACTCTAAATCCAACACGGTTTGTGCTAGCTTCTTGAAACTTAACACAATAAAGTAGTTTCACGTTCTATCTCTATGTTTTGTTTCCTCTTGATGTAGCCCTAAGCAGTGACTGGCGAGAAACACTTTCATGGAAAAGGGTTGCCAAGCTTCCCAAAATTACGAATCTCCAGAAATCTCAGCAAATATTTTTTCACCCAAACTGGATGATACTTTCAGGTAATGATCAGTACACTAAGGCGACTTGGTTCCCCAAATTTCGTTCTTCTATGTTGAAGCGTTCGTTTCCAGTAACAGTTTGAATTTTTAGGTTTCAATCTGTTTTCTCCTATATTGATAGATGTATTTGGAACTCTAAATCCAACACATTTGTGCTAGCTTCTTGAAACTTGACACAATAAAGTAGTTTCACGTTCTATCTCTATGTTTTGTTTCCTCTTGATGTAGCCCTAAGCAGTGACTGGCGAGAAAAACTTTCATGGAAAAAGGTTGCCAGGCTTCCAAAAATTACGAATCTCCGGAAATCTCAGCAAATATTTTTTCACCCAAACTGGATGATACTTTCAGATAATGCTGAGTACACTAAGGTGACTTGGTTTCCCAAATTTCGTTCTTCTGTGTTGAAGCGTTCGTTTCCAGTTACAGTTTGAATTTTTAGGTTTCACTCTGTTTTCTCCTATATTGATAGATGTATTTGGAACTCTAAATCCAACACATTTGTGCTAGCTTCTTGAAACTTGACACAATAAAGTAGTTTCACGTTCTATCTCTATGTTTTGTTTCCTCTTGATGTAGCCCTAAGCAGTGACTGGCGAGAAACACTTTCATGGAAAGGGGTTGCCAGGCTTCCCAAAATTACGAATCTCCAGAAATCTCAGCAAATATTTTTTCACCCAAACGGGATGATACTTTCAGGTAATGATCAGTACACTAAGGCGACTTTGTTCCCCAAATTTCGTTCTTCTATGATGAAGCGTTCGTTTCCAGTAACAGTTTGAATTTTTAGGTTTCACTCTGTTTTCTCCTATATTGATAGATGTATTTGGAACTCTAAATCCAACACATTTGTGCTAGCTTCTTGAAGTTTGACACAATAAAGTAGTTTCACGTTCTATCTCTCTGTTTTGTTTCCTCTTGATGTAGCCCTAAGCAGTGACTGGCGAGAAACACTTTCATGGAAAGGGGTTGCCATCTTCCCAAAATTACGAATCTCCAGAAATCTCAGCAAATATTTTTTCACCCAAACTGGATGATACTTTCAGGTAATGATCAGTACACTAAGGCGACTTGGGAACCCAAATTTCGTTCTTCTATGTTGAAGCGTTCGTTTCCAGTAAGAGTTTGAATTTTTAGGTTTCACTCTGTTTTCTCATATATTGATAGATGTATTTGGAACTCTAAATCCAACACGGTTTTTGCTAGCTTCTTGAAACTTGACACAATAAAGTAGTTTCACGTTCTATCTCTATGTTTTGTTTCCTCTTGATGTAGCCCTAAGCAGTGACTGGCGAGAAACACTTTCATGGAAAGGGGTTGCCAAGGTTCCTAAAATTACGAATCTCCAGAAATCTCAGCAAATATTTTTTCACCCAAACTGGATGATACTTTCAGGTAATGATCAGTACACTAAGGCGACTTGGTTCCCCAAATTTCGTTCTTCTATGTTGAAGCGTTCGTTTCCAGTTACAGTTTGAATTTTTAGGTTTCACTCTGTTTTCTCCTATATTGATAGATGTATTTGGAACTCTAAATCCAACACGGTTTTTGCTAGCTTCTTGAAACTTGACACAATAAAGTAGTTTCACGTTCTATCTCTATGTTTTGTTTCCTCTTGATGTAGCCCTAAGCAGTGACTGGCGAGAAACACTTTCATGGAAAGGGGTTGCCAAGCTTCCCAAAATTACGAATCTCCAGAAATCTCAGCAAATATTTTTTCACCCAAACTGGATGATACTTTCAGGTAATGATCAGTACACTAAGGCGACTTGGTTCCCCAAATTTCGTTCGTCTATGTAGAAGCGTTCGTTTCTAGTAACAGTTTGAATTTTTAGGTTTCACTCTGTTTTCTCCTATATTGATAGATGTATTTGGAACTCTAAATCCAACACGGTTTTTGCTAGCTTCTTGAAACTTGACACAATAAAGTAGTTTCACGTTCTATCTCTATGTTTTGTTTCCTCTTGATGTAGCCCTAAGCAGTGACTGGCGAGAAACACTTTCATGGAAAGGGGTTGCCAGTCTTCCCAAAATTACGAATCTCCAGAAATCTCAGCAAATATTTTTTCACCCAAACTGGATGATACTTTCAGGTAATGATCAGTACACTAAGGCGACTTGGTTCCCCAAATTTCTTTCGTCTATGTAGAAGCGTTCGTTTCTAGTAACAGTTTGAATTTTTAGGTTTCACTCTGTTTTCTCCTATATTGATAGATGTATTTGGAACTCTAAATCCAACACGGTTTGTGCTAGCTTCTTGAAACTTGACACAATAAAGTAGTTTCACGTTTTATCTCTATGTTTTGTTTCCTCTTGATGTAGCCCTAAGCAGTGACTGGCGAGAAACACTTTCATGGAAAGAAGTTGCCAGTCTTCCCAAAATTACGAATCTCCAGAAATCTCAGCAAATATTTTTTCACCCAAACTGGATGATACTTTCAGGTAATGATCAGTACACTAAGGCGACTTGGTTCCCCAGATTTTGTTCTTCTATGTTGAAGCGTCGTTTCCAGTAACAGTTTGAATTTTTAGCTTTCACTCTGTTTTCTCCTATATTGATAGATGTATTTGGAACTCTAAATCCAACACGGTTTGTGCTAGCTTCTTGAAACTTAACACAATAAAGTAGTTTCACGTTCTATCTCTATGTTTTGTTTCCTCTTGATGTAGCCCTAAGCAGTGACTGGCGAGAAACACTTTCATGGAAAAGGGTTGCCAAGCTTCCCAAAATTACGAATCTCCAGAAATCTCAGCAAATATTTTTTCACCCAAACTGGATGATACTTTCAGGTAATGATCAGTACACTAAGGCGACTTGGTTCCCCAAATTTCGTTCTTCTATGTTGAAGCGTTCGTTTCCAGTAACAGTTTGAATTTTTAGGTTTCAATCTGTTTTCTCCTATATTGATAGATGTATTTGGAACTCTAAATCCAACACATTTGTGCTAGCTTCTTGAAACTTGACACAATAAAGTAGTTTCACGTTCTATCTCTATGGTTTGTTTCCTCTTGATGTAGCCCTAAGCAGTGACTGGCGAGAAAAACTTTCATGGAAAAAGGTTGCCAGGCTTCCAAAAATTACGAATCTCCGGAAATCTCAGCAAATATTTTTTCACCCAAACTGGATGATACTTTCAGATAATGCTGAGTACACTAAGGCGACTTGGTTTCCCAAATTTCGTTCTTCTGTGTTGAAGCGTTCGTTTCCAGTTACAGTTTGAATTTTTAGGTTTCACTCTGTTTTCTCCTATATTGATAGATGTATTTGGAACTCTAAATCCAACACATTTGTGCTAGCTTCTTGAAACTTGACACAATAAAGTAGTTTCACGTTCTATCTCTATGTTTTGTTTCCTCTTGATGTAGCCCTAAGCAGTGACTGGCGAGAAACACTTTCATGGAAAGGGGTTGCCAGGCTTCCCAAAATTACGAATCTCCAGAAATCTCAGCAAATATTTTTTCACCCAAACGGGATGATACTTTCAGGTAATGATCAGTACACTAAGGCGACTTTGTTCCCCAAATTTCGTTCTTCTATGATGAAGCGTTCGTTTCCAGTAACAGTTTGAATTTTTAGGTTTCACTCTGTTTTCTCCTATATTGATAGATGTATTTGGAACTCTAAATCCAACACGGTTTGTGCTAGCTTCTTGAAGTTTGACACAATAAAGTAGTTTCACGTTCTATCTCTCTGTTTTGTTTCCTCTTGATGTAGCCCTAAGCAGTGACTGGCGAGAAACACTTTCATGGAAAGGGGTTGCCATCTTCCCAAAATTACGAATCTCCAGAAATCTCAGCAAATATTTTTTCACCCAAACTGGATGATACTTTCAGGTAATGATCAGTACACTAAGGCGACTTGGGAACCCAAATTTCGTTCTTCTATGTTGAAGCGTTCGTTTCCAGTAAGAGTTTGAATTTTTAGGTTTCACTCTGTTTTCTCATATATTGATAGATGTATTTGGAACTCTAAATCCAACACGGTTTTTGCTAGCTTCTTGAAACTTGACACAATAAAGTAGTTTCACGTTCTATCTCTATGTTTTGTTTCCTCTTGATGTAGCCCTAAGCAGTGACTGGCGAGAAACACTTTCATGGAAAGGGGTTGCCAAGGTTCCTAAAATTACGAATCTCCAGAAATCTCAGCAAATATTTTTTCACCCAAACTGGATGATACTTTCAGGTAATGATCAGTACACTAAGGCGACTTGGTTCCCCAAATTTCGTTCTTCTATGTTGAAGCGTTCGTTTCCAGTTACAGTTTGAATTTTTAGGTTTCACTCTGTTTTCTCCTATATTGATAGATGTATTTGGAACTCTAAATCCAACACGGTTTTTGCTAGCTTCTTGAAACTTGACACAATAAAGTAGTTTCACGTTCTATCTCTATGTTTTGTTTCCTCTTGATGTAGCCCTAAGCAGTGACTGGCGAGAAACACTTTCATGGAAAGGGGTTGCCAAGCTTCCCAAAATTACGAATCTCCAGAAATCTCAGCAAATATTTTTTCACCCAAACTGGATGATACTTTCAGGTAATGATCAGTACACTAAGGCGACTTGGTTCCCCAAATTTCGTTCGTCTATGTAGAAGCGTTCGTTTCTAGTAACAGTTTGAATTTTTAGGTTTCACTCTGTTTTCTCCTATATTGATAGATGTATTTGGAACTCTAAATCCAACACGGTTTGTGCTAGCTTCTTGAAACTTGACACAATAAAGTAGTTTCACGTTCTATCTCTATGTTTTGTTTCCTCTTGATGTAGCCCTAAGCAGTGACTGGCGAGAAACACTTTCATGGAAAGGGGTTGCCAGTCTTCCCAAAATTACGAATCTCCAGAAATCTCAGCAAATATTTTTTCACCCAAACTGGATGATACTTTCAGGTAATGATCAGTACACTAAGGCGACTTGGTTCCCCAAATTTCTTTCGTCTATGTAGAAGCGTTCGTTTCTAGTAACAGTTTGAATTTTTAGGTTTCACTCTGTTTTCTCCTATATTGATAGATGTATTTGGAACTCTAAATCCAACACGGTTTGTGCTAGCTTCTTGAAACTTGACACAATAAAGTAGTTTCACGTTTTATCTCTATGTTTTGTTTCCTCTTGATGTAGCCCTAAGCAGTGACTGGCGAGAAACACTTTCATGGAAAGGGGTTGCCAGTCTTCCCAAAATTACGAATCTCCAGAAATCTCAGCAAATATTTTTTCACCCAAACTGGATGATACTTTCAGGTAATGATCAGTACACTAAGGCGACTTGGTTCCCCAGATTTCGTTCTTCTATGTTGAAGCGTCGTTTCCAGTAACAGTTTGAATTTTTAGCTTTCACTCTGTTTTCTCCTATATTGATAGATGTATTTGGAACTCTAAATCCAACACGGTTTGTGCTAGCTTCTTGAAACTTAACACAATAAAGTAGTTTCACGTTCTATCTCTATGTTTTGTTTCCTCTTGATGTAGCCCTTAGCAGTGACTGGCGAGAAACACTTTCATGGAAAAGGGTTGCCAAGCTTCCCAAAATTACGAATCTCCAGAAATCTCAGCAAATATTTTTTCACCCAAACTGGATGATACTTTCAGGTAATGATCAGTACACTAAGGCGACTTGGTTCCCCAAATTTCGTTCTTCTATGTTGAAGCGTTCGTTTCCAGTAACAGTTTGAATTTTTAGGTTTCAATCTGTTTTCTCCTATATTGATAGATGTATTTGGAACTCTAAATCCAACACATTTGTGCTAGCTTCTTGAAACTTGACACAATAAAGTAGTTTCACGTTCTATCTCTATGGTTTGTTTCCTCTTGATGTAGCCCTAAGCAGTGACTGGCGAGAAAAACTTTCATGGAAAAAGGTTGCCAGGCTTCCAAAAATTACGAATCTCCGGAAATCTCAGCAAATATTTTTTCACCCAAACTGGATGATACTTTCAGATAATGCTGAGTACACTAAGGCGACTTGGTTTCCCAAATTTCGTTCTTCTGTGTTGAAGCGTTCGTTTCCAGTTACAGTTTGAATTTTTAGGTTTCACTCTGTTTTCTCCTATATTGATAGATGTATTTGGAACTCTAAATCCAACACATTTGTGCTAGCTTCTTGAAACTTGACACAATAAAGTAGTTTCACGTTCTATCTCTATGTTTTGTTTCCTCTTGATGTAGCCCTAAGCAGTGACTGGCGAGAAACACTTTCATGGAAAGGGGTTGCCAGGCTTCCCAAAATTACGAATCTCCAGAAATCTCAGCAAATATTTTTTCACCCAAACGGGATGATACTTTCAGGTAATGATCAGTACACTAAGGCGACTTTGTTCCCCAAATTTCGTTCTTCTATGATGAAGCGTTCGTTTCCAGTAACAGTTTGAATTTTTAGGTTTCACTCTGTTTTCTCCTATATTGATAGATGTATTTGGAACTCTAAATCCAACACGGTTTGTGCTAGCTTCTTGAAGTTTGACACAATAAAGTAGTTTCACGTTCTATCTCTCTGTTTTGTTTCCTCTTGATGTAGCCCTAAGCAGTGACTGGCGAGAAACACTTTCATGGAAAGGGGTTGCCATCTTCCCAAAATTACGAATCTCCAGAAATCTCAGCAAATATTTTTTCACCCAAACTGGATGATACTTTCAGGTAATGATCAGTACACTAAGGCGACTTGGGAACCCAAATTTCGTTCTTCTATGTTGAAGCGTTCGTTTCCAGTAAGAGTTTGAATTTTTAGGTTTCACTCTGTTTTCTCATATATTGATAGATGTATTTGGAACTCTAAATCCAACACGGTTTTTGCTAGCTTCTTGAAACTTGACACAATAAAGTAGTTTCACGTTCTATCTCTATGTTTTGTTTCCTCTTGATGTAGCCCTAAGCAGTGACTGGCGAGAAACACTTTCATGGAAAGGGGTTGCCAAGGTTCCTAAAATTACGAATCTCCAGAAATCTCAGCAAATATTTTTTCACCCAAACTGGATGATACTTTCAGGTAATGATCAGTACACTAAGGCGACTTGGTTCCCCAAATTTCGTTCTTCTATGTTGAAGCGTTCGTTTCCAGTTACAGTTTGAATTTTTAGGTTTCACTCTGTTTTCTCCTATATTGATAGATGTATTTGGAACTCTAAATCCAACACGGTTTTTGCTAGCTTCTTGAAACTTGACACAATAAAGTAGTTTCACGTTCTATCTCTATGTTTTGTTTCCTCTTGATGTAGCCCTAAGCAGTGACTGGCGAGAAACACTTTCATGGAAAGGGGTTGCCAAGCTTCCCAAAATTACGAATCTCCAGAAATCTCAGCAAATATTTTTTCACCCAAACTGGATGATACTTTCAGGTAATGATCAGTACACTAAGGCGACTTGGTTCCCCAAATTTCTTTCGTCTATGTAGAAGCGTTCGTTTCTAGTAACAGTTTGAATTTTTAGGTTTCACTCTGTTTTCTCCTATATTGATAGATGTATTTGGAACTCTAAATCCAACACGGTTTGTGCTAGCTTCTTGAAACTTGACACAATAAAGTAGTTTCACGTTTTATCTCTATGTTTTGTTTCCTCTTGATGTAGCCCTAAGCAGTGACTGGCGAGAAACACTTTCATGGAAAGGGGTTGCCAGTCTTCCCAAAATTACGAATCTCCAGAAATCTCAGCAAATATTTTTTCACCCAAACTGGATGATACTTTCAGGTAATGATCAGTACACTAAGGCGACTTGGTTCCCCAGATTTCGTTCTTCTATGTTGAAGCGTCGTTTCCAGTAACAGTTTGAATTTTTAGCTTTCACTCTGTTTTCTCCTATATTGATAGATGTATTTGGAACTCTAAATCCAACACGGTTTGTGCTAGCTTCTTGAAACTTAACACAATAAAGTAGTTTCACGTTCTATCTCTATGTTTTGTTTCCTCTTGATGTAGCCCTAAGCAGTGACTGGCGAGAAACACTTTCATGGAAAAGGGTTGCCAAGCTTCCCAAAATTACGAATCTCCAGAAATCTCAGCAAATATTTTTTCACCCAAACTGGATGATACTTTCAGGTAATGATCAGTACACTAAGGCGACTTGGTTCCCCAAATTTCGTTCTTCTATGTTGAAGCGTTCGTTTCCAGTAACAGTTTGAATTTTTAGGTTTCAATCTGTTTTCTCCTATATTGATAGATGTATTTGGAACTCTAAATCCAACACATTTGTGCTAGCTTCTTGAAACTTGACACAATAAAGTAGTTTCACGTTCTATCTCTATGGTTTGTTTCCTCTTGATGTAGCCCTAAGCAGTGACTGGCGAGAAAAACTTTCATGGAAAAAGGTTGCCAGGCTTCCAAAAATTACGAATCTCCGGAAATCTCAGCAAATATTTTTTCACCCAAACTGGATGATACTTTCAGATAATGCTGAGTACACTAAGGCGACTTGGTTTCCCAAATTTCGTTCTTCTGTGTTGAAGCGTTCGTTTCCAGTTACAGTTTGAATTTTTAGGTTTCACTCTGTTTTCTCCTATATTGATAGATGTATTTGGAACTCTAAATCCAACACATTTGTGCTAGCTTCTTGAAACTTGACACAATAAAGTAGTTTCACGTTCTATCTCTATGTTTTGTTTCCTCTTGATGTAGCCCTAAGCAGTGACTGGCGAGAAACACTTTCATGGAAAGGGGTTGCCAGGCTTCCCAAAATTACGAATCTCCAGAAATCTCAGCAAATATTTTTTCACCCAAACGGGATGATACTTTCAGGTAATGATCAGTACACTAAGGCGACTTTGTTCCCCAAATTTCGTTCTTCTATGATGAAGCGTTCGTTTCCAGTAACAGTTTGAATTTTTAGGTTTCACTCTGTTTTCTCCTATATTGATAGATGTATTTGGAACTCTAAATCCAACACGGTTTGTGCTAGCTTCTTGAAGTTTGACACAATAAAGTAGTTTCACGTTCTATCTCTCTGTTTTGTTTCCTCTTGATGTAGCCCTAAGCAGTGACTGGCGAGAAACACTTTCATGGAAAGGGGTTGCCATCTTCCCAAAATTACGAATCTCCAGAAATCTCAGCAAATATTTTTTCACCCAAACTGGATGATACTTACAGGTAATGATCAGTACACTAAGGCGACTTGGGAACCCAAATTTCGTTCTTCTATGTTGAAGCGTTCGTTTCCAGTAAGAGTTTGAATTTTTAGGTTTCACTCTGTTTTCTCATATATTGATAGATGTATTTGGAACTCTAAATCCAACACGGTTTGTGCTAGCTTCTTGAAACTTGACACAATAAAGTAGTTTCACGTTCTATCTCTATGTTTTGTTTCCTCTTGATGTAGCCCTAAGCAGTGACTGGCGAGAAACACTTTCATGGAAAGGGGTTGCCAAGGTTCCTAAAATTACGAATCTCCAGAAATCTCAGCAAATATTTTTTCACCCAAACTGGATCATAATTTCAGGTAATGATCAGTACACTAAGGCGACTTGGTTCCCCAAATTTCGTTCTTCTATGTTGAAGCGTTCGTTTCCAGTTACAGTTTGAATTTTTAGGTTTCACTCTGTTTTCTCCTATATTGATAGATGTATTTGGAACTCTAAATCCAACACGGTTTTTGCTAGCTTCTTGAAACTTGACACAATAAAGTAGTTTCACGTTCTATCTCTATGTTTTGTTTCCTCTTGATGTAGCCCTAAGCAGTGACTGGCGAGAAACACTTTCATGGAAAGGGGTTGCCAAGCTTCCCAAAATTACGAATCTCCAGAAATCTCAGCAAATATTTTTTCACCCAAACTGGATGATACTTTCAGGTAATGATCAGTACACTAAGGCGACTTGGTTCCCCAAATTTCCTTCTTCTATGTTGAAGCGTTCGTTTCCAGTAACAGTTTGAATTTTTAGGTTTCACTCTGTTTTTTCCTATATTGATAGATGTATTTGGAACTCTAAATCCAATACGGTTTGTGCTAGCTTCTTGAAACTTGACACAATAAAGTAGTTTCATGTTCTATCTCTATGTTTTGTTTCCTCTTGATGTAGCCCTAAGCAGTGACTGGCGAGAAACACTTTCATGGAAAGGGTTTGCCAGGCTTCCAAAAATTACGAATCTCCAGAAATCTCAGCAAATATTTTTTCACCCAAACTGGATCATACTTTCAGGTAATGATCAGTACACTAAGGCAACTTGGTTCCCCAAATTTCGTTCCTCTATGTAGAAGCGTTCGTTTCTAGTAACAGTTTGAATTTTTAGGTTTCACTCTGTTTTCTCCTATATTGATAGATGTATTTGGAACTCTAAATCCAACACGGTTTGTGCTAGCTTCTTAAAACTTGACACAATAAAGTAGTTTCACGTTCTATCTCTATGTTTTGTTTCCTCTTGATGTAGCCCTAAGCAGTGACTGGCGAGAAACACTTTCATGGAAAGGGGTTGCCAAGCTTCCCAAAATTACGAATCTCCAGAAATCTCAGCAAATATTTTTTCACCCAAACTGGATCATACTTTCAGGTAATGATCAGTACACTAAGGCGACTTGGTTCCCCAAATTTCGTTCTTCTATGTTGAAGCGTTCGTTTCAGTAACAGTTTGAATTTTTAGGTTTCACTCTGTTTTCTCCTATATTGATAGATGTATTTGGAACTCTAAATCCAACACGGTTTGTGCTAGCTTCTTGAAACTTGACACAATAAAGTAGTTTCACGTTCTATCTCTATGTTTTGTTTCCTCTTGATGTAGCCCTAAGCAGTGACTGGCGAGAAACACTTTCATGGAAAGGGGTTGCCAGTCTTCCCAAAATTACGAATCTCCAGAAATCTCAGCAAATATTTTTTCACCCAAACTGGATGATACTTTCAGGTAATGATCAGTACACTAAGGCGACTTGGTTCCCCAGATTTCGTTCTTCTATGTTGAAGCGTTCGTTTCCAGTAACAGTTTGAATTTTTAGGTTTCACTCTGTTTTCTCCTATATTGATAGATGTATTTGGAACTCTAAATCCAACACATTTGTGCTAGCTTCTTGAAACTTGACACAATAAAGTAGTTTCACGTTCTATCTCTATGGTTTGTTTCCTCTTGATGTAGCCCTAAGCAGTGACTGGCGAGAAAAACTTTCATGGAAAAAGGTTGCCAAGCTTCCAAAAATTACGAATCTCCGGAAATCTCAGCAAATATTTTTTCACCCAAACTGGATGATACTTTCAGGTAATGCTGAGTACACTAAGGCGACTTGGTTTCCCAAATTTCGTTCTTCTGTGTTGAAGCGTTCGTTTCCAGTTACAGTTTGAATTTTTAGGTTTCACTCTGTTTTCTCCTATATTGATAGATGTATTTGGAACTCTAAATCCAACACGGTGTGTGCTATCTTCTTGAAAGTTGACACAATAAAGTAGTTTCACGTTCTATCTCTATGTTTTGTTTCCTCTTGATGTAGCCCTAAGCAGTGACTGGCGAGAAACATTTTCATGGAAAGGGGTTGCCAAGCTTCCCAAAATTATGAATCTCCAGAAATCTCAGCAAATATTTTTTCACCCAAACTGGATGATACTTTCAGGTAATGATCAGTACACTAAGGCAACTTGGTTCCCCAAATTTCGTTCTTCTATGTTGAAGCGTTCGTTTCCAGTAACAGTTTGAATTTTTAGGTTTCACTCTGTTTTCTCTTATATTGATAGATGTATTTGGAACTCTAAATCCAACACGGTTTGTGCTAGCTTCTTGAAACTTGACACAATAAAGTAGTTTCACGTTCTATCTCTATGTTTTGTTTCCTCTTGATGTAGCCCTAAGCAGTGACTGGCGAGAAACACTTTCATGGAAAGGGGTTGCCAGGCTTCCAAAAATTACGAATCTCCAGAAATCTCAGCAAATATTTTTTCACCCAAACTGGATGATACTTTCAGGTAATGATCAGTACACTAAGGCAACTTGGTTCCCCAAATTTCGTTCCTCTATGTAGAAGCGTTCGTTTCCAGTAACAGTTTGAATTTTTAGGTTTCACTCTGTTTTCTCCTATATTGATAGATGTATTTGGAACTCTAAATCCAACACGGTTTGTGCTAGCTTCTTGAAGTTTGAAACAATAAAGTAGTTTCACGTTCTATCTCTATGTTTTGTTTCCTCTTGATGTAGCCCTAAGCAGTGACTGGCGAGAAACACTTTCATGGAAAGGGGTTGCCAAGCTTCCCAAAATTACGAATCTCCAGAAATCTCAGCAAATATTTTTTCACCCAAACTGGATGATACTTTCAGGTAATGATCAGTACACTAAGGCGACTTGGTTCCCCAAATTTCGTTTTTCTATGTTGAAGCGTTCGTTTCCAGTAACAGTTTGAATTTTTAGGTTTCACTCTTTTTCTCCTATATTGATAGATGTATTTGGAACTCTAAATCCAACACGGTTTGTGCTAGCTTCTTGAATCTTGACACAATAATGTAGTTTCACGTTCTATCTCTATGTTTTGTTTCCTCTTGATGTAGCCCTAAGCAGTGAGTGGCGAGAAACACTTTCATGGAAAGGGGTTGCCAAGCTTCCAAAAATTACGAATCTCCAGAAATCTCAGCAAATATTTTTTCACCCAAACTGGATGAAACTTTCAGGTAATGATCAGTACACTAAGGCGACTTGGTTCCCCAAATTTCGTTCTTCTATGTTGAAGCGTTCGTTTCCAGTAACAGTTTGAATTTTTAAGTTTTACTCTGTTTTCTCCTATATTGATAGATGTATTTGGAACTCTAAATCCAACACGGTTTGTGCTATCTTCTTGAAACTTGACACAATAAAGTAGTTCACGTTCTATCTCTATGTTTTGTTTCCTCTTGATGTAGCCCTAAGCAGTGACTGGCGAGAAACACTTTCATGGAAAGGGGTTGCCAGGCTTCCAAAAATTACGAATCTCCAGAAATCTCAGCAAATATTTTTTCACCCAAACTGGATGATACTTTCAGGTAATGATCAGTACACTAAGGCGACTTGGTTCCCCAAATTTCCTTCTTCTATGTTGAAGCGTTCGTTTCCAGTAACAGTTTGAATTTTTAGGTTTCACTCTGTTTTCTCCTATATTGATAGATGTATTTGGAACTCTAAATCCAACACGGTTTGTGCTAGCTTCTTAAAACTTGACACAATAAAGTAGTTTCACGTTCTATCTCTATGTTTTGTTTCCTCTTGATGTAGCCCTAAGCAGTGACTGGCGAGAAACACTTTCATGGAAAGGGGTTGCCAAGCTTCCCAAAATTACGAATCTCCAGAAATCACAGCAAATATTTTTTCACCCAAACGGGATGATACTTTCAGGTAATGATCAGTACACTAAGGCGACTTGGTTCCCCAGATTTCGTTCTTCTATGTTGAAGCGTTCGTTTCCAGTAACAGTTTGAATTTTTAGCTTTCACTCTGTTTTCTCCTATATTGATAGATGTATTTGGAACTCTAAATCCAACACGGTGTGTGCTATCTTCTTGAAACTTGACACAATAAAGTAGTTTCACGTTCTATCTCTATGTTTTGTTTCCTCTTGATGTAGCCCTAAGCAGTGACTGGCGAGAAACACTTTCATGGAAAGGGGTTGCCAAGCTTCCCAAAATTACGAATCTCCAGAAATCTCAGCAAATATTTTTTCACCCAAACTGGATGATACTTTCAGGTAATGATCAGTACACTAAGGCAACTTGGTTCCCCAAATTTCGTTCTTCTATGTTGAAGCGTTCGTTTCCAGTAACAGTTTGAATTTTTAGGTTTCAATCTGTTTTCTCCTATATTGATAGATGTATTTGGAACTCTAAATCCAACACAGTTTGTGCTAGCTTCTTGAAACTTGACACAATCAAATAGTTTCACGTTCTATCTCTATGTTTTGTTTCGTCTTGATGTAGCCCTAAGCAGTGACTGGCGAGAAACACTTTCATGGAAAGGGGTTGCCAGGCTTCCAATAATTACGAATCTCCAGAAATCTCAGCAAATATTTTTTCACCCAAACTGGATGATACTTTCAGGTAATGATCAGTACACTAAGGCGACTTGGTTCCCCAAATTTCGTTCTTCTATGTTGAAGCGTTCGTTTCCAGTTACAGTTTGAATTTTTAGGTTTCACTCTGTTTTCTCCTATATTGATAGATGTATTTGGAACTCTAAATCCAACACGGTTTGTTCTAGCTTCTTGAAGTTTGAAACAATAAAGTAGTTTCACGTTCTATCACTATGTTTTGTTTTCTCTTGATGTAGCCCTAAGCAGTGACTGGCGAGAAACACTTTCATGGAAAGGGGTTGCCAGGCTTCCCAAAATTACGAATCTCCAGAAATCTCAGCAAATATTTTTTCACCCAAACTGGATGATACTTTCAGGTAATCATCAGTACACTAAGGCGACTTGGTTCCCCAAATTTCCTTCTTCTATGTTGAAGAGTTTGTTTCCAGTAACAGTTTGAATTTTTAGCTTTCACTCTGTTTTCTCCTATATTGATAGATGTATTTGGAACTCTAAATCCAACACGGTTTGTGCTACCTTCTTGAAACTTGACACAATAAAGTAGTTTCACGTTCTATCTCTATGTTTTGTTTCCTCTTGATGTATCCCTAAGCAGTGACTGGCGAGAAACACTTTCATGGAAAGGGGTTGCCAAGCTTCCAAAAATTACGAATCTCCAGAAATCTCAGCAAATATTTTTTCACCCAAACTGGATGATACTTTCAGGTAATGATCAGTACACTAAGGCAACTTGGTTCCCCAAATTTCGTTCTTCTATGTTGAAGCGTTCGTTTCCAGTAACAGTTTGAATTTTTAGGTTTCAATCTGTTTTCTCCTATATTGATAGATGTATTTGGAACTCTAAATCCAACACAGTTTGTGCTAGCTTCTTGAAACTTGACACAATCAAATAGTTTCACCTTCTATCTCTATGTTTTGTTTCCTCTTGATGTAGCCCTAAGCAGTGACTGGCGAGAAACACTTTCATGGAAAGGGGTTGCCAGGCTTCCAAAAATTACGAATCTCCAGAAATCTCAGCAAATATTTTTTCACCCAAACTGGATGATACTTTCAGGTAATGATCAGTACACTAAGGCAACTTGGTTCCCCAAATTTCGTTCCTCTATGTAGAAGCGTTCGTTTCTAGTAACAGTTTGAATTTTTAGGTTTCACTCTGTTTTCTCCTATATTGATAGATGTATTTGGAACTCTAAATCCAACACGGTTTGTGCTAGCTTCTTGAAGTTTGAAACAATAAAGTAGTTTCACGTTCTATCTCTATGTTTTGTTTTCTCTTGATGTAGCCCTAAGCAGTGACTGGCGAGAAACATTTTCATGGAAAGGGGTTGCCAAGCTTCCCAAAATGACGAATCTCCAGAAATCTCAGCAAATATTTTTTCACCCAAACTGGATGATACTTTCAGGTAATGATCAGTACACTAAGGCGACTTGGTTCCCCAGATTTCATTCTTCTATGTTGAAGCGTTCATTTCCAGTAACAGTTTGAATTTTTAGCTTTCACTCTGTTTTCTCCTATATTGATAGATGTATTTGGAACTCTAAATCCAACACAGTTTGTGCTAGCTTCTTGAAACTTGACACAATCAAATAGTTTCAGGTTCTATCTCTATGTTTTGTTTCCTCTTGATGTAGCCCTAAGCAGTGACTGGCGAGAAACACTTTCATGGAAAGGGGTTGCCAGGCTTCCCAAAATTACGAATTTCCGGAAATCTCAGCAAATATTTTTTCACCCAAACGGGATGATACTTTCAGGTAATGATCAGTACACTAAGGCGACTTGGTTCCCCAAATTTCGTTCTTCTATGTTGAAGCGTTCGTTTCCAGTAACAGTTTGAATTTTTAGCTTTCACTCTGTTTTCTCCTATATTTTTAGATGTATTTGGAACTCTAAATCCAACACGGTTTGTGCTGTCTTCTTGAAACTTGACACAATAAAGTAGTTTCACGTTCTATCTCTATGTTTTGTTTCCTCTTGATGTAGCCCTAAGCAGTGAATGGCGAGAAACACTTTCATGGAAAGGGGTTGCCAGGCTTCCCAAAATTACGAATCTCCAGAAATCTCAGCAAATATTTTTTCACCCAAACTGGATGATACTTTCAGGTAATGATCAGTACACTAAGGCGACTTGGTTCCCCAGATTTCGTTCTTCTATGTTGAAGCGTTCGTTTCCAGTTACAGTTTGAATTTTTAGGTTTCACTCTGTTTTCTCCTATATTGATAGATGTATTTGGAACTCTAAATCCAACACGGTTTTTGCTAGCTTCTTGAAACTTGACACAATAAAGTAGTTTCACGTTCTATCTCTATGTTTTGTTTCCTCTTGATGTAGCCCTAAGCAGTGACTGGCGAGAAGCACTTTCATGGAAAGGGGTTGCCAGGCTTCCCAAAATTACGAATCTCCAGAAATCTCAGCAAATATTTTTTCACCCAAAATGGATGATACTTTCAGGTAATGATCAGTACACTAAGGCGACTTGGTTCCCCAGATTTCGTTCTTCTATGTTGAAGCGTTCGTTTCCAGTAACAGTTTGAATTTTTAGCTTTCACTCTGTTTTCTCCTATATTGATAGATGTATTTGGAACTCTAAATCCAACACGGTGTGTGCTAGCTTCTTGAAGTTTGAAACAATAAAGTAGTTTCACGTTCTATCTCTATGTTTTGTTTCCTCTTGATGTAGCCCTAAGCAGTGACTGGCGAGAAACACTTTCATGGAAAGGGGTTGCCAAGCTTCCAAAAATTACGAATTTCCGGAAATCTCAGCAAATATTTTTTCACCCAAACGGGATGATACTTTCAGGTAATGATCAGTACACTAAGGCGACTTGGTTCCCCAAATTTCGTTCTTCTATGTTGAAGCGTTCGTTTCCAGTAACAGTTTGAATTTTTAGCTTTCACTCTGTTTTCTCCTATATTGATAGATGTATTTTGAACTCTAAATCCAACACGGTTTGTGCTATCTTCTTGAAACTTGACACAATAAAGTAGTTTCACGTTCTATCTCTATGTTTTGTTTCCTCTTGATGTAGCCCTAAGCAGTGACTGGCGAGAAACACTTTCATGGAAAGGGGTTGCCAAGCTTCCCAAAATTACGAATCTCCAGAAATCTCAGCAAATATTTTTTCACCCAAACTGGATGATACTTTCAGGTAATGATCAGTACACTAAGGCAACTTGGTTCCCCAAATTTCGTTCTTCTATGTTGAAGCGTTCGTTTCCAGTAACAGTTTGAATTTTTAGGTTTCAATCTGTTTTCTCCTATATTGATAGATGTATTTGGAACTCTAAATCCAACACAGTTTGTGCTAGCTTCTTGAAACTTGACACAATCAAATAGTTTCACGTTCTATCTCTATGTTTTGTTTCGTCTTGATGTAGCCCTAAGCAGTGACTGGCGAGAAACACTTTCATGGAAAGGGGTTGCCAGGCTTCCCAAAATTACGAATCTCCAGAAATCTCAGCAAATATTTTTTCACCCAAAATGGATGATACTTTCAGGTAATGATCAGTACACTAAGGCGACTTGGTTCCCCAGATTTCGTTCTTCTATGTTGAAGCGTTCGTTTCCAGTAACAGTTTGAATTTTTAGGTTTCACTGTGTTTTCTCCTATATTGATAGATGTATTTGGAACTCTAACTCCAACACGGTTTGTGCTAGCTTCTTGAAACTTGACACAATAAAGTAGTTTCACGTTCTATCTCTATGTTTTGTTTCCTCTTGATGTAGCCCTAAGCAGTGACTGGCGAGAAACACTTTCATGGAAAGGGGTTGCCAAGCTTCCAAAAATTACGAATCTCCAGAAATCTCAGCAAATATTTTTTCACCCAAACTGGATGATACTTTCAGGTAATCATCAGTACACTAAGGCGACTTGGTTCCCCAAATTTCCTTCTTCTATGTTGAAGAGTTTGTTTCCAGTAACAGTTTGAATTTTTAGCTTTCACTCTGTTTTCTCCTATATTGATAGATGTATTTGGAACTCTAAATCCAACACGGTTTGTGCTACCTTCTTGAAACTTGACACAATAAAGTAGTTTCACGTTCTATCTCTATGTTTTGTTTCCTCTTGATGTAGCCCTAAGCAGTGACTGGCGAGAAACACTTTCATGGAAAGGGGTTGCCAAGCTTCCAAAAATTACGAATCTCCAGAAATCTCAGCAAATATTTTTTCACCCAAACTGGATGATACTTTCAGGTAATGATCAGTACACTAAGGCAACTTGGTTCCCCAAATTTCGTTCTTCTATGTTGAAGCGTTCGTTTCCAGTAACAGTTTGAATTTTTAGGTTTCAATCTGTTTTCTCCTATATTGATAGATGTATTTGGAACTCTAAATCCAACACAGTTTGTGCTAGCTTCTTGAAACTTGACACAATCAAATAGTTTCACCTTCTATCTCTATGTTTTGTTTCCTCTTGATGTAGCCCTAAGCAGTGACTGGCGAGAAACACTTTCATGGAAAGGGGTTGCCAGGCTTCCAAAAATTACGAATCTCCAGAAATCTCAGCAAATATTTTTTCACCCAAACTGGATGATACTTTCAGGTAATGATCAGTACACTAAGGCAACTTGGTTCCCCAAATTTCGTTCCTCTATGTAGAAGCGTTCGTTTCTAGTAACAGTTTGAATTTTTAGGTTTCACTCTGTTTTCTCCTATATTGATAGATGTATTTGGAACTCTAAATCCAACACGGTTTGTGCTAGCTTCTTGAAGTTTGAAACAATAAAGTAGTTTCACGTTCTATCTCTATGTTTTGTTTTCTCTTGATGTAGCCCTAAGCAGTGACTGGCGAGAAACATTTTCATGGAAAGGGGTTGCCAAGCTTCCCAAAATGACGAATCTCAAGAAATCTCAGCAAATATTTTTTCACCCAAACTGGATGATACTTTCAGGTAATGATCAGTACACTAAGGCGACTTGGTTCCCCAGATTTCATTCTTCTATGTTGAAGCGTTCATTTCCAGTAACAGTTTGAATTTTTAGCTTTCACTCTGTTTTCTCCTATATTGATAGATGTATTTGGAACTCTAAATCCAACACGGTGTGTGCTAGCTTCTTGAAGTTTGAAACAATAAAGTAGTTTCACGTTCTATCTCTATGTTTTGTTTCCTCTTGATGTAGCCCTAAGCAGTGACTGGCGAGAAACACTTTCATGGAAAGGGGTTGCCAAGCTTCCAAAAATTACAAATTTCCGGAAATCTCAGCAAATATTTTTTCACCCAAAATGGATGATACTTTCAGGTAATGATCAGTACACTAAGGCGACTTGGTTCCCCAAATTTCGTTCTTCTATGTTGAAGCGTTCGTTTCCAGTAACAGTTTGAATTTTTAGCTTTCACTCTGTTTTCTCCTATATTGATAGATGTATTTTGAACTCTAAATCCAACACGGTTTGTGCTATCTTCTTGAAACTTGACACAATAAAGTAGTTTCACGTTCTATCTCTATGTTTTGTTTCCTCTTGATGTAGCCCTAAGCAGTGACTGGCGAGAAACACTTTCATGGAAAGGGGTTGCCAGGCTTCCCAAAATTACGAATCTCCAGAAATCTCAGCAAATATTTTTTCACCCAAACTGGATGATACTTTCAGGTAATGATCAGTACACTAAGGCGACTTGGTTCCCCAGATTTCGTTCTTCTATGTTGAAGCGTTCGTTTCCAGTTACAGTTTGAATTTTTAGGTTTCACTCTGTTTTCTCCTATATTGATAGATGTATTTGGAACTCTAAATCCAACACGGTTTTTGCTAGCTTCTTGAAACTTGACACAATAAAGTAGTTTCACGTTCTATCTCTATGTTTTGTTTCCTCTTGATGTAGCCCTAAGCAGTGACTGGCGAGAAACACTTTCATGGAAAGGGGTTGCCAGGCTTCCCAAAATTACGAATCTCCAGAAATCTCAGCAAATATTTTTTCACCCAAAATGGATGATACTTTCAGGTAATGATCAGTACACTAAGGCGACTTGGTTCCCCAGATTTCGTTCTTCCATGTTCAAGCGTTCGTTTCCAGTAACAGTTTGAATTTTTAGCTTTCACTCTGTTTTCTCCTATATTGATAGATGTATTTGGAACTCTAAATCCAACACGGTGTGTGCTATCTTCTTGAAACTTGACACAATAAAGTAGTTTCCCGTTCTATCTCCATGTTTTGTTTCCTCTTGATGTAGCCCTAAGCAGTGACTGGCGAGAAACACTTTCATGGAAAGGGGTTGCCAAGCTTCCCAAAATTACGAATCTCCAGAAATCTCAACAAATATTTTTTCACCCAAACTGGATGATACTTTCAGGTAATGATCAGTACACTAAGGCAACTTGGTTCCCCAAATTTCGTTCTTCTATGTTGAAGCGTTCGTTTCCAGTAACAGTTTGAATTTTTAGGTTTCACTCTGTTTTCTCTTATACTGATAGATGTATTTGGAACTCTAAATACAACACGGTTTGTGCTAGCTTCTTGAAACTTGACACAATAAAGTAGTTTCACGTTCTATCTCTATGTTTTGTTTCCTCTTGATGTAGCCCTAAGCAGTGACTGGCGAGAAACACTTTCATGGAAAGGGGTTGCCAGGCTTCCAAAAATTATGAATCTCCAGAAATCTCAGCAAATATTTTTTCACCCAAACTGGATGATACTTTCAGGTAATGATCAGTACACTAAGGCAACTTGGTTCCCCAAATTTCGTTCCTCTATGTAGAAGCGTTCGTTTACAGTAACAGTTTGAATTTTTAGGTTTCACTCTGTTTTCTCCTATATTGATAGATGTATTTGGAACCCGAAATCCAACACGGTTTGTGCTAGCTTCTTGAAGTTTGAAACAATAAAGTAGTTTCACGTTCTATCTCTATGTTTTGTTTTCTCTTGATGTAGCCCTAAGCAGTGACTGGCGAGAAACACTTTCATGGAAAGGGGTTGCCAAGCTTCCCAAAATTACGAATCTCCAGAAATCTCAGCAAATATTTTTTCACCCAAACTGGATGATACTTTCAGGTAATGATCAGTACACTAAGGCGACTTGGTTCCCCAAATTTCCTTCTTCTATGTTGAAGCGTTCGTTTCCAGTAACAGTTTGAATTTTTAGGTTTCACTCTGTTTTCTCCTATATTGATAGATGTATTTGGAACTCTAAATCCAACACGGTTTGTGCTAACTTCTTGAAACTTGACACAATCAAATAGTTTCACGTTCTATCTCTATGTTTTGTTTCCTCTTGATGTAGCCCTAAGCAGTGACTGGCGAGAAACACTTTCATGGAAAGGGGTTGCCAGGCTTCCAAAAATTACGAATCTCCAGAAATCTCAGCAAATATTTTTTCACCCAAACTGGATGATACTTTCAGGTAATGATCAGTACACTAAGGCAACTTGGTTCCCCAAATTTCGTTCCTCTATGTAGAAGCGTTCGTTTCTAGTAACAGTTTGAATTTTTAGGTTTCACTCTGTTTTCTCCTATATTGATAGATGTATTTGGAACTCTAAATCCAACACGGTTTGTGCTAGCTTCTTGAAGTTTGAAACAATAAAGTAGTTTCACGTTCTATCTCTATGTTTTGTTTTCTCTTGATGTAGCCCTAAGCAGTGACTGGCGAGAAACACTTTCATGGAAAGGGGTTGCCAAGCTTCCCAAAATTACGAATCTCCAGAAATCTCAGCAAATATTTTTTCACCCAAAATGGATGATACTTTCAGGTAATGATCAGTACCCTAAGGCGACTTGGTTCCCCAAATTTCGTTCTTCTATGTTGAAGCGTTCGTTTCCAGTAACAGTTTGAATTTTTAGCTTTCACTCTGTTTTCTCCTATATTGATAGATGTATTTGGAACTCTAAATCCAACACGGTTTGTGCTAGCTTCTTGAAACTTGACACAATAAAGTAGTTTCACGTTCTATCTCTATGTTTTGTTTCCTCTTGATGTAGCCCTAAACAGTGACTGGCGAGAAACACTTTCATGGAAAGGGGTTGCCAGGCTTCCAAAAATTACGAATCTCCAGAAATCTCAGCAAATATTTTTTCACCCAAACTGGATGATACTTTCAGGTAATGATCAGTACACTAAGGCAACTTGGTTCCCCAAATTTCGTTCCTCTATGTAGAAGCGTTCGTTTCCAGTAACAGTTTGAATTTTTAGCTTTCACTCTGTTTTCTCCTATATTGATAGATGTATTTGGAACTCTAAATCCAACACGGTTTGTGCTAGCTTCTTGAAGTTTGAAACAATAAAGTAGTTTCACGTTCTATCTCTATGTTTTGTTTCCTCTTGATGTAGCCCTAAGCAGTGACTGGCGAGAAACACTTTCATGGAAAGGGGTTGCCAGGCTTCCCAAAATTACGAATCTCCAGAAATCTCAGCAAATATTTTTTCACCAAAAATGGATGATACTTTCAGGTAATGATCAGTACACTAAGGCGACTTGGTTCCCCAGATTTCGTTCTTCCATGTTGAAGCGTTCGTTTCCAGTAACAGTTTGAATTTTTAGCTTTCACTCTGTTTTCTCCTATATTGATAGATGTATTTGGAACTCTAAATCCAACACGGTGTGTGCTATCTTCTTGAAACTTGACACAATAAAGTAGTTTCCCGTTCTATCTCCATGTTTTGTTTCCTCTTGATGTAGCCCTAAGCAGTGACTGGCGAGAAACACTTTCATGGAAAGGGGTTGCCAAGCTTCCCAAAATTACGAATCTCCAGAAATCTCAACAAATATTTTTTCACCCAAACTGGATGATACTTTCAGGTAATGATCAGTACACTAAGGCAACTTGGTTCCCCAAATTTCGTTCTTCTATGTTGAAGCGTTCGTTTCCAGTAACAGTTTGAATTTTTAGGTTTCACTCTGTTTTCTCTTATACTGATAGATGTATTTGGAACTCTAAATACAACACGGTTTGTGCTAGCTTCTTGAAACTTGACACAATAAAGTAGTTTCACGTTCTATCTCTATGTTTTGTTTCCTCTTGATGTAGCCCTAAGCAGTGACTGGCGAGAAACACTTTCATGGAAAGGGGTTGCCAGGCTTCCAAAAATTATGAATCTCCAGAAATCTCAGCAAATATTTTTTCACCCAAACTGGATGATACTTTCAGGTAATGATCAGTACACTAAGGCAACTTGGTTCCCCAAATTTCGCTCCTCTATGTAGAAGCGTTCGTTTACAGTAACAGTTTGAATTTTTAGGTTTCACTCTGTTTTCTCCTATATTGATAGATGTATTTGGAACCCGAAATCCAACGCGGTTTGTGCTAGCTTCTTGAAGTTTGAAACAATAAAGTAGTTTCACGTTCTATCTCTATGTTTTGTTTTCTCTTGATGTAGCCCTAAGCAGTGACTGGCGAGAAACACTTTCATGGAAAGGGGTTGCCAAGCTTCCCAAAATTACGAATCTCCAGAAATCTCAGCAAATATTTTTTCACCCAAACTGGATGATACTTTCAGGTAATGATCAGTACACTAAGGCGACTTGGTTCCCCAAATTTCCTTCTTCTATGTTGAAGCGTTCGTTTCCAGTAACAGTTTGAATTTTTAGGTTTCACTCTGTTTTCTCCTATATTGATAGATGTATTTGGAACTCTAAATCCAACACGGTTTGTGCTAACTTCTTGAAACTTGACACAATCAAATAGTTTCACGTTCTATCTCTATGTTTTGTTTCCTCTTGATGTAGCCCTAAGCAGTGACTGGCAAGAAACACTTTCATGGAAAGGGGTTGCCAGGCTTCCAAAAATTACGAATCTCCAGAAATCTCAGCAAATATTTTTTCACCCAAACTGGATGATACTTTCAGGTAATGATCAGTACACTAAGGCAACTTGGTTCCCCAAATTTCGTTCCTCTATGTAGAAGCGTTCGTTTCTAGTAACAGTTTGAATTTTTAGGTTTCACTCTGTTTTCTCCTATATTGATAGATGTATTTGGAACTCTAAATCCAACACGGTTTGTGCTAGCTTCTTGAAGTTTGAAACAATAAAGTAGTTTCACGTTCTATCTCTATGTTTTGTTTTCTCTTGATGTAGCCCTAAGCAGTGACTGGCGAGAAACACTTTCATGGAAAGGGGTTGCCAAGCTTCCCAAAATTACGAATCTCCAGAAATCTCAGCAAATATTTTTTCACCCAAAATGGATGATACTTTCAGGTAATGATCAGTACCCTAAGGCGACTTGGTTCCCCAAATTTCGTTCTTCTATGTTGAAGCGTTCGTTTCCAGTAACAGTTTGAATTTTTAGCTTTCACTCTGTTTTCTCCTATATTGATAGATGTATTTGGAACTCTAAATCCAACACGGTTTGTGCTAGCTTCTTGAAACTTGACACAATAAAGTAGTTTCACGTTCTATCTCTATGTTTTGATTCCTCTTGATGTAGCCCTAAGCAGTGACTGGCGAGAAACACTTTCATGGAAAGGGGTTGCCAGGCTTCCAAAAATTACGAATCTCCAGAAATCTCAGCAAATATTTTTTCACCCAAACTGGATGATACTTTCAGGTAATGATCAGTACACTAAGGCAACTTGGTTCCCCAAATTTCGTTCCTCTATGTAGAAGCGTTCGTTTCCAGTAACAGTTTGAATTTTTAGCTTTCACTCTGTTTTCTCCTATATTGATAGATGTATTTGGAACTCTAAATCCAACACGGTTTGTGCTAGCTTCTTGAAGTTTGAAACAATAAAGTAGTTTCACGTTCTATCTCTATGTTTTGTTTCCTCTTGATGTAGCCCTAAGCAGTGACTGGCGAGAAACACTTTCATGGAAAGGGGTTGCCAGGCTTCCCAAAATTACGAATCTCCAGAAATCTCAGCAAATATTTTTTCACCCAAAATGGATGATACTTTCAGGTAATGATCAGTACACTAAGGCGACTTGGTTCCCCAGATTTCGTTCTTCTATGTTGAAGCGTTCGTTTCCAGTAACAGTTTGAATTTTTAGCTTTCACTCTGTTTTCTCCTATATTGATAGATGTATTTGGAACTCTAAATCCAACACGGTGTGTGCTAGCTTCTTGAAGTTTGAAACAATAAAGTAGTTTCACGTTCTATCTCTATGTTTTGTTTCCTCTTGATGTAGCCCTAAGCAGTGACTGGCGAGAAACACTTTCATGGAAAGGGGTTGCCAAGCTTCCAAAAATTACGAATTTCCGGAAATCTCAGCAAATATTTTTTCACCCAAACGGGATGATACTTTCAGGTAATGATCAGTACACTAAGGCGACTTGGTTCCCCAAATTTCGTTCTTCTATGTTGAAGCGTTCGTTTCCAGTAACAGTTTGAATTTTTAGCTTTCACTCTGTTTTCTCCTATATTGATAGATGTATTTGGAACTCTAAATCCAACATGGTTTGTGCTATCTTCTTGAAACTTGACACAATAAAGTAGTTTCACGTTCTATCTCTATGTTTTGTTTCCTCTTGATGTAGCCCTAAGCAGTGACTGGCGAGAAACACTTTCATGGAAAGGGGTTGCCAGGCTTCCCAAAATTACGAATCTCCAGAAATCTCAGCAAATATTTTTTCACCCAAACTGGATGATACTTTCAGGTAATGATCAGTACACTAAGGCGACTTGGTTCCCCAGATTTCGTTCTTCTATGTTGAAGCGTTCGTTTCCAGTTACAGTTTGAATTTTTAGGTTTCACTCTGTTTTCTCCTATATTGATAGATGTATTTGGAACTCTAAATCCAACACGGTTTTTGCTAGCTTCTTGAAACTTGACACAATAAAGTAGTTTCACGTTCTATCTCTATGTTTTGTTTCCTCTTGATGTAGCCCTAAGCAGTGACTGGCGAGAAACACTTTCATGGAAAGGGGTTGCCAGGCTTCCCAAAATTACGAATCTCCAGAAATCTCAGCAAATATTTTTTCACCCAAAATGGATGATACTTTCAGGTAATGATCAGTACACTAAGGCGACTTGGTTCCCCAGATTTCGTTCTTCCATGTTGAAGCGTTCGTTTCCAGTAACAGTTTGAATTTTTAGCTTTCACTCTGTTTTCTCCTATATTGATAGATGTATTTGGAACTCTAAATCCAACACGGTGTGTGCTATCTTCTTGAAACTTGACACAACAAAGTAGTTTCCCGTTCTTTCTCCATGTTTTGTTTCCTCTTGATGTAGCCCTAAGCAGTGACTGGCGAGAAACACTTTCATGGAAAGGGGTTGCCAAGCTTCCCAAAATTACGAATCTCCAGAAATCTCAACAAATATTTTTTCACCCAAACTGGATGATACTTTCAGGTAATGATCAGTACACTAAGGCAACTTGGTTCCCCAAATTTCGTTCTTCTATGTTGAAGCGTTCGTTTCCAGTAACAGTTTGAATTTTTAGGTTTCACTCTGTTTTCTCTTATACTGATAGATGTATTTGGAACTCTAAATACAACACGGTTTGTGCTAGCTTCTTGAAACTTGACACAATAAAGTAGTTTCACGTTCTATCTCTATGTTTTGTTTCCTCTTGATGTAGCCCTAAGCAGTGACTGGCGAGAAACACTTTCATGGAAAGGGGTTGCCAGGCTTCCAAAAATTATGAATCTCCAGAAATCTCAGCAAATATTTTTTCACCCAAACTGGATGATACTTTCAGGTAATGATCAGTACACTAAGGCAACTTGGTTCCCCAAATTTCGTTCCTCTATGTAGAAGCGTTCGTTTACAGTAACAGTTTGAATTTTTAGGTTTCACTCTGTTTTCTCCTATATTGATAGATGTATTTGGAACCTGAAATCCAACACGGTTTGTGCTAGCTTCTTGAAGTTTGAAACAATAAAGTAGTTTCACGTTCTATCTCTATGTTTTGTTTTCTCTTGATGTAGCCCTAAGCAGTGACTGGCGAGAAACACTTTCATGGAAAGGGGTTGCCAAGCTTCCCAAAATTACGAATCTCCAGAAATATCAGCAAATATTTTTTCACCCAAACTGGATGATACTTTCAGGTAATGATCAGTACACTAAGGCGACTTGGTTCCCCAAATTTCCTTCTTCTATGTTGAAGCGTTCGTTTCCAGTAACAGTTTGAATTTTTAGGTTTCACTCTGTTTTCTCCTATATTGATAGATGTATTTGGAACTCTAAATCCAACACGGTTTGTGCTACCTTCTTGAAACTTGACACAATCAAATAGTTTCACGTTCTATCTCTATGTTTTGTTTCCTCTTGATGTAGCCCTAAGCAGTGACTGGCGAGAAACACTTTCATGGAAAGGGGTTGCCAGGCTTCCAAAAATTACGAATCTCCAGAAATCTCAGCAAATATTTTTTCACCCAAACTGGATGATACTTTCAGGTAATGATCAGTACACTAAGGCAACTTGGTTCCCCAAATTTCGTTCCTCTATGTAGAAGCGTTCGTTTCTAGTAACAGTTTGAATTTTTAGGTTTCACTCTGTTTTCTCCTATATTGATAGATGTATTTGGAACTCTAAATCCAACACGGTTTGTGCTAGCTTCTTGAAGTTTGAAACAATAAAGTAGTTTCACGTTCTATCTCTATGTTTTGTTTTCTCTTGATGTAGCCCTAAGCAGTGACTGGCGAGAAACACTTTCATGGAAAGGGGTTGCCAAGCTTCCCAAAATTACGAATCTCCAGAAATCTCAGCAAATATTTTTTCACCCAAACTGGATGATACTTTCAGGTAATGATCAGTACACTAAGGCAACTTGGTTCCCCAAATTTCGTTCTTCTATGTTGAAGCGTTCGTTTCCAGTAACAGTTTGAAGTTTTAGGTTTCAATCTGTTTTCTCTTATATTGATAGATGTATTTGGAACTCTAAATCCAACACAGTTTGTGCTAGCTTCTTGAAACTTGACACAATCAAATAGTTTCACGTTCTATCTCTATGTTTTGTTTCGTCTTGATGTAGCCCTAAGCAGTGACTGGCGAGAAACACTTTCATGGAAAGGGGTTGCCAGGCTTCCAAAAGTTACGAATCTCCAGAAATCTCAGCAAATATTTTTTCACCCAAACTGGATGATACTTTCAGGTAATGATCAGTACACTAAGGCAACTTGGTTCCCCAAATTTCGTTCCTCTATGTAGAAGCGTTCGTTTCTAGTAACAGTTTGAATTTTTAGGTTTCACTCTGTTTTCTCCTATATTGATAGATGTATTTGGAACTCTAAATCCAACACGGTTTGTGCTAGCTTCTTGAAGTTTGAAACAATAAAGTAGTTTCACGTTCTATCTCTATGTTTTGTTTTCTCTTGATGTAGCCGTAAGCAGTGACTGGCGAGAAACACTTTCATGGAAAGGGGTTGCCAAGCTTCCCAAAATTACGAATCTCCAGAAATCTCAGCAAATATTTTTTCACCCAAACTGGATGATACTTTCAGGTAATGATCAGTACACTAAGGCAACTTGGTTCCCCAGATTTCGTTCTTCTATGTTGAAGCGTTCGTTTCCAGTAACAGTTTGAATTTTTAGCTTTCACTCTGTTTTCTCCTATATTGATAGATGTATTTGGAACTCTAAATCCAACACAGTTTGTGCTAGCTTCTTGAAACTTGACACAATCAAATAGTTTCACGTTCTATCTCTATGTTTTGTTTCCTCTTGATGTAGCCCTAAGCAGTGACTGGCGAGAAACACTTTCATGGAAAGGGGTTGCCAAGCTTCCAAAAATTACGAATTTCCGGAAATCTCAGCAAATATTTTTTCACCCAAACTGGATGATACTTTCAGGTAATGATCAGTACACAAAGGCGACTTGGTTCCCCAAATTTCGTTCTTCTATGTTGAAGCGTTCGTTTCCAGTAACAGTTTGAATTTTTAGCTTTCACTCTGTTTTCTCCTATATTTTTAGATGTATTTTGAACTCTAAATCCAACACGGTTTGTGCTATCTTCTTGAAACTTGACACAATAAAGTAGTTTCACGTTCTATCTCTATGTTTTGTTTCCTCTTGATGTAGCCCTAAGCAGTGACTGGCGAGAAACACTTTCATGGAAAGGGGTTGCCAGGCTTCCCAAAATTACGAATCTCCAGAAATCTCAGCAAATATTTTTTCACCCAAACTGGATGATACTTTCAGGTAATGATCAGTACACTAAGGCGACTTGGTTCCCCAGATTTCGTTCTTCTATGTTGAAGCGTTCGTTTCCAGTTACAGTTTGAATTTTTAGGTTTCACTCTGTTTTCTCCTATATTGATAGATGTATTTGGAACTCTAAATCCAACACGGTTTTTGCTAGCTTCTTGAAACTTGACACAATAAAGTAGTTTCACGTTCTATCTCTATGTTTTGTTTCCTCTTGATGTAGCCCTAAGCAGTGACTGGCGAGAAACACTTTCATGGAAAGGGGTTGCCAGGCTTCCCAAAATTACGAATCTCCAGAAATCTCAGCAAATATTTTTTCACCCAAAATGGATGATACTTTCAGGTAATGATCAGTACACTAAGGCGACTTGGTTCCCCAGATTTCGTTCTTCCATTTTGAAGCGTTCGTTTCCAGTAACAGTTTGAATTTTTAGCTTTCACTCTGTTTTCTCCTATATTGATAGATGTATTTGGAACTCTAAATCCAACACGGTGTGTGCTATCTTCTTGAAACTTGACACAATAAAGTAGTTTCCCGTTCTATCTCCATGTTTTGTTTCCTCTTGATGTAGCCCTAAGCAGTGACTGGCGAGAAACACTTTCATGGAAAGGGGTTGCCAAGCTTCCCAAAATTACGAATCTCCTGAAATCTCAACAAATATTTTTTCACCCAAACTGGATGATACTTTCAGGTAATGATCAGTACACTAAGGCAACTTGGTTCCCCAAATTTCGTTCTTCTATGTTGAAGCGTTCGTTTCCAGTAACAGTTTGAATTTTTAGGTTTCACTCTGTTTTCTCTTATACTGATAGATGTATTTGGAACTCTAAATACAACACGGTTTGTGCTAGCTTCTTGAAACTTGACACAATAAAGTAGTTTCACGTTCTATCTCTATGTTTTGTTTCCTCTTGATGTAGCCCTAAGCAGTGACTGGCGAGAAACACTTTCATGGAAAGGGGTTGCCAGGCTTCCAAAAATTATGAATCTCCAGAAATCTCAGCAAATATTTTTTCACCCAAACTGGATGATACTTTCAGGTAATGATCAGTACACTAAGGCAACTTGGTTCCCCAAATTTCGTTCCTCTATGTAGAAGCGTTCGTTTACAGTAACAGTTTGAATTTTTAGGTTTCACTCTGTTTTCTCCTATATTGATAGATGTATTTGGAACCCGAAATCCAACACGGTTTGTGCTAGCTTCTTGAAGTTTGAAACAATAAAGTAGTTTCACGTTCTATCTCTATGTTTTGTTTTCTCTTGATGTAGCCCTAAGCAGTGACTGGCGAGAAACACTTTCATGGAAAGAGGTTGCCAAGCTTCCCAAAATTACGAATCTCCAGAAATCTCAGCAAATATTTTTTCACCCAAACTGGATGATACTTTCAGGTAATGATCAGTACACTAAGGCGACTTGGTTCCCCAAATTTCCTTCTTCTATGTTGAAGCGTTCGTTTCCAGTAACAGTTTGAATTTTTAGGTTTCACTCTGTTTTCTCCTATATTGATAGATGTATTTGGAACTCTAAATCCAACACGGTTTGTGCTACCTTCTTGAAACTTGACACAATCAAATAGTTTCACGTTCTATCTCTATGTTTTGTTTCCTCTTGATGTAGCCCTAAGCAGTGACTGGCGAGAAACACTTTCATGGAAAGGGGTTGCCAGGCTTCCTAAAATTACGAATCTCCAGAAATCTCAGCAAATATTTTTTCACCCAAACTGTATGATACTTTCAGGTAATGATCAGTACACTAAGGCAACTTGGTTCCCCAAATTTCGTTCCTCTATGTAGAAGCGTTCGTTTCTAGTAACAGTTTGAATTTTTAGGTTTCACTCTGTTTTCTCCTATATTGATAGATGTATTTGGAACTCTAAATCCAACACGGTTTGTGCTAGCTTCTTGAAGTTTGAAAAAATAAAGTAGTTTCCCGTTCTATCTCTATGTTTTGTTTCCTCTTGATGTAGCCCTAAGCAGTGACTGGCGAGAAACACTTTCATGGAAAGGGGTTGCCAAGCTTCCCAAAATTACGAATCTCCAGAAATCTCAGCAAATATTTTTTCACCCAAACTGGATGATACTTTCAGGTAATGATCAGTACACTAAGGCGACTTGGTTCCCCAAATTTCGTTTTTCTATGTTGAAGCGTTCGTTTCCAGTAACAGTTTGAATTTTTAGGTTTCACTCTGTTTTCTCCTATATTGATAGATGTATTTGGAACTCTAAATCCAACACGGTTTGTGCTAGCTTCTTGAATCTTGACACAATAATGTAGTTTCACGTTCTATCTCTATGTTTTGTTTCCTCTTGATGTAGCCCTAAGCAGTGACTGGCGAGAAACACTTTCATGGAAAGGGGTTGCCAAGCTTCCAAAAATTACGAATCTCCAGAAATCTCAGCAAATATTTTTTCACCCAAACTGGATGAAACTTTCAGGTAATGATCAGTACACTAAGGCCACTTGGTTCCCCAAATTTCGTTCTTCTATGTTGAAGCGTTCGTTTCCAGTAACAGTTTGAATTTTTAAGTTTTACTCTGTTTTCTCCTATATTGATAGATGTATTTGGAACTCTAAATCCAACACGGTTTGTGCTATCTTCTTGAAACTTGACACAATAAAGTAGTTCACGTTCTATCTCTATGTTTTGTTTCCTCTTGATGTAGCCCTAAGCAGTGACTGGCGAGAAACACTTTCATGGAAAGGGGTTGCCAGGCTTCCAAAAATTACGAATCTCCAGAAATCTCAGCAAATATTTTTTCACCCAAAATGGATGATACTTTCAGGTAATGATCAGTACACTAAGGCGACTTGGTTCCCCAAATTTCCTTCTTCTATGTTGAAGCGTTCGTTTCCAGTAACAGTTTGAATTTTTAGGTTTCACTCTGTTTTCTCCTATATTGATAGATGTATTTGGAACTCTAAATCCAACACGGTTTGTGCTAGCTTCTTAAAACTTGACACAATAAAGTAGTTTCACGTTCTATCTCTATGTTTTGTTTCCTCTTGATGTAGCCCTAAGCAGTGACTGGCGAGAAACACTTTCATGGAAAGGGGTTGCCAAGCTTCCCAAAATTACGAATCTCCAGAAATCTCAGCAAGTATTTTTTCACCCAAACTGGATGATACTTTCAGGTAATGATCAGTACACTAAGGCGACTTGGTTCCCCAAATTTCGTTCTTCTATGTTGAAGCGTTTGTTTCCAGTAACAGTTTGAATTTTTAGGTTTCACTCTGTTTTCTCCTATATTGATAGATGTATTTGGAACTCTAAATCCAACACGGTTTGTGCTAGCTTCTTGAAACTTGACACAATAATGTAGTTTCACGTTCTATCTCTATGTTTTGTTTCCTCTTGATGTAGCCCTAAGCAGTGACTGGCGAGAAAACTTTCATGGAAATGGGTTGCCAAGCTTCCCAAAATTACGAATCTCCAGAAATCACAGCAAATATTTTTTCACCCAAACGGGATGATACTTTCAGGTAATGATCAGTACACTAAGGCGACTTGGTTCCCCAGATTTCGTTCTTCTATGTTGAAGCGTTCGTTTCCAGTAACAGTTTGAATTTTTAGCTTTCACTCTGTTTTCTCCTATATTGATAGATGTATTTGGAACTCTAAATCCAACACGGTGTGTGCTATCTTCTTGAAACTTGACACAATAAAGTAGTTTCACGTTCTATCTCTATGTTTTGTTTCCTCTTGATGTAGCCCTAAGCAGTGACTGGCGAGAAACACTTTCATGGAAAGGGGTTGCCAAGCTTCCCAAAATTACGAATCTCCAGAAATCTCAGCAAATATTTTTTCACCCAAACTGGATGATACTTTCAGGTAATGATCAGTACACTAAGGCAACTTGGTTCCCCAAATTTCGTTCTTCTATGTTGAAGCGTTCGTTTCCAGTAACAGTTTGAATTTTTAGGTTTCAATCTGTTTTCTCCTATATTGATAGATATATTTGGAACTCTAAATCCAACACAGTTTGTGCTAGCTTCTTGAAACTTGACACAATCAAATAGTTTCACGTTCTATCTCTATGTTTTGTTTCGTCTTGATGTAGCCCTAAGCAGTGACTGGCGAGAAACACTTTCATGGAAAGGGGTTGCCAGGCTTCCAAAAGTTACGAATCTCCAGAAATCTCAGCAAATATTTTTTCACCCAAACTGGATGATACTTTCAGGTAATGATCAGTACACTAAGGCAACTTGGTTCCCCAAATTTCGTTCCTCTATGTAGAAGCGTTCGTTTCTAGTAACAGTTTGAATTTTTAGGTTTCACTCTGTTTTCTCCTATATTGATAGATGTATTTGGAACTCTAAATCCAACACGGTTTGTGCTAGCTTCTTGAAGTTTGAAACAATAAAGTAGTTTCACGTTCTATCTCTATGTTTTGTTTTCTCTTGATGTAGCCCTAAGCAGTGACTGGCGAGAAACACTTTCATGGAAAGGGGTTGCCAAGCTTCCCAAAATTACGAATCTCCAGAAATCTCAGCAAATATTTTTTCACCCAAACTGGATGATACTTTCAGGTAATGATCAGTACACTAAGGCAACTTGGTTCCCCAGATTTCGTTCTTCTATGTTGAAGCGTTCGTTTCCAGTAACAGTTTGAATTTTTAGCTTTCACTCTGTTTTCTCCTATATTGATAGATGTATTTGGAACTCTAAATCCAACACAGTTTGTGCTAGCTACTTGAAACTTGACACAATCAAATAGTTTCACGTTCTATCTCTATGTTTTGTTTCCTCTTGATGTAGCCCTAAGCAGTGACTGGCGAGAAACACTTTCATGGAAAGGGGTTGCCAAGCTTCCAAAAATTACGAATTTCCGGAAATCTCAGCAAATATTTTTTCACCCAAACGGGATGATACTTTCAGGTAATGATCAGTACACTAAGGCGACTTGGTTCCCCAAATTTCGTTCTTCTATGTTGAAGCGTTCGTTTCCAGTAACAGTTTGAATTTTTAGCTTTCACTCTGTTTTCTCCTATATTTTTAGAAGTATTTGGAACTCTAAATCCAACACGGTTTGTGCTATCTTCTTGAAACTTGACACAATAAAGTAGTTTCACGTTCTATCTCTATGTTTTGTTTCCTCTTGATGTAGCCCTAAGCAGTGACTGGCGAGAAACACTTTCATGGAAAGGGGTTGACAGGCTTCCCAAAATTACGAATCTCCAGAAATCTCAGCAAATATTTTTTCACCCAAAATGGATGATACTTTCAGGTAATGATCAGTACACTAAGGCGACTTGGTTCCCCAGATTTCGTTCTTCTATGTTGAAGCGTTCGTTTCCAGTAACAGTTTGAATTTTTAGCTTTCACTCTGTTTTCTCCTATATTGATAGATGTATTTGGAACTCTAAATCCAACACGGTTTGTGCTAGCTTCTTGAAGTTTGAAACAATAAAGTAGTTTCACGTTCTATCTCTATGTTTTGTTTTCTCTTGATGTAGCCCTAAGCAGTGACTGGCGAGAAACACTTTCATGGAAAGGGGTTGCCAGGCTTCCCAAAATTACGAATCTCCAGAAATCTCAGCAAATATTTTTTCACCCAAACTGGATGATACTTTCAGGTAATCATCAGTACACTAAGGCGACTTGGTTCCCCAAATTTCCTTCTTCTATGTTGAAGAGTTTGTTTCCAGTAACAGTTTGAATTTTTAGCTTTCACTCTGTTTTCTCCTATATTGATAGATGTATTTGGAACTCTAAATCCAACACGGTTTGTGCTACCTTCTTGAAACTTGACACAATAAAGTAGTTTCACGTTCTATCTCTATGTTTTGTTTCCTCTTGATGTAGCCCTAAGCAGTGACTGGCGAGAAACACTTTCATGGAAAGGGGTTGCCAAGCTTCCAAAAATTACGAATCTCCAGAAATCTCAGCAAATATTTTTTCACCCAAACTGGATGATACTTTCAGGTAATGATCAGTACACTAAGGCAACTTGGTTCCCCAAATTTCGTTCTTCTATGTTGAAGCGTTCGTTTCCAGTAACAGTTTGAATTTTTAGGTTTCAATCTGTTTTCTCCTATATTGATAGATGTATTTGGAACTCTAAATCCAACACAGTTTGTGCTAGCTTCTTGAAACTTGACACAATCAAATAGTTTCACGTTCTATCTCTATGTTTTGTTTCCTCTTGATGTAGCCCTAAGCAGTGACTGGCGAGAAACACTTTCATGGAAAGGGGTTGCCAGGCTTCCAAAAATTACGAATCTCCAGAAATCTCAGCAAATATTTTTTCACCCAAACTGGATGATACTTTCAGGTAATGATCAGTACACTAAGGCAACTTGGTTCCCCAAATTTCGTTCCTCTATGTAGAAGCGTTCGTTTCTAGTAACAGTTTGAATTTTTAGGTTTCACTCTGTTTTCTCCTATATTGATAGATGTATTTGGAACTCTAAATCCAACACGGTTTGTGCTAGCTTCTTGAAGTTTGAAACAATAAAGTAGTTTCACGTTCTATCTCTATGTTTTGTTTCCTCTTGATGTAGCCCTAAGCAGTGACTGGCGAGAAACACTTTCATGGAAAGGGGTTGCCAAGCTTCCAAAAATTACGAATTTCCGGAAATCTCAGCAAATATTTTTTCACCCAAACGGGATGATACTTTCAGGTAATGATCAGTACACTAAGGCGACTTGGTTCCCCAAATTTCGTTCTTCTATGTTGAAGCGTTCGTTTCCAGTAACAGTTTGAATTTTTAGCTTTCACTCTGTTTTCTCCTATATTTTTAGATGTATTTGGAACTCTAAATCCAACACGGTTTGTGCTGTCTTCTTGAAACTTGACACAATAAAGTAGTTTCACGTTCTATCTCTATGTTTTGTTTCCTCTTGATGTAGCCCTAAGCAGTGACTGGCGAGAAACACTTTCATGGAAAGGGGTTGCCAGGCTTCCCAAAATTACGAATCTCCAGAAATCTCAGCAAATATTTTTTCACCCAAACTGGATGATACTTTCAGGTAATGATCAGTACACTAAGGCGACTTGGTTCCCCAGATTTCGTTCTTCCATGTTGAAGCGTTCGTTTCCAGTAACAGTTTGAATTTTTAGCTTTCACTCTGTTTTCTCCTATATTGATAGATGTATTTGGAACTCTAAATCCAACACGGTGTGTGCTATCTTCTTGAAACTTGACACAATAAAGTAGTTTCCCGTTCTATCTCCATGTTTTGTTTCCTCTTGATGTAGCCCTAAGCAGTGACTGGCGAGAAACACTTTCATGGAAAGGGGTTGCCAAGCTTCCCAAAATTACGAATCTCCTGAAATCTCAACAAATATTTTTTCACCCAAACTGGATGATACTTTCAGGTAATGATCAGTATACTAAGGAAACT
This sequence comes from Spermophilus citellus, assembly GCF_964194105.1. Classification (NCBI taxonomy): domain Eukaryota; kingdom Metazoa; phylum Chordata; class Mammalia; order Rodentia; family Sciuridae; genus Spermophilus; species Spermophilus citellus. The sequence goes on along the minus strand of NC_138196.1, from coordinate 15,312,217 downwards.
TGGTTCCCCAAATTTCGTTCTTCTATGTTGAAGCGTTCGTTTCCAGTAACAGTTTGAATTTTTAGGTTTCACTCTGTTTTCTCTTATACTGATAGATGTATTTGGAACTCTAAATACAACACGGTTTGTGCTAGCTTCTTGAAACTTGACACAATAAAGTAGTTTCACGTTCTATCTCTATGTTTTGTTTCCTCTTGATGTAGCCCTAAGCAGTGACTGGCGAGAAACACTTTCATGGAAAGGGGTTGCCAGGCTTCCAAAAATTATGAATCTCCAGAAATCTCAGCAAATATTTTTTCACCCAAACTGGATGATACTTTCAGGTAATGATCAGTACACTAAGGCAACTTGGTTCCCCAAATTTCGTTCCTCTATGTAGAAGCGTTCGTTTACAGTAACAGTTTGAATTTTTAGGTTTCACTCTGTTTTCTCCTATATTGATAGATGTATTTGGAACCCGAAATCCAACACGGTTTGTGCTAGCTTCTTGAAGTTTGAAACAATAAAGTAGTTTCACGTTCTATCTCTATGTTTTGTTTTCTCTTGATGTAGCCCTAAGCAGTGACTGGCGAGAAACACTTTCATGGAAAGAGGTTGCCAAGCTTCCCAAAATTACGAATCTCCAGAAATCTCAGCAAATATTTTTTCACCCAAACTGGATGATACTTTCAGGTAATGATCAGTACACTAAGGCGACTTGGTTCCCCAAATTTCCTTCTTCTATGATGAAGCGTTCGTTTCCAGTAACAGTTTGAATTTTTAGGTTTCACTCTGTTTTCTCCTATATTGATAGATGTATTTGGAACTCTAAATCCAACACGGTTTGTGCTACCTTCTTGAAACTTGACACAATCAAATAGTTTCACGTTCTATCTCTATGTTTTGTTTCCTCTTGATGTAGCCCTAAGCAGTGACTGGCGAGAAACACTTTCATGGAAAGGGGTTGCCAGGCTTCCAAAAATTACGAATCTCCAGAAATCTCAGCAAATATTTTTTCACCCAAACTGGATGATACTTTCAGGTAATGATCAGTACACTAAGGCAACTTGGTTCCCCAAATTTCGTTCCTCTATGTAGAAGCGTTCGTTTCTAGTAACAGTTTGAATTTTTAGGTTTCACTCTGTTTTCTCCTATATTGATAGATGTATTTGGAACTCTAAATCCAACACGGTTTGTGCTAGCTTCTTGAAGTTTGAAACAATAAAGTAGTTTCACGTTCTATCTCTATGTTTTGTTTCCTCTTGATGTAGCCCTAAGCAGTGACTGGCGAGAAACACTTTCATGGAAAGGGGTTGCCAAGCTTCCCAAAATTACGAATCTCCAGAAATCTCAGCAAATATTTTTTCACCCAAACTGGATGATACTTTCAGGTAATGATCAGTACATTAAGGCGACTTGGTTCCCCAAATTTCGTTTTTCTATGTTGAAGCGTTCGTTTCCAGTAACAGTTTGAATTTTTAGGTTTCACTCTGTTTTCTCCTATATTGATAGATGTATTTGGAACTCTAAATCCAACACGGTTTGTGCTAGCTTCTTGAATCTTGACACAATAATGTAGTTTCACGTTCTATCTCTATGTTTTGTTTCCTCTTGATGTAGCCCTAAGCAGTGACTGGCGAGAAACACTTTCATGGAAAGGGGTTGCCAAGCTTCCAAAAATTACGAATCTCCAGAAATCTCAGCAAATATTTTTTCACCCAAACTGGATGAAACTTTCAGGTAATGATCAGTACACTAAGGCGACTTGGTTCCCCAAATTTCGTTCTTCTATGTTGAAGCGTTCGTTTCCAGTAACAGTTTGAATTTTTAAGTTTTACTCTGTTTTCTCCTATATTGATAGATGTATTTGGAACTCTAAATCCAACACGGTTTGTGCTATCTTCTTGAAACTTGACACAATAAAGTAGTTCACGTTCTATCTCTATGTTTTGTTTCCTCTTGATGTAGCCCTAAGCAGTGACTGGCGAGAAACACTTTCATGGAAAGGGGTTGCCAGGCTTCCAAAAATTACGAATCTCCAGAAATCTCAGCAAATATTTTTTCACCCAAAATGGATGATACTTTCAGGTAATGATCAGTACACTAAGGCGACTTGGTTCCCCAAATTTCCTTCTTCTATGTTGAAGCGTTCGTTTCCAGTAACAGTTAGAATTTTTAGGTTTCACTCTGTTTTCTCCTATATTGATAGATGTATTTGGAACTCTAAATCCAACACGGTTTGTGCTAGCTTCTTAAAACTTGACACAATAAAGTAGTTTCACGTTCTATCTCTATGTTTTGTTTCCTCTTGATGTAGCCCTAAGCAGTGACTGGCGAGAAACACTTTCATGGAAAGGGGTTGCCAAGCTTCCCAAAATTACGAATCTCCAGAAATCTCAGCAAGTATTTTTTCACCCAAACTGGATGATACTTTCAGGTAATGATCAGTACACTAAGGCGACTTGGTTCCCCAAATTTCGTTCTTCTATGTTGAAGCGTTTGTTTCCAGTATCAGTTTGAATTTTTAGGTTTCACTCTGTTTTCTCCTATATTGATAGATGTATTTGGAACTCTAAATCCAACACGGTTTGTGCTAGCTTCTTGAAACTTGACACAATAATGTAGTTTCACGTTCTATCTCTATGTTTTGTTTCCTCTTGATGTAGCCCTAAGCAGTGACTGGCGAGAAAACTTTCATGGAAATGGGTTGCCAAGCTTCCCAAAATTACGAATCTCCAGAAATCACAGCAAATATTTTTTCACCCAAACGGGATGATACTTTCAGGTAATGATCAGTACACTAAGGCGACTTGGTTCCCCAGATTTCGTTCTTCTATGTTGAAGCGTTCGTTTCCAGTAACAGTTTGAATTTTTAGCTTTCACTCTGTTTTCTCCTATATTGATAGATGTATTTGGAACTCTAAATCCAACACAGTTTGTGCTAGCTTCTTGAAACTTGACACAATCAAATAGTTTCACGTTCTATCTCTATGTTTTGTTTCCTCTTGATGTAGCCCTAAGCAGTGACTGGCGAGAAACACTTTCATGGAAAGGGGTTGCCAAGCTTCCAAAAATTACGAATTTCCGGAAATCTCAGCAAATATTTTTTCACCCAAACGGGATGATACTTTCAGGTAATGATCAGTACACTAAGGCGACTTGGTTCCCCAAATTTCGTTCTTCTATGTTGAAGCGTTCGTTTCCAGTAACAGTTTGAATTTTTAGCTTTCACTCTGTTTTCTCCTATATTTTTAGATGTATTTGGAACTCTAAATCCAACACGGTTTGTGCTATCTTCTTGAAACTTGACACAATAAAGTAGTTTCACGTTCTATCTCTATGTTTTGTTTCCTCTTGATGTAGCCCTAAGCAGTGACTGGCGAGAAACACTTTCATGGAAAGGGGTTGCCAGGCTTCCCAAAATTACGAATCTCCAGAAATCTCAGCAAATATTTTTTCACCCAAAATGGATGATACTTTCAGGTAATGATCAGTACACTAAGGCGACTTGGTTCCCCAGATTTCGTTCTTCTATGTTGAAGCGTTCGTTTCCAGTAACAGTTTGAATTTTTAGCTTTCACTCTGTTTTCTCCTATATTGATAGATGTATTTGGAACTCTAAATCCCACACGGTTTGTGCTAGCTTCTTGAAGTTTGAAACAATAAAGTAGTTTCACGTTCTATCTCTATGTTTTGTTTTCTCTTGATGTAGCCCTAAGCAGTGACTGGCGAGAAACACTTTCATGGAAAGGGGTTGCCAGGCTTCCCAAAATTACGAATCTCCAGAAATCTCAGCAAATATTTTTTCACCCAAACTGGATGATACTTTCAGGTAATCATCAGTACACTAAGGCGACTTGGTTCCCCAAATTTCCTTCTTCTATGTTGAAGAGTTTGTTTCCAGTAACAGTTTGAATTTTTAGCTTTCACTCTGTTTTCTCCTATATTGATAGATGTATTTGGAACTCTAAATCCAACACGGTTTGTGCTACCTTCTTGAAACTTGACACAATAAAGTAGTTTCACGTTCTATCTCTATGTTTTGTTTCCTCTTGATGTAGCCCTAAGCAGTGACTGGCGAGAAACACTTTCATGGAAAGGGGTTGCCAAGCTTCCAAAAATTACGAATCTCCAGAAATCTCAGCAAATATTTTTTCACCCAAACTGGATGATACTTTCAGGTAATGATCAGTACACTAAGGCAATTTGGTTCCCCAAATTTCGTTCTTCTATGTTGAAGCGTTCGTTTCCAGTAACAGTTTGAATTTTTAGGTTTCAATCTGTTTTCTCCTATATTGATAGATGTATTTAGAACTCTAAATCCAACACAGTTTGTGCTAGCTTCTTGAAACTTGACACAATCAAATAGTTTCACGTTCTATCTCTATGTTTTGTTTCCTCTTGATGTAGCCCTAAGCAGTGACTGGCGAGAAACACTTTCATGGAAAGGGGTTGCCAGGCTTCCAAAAATTACGAATCTCCAGAAATCTCAGCAAATATTTTTTCACCCAAACTGGATGATACTTTCAGGTAATGATCAGTACACTAAGGCAACTTGGTTCCCCAAATTTCGTTCCTCTATGTAGAAGCGTTCGTTTCTAGTAACAGTTTGAATTTTTAGGTTTCACTCTGTTTTCTCCTATATTGATAGATGTATTTGGAACTCTAAATCCAACACGGTTTGTGCTAGCTTCTTGAAGTTTGAAACAATAAAGTAGTTTCACGTTCTATCTCTATGTTTTGTTTCCTCTTGATGTAGCCCTAAGCAGTGACTGGCGAGAAACACTTTCATGGAAAGGGGTTGCCAAGCTTCCAAAAATTACGAATTTCCGGAAATCTCAGCAAATATTTTTTCACCCAAACGGGATGATACTTTCAGGTAATGATCAGTACACTAAGGCGACTTGGTTCCCCAAATTTCGTTCTTCTATGTTGAAGCGTTCGTTTCCAGTAACAGTTTGAATTTTTAGCTTTCACTCTGTTTTCTCCTATATTGATAGATGTATTTTGAACTCTAAATCCAACACGGTTTGTGCTATCTTCTTGAAACTTGACACAATAAAGTAGTTTCACGTTCTATCTCTATGTTTTGTTTCCTCTTGATGTAGCCCTAAGCAGTGACTGGCGAGAAACACTTTCATGGAAAGGGGTTGCCAAGCTTCCCAAAATTACAAATCTCCAGAAATCTCAGCAAATATTTTTTCACCCAAACTGGATGATACTTTCAGATAATGATCAGTACACTAAGGCAACTTGGTTCCCCAAATTTCGTTCTTCTATGTTGAAGCGTTCGTTTCCAGTAACAGTTTGAATTTTTAGGTTTCACTCTGTTTTCTCCTATATTGATAGATGTATTTGGAACTCTAAATACAACACGGTTTGTGCTAGCTTCTTGAAACTTGACACAATAAAGTAGTTTCACGTTCTATCTCTATGTTTTGTTTCCTCTTGATGTAGCCCTAAGCAGTGACTGGCGAGAAACACTTTCATGGAAAGGGGTTGCCAGGCTTCCAAAAATTACGAATCTCCAGAAATCTCAGCAAATATTTTTTCACCCAAACTGGATGATACTTTCAGGTAATGATCAGTACACTAAGGCAACTTGGTTCCCCAAATTTCGTTCCTCTATGTAGAAGCGTTCGTTTACAGTAACAGTTTGAATTTTTAGGTTTCACTCTGTTTTCTCCTATATTGATAGATGTATTTGGAACCCTAAAGCCAACACGGTTTGTGCTAGCTTCTTGAAGTTTGAAACAATAAAGTAGTTTCACGTTCTATCTCTATGTTTTGTTTTCTCTTGATGTAGCCCTAAGCAGTGACTGGCGAGAAACACTTTCATGGAAAGGGGTTGCCAAGCTTCCCAAAATTACGAATCTCCAGAAATCTCAGCAAATATTTTTTCACCCAAACTGGATGATACTTTCAGGTAATAATCAGTACACTAAGGCGACTTGGTTCCCCAAATTTCCTTCTTCTATGTTGAAGCGTTCGTTTCCAGTAACAGTTTGAAGTTTTAGGTTTCAATCTGTTTTCTCCTATATTGATAGATGTATTTGGAACTCTAAATCCAACACGGTTTGTGCTACCTTCTTGAAACTTGACACAATCAATAGTTTCACGTTCTATTTCTATGTTTTGTTTCCTCTTGATGTAGCCCTAAGCAGTGACTGGCGAGAAACACTTTCATGGAAAGGGGTTGCCAAGCTTCCAAAAATTACGAATCTCCGGAAATCTCAGCAAATATTTTTTCACCCAAACTGGATGATACTTTCAGGTAATGATCAGTACACTAAGGCGACTTGGTTCCCCAAATTTCCTTCTTCTATGTTGAAGCGTTCGTTTCCAGTAACAGTTTGAATTTTTAGGTTTCAATCTGTTTTCTCCTATATTGATAGATGTATTTGGAACTCTAAATCCAACACAGTTTGTGCTAGCTTCTTGAAACTTGACACAATCAAATAGTTTCACGTTCTATCTCTATGTTTTGTTTCCTCTTGATGTAGCCCTAAGCAGTGACTGGCGAGAAACACTTTCATGGAAAGGGGTTGCCAGGCTTCCAAAAATTACGAATCTCCAGAAATCTCAGCAAATATTTTTTCACCCAAACTGGATGATACTTTCAGGTAATCATCAGTACACTAAGGCAACTTGGTTCCCCAAATTTCTTTCCTCTATGTAGAAGCGTTCGTTTCTAGTAACAGTTTGAATTTTTAGGTTTCACTCTGTTTTCTCCTATATTGATAGATGTAGTTGGAACTCTAAATCCAACACGGTTTGTGCTAGCTTCTTGAAGTTTGAAACAATAAAGTAGTTTCACGTTCTATCTCTATGTTTTGTTTTCTCTTGATGTAGCCCTAAGCAGTGACTGGCGAGAAACACTTTCATGGAAAGAGGTTGCCAAGCTTCCCAAAATTACGAATCTCCAGAAATCTCAGCAAATATTTTTTCACCCAAAATGGATGATACTTTCAGGTAATGATCAGTACACTAAGGCGACTTGGTTCCCCAAATTTCGTTCTTCTATGTTGAAGCGTTCGTTTCCAGTAACAGTTTGAATTTTTAGCTTTCACTCTGTTTTCTCCTATATTGATAGATGTATTTGGAACTCTAAATCCAACACGGTTTGTGCTATCTTCTTGAAACTTGACACAATAAAGTAGTTTCACGTTCTATCTCTATGTTTTGTTTCCTCTTGATGTAGCCCTAAGCAGTGACTGGCGAGAAACACTTTCATGGAAAGGGGTTGCCAGGCTTCCCAAAATTACGAATCTCCAGAAATCTCAGCAAATATTTTTTTTCACCCAAACTGGATGATACTTTCAGGTAATGATCAGTACACTAAGGCGACTTGGTTCCCCAGATTTCGTTCTTCTATGTTGAAGCGTTCGTTTCCAGTTACAGTTTGAATTTTTAGGTTTCACTCTGTTTTCTCCTATATTGATAGATGTATTTGGAACTCTAAATCCAACACGGTTTTTGCTAGCTTCTTGAAACTTGACACAATAAAGTAGTTTCACGTTCTATCTCTATGTTTTGTTTCCTCTTGATGTAGCCCTAAGCAGTGACTGGCGAGAAACACTTTCATGGAAAGGGGTTGCCAGGCTTCCCAAAATTACGAATCTCCAGAAATCTCAGCAAATATTTTTTCACCCAAAATGGATGATACTTTCAGGTAATGATCAGTACACTAAGTCGACTTGGTTCCCCAGATTTCGTTCTTCTATGTTGAAGCGTTCGTTTCCAGTAACAGTTTGAATTTTTAGCTTTCACTCTGTTTTCTCCTATATTGATAGATGTATTTGGAACTCTAAATACAACACGGTTTGTGCTAGCTTCTTGAAACTTGACACAATAAAGTAGTTTCACGTTCTATCTCTATGTTTTGTTTCCTCTTGATGTAGCCCTAAGCAGTGACTGGCGAGAAACACTTTCATGGAAAGGGGTTGCCAGGCTTCCAAAAATTACGAATCTCCAGAAATTTCAGCAAATATTTTTTCACCCAAACTGGATGATACTTTCAGGTAATGATCAGTACACTAAGGCAACTTGGTTCCCCAAATTTCGTTCCTCTATGTAGAAGCGTTCGTTTACAGTAACAGTTTGAATTTTTAGGTTTCACTCTGTTTTCTCCTATATTGATAGATGTATTTGGAACCCTAAATCCAACACGGTTTGTGCTAGCTTCTTGAAGTTTGAAACAATAAAGTAGTTTCACGTTCTATCTCTATGTTTTGTTTTCTCTTGATGTAGCCCTAAGCAGTGACTGGCGAGAAACACTTTCATGGAAAGGGGTTGCCAAGCTTCCCAAAGTTACGAATCTCCAGAAATCTCAGCAAATGTTTTTTCACCCAAACTGGATGATACTTTCAGGTAATGATCAGTACACTAAGGCGGCTTGGTTCCCCAAATTTCCTTCTTCTATGTTGAAGCGTTCGTTTCCAGTAACAGTTTGAATTTTTAGGTTTCACTCTGTTTTCTCCTATATTGATAGATGTATTTGGAACTCTAAATCCAACACGGTTTGTGCTACCTTCTTGAAACTTGACACAATCAAATAGTTTCACGTTCTATCTCTATGTTTTGTTTCCTCTTGATGTAGCCCTAAGCAGTGACTGGCGAGAAACACTTTCATGGAAAGGTGTTGCCAAGCTTCCAAAAATTATGAATCTCCGGAAATCTCAGCAAATATTTTTTCACCCAAACTGGATGATACTTTCAGGTAATGATCAGTACACTAAGGCAACTTGGTTCCCCAAATTTCCTTCTTCTATGTTGAAGCGTTCGTTTCCAGTAACAGTTTGAATTTTTAGGTTTCAATCTGTTTTCTCCTATATTGATAGATGTATTTGGAACTCTAAATCCAACACAGTTTGTGCTAGCTTCTTGAAACTTGACACAATCAAATAGTTTCACGTTCTATCTCTATGTTTTGTTTCCACTTGATGTAGCCCTAAGCAGTGACTGGCGAGAAACACTTTCATGGAAAGGGGTTGCCAGGCTTCCAAAAATTACGAATCTCCAGAAATCTCAGCAAATATTTTTTCACCCAAACTGGATGATACTTTCAGGTAACGATCTGTACACTAAGGCAACTTGGTTCCCCAAATTTCGTTCCTCTATGTAGAAGCGTTCGTTTCTAGTAACAGTTTGAATTTATAGGTTTCACTCTCTTTTATCCTATATTGATAGATGTATTTGGAACTCTAAATCCAACACGGTTTGTGCTATCTTCTTGAAACTTGACACAATAAAGTAGTTTCACGTTCTATCTCTATGTTTTGTTTCCTCTTGATGTAGCCCTAAGCAGTGACTGGCGAGAAACACTTTCATGGAAAGGGGTTGCCAGGCTTCCCAAAATTACGAATCTCCAGAAATCTCAGCAAATATTTTTTCACCCAAAATGGATGATACTTTCAGGTAATGATCAGTACACTAAGGCGACTTGGTTCCCCGGATTTCGTTCTTCTATGTTGAAGCGTTCGTTTCCAGTAACAGTTTGAATTTTTAGCTTTCACTCTGTTTTCTCCTATATTGATAGATGTATTTGGAACTCTAAATCCAACACGGTTTGTGCTAGCTTCTTTGAACTTGACACAATAAAGTAGTTTCACGTTCTATCTCTATGTTTTGTTTCCTCTTGATGTAGCCCTAAGCAGTGACTGGCGAGAAACACTTTCATGGAAAGGGGTTGCCAAGCTTCCCAAAATTACAAATCTCCAGAAATCTCAGCAAATATTTTTTCACCCAAACTGGATGATATTTTCAGGTAATGATCAGTACACTAAGGCAACTTGGTTCCCCAAATTTCGTTCTTCTATGTTGAAGCGTTCGTTTCCAGTAACAGTTTGAATTTTTAGGTTTCACTCTGTTTTCTCCTATATTGATAGATGTATTTGGAACTCTAAATACAACACGGTTTGTGCTAGCTTCTTGAAACTTGACACAATAAAGTAGTTTCACGTTCTATCTCTATGTTTTGTTTCCTCTTGATGTAGCCCTAAGCAGTGACTGGCGAGAAACACTTTCATGGAAAGGGCTTGCCAGGCTTCAAAAAATTACGAATCTCCGGAAATCTCAGCAAATATTTTTTCACCCAAACTGGATGATACTTTCAGGTAATGATCAGTACACTAAGGCAACTTTGTTCCCCAAATTTCGTTCTTCTATGTTGAAGCGTTCGTTTCCAGTAACAGTTTGAATTTTTAGCTTTCACTCTGTTTTCTCCTATATTGATAGATGTATTTGGAACTCTAAATCCAACACAGTTTGTGCTAGCTTCTTGAAACTTGACACAATCAAATAGTTTCACGTTCTATCTCTATGTTTTGTTTCCTCTTGATGTAGCCCTAAGCAGTGACTGGCGAGAAACACTTTCATGGAAAGGGCTTGCAAGGCTTCAAAAAATTACGAATTTCCGGAAATCTCAGCAAATATTTTTTCACCCAAACTGGATGATACTTTCAGGTAATGATCAGTACACTAAGGCAACTTTGTTCCCCAAATTTCGTTCTTCTATGTTGAAGCGTTCGTTTCCAGTAACAGTTTGAATTTTTAGCTTTCACTCTGTTTTCTCCTATATTCATAGATGTATTTGGAACTCTAAATCCAACACGGTGTGTGCTATCTTCTTGAAACTTGACACAATAAAGTAGTTTCACGTTCTATCTCTATGTTTTGTTTCCTCTTGATGTAGCCCTAAGCAGTGACTGGCGAGAAACACTTTCATGGAAAGGGGTTGCCAGGCTTCCCAAAATTACGAATCTCCAGAAATCTCAGCAAATATTTTTTCACCCAAACTGGATGATACTTTCAGGTAATGATCAGTACACTAACGCGACTTGGTTCCCCAGATTTCGTTCTTCTATGTTGAAGCGTTCGTTTCCAGTTACAGTTTGAATTTTTAGGTTTCACTCTGTTTTCTCCTATATTGATAGATGTATTTGGAACTCTAAATCCAACACGGTTTTTGCTAGCTCCTTGAAACGTGACACAATAAAGTAGTTTCACGTTCTATCGCTATATTTTGTTTCCTCTTGATGTAGCCCTAAGCAGTGACTGGCGAGAAACACTTTCATGGAAAGGGGATGCCAGGCTTCCCAAAATTACGAATCTCCAGAAATCTCAGCAAATATTTTTTCACCCAAAATGGATGATACTTTCAGGTAATGATCAGTACACTAAGGCGACTTGGTTCCCCAGATTTCGTTCCTCTATGTTGAAGCGTTCGTTTCCAGTAACAGTTTGAATTTTTAGCTTTCACTCTGTTTTCTCCTATATTGATAGATGTATTTGGAAATCTAAATCCAACACGGTTTGTGCTAGCTTCTTGAAACTTGACACAATAAAGTAGTTTCACGTTCTATCTCTATGTTTTGTTTCCTCTTGATGTAGCCCTAAGCAGTGACTGGCGAGAAACACTTTCATGGAAAGGGGTTGCCAGGCTTCCCAAAATTACGAATCTCCAGAAATCTCAGCAAATATTTTTTCACCCAAACGGGATGATACTTTCAGGTAATGATCAGTACACTAAGGCGACTTGGTTCCCCAAATTTCCTTCTTCTATGTTGAAGAGTTCGTTTCCAGTAGCAGTTTGAACTTTTAGCTTTCACTCTGTTTTCTCCTATATTGATAGATGTATTTGGAACTCTAAATCCAACACGGTTTGTGCTACCTTCTTGAAACTTGACACAATAAAGTAGTTTCACGTTCTATCTCTATGTTTTGTTTCCTCTTGATGTAGCCCTAAGCAGTGACTGGCGAGAAACACTTTCATGGAAAGGGGTTGCCAAGCTTCCCAAAATTACGAATCTCCAGAAATCTCAGCAAATATTTTTTCACCCAAACTGGATGATACTTTCAGGTAATATTCAGTACACTAAGGCAACTTGGTTCCCCAAATTTCGTTCTTCTATGTTGAAGCGTTCTTTTCCAGTAACAGTTTGAATTTTTAGGTTTCAATCTGTTTTCTCCTATATTGATAGATGTATTTGGAACTCTAAATCCAACACAGTTTGTGCTAGCTTCTTGAAACTTGACACAATCAAATAGTTTCACGTTCTATCTCTATGTTTTGTTTCCTCTTGATGTAGCCCTAAGCAGTGACTGGCGAGAAACACTTTCATGGAAAGGGGTTGCCAGGCTTCCAAAAATTACGAATCTCCAGAAATCTCAGCAAATATTTTTTCACCCAAACTGGATGATACTTTCAGGTAATGATCAGTACACTAAGGCAACTTGGTTCCCCAAATTTCGTTCCTCTATGTAGAAGCGTTCGTTTCTAGTAACAGTTTGAATTTTTAGGTTTCACTCTGTTTTCTCCTATATTGATAGATGTATTTGGAACTCTAAATCCAACACGGTTTGTGCTAGCTTCTTGAAGTTTGAAACAATAAAGTAGTTTCACGTTCTATCTCTATGTTTTCTTTTCTCTTGATGTAACCCTAAGCAGTGACTGGCGAGAAACACTTTCATGGAAAGGGGTTGCCAAGCTTCCCAAAATTACGAATCTCCAGAAATCTCAGCAAATATTTTTTCACCCAAACTGGATGATACTTTCAGGTAATGATCAGTACACTAAGGCAACTTGGTTCCCCAGATTTCGTTCTTCTATGTTGAAGCGTTCGTTTCCAGTAACAGTTTGAATTTTTAGCTTTCACTCTGTTTTCTCCTATATTGATAGATGTATTTGGAACTCTAAATCCAACACAGTTTGTGCTAGCTTCTTGAAACTTGACACAATCAAATAGTTTCACGTTCTATCTCTATGTTTTGTTTCCTCTTGATGTAGCCCTAAGCAGTGACTGGCGAGAAACACTTTCATGGAAAGGGGTTGCCAAGCTTCCAAAAATTACGAATTTCCGGAAATCTCAGCAAATATTTTTTCACCCAAACGGGATGATACTTTCAGGTAATGATCAGTACACTAAGGCGACTTGGTTCCCCAAATTTCGTTCTTCTATGTTGAAGCGTTCGTTTCCAGTAACAGTTTGAATTTTTAGCTTTCACTCTGTTTTCTCCTATATTGATAGATGTATTTGGAACTCTAAATCCAACACGGTTTGTGCTATATTCTTGAAACTTGACACAATAAAGTAGTTTCACATTCTATCTCTATGTTTTGTTTCCTCCTGATGTAGCCCTAAGCAGTGACTGGCGAGAAACACTTTCATGGAAAGGGGTTGCCAGGCTTCCCAAAATTACGAATCTCCAGAAATCTCAGCAAATATTTTTTCACCCAAACTGGATGATACTTTCAGGTAATGATCAGTACACTAAGGCAACTTGGTTCCCCAAATTTCGTTCCTCTATGTAGAAGCATTCGTTTCTAGTAACAGTTTGAATTTTTAGGTTTCACTCTGTTTTCTCCTATATTGATAGATGTATTTGGAACTCTAAATCCAACACGGTTTGTGCTAGCTTCTTGAAGTTTGAAACAATAAAGTAGTTTCACGTTCTATCTCTATGTTTTGTTTTCTCTTGATGTAGCCCTAAGCAGTGACTGGCGAGAAACACTTTCATGGAAAGGGGTTGCCAAGCTTCCCAAAATTACGAATCTCCGGAAATCTCAGCAAATATTTTTTCACCCAAACTGGATGATACTTTCAGGTAATGATCAGTACACTAAGGCGACTTGGTTCCCCAGATTTCGTTCTTCTATGTTGAAGCGTTCGTTTCTAGTAACAGTTTGAATTTTTAGGTTTCACTCTGTTTTCTCCTATATTGATAGATGTATTTGGAACTCTAAATCCAACACGGTTTGTGCTAGCTTCTTGAAACTTGACACAATAAAGTAGTTTCACGTTCTTTCTCTATGTTTTGTTTCCTCTTGATGTAGCCCTAAGCAGTGACTGGCGAGAAACACTTTCATGGAAAGGGGTTGCCAGGCTTCCCAAAATTACGAATCTCCAGAAATCTCAGCAAATATTTTTTCACCCAAAATGGATGATACTTTCAGGTAATGATCAGTACACTAAGGCGACTTGGTTCCCCAGATTTCGTTCTTCTATGTTGAAGCGTTCGTTTCCAGTAACAGTTTGAATTTTTAGCTTTCACTCTGTTTTCTCCTATATTGATAGATGTATTTGGAACTCTAAATCCAACACGGTGTGTGCTATCTTCTTGAAACTTGACACAATAAAGTAGTTTCACGTTCTATCTCTATGTTTTGTTTCCTCTTGATGTAGCCCTAAGCAGTGACTCGCGAGAAACACTTTCATGGAAAGGGGTTGCCAAGCTTCCCAAAATTACAAATCTCCAGAAATCTCAGCAAATATTTTTTCACCCAAACTTGATAATACTTTCAGGTAATGATCAGTACACTAAGGCAACTTGGTTCCCCAAATTTCGTTCTTCTATGTTGAAGCGTTCGTTTCCAGTAACAGTTTGAATTTTTAGGTTTCACTCTGTTTTCTCCTATATTGATAGATGTATTTGGAACTCTAAATACAACACGGTTTGTGCTAGCTTCTTGAAACTTGACACAATAAAGTAGTTTCACGTTCTATCTCTATGTTTTGTTTTCTCTTGATGTAGCCCTAAGCAGTGACTGGCGAGAAACACTTTCATGGAAAGGGGTTGCCAGGCTTCCCAAAATTACGAATCTCCAGAAATCTCAGCAAATATTTTTTCACCCAAACGGGATGATACTTTCAGGTAATGATCAGTACACTAAGGCGACTTGGTTCCCCAAATTTCCCTCTTCTATGTTGAAGAGTTCGTTTCCAGTAACAGTTTGAATTTTTAGCTTTCACTCTGTTTTCTCCTATATTGATAGATGTATTTGGAACCCTAAAGCCAACACGGTTTGTGCTAGCTTCTTGAAGTTTGAAACAATAAAGTAGTTTCACTTTCTATCTCTATGTTTTGTTTTCTCTTGATGTAGCCCTAAGCAGTGACTGGCGAGAAACACTTTCATGGAAAGGGGTTGCCAAGCTTCCAAAAATTAAGAATCTCCGGAAATCTCAGCAAATATTTTTTCACCCAAACTGGATGATACTTTCAGGTAATGATCAGTACACTAAGGCGACTTGGTTCCCCAAATTTCCTTCTTCTATGCTGAAGCGTTCGTTTCCAGTAACAGTTTGAATTTTTAGGTTTCAATCTGTTTTCTCCTATATTGATAGATGTATTTGGAACTCTAAATCCAACACGGTTTGTGCTACCTTCTTGAAACTTGACACAATCAAATAGTTTCACGTTCTATCTCTATGTTTTGTTTTCTCTTGATGTAGCCCTAAGCAGTGACTGGCGAGAAACACTTTCATGGAAAGGGGTTGCCAAGCTTCCAAAAATTACGAATCTCCGGAAATCTCAGCAAATATTTTTTCACCCAAACTGGATGATACTTTCAGGTAATGATCAGTACACTAAGGCGACTTTGTTCCCCAAATTTCGTTCTTCTATGTTGAAGCGTTCGTTTCCAGTTACAGTTTGAATTTTTAGGTTTCACTCTGTTTTCTCCTATATGGATAGATGTATTTGGAACTCTAAATCAAACACGGTTTGTGCTAGCTTCTTGAAACTTGACAGAATAAAGTAGTTTCACGTTCTTTCTCTATGTTTTGTTTCCTCTTGATGTAGCCCTAAGCAGTGACTGGCGAGAAACACTTTCATGGAAAGGGGTTGCCAAGCTTCCCAAAATTACGAATCTCCAGAAATCTCAGCAAATATTTTTTCACCCAAACTGGATGATACTTTCAGGTAATGATCAGTACACTAAGGCGACTTGGTTCCCCAAATTTCGCTCTTCTATGTTGAAGCGTTCGTTTCCAGTAACAGTTTGAATTTTAAGCTTTCACTCTGTTTTCTCTTATATTGATAGATGTATTTGGAACTCTAAATCCAACACGGTTTGTGCTAGCTTCTTGAAACTTGACACAATAAAGTAGTTTCACGTTCTATCTCTATGTTTTGTTTCCTCTTGATGTAGCCCTAAGCAGTGACTGGCGAGAAACACTTTCATGGAAAGGGGTTGCCAGGCTTCCCAAAATTACGAATCTCCAGAAATCTCAGCAAATATTTTTTCACCCAAAATGGATGATACTTTCAGGTAATGATCAGTACACTAAGGCGACTTGGTTCCCCAAATTTCGTTCGTCTATGTTGAAGCGTTCGTTTCCAGTAACAGTTTGAATTTTTAGCTTTCACTCTGTTTTCTCCTATATTGATAGATGTATTTGGAACTCTAAATCCAACACGGTTTGTGCTAGCTTCTTGAAACTTCACACAATGAAGTACTTTCAGGTTCTATCTCTATGTTTTGTTTCCTTTTGATGTAGCCTTAAGCAGTGACTGGCGAGAAACACTTTCATGGAAAGGGGTTGCCAAGCTTCCCAAAATTACGAATCTCCAGAAATCTCAGCAAATATTTTTTCACCCAAACTGGATGATACTTTCAGGTACTGATCAGTACACTAAGGCGACTTGGTTCCCCAGATTTCGTTCTTCTATGTTGAAGTGTTCGTTTCCACTAACAGTTTGAATTTTTAGCTTTCACTCTGTTTTCTCCTATATTGATAGATGTATTGGAACTCTAAATCCAACACAGTTTGTGCTAGCTTCTTGAAACTTGACACAATCAAATAGTTTCACGTTCTATCTCTATGTTTTGTTTCCTCTTGATGTAGCCCTAAGCAGTGACTGGCGAGAAACACTTTCATGGAAAGGGGTTGCCAAGCTTCCAAAAATTACGAATCTCCGGAAATCTCAGCAAATATTTTTTCACCCAAAATGGATGATACTTTCAGGTAATGATCAGTACACTAAGGCGACTTGGTTCCCCAAATTTCGTTCTTCTATGTTGAAGCGTTCGTTTCCAGTAACAGTTTGAATTTTTAGGTTTCAATCTGTTTTCTCCTATATTGATAGATGTATTTGGAACTCTAAATCCAACACAGTTTGTGCTAGCTTCTTGAAACTTGACACAATAATGTAGTTTCACGTTCTATCTCTATGTTTTGTTTCCTCTTGATGTAGCCCTAAGCAGTGACTGGCGAGAAACACTTTCATGGAAAGGGCTTGCCAGGCTTCAAAAAATTACGAATCTCCGGAAATCTCAGCAAATATTTTTTCACCCAAACTGGATGATACTTTCAGGTAATGATCAGTACACTAAGGCAACTTGGTTCCCCAGATTTCGTTCTTCTATGTTGAAGCGTTCGTTTCCAGTAACAGTTTGAATTTTTAGCTTTCACTCTGTTTTCTCCTATATTGATAGATGTATTTGGAACTCTAAATCCAACACAGTTTGTGCTAGCTTCTTGAAACTTGACACAATCAAATAGTTTCACGTTCTATCTCTATGTTTTGTTTCCTCTTGATGTAGCCCTAAGCAGTGACTGGCGAGAAACACTTTCATGGAAAGGGCTTGCCAGGCTTCAAAAAATTACGAATTTCCGGAAATCTCAGCAAATATTTTTTCACCCAAACGGGATGATACTTTCAGGTAATGATCAGTACACTAAGGCGACTTGGTTCCCCAAATTTCGTTCTTCTATGTTGAAGCGTTCGTTTCCAGTAACAGTTTGAATTTTTAGCTTTCACTCTGTTTTCTCCTATATTCATAGATGTATTTGGAACTCTAAATCCAACACGGTGTGTGCTATCTTCTTGAAACTTGACACAATAAAGTAGTTTCACGTTCTATCTCTATGTTTTGTTTCCTCTTGATGTAGCCCTAAGCAGTGACTGGCGAGAAACACTTTCATGGAAAGGGGTTGCCAGGCTTCCCAAAATTACGAATCTCCAGAAATCTCAGCAAATATTTTTTCACCCAAACTGGATGATACTTTCAGGTAATGATCAGTACACTAACGCGACTTGCTTCCCCAGATTTCGTTCTTCTATGTTGAAGCGTTCGTTTCCAGTTACAGTTTGAATTTTTAGGTTTCACTCTGTTTTCTCCTATATTGATAGATGTATTTGGAACTCTAAATCCAACACGGTTTTTGCTAGCTCCTTGAAACGTGACACAATAAAGTAGTTTCACGTTCTATCGCTATGTTTTGTTTCCTCTTGATGTAGCCCTAAGCAGTGACTGGCGAGAAACACTTTCATGGAAAGGGGTTGCCAGGCTTCCCAAAATTACGAATCTCCAGAAATCTCAGCAAATATTTTTTCACCCAAAATGGATGATACTTTCAGGTAATGATCAGTACACTAAGGCGACCTTGTTCCCCAAATTTCTTTCTTCTATGTTGAAGCGTTCGTTTCCAGTAACAGTTTGAATTTTTAGGTTTCACTCTGTTTTCTCCTGTATTGATAGATGTACTTGGAACTCTAAATCCAACACGGTTTGTGCTAGCTTCTTGAAACTTGACACAATAAAGTAGTTTCACGTTCTATCTCTATGTTTTGTTTCCTCTTGATGAAGCCCTAAGCAGTGACTGGCGAGAAACACTTTCATGGAAAGGGGTTGCCAAGCTTCCCAAAATTACGAATCTCCAGAAATCTCAGCAAATATTTTTTCACCCAAACTGGATGATACTTTCAGGTAATGATCAGTACACTAAGGCAACTTGGTTCCCCAGATTTCGTTCTTCTATGTTGAAGCGTTCGTTTCCAGTAACAGTTTGAATTTTTAGCTTTCACTCTGTTTTCTCCTATATTGATAGATGTATTTGGAACTCTAAATCCAACACAGTTTGTGCTAGCTTCTTGAAACTTGACACAATCAAATAGTTTCACGTTCTATCTCTATGTTTTGTTTCCTCTTGATGTAGCCCTAAGCAGTGACTGGCGAGAAACACTTTCATGGAAAGGGGTTGCCAAGCTTCCAAAAATTACGAATTTCCGGAAATCTCAGCAAATATTTTTTCACCCAAACGGGATGATACTTTCAGGTAATGATCAGTACACTAAGGCGACTTGGTTCCCCAAATTTCGTTCTTCTATGTTGAAGCGTTCGTTTCCAGTAACAGTTTGAATTTTTAGCTTTCACTCTGTTTTCTCCTATATTGATAGATGTAGTTGGAACTCTAAATCCAACACGGTTTGTGCTATATTCTTGAAACTTGACACAATAAAGTAGTTTCACATTCTATCTCTATGTTTTGTTTCCTCCTGATGTAGCCCTAAGCAGTGACTGGCGAGAAACACTTTCATGGAAAGGGGTTACCAGGCTTCCCAAAATTACGAATCTCCAGAAATCTCAGCAAATATTTTTTCACCCAAACTGGATGATACTTTCAGGTAATGATCAGTACACTAAGGCAACTTGGTTCCCCAAATTTCGTTCCTCTATGTAGAAGCGTTCGTTTCTAGTAACAGTTTGAATTTTTAGGTTTCACTCTGTTTTCTCCTATATTGATAGATGTATTTGGAACTCTAAATCCAACACGGTTTGTGCTAGCTTCTTGAAGTTTGAAACAATAAAGTAGTTTCACGTTCTATCTCTATGTTTTGTTTTCTCTTGATGTAGCCCTAAGCAGTGACTGGCGAGAAACACTTTCATGGAAAGGGGTTGCCAAGCTTCCCAAAATTACGAATCTCCAGAAATCTCAGCAAATATTTTTTCACCCTAACGGGATGATACTTTCAGGTAATGATCAGTACACTAAGGCGACTTGGTTCCCCAGATTTCGTTTTTTATGTTGAAGCGTTCGTTTCCAGTAACAGTTTGAAATTTTAGCTTTCACTCTGTTTTCTCCTATATTGATAGATGTATTTGGAAATCTAAATCCAACACGGTTTGTGCAAGCTTCTTGAAGTTTGAAACAATAATGTAGTTTCACGTTCTATCTCTATGTTTTGTTTTCTCTTGATGTAGCCCTAAGCAGTGACTGGCGAGAAACACTTTCATGGAAAGGGTTTGCCAGGCTTCCCAAAATTACGAATCTCCAGAAATCTCAGCAAATATTTTTTCACCCAAACTGGATGATACTTTCAGGTAATGATCAGTACACTAAGGCGACTTGGTTCCCCAAATTTCCTTCTTCTATGTTGAAGAGTTCGTTTCCAGTAACAGTTTGAAATTTTAGGTTTCACTCTGTTTTCTCCTATATTGATAGATGTATTTGGAACTCTAAATCCAACACGGTTTGTGCTACCTTCTTGAAACTTGACACAATAAAGTAGTTTCACGTTCTATCTCTATGTTTTGTTTCCTCTTGATGTAGCCCTAAGCAGTGACTGGCGAGAAACACTTTCAAGGAAAGGGGTTGCCAAGCTTCCCAAAATTACGAATCTCCAGAAATCTCAGCAAATATTTTTTCACCCAAACTGGATGATACTTTCAGGTAATGATCAGTACACTAAGGCAACTTGGTTCCCCAGATTTCGTTCCTCTATGTTGAAGCGTTCGTTTCCAGTAACAGTTTGAATTTTTAGCTTTCACTCTGTTTTCTCCTATATTGATAGATGTATTTGGAACTCTAAATCCAACACAGTTTGTGCTAGCTTCTTGAAACTTGACACAATCAAATAGTTTCACGTTCTATCTCTATATTTTGTTTCCTCTTGATGTAGCCCTAAGCAGTGACTGGCGAGAAACACTTTCATGGAAAGGGGTTGCCAAGCTTCCAAAAATTACGAATTTCCGGAAATCTCAGCAAATATTTTTTCAACCAAACGGGATGATACTTTCAGGTAATGATCAGTACACTAAGGCGACTTGGTTCCCCAAATTTCGTTCTTCTATGTTGAAGCGTTCGTTTCCAGTAACAGTTTGAATTTTTAGCTTTCACTCTGTTTTCTCCTATATTGATAGATGTATTTGGAACTCTAAATCCAACACGGTTTGTGCTATCTTCTTGAAACTTGACAAAATAAAGTAGTTTCACGTTCTATCTCTATGTTTTGTTTCCTCTTGATGTAGCCCTAAGCAGTGACTGGCGAGAAACACTTTCATGGAAAGGGGTTGCCAGGCTTCCCAAAATTACGAATCTCCAGAAATCTCAGCAAATATTTTTTCACCCAAACTGGATGATACTTTCAGGTAATGATCAGTACACTAAGGCGACTTGGTTCCCCAGATTTCGTTCTTCTATGTTGAAGCGTTCGTTTCCAGTTACAGTTTGAATTTTTAGGTTTCACTCTGTTTTCTCCTATATTGATAGATGTATTTGGAACTCTAAATCCAACACGGTTTTTGCTAGCTTCTTGAAACTTGACACAATAAAGTAGTTTCACGTTCTATCTCTATGTTTTGTTTCCTCTTGATGTAGCCCTAAGCAGTGACTGGCGAGAAACACTTTCATGGAAAGGGGCTGCCAGGCTTCCCAAAATTACGAATCTCCAGAAATCTCAGCAAATATTTTTTCACCCAAACTGGATGATACTTTCAGGTAATGATCAGTACACTAAGGTGACTTGGTTCCCCAAATTTCGTTCTTCTGTGTTGAAGCGTTCGTTTCCAGTAACAGTTTGAATTTTTAGCTTACACTCTGTTTTCTCCTATATTGATAGATGTATTTGGAACTCTAAATCCAACACGGTTTGTGCTAGCTTCTTGAAACTTCACACAATGAAGTACTTTCAGGTTCTATCTCTATGTTTTGTTTCCTCTTGATGTAGCCTTAAGCAGTGACTGGCGAGAAACACTTTCATGGAAAGGGGTTGCCAAGCTTCCCAAAATTACGAATCTCCAGAAATCTCAGCAAATATTTTTTCACCCAAACTGGATGATACTTTCAGGTACTGATCAGTACACTAAGGCGACTTGGTTCCCCAGATTTCGTTCTTCTATGTTGAAGTGTTCGTTTCCACTAACAGTTTGAATTTTTAGCTTTCACTCTGTTTTCTCCTATATTGATAGATGTATTGGAACTCTAAATCCAACACAGTTTGTGCTAGCTTCTTGAAACTTGACACAATCAAATAGTTTCACGTTCTATCTCTATGTTTTGTTTCCTCTTGATGTAGCCCTAAGCAGTGACTGGCGAGAAACACTTTCATGGAAAGGGGTTGCCAAGCTTCCAAAAATTACGAATCTCCGGAAATCTCAGCAAATATTTTTTCACCCAAAATGGATGATACTTTCAGGTAATGATCAGTACACTAAGGCGACTTGGTTCCCCAAATTTCGTTCTTCTATGTTGAAGCGTTCGTTTCCAGTAACAGTTTGAATTTTTAGGTTTCAATCTGTTTTCTCCTATATTGATAGATGTATTTGGAACTCTAAATCCAACACAGTTTGTGCTAGCTTCTTGAAACTTGACACAATAAAGTAGTTTCACGTTCTATCTCTATGTTTTGTTTCCTCTTGATGTAGCCCTAAGCAGTGACTGGCGAGAAACACTTTCATGGAAAGGGCTTGCCAGGCTTCAAAAAATTACGAATCTCCGGAAATCTCAGCAAATATTTTTTCACCCAAACTGGATGATACTTTCAGGTAATGATCAGTACACTAAGGCAACTTGGTTCCCCAGATTTCGTTCTTCTATGTTGAAGCGTTCGTTTCCAGTAACAGTTTGAATTTTTAGCTTTCACTCTGTTTTCTCCTATATTGATAGATGTATTTGGAACTCTAAATCCAACACAGTTTGTGCTAGCTTCTTGAAACTTGACACAATCAAATAGTTTCACGTTCTATCTCTATGTTTTGTTTCCTCTTGATGTAGCCCTAAGCAGTGACTGGCGAGAAACACTTTCATGGAAAGGGCTTGCCAGGCTTCAAAAAATTACGAATTTCCGGAAATCTCAGCAAATATTTTTTCACCCAAACGGGATGATACTTTCAGGTAATGATCAGTACACTAAGGCGACTTGGTTCCCCAAATTTCGTTCTTCTATGTTGAAGCGTTCGTTTCCAGTAACAGTTTGAATTTTTAGCTTTCACTCTGTTTTCTCCTATATTGATAGATGTATTTGGAACTCTAAATCCAACACGGTTTGTGCTAGCTTCTTGAAGTTTGAAACAATAAAGTAGTTTCACGTTCTATCTCTATGTTTTGTTTTCTCTTGTTGTAGCCCTAAGCAGTGACTGGCGAGAAACACTTTCATGGAAAGGGGTTGCCAAGCTTCCCAAAATTACGAATCTCCAGAAATCTCAGCAAATATTTTTTCACCCTAACGGGATGATACTTTCAGGTAATGATCAGTACACTAAGGCGACTTGGTTCCACAGATTTCGTTTTTTATGTTGAAGCGTTCGTTTCCAGTAACAGTTTGAAATTTTAGCTTTCACTCTGTTTTCTCCTATATTGATAGATGTATTTGGAACTCTAAATCCAACACAGTTTGTGCTAGCTTCTTGAAACTTGACACAATCAAATAGTTTCACGTTCTATCTCTATGTTTTGTTTCCTCTTGATGTAGCCCTAAGCAGTGACTGGCGAGAAACACTTTCATGGAAAGGGGTTGCCAAGCTTCCAAAAATTACGAATTTCCGGAAATCTCAGCAAATATTTTTTCACCCAAACGGGATGATACTTTCAGGTAATGATCAGTACACTTAGGCGACTTGGTTCCCCAGATTTCGTTCTTCTATGTTGAAGCGTTCGTTTACAGTAACAGTTTGAATTTTTAGCTTTCACTCTGTTTTCTCCTATATTGATAGATGTATTTGGAAATCTAAATCCAACACGGTTTGTGCAAGCTTCTTGAAGTTTGAAACAATAATGTAGTTTCACGTTCTATCTCTATGTTTTGTTTTCTCTTGATGTAGCCCTAAGCAGTGACTGGCGAGAAACACTTTCATGGAAAGGGTTTGCCAGGCTTCCCAAAATTACGAATCTCAGGAAATCTCAGCAAATATTTTTTCACCCAAACTGGATGATACTTTCAGGTAATGATCAGTACACTAAGGCGACTTGGTTCCCCAAATTTCCTTCTTCTATGTTGAAGAGTTCGTTTCCAGTAACAGTTTGAAATTTTAGGTTTCACTCTGTTTTCTCCTATATTGATAGATGTATTTGGAACTCTAAATCCAACACGGTTTGTGCTACCTTCTTGAAACTTGACACAATAAAGTAGTTTCACGTTCTATCTCTATGTTTTGTTTCCTCTTGATGTAGCCCTAAGCAGTGACTGGCGAGAAACACTTTCATGGAAAGGGGTTGCCAAGCTTCCCAAAATTACGAATCTCCAGAAATCTCAGCAAATATTTTTTCACCCAAACTGGATGATACTTTCAGGTAATGATCAGTACACTAAGGCAACTTGGTTCCCCAGATTTCGTTCTTCTATGTTGAAGCGTTCGTTTCCAGTAACAGTTTGAATTTTTAGCTTTCACTCTGTTTTCTCCTATATTGATAGATGTATTTGGAACTCTAAATCCAACACAGTTTGTGCTAGCTTCTTGAAACTTGACACAATCAAATAGTTTCACGTTCTATCTCTATATTTTGTTTCCTCTTGATGTAGCCCTAAGCAGTGACTGGCGAGAAACACTTTCATGGAAAGGGGTTGCCAAGCTTCCAAAAATTACGAATTTCCGGAAATCTCAGCAAATATTTTTTCAACCAAACGGGATGATACTTTCAGGTAATGATCAGTACACTAAGGCGACTTGGTTCCCCAAATTTCGTTCTTCTATGTTGAAGCGTTCGTTTCCAGTAACAGTTTGAATTTTTAGCTTTCACTCTGTTTTCTCCTATATTGATAGATGTATTTGGAACTCTAAATCCAACACGGTTTGTGCTATCTTCTTGAAACTTGACAAAATAAAGTAGTTTCACGTTCTATCTCTATGTTTTGTTTCCTCTTGATGTAGCCCTAAGCAGTGACTGGCGAGAAACACTTTCATGGAAAGGGGTTGCCAGGCTTCCCAAAATTACGAATCTGCAGAAATCTCAGCAAATATTTTTTCACCCAAACTGGATGATACTTTCAGGTAATGATCAGTACACTAAGGCGACTTGGTTCCCCAGATTTCGTTCTTCTATGTTGAAGCGTTCGTTTCCAGTTACAGTTTGAATTTTTAGGTTTCACTCTGTTTTCTCCTATATTGATAGATGTATTTGGAACTCTAAATCCAACACGGTTTTTGCTAGCTTCTTGAAACTTGACACAATAAAGTAGTTTCACGTTCTATCTCTATGTTTTGTTTCCTCTTGATGTAGCCCTAAGCAGTGACTGGCGAGAAACACTTTCATGGAAAGGGGCTGCCAGGCTTCCCAAAATTACGAATCTCCAGAAATCTCAGCAAATATTTTTTCACCCAAACTGGATGATACTTTCAGGTAATGATCAGTACACTAAGGTGACTTGGTTCCCCAAATTTCGTTCTTCTGTGTTGAAGCGTTCGTTTCCAGTAACAGTTTGAATTTTTAGCTTACACTCTGTTTTCTCCTATATTGATAGATGTATTTGGAACTCTAAATCCAACACGGTTTGTGCTAGCTTCTTGAAACTTGACACAATAAAGTACTTTCACGTTCTATCTCTATGTTTTGTTTCCTCTTGATGTAGCCCTAAGCAGTGACTGGCGAGAAACACTTTCATGGAAAGGGGTTGCCAGGCTTCCCAAAATTACGAATCTCCAGAAATCTCAGCAAATATTTTTTCACCCAAAATGGATGATACTTTCAGGTAATGATCAGTACACTAAGGCGACTTGGTTCCCCAAATTTCGTTCGTCTATGTTGAAGCGTTCGTTTCCAGTAACAGTTTGAATTTTTAGCTTTCACTCTGTTTTCTCCTATATTGATAGATGTATTTGGAACTCTAAATCCAACACGGTTTGTGCTAGCTTCTTGAAACTTGACACAATAAAGTAGTTTCACTTTCTATCTTTATGTTTTGTTTCCTCTTGATGTAGCCCTAAGCAGTGACTGGTGAGAAACACTTTCATGGAAAGGGGTTGCCATGCTTCCCAAAATTACGAATCTCCAGAAATCTCAGCAAATATTTTTTCACCCAAACTGGATGATACTTTCAGGTACTGATCAGTACACTAAGGCGACTTGGTTCCCCAGATTTCGTTCTTCTATGTTGAAGCGTTCGTTTCCAGTAACAGTTTGAATTTTTAGCTTTCACTCTGTTTTCTCCTATATTGATAGATGTATTTGGAACTCTAAATCCAACACAGTTTGTGCTAGCTTCTTGAAACTTGACACAATCAGATAGTTTCACGTTCTATCTCTATGTTTTGTTTCCTCTTGATGTAGCCCTAAGCAGTGACTGGCGAGAAACACTTTCATGGAAAGGGGTTGCCAGACTTCCCAAAATTACGAATCTCCAGAAATCACAGCAAATATTTTTTCACCCAAACTGGATCATACTTTCAGGTAATGATCAGTACACTAAGGCGACTTGGTTCCCCAAATTTCGTTCTTCTATGTTGAAGCGTTCGTTTCCAGTAACAGTTTGAATTTTTAGGTTTCAATCTGTTTTCTCCTATATTGATAGATGTATTTGGAACTCTAAATCCAACACAGTTTGTGCTAGCTTCTTGAAACTTGACACAATAAAGTAGTTTCACGTTCTATCTCTATGTTTTGTTTCCTCTTGATGTAGCCCTAAGCAGTGACTGGCAAGAAACACTTTCATGGAAAGGGCTTGCCAGGCTTCAAAAAATTACGAATCTCCGGAAATCTCAGCAAATATTTTTTCACCCAAACTGGATGATACTTTCAGGTAATGATCAGTACACTAAGGCGACTTGGTTCACCAAATTTCGTTCTTCTATGTTGAAGCGTTCATTTCCAGTTACAGTTTGAATTTTTAGGTTTCACTCTGTTTTCTCCTATATTGATAGATGTATTTGGAACTCTAAATCCAACACGGTTTGTGCTAGCTTCTTGAAACTTGACACAAGAAAGTAGTTTCCCGTTCTATCTCTATGTTTTGTTTCCTCTTGATGTAGCCCTAAGCAGTGACTGGCGAGAAACACTTTCATTAAAAGGGGTTGCCAAGCTTCCCAAAATTACGAATCTCAAGAAATCTCAGCAAATATTTTTTTCACCCAAACTGGATGATACTTTCAGGTAATGATCAGTACACTAAGGCGACTTGATTCCCCAAATTTCATTCTTCTATGTTGAAGCGTTCGTTTACAGTAACAGTTTGAATTTTTAGCTTTCACTCTGTTTTCTCCTATATTGATAGATGTATTTGGAACTCTAAATCCAACACGGTTTGTGGTAGCTTCTTGAAACTTGACACAATAAAGTAGTTTCTCGTTCTATCTCTATGTTTTGTTTCCTCTTGATGTAGCCCTAAGCAGTGACTGACGAGAAACACTTTCATGGAAAGGGCTTGCCAGGCTTCAAAAAATTACGAATCTCCGGAAATCTCAGCAAATATTTTTTCACCCAAACTGGATGATACTTTCAGGTAATGATCAGTACACTAAGGCGACTTGGTTTCCCAAATTTCGTTCTTCTATGTTGAAGCGTTCATTTCCAGTTACAGTTTGAATTTTTAGGTTTCACTCTGTTTTCTCCTATATTGATAGATGTATTTGGAACTCTAAATCCAACACGGATTGTGGTAGCTTCTTGAAACTTGACACAATAAAGTAGTTTCACGTTCTATCTCTATGTTTTGTTTCCTCTTGATGTAGCCCTAAGCAGTGACTGGCGAGAAACACTTTCATGGAAAGGGGTTGCCAAGCTTCCCAAAATTACGAATCTCCAGAAATCTCAGCAAATATTTTTTCACCCAAACTGGATGATACTTTCAGGTAATGATCAGTACACTAAGGCGACTTGGTTCCCCAAATTTCGTTCTTCTATGCTGAAGCGTTCGTTTACAGTAACAGTTTGAATTTTTAGCTTTCACTCTGTTTTCTCCTATATTGATAGATGTATTTGGAACTCTAAATCCAACACGGTTTGTGCTACCTTCTTGAAACTTGATACAATCAAATAGTTTCACGTTCTATCTCTATGTTTTGTTTCCTCTTGATGTAGCCCTAAGCAGTGACTGGCGAGAAACACTTTCATGGAAAGGGGTTGCCAAGCTTCCAAAAATTACGAATCTCCGGAAATCTCAGCAAATATTTTTTCACCCAAAATGGATGATACTTTCTGGTAATGATCAGTACACTAAGGCGACTTTGTTCCCCAAATTTCGTTCTTCTATGTTGAAGCGTTCGTTTCCAGTTACAGTTTGAATTTTTAGGTGTCACTCTGTTTTCTCCTATATTGATAGATGTATTTGGAACTCTAAATCCAACACGGTTTGTGCTAGCTTCTTGAAACTTGACACAATAAAGTAGTTTCACGTTCTTTCTCTATGTTTTGTTTCCTCTTGATGTAGCCCTAAGCAGTGACTGGCGAGAAACACTTTCATGGAAAGGGGTTGCCAAGCTTCGCAAAATTACGAATCTCCAGAAATCTCAGCAAATATTTTTTCACCCAAACTGGATGATACTTTCAGGTAATGATCAGTACACTAAGGTGACTTGGTTCCCCAAATTTCGTTCTTCTATGTTGAAGCGTTCGTTTCCAGTAACAGTTTGAATTTTTAGCTTTCACTCTGTTTTCTCCTATATTGATAGATGTATTTGGAACTCTAAATCCAACACGGTTTGTGCTAGCTTCTTGAAACTTGACACAATAAAGTAGTTTCACGTTCTATCTCTATGTTTTGTTTCCTCTTGATGTAGCCCTAAGCAGTGACTGGCGAGAAACACTTTCATGGAAAGGGGTTGCCAGGCTTCCCAAAATTACGAATCTCCAGAAATCTCAGCAAATATTTTTTCACCCAAAATGGATGATACTTTCAGGTAATGATCAGTACACTAAGGCGACTTGGTTCCCCAAATTTCGTTCGTCTATGTTGAAGCGTTCGTTTCCAGTAACAGTTTGAATTTTTAGCTTTCACTCTGTTTTCTCCTATATTGATAGATGTATTTGGAACTCTAAATCCAACACGGTGTGTGCTAGCTTCTTGAAACTTGACACAATAAAGTAGTTTCACTTTCTATCTTTATGTTTTTTTTCCTCTTGATGTAGCCCTAAGCAGTGACTGGCGAGAAACACTTTCATGGAAAGGGGCTGCCAGGCTTCCCAAAATTACGAATCTCCAGAAATCTCAGCAAATATTTTTTCACCCAAACTGGATGATACTTTCAGGTAATGATCAGTACACTAAGGTGACTTGGTTCCCCAAATTTCGTTCTTCTATGTTGAAGCGTTCGTTTCCAGTAACAGTTTGAATTTTTAGCTTTCACTCTGTTTTCTCCTATATTGATAGATGTATTTGGAACTCTAAATCCAACACGGTTTGTGCTAGCTTCTTGAAACTTGACACAATAAAGTACTTTCACGTTCTATCTCTATGTTTTGTTTCCTCTTGATGTAGCCCTAAGCAGTGACTGGCGAGAAACACTTTCATGGAAAGGGGTTGCCAGGCTTCCCAAAATTACGAATCTCCAGAAATCTCAGCAAATATTTTTTCACCCAAAATGGATGATACTTTCAGGTAATGATCGGTACACTAAGGCGACTTGGTTCCCCAAATTTCGTTCGTCTATGTTGAAGCGTTCGTTTCCAGTAACAGTTTGAATTTTTAGCTTTCACTCTGTTTTCTCCTATATTGATAGATGTATTTGGAACTCTAAATCCAACACGGTTTGTGCTAGCTTCTTGAAACTTGACACAATAAAGTAGTTTCACTTTCTATCTTTATGTTTTGTTTCCTCTTGATGTAGCCCTAAGCAGTGACTGGTGAGAAACACTTTCATGGAAAGGGGTTGCCATGCTTCCCAAAATTACGAATCTCCAGAAATCTCAGCAAATATTTTTTCACCCAAACTGGATGATACTTTCAGGTACTGATCAGTACACTAAGGCGACTTGGTTCCCCAGATTTCGTTCTTCTATGTTGAAGCGTTCGTTTCCAGTAACAGTTTGAATTTTTAGCTTTCACTCTGTTTTCTCCTATATTGATAGATGTATTTGGAACTCTAAATCCAACACAGTTTGTGCTAGCTTCTTGAAACTTGACACAATCAGATAGTTTCACGTTCTATCTCTATGTTTTGTTTCCTCTTGATGTAGCCCTAAGCAGTGACTGGCGAGAAACACTTTCATGGAAAGGGGTTGCCAAGCTTCCCAAAATTACGAATCTCCAGAAATCTCAGCAAATATTTTTTCACCCAAACTGGATCATACTTTCAGGTAATGATCAGTACACTAAGGCGACTTGGTTCCCCAAATTTCGTTCTTCTATGTTGAAGCGTTCGTTTCCAGTAACAGTTTGAATTTTTAGGTTTCAATCTGTTTTCTCCTATATTGATAGATGTATTTGGAACTCTAAATCCAACACAGTTTGTGCTAGCTTCTTGAAACTTGACACAATAAAGTAGTTTCACGTTCTATCTCTATGTTTTGTTTCCTCTTGATGTAGCCCTAAGCAGTGACTGGCAAGAAACACTTTCATGGAAAGGGCTTGCCAGGCTTCAAAAAATTACGAATCTCCGGAAATCTCAGCAAATATTTTTTCACCCAAACTGGATGATACTTTCAGGTAATGATCAGTACACTAAGGCGACTTGGTTCACCAAATTTCGTTCTTCTATGTTGAAGCGTTCATTTCCAGTTACAGTTTGAATTTTTAGGTTTCACTCTGTTTTCTCCTATATTGATAGATGTATTTGGAACTCTAAATCCAACACGGATTGTGGTAGCTTCTTGAAACTTGACACAATAAAGTAGTTTCACGTTCTATCTCTATGTTTTGTTTCCTCTTGATGTAGCCCTAAGCAGTGACTGGCGAGAAACACTTTCATGGAAAGGGGTTGCCAAGCTTCCCAAAATTACGAATCTCCAGAAATCTCAGCAAATATTTTTTCACCCAAACTGGATGATACTTTCAGGTAATGATCAGTACACTAAGGCGACTTGGTTCCCCAAATTTCGTTCTTCTATGCTGAAGCGTTCGTTTACAGTAACAGTTTGAATTTTTAGCTTTCACTCTGTTTTCTCCTATATTGATAGATGTATTTGGAACTCTAAATCCAACACGGTTTGTGCTACCTTCTTGAAACTTGATACAATCAAATAGTTTCACGTTCTATCTCTATGTTTTGTTTCCTCTTGATGTAGCCCTAAGCAGTGACTGGCGAGAAACACTTTCATGGAAAGGGGTTGCCAAGCTTCCAAAAATTACGAATCTCCGGAAATCTCAGCAAATATTTTTTCACCCAAAATGGATGATACTTTCTGGTAATGATCAGTACACTAAGGCGACTTTGTTCCCCAAATTTCGTTCTTCTATGTTGAAGCGTTCGTTTCCAGTTACAGTTTGAATTTTTAGGTGTCACTCTGTTTTCTCCTATATTGATAGATGTATTTGGAACTCTAAATCCAACACGGTTTGTGCTAGCTTCTTGAAACTTGACACAATAAAGTAGTTTCACGTTCTTTCTCTATGTTTTGTTTCCTCTTGATGTAGCCCTAAGCAGTGACTGGCGAGAAACACTTTCATGGAAAGGGGTTGCCAAGCTTCGCAAAATTACGAATCTCCAGAAATCTCAGCAAATATTTTTTCACCCAAACTGGATGATACTTTCAGGTAATGATCAGTACACTAAGGTGACTTGGTTCCCCAAATTTCGTTCTTCTATGTTGAAGCGTTCGTTTCCAGTAACAGTTTGAATTTTTAGCTTTCACTCTGTTTTCTCCTATATTGATAGATGTATTTGGAACTCTAAATCCAACACGGTTTGTGCTAGCTTCTTGAAACTTGACACAAGAAAGTAGTTTCCCGTTCTATCTCTATGTTTTGTTTCCTCTTGATGTAGCCCTAAGCAGTGACTGGCGAGAAACACTTTCATTAAAAGGGGTTGCCAAGCTTCCCAAAATTACGAATCTCAAGAAATCTCAGCAAATATTTTTTTCACCCAAACTGGATGATACTTTCAGGTAATGATCAGTACACTAAGGCGACTTGGTTCCCCAAATTTCATTCTTCTATGTTGAAGCGTTCGTTTACAGTAACAGTTTGAATTTTTAGCTTTCACTCTGTTTTCTCCTATATTGATAGATGTATTTGGAACTCTAAATCCAACACGGTTTGTGGTAGCTTCTTGAAACTTGACACAATAAAGTAGTTTCTCGTTCTATCTCTATGTTTTGTTTCCTCTTGATGTAGCCCTAAGCAGTGACTGACGAGAAACACTTTCATGGAAAGGGCTTGCCAGGCTTCAAAAAATTACGAATCTCCGGAAATCTCAGCAAATATTTTTTCACCCAAACTGGATGATACTTTCAGGTAATGATCAGTACACTAAGGCGACTTGGTTTCCCAAATTTCGTTCTTCTATGTTGAAGCGTTCATTTCCAGTTACAGTTTGAATTTTTAGGTTTCACTCTGTTTTCTCCTATATTGATAGATGTATTTGGAACTCTAAATCCAACACGGTTTGTGCTAGCTTCTTGAAACTTGACACAATAAAGTAGTTTCACGTTCTATCTCTATGTTTTGTTTCCTCTTGATGTAGCCCTAAGCAGTGACTGGCGAGAAACACTTTCATGGAAAGGGGTTGCCAAGCTTCCCAAAATTACGAATCTCCAGAAATCTCAGCAAATATTTTTTCACCCAAACTGGATCATACTTTCAGGTAATGATCAGTACACTAAGGCGACTTGGTTCCCCAAATTTCGTTCTTCTATGCTGAAGCGTTCGTTTACAGTAACAGTTTGAATTTTTAGGTTTCACTCTGTTTTCTCCTATATTGATAGATGTATTTGGAACTCTAAATCCAACACGGTTTGTGCTACCTTCTTGAAACTTGATACAATCAAATAGTTTCACGTTCTATCTCTATGTTTTGTTTCCTCTTGATGTAGCCCTAAGCAGTGACTGGCGAGAAACACTTTCATGGAAAGGGGTTGCCAAGCTTCCAAAAATTACGAATCTCCGGAAATCTCAGCAAATATTTTTTCACCCAAAATGGATGATACTTTCTGGTAATGATCAGTACACTAAGGCGACTTTGTTCCCCAAATTTCGTTCTTCTATGTTGAAGCGTTCGTTTCCAGTTACAGTTTGAATTTTTAGGTGTCACTCTGTTTTCTCCTATATTGATAGATGTATTTGGAACTCTAAATCCAACACGGTTTGTGCTAGCTTCTTGAAACTTGAGACAATAAAGTAGTTTCACGTTCTTTCTCTATGTTTTGTTTCCTCTTGATGTAGCCCTAAGCAGTGACTGGCGAGAAACACTTTCATGGAAAGGGGTTGCCAAGCTTCGCAAAATTACGAATCTCCAGAAATCTCAGCAAATATTTTTTCACCCAAACTGGATGATACTTTCAGGTAATGATCAGTACACTAAGGTGACTTGGTTCCCCAAATTTCGTTCTTCTATGTTGAAGCGTTCGTTTCCAGTAACAGTTTGAATTTTTAGCTTTCACTCTGTTTTCTCCTATATTGATAGATGTATTTGGAACTCTAAATCCAACACGGTTTGTGCTAGCTTCTTGAAACTTGACACAATAAAGTACTTTCACGTTCTATCTCTATGTTTTGTTTCCTCTTGATGTAGCCCTAAGCAGTGACTGGCGAGAAACACTTTCATGGAAAGGGGTTGCCAGGCTTCCCAAAATTACGAATCTCCAGAAATCTCAGCAAATATTTTTTCACCCAAAATGGATGATACTTTCAGGTAATGATCAGTACACTAAGGCGACTTGGTTCCCCAAATTTCGTTCTTCTATGTTGAAGCGTTCGTTTCCAGTAACAGTTTGAATTTTTAGGTTTCACTCTGTTTTCTCCTATATTGATAGATGTATTTGGAACTCTAAATCCAACACGGTTTGTGCTAGCTTCTTGAAACTTGACACAATAAAGTAGTTTCACTTTCTATCTTTATGTTTTGTTTCCTCTTGATGTAGCCCTAAGCAGTGACTGGCGAGAAACACTTTCATGGAAAGGGGTTGCCAAGCTTCCAAAAATTACAAATCTCCGGAAATCTCAGCAAATATTTTTCACCCAAAATGGATGATACTTTCAGGTAATGATCAGTACACTAAGGCAACTTTGTTCCCCAAATTTCGTTCTTCTATGTTGAAGCGTTCGTTTCCAGTAACAGTTTGAATTTTTAGGTTTCACTCTATTTTCTCCTGTATGGATAGATGTATTTGGAACTCTAAATCCAACACGGTTTGTGCTAGCTTCTTGAAACTTGACACAATAAAGTAGTTTCACGTTCTATCTCTACATTTTGTTTCCTCTTGATATAGCCCTAAGCAGTGACTGGCGAGAAACACTTTCATGGAAAGGGGTTGCCAGGCTTCCCAAAATTACGAATCTCCAGAAATCTCAGCAAATATTTTTTCACCCAAACTGGATGATACTTTCAGGTAATGATCAGTACACTAAGGCGACTTGCTTCCCCAAATTTCGTTCTTCTATGTTGAAGCGTTCGTTTCCAGTAACAGTTTGAATTTTTAGGTTTCACTCTGTTTTCTCCTCTATTTGTAGATGTATTTGGAACTCTAAATCCAACACGGTTTCTGCTAGCTTCTTTGAACTTGACACAATACAGTAGTTTCACGTTCTATCTCTATGTTTTGTTTCCTCTTGATGTAGCCCTAAGCAGTGACTGGCGAGAAACA
Source organism: Spermophilus citellus (assembly GCF_964194105.1). Taxonomy (NCBI): domain Eukaryota; kingdom Metazoa; phylum Chordata; class Mammalia; order Rodentia; family Sciuridae; genus Spermophilus; species Spermophilus citellus. The sequence goes on along the minus strand of NC_138196.1, from coordinate 15,277,790 downwards.
CTTTCATGGAAAGGGGTTGCCAAGCTTCCAAAAATTACAAATCTCCGGAAATCTCAGCAAATATTTTTCACCCAAAATGGATGATACTTTCAGGTAATGATCAGTACACTAAGGCGACTTTGTTCCCCAAATTTCGTTCTTCTATGTTGAAGCGTTCGTTTCCAGTAACAGTTTGAATTTTTAGGTTTCACTCTATTTTCTCCTGTATGGATAGATGTATTTGGATCTCTAAATCCAACACGGTTTGTGCTAGCTTCTTGAAACTTGACACAATAAACTAGTTTCACGTTCTATCTCTACATTTTGTTTCCTCTTGATATAGCCCTAAGCAGTGACTGGCGAGAAACACTTTCATGGAAAGGGGTTGCCAGGCTTCCCAAAATTACGAATCTCCAGAAATCTCAGCAAATATTTTTTCACCCAAACTGGATGATACTTTCAGGTAATGATCAGTACACTAAGGCGACTTGCTTCCCCAAATTTCGTTCTTCTATGTTGAAGCGTTCGTTTCCAGTAACAGTTTGAATTTTTAGGTTTCACTCTGTTTTCTCCTCTATTTGTAGATGTATTTGGAACTCTAAATCCAACACGGTTTCTGCTAGCTTCTTTGAACTTGACACAATAAAGTAGTTTCAGGTTCTATCTCTATGTTTTGTTTCCTCTTGATGTAGCCCTAAGCAGTGACTGGCGAGAAACACTTTCATGGAAAGGGGTTGCCAAGCTTCCAAAAATTACGAATCTCCGGAAATCTCAGCAAATATTTTTTCACCCAAAATGGATGATACTTTCTGGTAATGATCAGTACACTAAGGCGACTTTGTTCCCCAAATTTCGTTCTTCTATGTTGAAGCGTTCGTTTCCAGTTACAGTTTGAATTTTTAGGTGTCACTCTGTTTTCTCCTATATTGATAGATGTATTTGGAACTCTAAATCCAACACGGTTTGTGCTAGCTTCTTGAAACTTGACACAATAAAGTAGTTTCACGTTCTTTCTCTATGTTTTGTTTCCTCTTGATGTAGCCCTAAGCAGTGACTGGCGAGAAACACTTTCATGGAAAGGGGTTGCCAAGCTTCGCAAAATTACGAATCTCCAGAAATCTCAGCAAATATTTTTTCACCCAAACTGGATGATACTTTCAGGTAATGATCAGTACACTAAGGTGACTTGGTTCCCCAAATTTCGTTCTTCTATGTTGAAGCGTTCGTTTCCAGTAACAGTTTGAATTTTTAGCTTTCACTCTGTTTTCTCCTATATTGATAGATGTATTTGGAACTCTAAATCCAACACGGTTTGTGCTAGCTTCTTGAAACTTGACACAATAAAGTACTTTCACGTTCTATCTCTATGTTTTGTTTCCTCTTGATGTAGCCCTAAGCAGTGACTGGCGAGAAACACTTTCATGGAAAGGGGTTGCCAGGCTTCCCAAAATTACGAATCTCCAGAAATCTCAGGAAATATTTTTTCACCCAAAATGGATGATACTTTCAGGTAATGATCAGTACACTAAGGCGACTTGGTTCCCCAAATTTCGTTCTTCTATGTTGAAGCGTTCGTTTCCAGTAACAGTTTGAATTTTTAGGTTTCACTCTGTTTTCTCCTATATTGATAGATGTATTTGGAACTCTAAATCCAACACGGTTTGTGCTAGCTTCTTGAAACTTGACACAATAAAGTAGTTTCACTTTCTATCTTTATGTTTTGTTTCCTCTTGATGTAGCCCTAAGCAGTGACTGGCGAGAAACACTTTCATGGAAAGGGGTTGCCAAGCTTCCAAAAATTACAAATCTCCGGAAATCTCAGCAAATATTTTTCACCCAAAATGGATGATACTTTCAGGTAATGATCAGTACACTAAGGCGACTTTGTTCCCCAAATTTCGTTCTTCTATGTTGAAGCGTTCGTTTCCAGTAACAGTTTGAATTTTTAGGTTTCACTCTATTTTCTCCTGTATGGATAGATGTATTTGGAACTCTAAATCCAACACGGTTTGTGCTAGCTTCTTGAAACTTGACACAATAAAGTAGTTTCACGTTCTATCTCTACATTTTGTTTCCTCTTGATATAGCCCTAAGCAGTGACTGGCGAGAAACACTTTCATGGAAAGGGGTTGCCAGGCTTCCCAAAATTACGAATCTCCAGAAATCTCAGCAAATATTTTTTCACCCAAACTGGATGATACTTTCAGGTAATGATCAGTACACTAAGGCGACTTGCTTCCCCAAATTTCGTTCTTCTATGTTGAAGCGTTCGTTTCCAGTAACAGTTTGAATTTTTAGGTTTCACTCTGTTTTCTCCTCTATTTGTAGATGTATTTGGAACTCTAAATCCAACACGGTTTCTGCTAGCTTCTTTGAACTTGACACAATAAAGTAGTTTCACGTTCTATCTCTATGTTTTGTTTCCTCTTGATGTAGCCCTAAGCAGTGACTGGCGAGAAACACTTTCATGGAAAGGGGTTGCCAAGCTTCCAAAAATTACAAATCTCCGGAAATCTCAGCAAATATTTTTCACCCAAAATGGATGATGCTTTCAGGTAATGATCAGTACACTAAGGCGACTTTGTTCCCCAAATTTCGTTCTTCTATGTTGAAGCGTTCGTTTCCAGTAACAGTTTGAATTTTTAGGTTTCACTCTATTTTCTCCTGTATGGATAGATGTATTTGGAACTCTAAATCCAACACGGTTTGTGCTAGCTTCTTGAAACTTGACACAATAAAGTAGTTTCACGTTCTATCTCTACATTTTGTTTCCTCTTGATATAGCCCTAAGCAGTGACTGGCGAGAAACACTTTCATGGAAAGGGGTTGCCAGGCTTCCCAAAATTACGAATCTCCAGAAATCTCAGCAAATATTTTTTCACCCAAACTGGATGATACTTTCAGGTAATGATCAGTACACTAAGGCGACTTGCTTCCCCAAATTTCGTTCTTCTATGTTGAAGCGTTCGTTTCCAGTAACAGTTTGAATTTTTAGGTTTCACTCTGTTTTCTCCTCTATTTGTAGATGTATTTGGAACTCTAAATCCAACACGGTTTCTGCTAGCTTCTTTGAACTTGACACAATAAAGTAGTTTCACGTTCTATCTCTATGTTTTGTTTCCTCTTGATGTAGCCCTAAGCAGTGACTGGCGAGAAACACTTTCATGGAAAGGGGTTGCCAGGCTTCCCAAAATTACGAATCTCCAGAAATCTCAGCAAATCTTTTTTCACCCAAACTGGATGATACTTTCAGGTAATGATCAGTACACTAAGGCGACTTGGTTCCCCAAATTTCGTTCTTCTATGTTGAAGCGTTCGTTTCCAGTAACAGTTTGAATTTTTAGGTTTCACTCTGTTTTCTCCTATATTGATAGATGTATTTGGAACTCTAAATCCAACACGGTTTGTGCTAGCTTCTTGAAACTTGACACAATAAAGTAGTTTCACGTTCTATCTCTATGTTTTGTTTCCTCTTGATGTAGCCCTAAGCAGTGACTGGCGAGAAACACTTTCATGGAAAAGGGTTGCAAAGCTTCCCAAATTACGAATCTCCAGAAATCTCAGCAAGTATTTTTTCACCCAAACTGGATGATACTTTCAGGTAATGATCAGTACACTAAGGCGACTTGCTTCCCCAAATTTCGTTCTTCTATGTTGAAGCGTTCGTTTCCAGTAACAGTTTGAATTTTTAGGTTTCAATCTGTTTTCTCCTATATTGATAGATGTATTTGGAACTCTAAATCCAACACGGTTTGTGCTAGCTTCTTGAAACTTGACACAATAAAGTACTTTCACGTTCTATCTCTATGTTTTGTTTCCTCTTGATGTAGCCCTAAGCAGTGACTGGCGAGAAACACTTTAATGGAAAGGGGTTGCCAGGCTTCCAAAAATTACGAATCTCCGGAAATCTCAGCAAATATTTTTTCACCCAAACTGGATGATACTTTCAGGTAATGATCAGTACACTAAGGCGACTTGATTCCCCAAATTTCGTTCTTCTATGTTGAAGCGTTCGTTTCCAGTAACAGTTTGAATTTTTTGGTTTCACTCTATTATCTCCTATATTCATAGATGTATTTGGAACTCTAAATCCAACACGGTTTGTGCAAGGTTCTTGAAAATTGACACAATAAAGTAGTTTCACGTTCTATCTCTATGTTTTGTTTCCTCTTGATATAGCCCTAAGCAGTGACTGGCGAGAAACACGTTCATGGAAAGGGGTTGCCAAGCTTCCCAAAATTACGAATCTCCAGAAATCTCAGCAAATATTTTTTCACCCAAACTGGATGATACTTTCAGGTAATGAACACTACACTAAGGCGACTTGGTTCCCCAAATTTCGTTCTTCTATGTTGAAGCGTTCGTTTCCAGTAACAGTTTGAATTTTTAGGTTTCACTCTGTTTTCTCCTATATTGATAGATGTATTTGGAACTCTAAATCCAACACGGTTTCTGCTAGCTTATTTGAACTTGACACAATAAAGTAGTTTCACGTTCTATCTCTATGTTTTGTTTCCTCTTGATTTAGCCCTAAGCAGTGTCTGGCCAGAAACACTTTAAGGAAAGGGATTGCCAAGTTTCCCAAAATTACGAATCTCCAGAAATCTCAGCAAATATTTTTTCACCCAAACTGGATGATACTTTCAGGTAATGATCAGTACACTAAGGCGACTTGGTTCCCCAAATTTCGTTCGTCTATGTTGAAGCGTTCGTTTCCAGTAACAGTTTGAATTTTTAAGTTTTACTCTGTTTTCTCCTATATTGATAGATGTATTTGGAACTCTAAATCCAACACGGTTTCTGCTAGCTTCTTTGAACTTGACACAATAAAGTAGTTTCACGTTCTTTCTCTATGTATTGTTTCCTCTTGATGTAGCCCTAAGCAGTGTCTAGCCAGAAACACTTTCATGGAAAGGGGTTGCCAAGTTTCCCAAAATTACGAATCTCCAGAAATCTCAGCAAATCTTTTTTCACCCAAACTGGATGATACTTTCAGGTAATGATCAGTACACTAAGGCGACTTGGTTCCCCAAATTTCGTTCTTCTATGTTGAAGCGTTCGTTTCCAGTAACAGTTTGAATTTTTAAGTTTTACTCTGTTTTCTCCTATATTGATAGATGTATTTGGAACTCTAAATCCAACACGGTTTCTGCTAGCTTCTTTGAACTTGACACAATAAAGTAGTTTCACGTTCTATCTCTATGTTTTGTTTCCTCTTGATGTAGCCCTAAGCAGTGTCTGGCCAGAAACACTTTCATGGAAAGGGGTTGCCAAGTTTCCCAAAATTACGATTCTCCAGAAATCTCAGCAAATATTTTTTCACCCAAACTGGATGATACTTTCAGGTAAGGATCAGTACACTAAGGCGACTTGCTTCCCCAAATTTCGTTCTTCTATGTTGAAGCGTTCGTTTCCAGTAACAGTTTGAATTTTTAGCTTTCACTCTGTTTTCTCCTATATTGATAGATGTATTTGGAACTCTAAATCCAACACGGTTTGTGCTAGCTCTTGAAACGTGACAAAATAAAGTAGTTTAACATTCTATCTCTATGTTTTGTTTCCTCTTGATGTAGCCCTAAGCAGTGACTAGCGAGAAACACTTTCATGGAAAGGAGTTGCCAAGCTTCCAAAAATTACGAATCTCCAGAAATCTCAGCAATTTTTTTTCACCCAAACTGGATGATAATCAGGTAATGATCAGTACACTAAGGCGACTGGGTTCCCCAAATGTCGTTCTTCTATGTTGAAGCGTTCGTTTCCAGTAACAGTTTGAATTTTTTGGTTTCACTCTATTTTCTCCTATATTGATAGATGCATTTGGAACTCTAAATCCAACACGGTTTCTGCAAGGTTCTTGAAAATTGACACAATAAAGTAGTTTCACGTTCTATCTCTATGTTTTGTTTCCTCTTGATATAGCCCTAAGCAGTGACTGGCGAGAAACACTTTCATGGAAAGGGGTTGCCAAGCTTCCCAAAATTACAAATCTCCAGAAATCTCAGCAAATATTTTTTCACCCAAACTGGATGATACTTTCAGGTAATGATCAGTACACTAAGGCGGCTTGGTTGCCCAAATTTCGTTCTTCTATGTTGAAGCGTTCGTTTCCAGTAACAGTTTGAATTTTTAGGTTTCACTCTGTTTTCTCCTATATTGATAGATGTATTTGGAACTCTAAATCCAACACAGTTTGTGCTAGCTTCTTGAAACTTGACACAATAAAGTAGTTTCACGTTCTATCTCTATGTTTTCTTTCCTCTTGATGTAGCCCTATGCAGTGACTGGCGAGAAACACTTTCATGGAAAGGGGTTGCCAAGCTTCCCAAAATTACGAATCTCCAGAAATCTCAGCAAATATTTTTTCACCCAAACTGGATGATACTTTCAGGTAATGAACACTACACTAAGGCGACTTGGTTCCCCAAATTTCGTTCTTCTATGTTGAAGCGTTCGTTTCCAGTAACAGTTTGAATTTTTAGGTTTCACTCTGTTTTCTCCTATATTGATAGATGTATTTGGAACTCTAAATCCAACACGGTTTCTGCTAGCTTCTTGAAACTTGACACAATAAAGTAGTTTCACGTTCTATCTCTATCTTTTGTTTCCTCTTGATTTAGCCCTAAGCAGTGTCTGGCCAGAAACACTTTCATGGAAACGGGTGGCCAAGTTTCCCAAAATTACGAATCTCCAGAAATCTCAGCAAATATTTTTTCACCCAAACTGGATGATACTTTCAGGTAATGATCAGTACACTAAGGCGACTTGGTTCCCCAAATTTCGTTCTTCTATGTTGAAGCGTTCGTTTCCAGTAACAGTTTGAATTTTTAAGTTTTACTCTGTTTTCTCCTATATTGATAGATGTATTTGGAACTCTAAATCCAACACGGTTTGTGCTAGCTTCTTGAAACTTGACACAATAAAGTAGTTTCACGTTCTATCTCTATCTTTTGTTTCCTCTTGATTTAGCCCTAAGCAGTGTCTGGCCAGAAACACTTTCATGGAAACGGGTTGCCAAGTTTCCCAAAATTACGAATCTCCAGAAATCTCAGCAAATATTTTTTCACCCAAACTGGATGATACTTTCAGGTAATGATCAGTACACTAAGGCGACTTGGTTCCCCAAATTTCGTTCTTCTATGTTGAAGCGTTCGTTTCCAGTAACAGTTTGAATTTTTAAGTTTTACTCTGTTTTCTCCTATATTGATAGATGTATTTGGAACTCTAAATCCAACACGGTTTGTGCTAGCTTCTTGAAACTTGACACAATAAAGTAGTTTCACGTTCTATCTCTATGTTTTCTTTCCTCTTGATGTAGCCCTATGCAGTGACTGGCGAGAAACACTTTCATGGAAAGGGGTTGCCAGGCTTCCCAAAATTACGAATCTCAGGAAATCTCAGCAAATATTTTTTCACCCAAACTGGATGATACTTTCAGGAATTGATCAGTACACTAAGGCGACTTGGTTCCCCAAATTTCGTTCTTCTATGTTGAAGCGTTCGTTTCCAGTAACAGTTTGAATTTTTAGGTTTCACTCTGTTTTCTCCTATATTGATAGATGTATTTGGAACTCTAAATCCAACACAGTTTGTGCTAGCTTCTTGAAACTTGACACAATCAAATAGTTTCACGTTCTATCTCTATGTTTTGTTTCCTCTTGATGTAGCCCTATGCAGTGACTGGCGAGAAACACTTTCATGGAAAGGGGTTGCCAGGCTTCCCAAAATTACGAATCTCAGGAAATCTCAGCAAATATTTTTTCACCCAAACTGGATGATACTTTCAGGTAATGATCAGTACACTAAGGCGACTTGGTTCCCCAAATTTCGTTCTTCTATGTTGAAGCGTTCGTTTCCACTAACAGTTTGAATTTTTAGCTTTCACTCTGTTTTCTCCTATATTGATAGATTTATTTGGAACTCTAAATCCAACACGGTTTGTGCTAGCTCTTGAAACGTGACAAAATAAAGTATTTTAACATTCTATCTCTATGTTTTGTTTCCTCTTGATGTAGCCCTAAGCAGTGACTAGCGAGAAACACTTTCATGGAAAGGAGTTGCCAAGCTTCCAAAAATTACGAATCTCCAGAAATCTCAGCAAATTTTTTTCACCCAAACTGGATGATAATCAGGTAATGATCAGTACACTAAGGCGACTGGGTTCCCCAAATGTCGTTCTTCTATGTTGAAGCGTTCGTTTCCAGTAACAGTTTGAATTTTTTGGTTTCACTCTATTTTCTCCTATATTGATAGATGCATTTGGAACTCTAAATCCAACACGGTTTCTGCAAGGTTCTTGAAAATTGACACAATAAAGTAGTTTCACGTTCTATCTCTATGTTTTGTTTCCTCTTGATATAGCCCTAAGCAGTGACTGGCGAGAAACACTTTCATGGAAAGGGGTTGCCAAGCTTCCCAAAATTACAAATCTCCAGAAATCTCAGCAAATATTTTTTCACCCAAACTGGATGATACTTTCAGGTAATGATCAGTACACTAAGGCGGCTTGGTTGCCCAAATTTCGTTCTTCTATGTTGAAGCGTTCGTTTCCAGTAACAGTTTGAATTTTTAGGTTTCACTCTGTTTTCTCCTATATTGATAGATGTATTTGGAACTCTAAATCCAACACGGTTTCTGCTAGCTTCTTGAAACTTGACACAATAAAGTAGTTTCACGTTCTATCTCTATCTTTTGTTTCCTCTTGATTTAGCCCTAAGCAGTGTCTGGCCAGAAACACTTTCATGGAAACGGGTTGCCAAGTTTCCCAAAATTACGAATCTCCAGAAATCTCAGCAAATATTTTTTCACCCAAACTGGATGATACTTTCAGGTAATGATCAGTACACTAAGGCGACTTGGTTCCCCAAATTTCGTTCTTCTATGTTGAAGCGTTCGTTTCCAGTAACAGTTTGAATTTTTAAGTTTTACTCTGTTTTCTCCTATATTGATAGATGTATTTGGAACTCTAAATCCAACACGGTTTGTGCTAGCTTCTTGAAACTTGACACAATAAAGTAGTTTCACGTTCTATCTCTATGTTTTCTTTCCTCTTGATGTAGCCCTATGCAGTGACTGGCGAGAAACACTTTCATGGAAAGGGGTTGCCAGGCTTCCCAAAATTACGAATCTCAGGAAATCTCAGCAAATATTTTTTCACCCAAACTGGATGATACTTTCAGGAATTGATCAGTACACTAAGGCGACTTGGTTCCCCAAATTTCGTTCTTCTATGTTGAAGCGTTCGTTTCCAGTAACAGTTTGAATTTTTAGGTTTCACTCTGTTTTCTCCTATATTGATAGATGTATTTGGAACTCTAAATCCAACACGGTTTGTGCTACCTTCTTGAAGTTTGACACAATAAAGTAGTTTCACGTTCTATCTCTATGTTTTTTTTCCTCTTGATGTAGCCCTAAGCAGTGACTGGCGAGAAACACGTTCATGGAAAGGGGTTGCCAAGCTTCCCAAAATTACGAATCTCCAGAAATCTCAGCAAATATTTTTTACTCCCAAACTGGATGATACTTTCAGGTAATGAACACTACACTAAGGCGACTTGGTTCCCCAAATTTCGTTCTTCTATGTTGAAGCGTTCGTTTCCAGTAACAGTTTGAATTTTTAGGTTTCACTCTGTTTTCTCCTATATTGATAGATGTATTTGGAACTCTAAATCCAACACGGTTTCTGCTAGCTTCTTTGAACTTGACACAATAAAGTAGTTTCACGTTCTATCTCTATGTTTTGTTTCCTCTTGATTTAGCCCTAAGCAGTGTCTGGCCAGAAACACTTTCATGGAAAGGGGTTGCCAAGTTTCCCAAAATTACGAATCTCCAGAAATCTCAGCAAATATTTTTTCACCCAAACTGGATGATACTTTCAGGTAATGATCAGTACACTAAGGCGACTTGGTTCCCCAAATTTCGTTCTTCTATGTTGAAGCGTTCGTTTCCAGTAACAGTTTGAATTTTTAAGTTTTACTCTGTTTTCTCCTATATTGATAGATGTATTTGGAACTCTAAATCCAACACGGTTTCTGCTAGCTTCTTTGAACTTGACACAATAAAGTAGTTTCACGTTCTTTCTCTATGTTTTGTTTCCTCTTGATGTAGCCCTAAGCAGTGTCTAGCCAGAAACACTTTCATGGAAAGGGGTTGCCAAGTTTCCCAAAATTACGAATCTCCAGAAATCTCAGAAAATATTTTTTCACCCAAACGGGATGATACTTTCAGGTAATGATCAGTACACTAAGGCGACTTGGTTCCCCAAATTTCGTTCTTCTATTTTGAAGCGTTCGTTTCCAGTAACAGTTTGAATTTTCAAGTTTTACTCTGTTTTCTCCTATATTGATAGATGTATTTGGAACTCTAAATCCAACACGGTTTCTGCTAGCTTCTTTGAACTTGACACAATAAAGTAGTTTCACGTTCTATCTCTATGTTTTGTTTCCTCTTGATGTAGCCCTAAGCTGTGACTGGCGAGAAACACTTTCATGGAAAGGGGTTGCCAGGCTTCCAAACATTAAGAATCTCCAGAAATGTCAGCAAATATTTTTTCACTCAAATTGGATGATACTTTCCAGTAATGATCAGTACACTAAGGCGACTTGGTTCCCCAAATTTCTTTCTTCTATGTTGAAGCGTTCGTTTCCAGTAACAGTTTGAATTTTTAGGATTCACTCTGTTTTCTCCTATATTGATAGATGTATTTGGAACTGTAAATCCAACACGGTTTGTGCTAGCTTCTTGAAACTTGACACAATAAAGTAGTTTCCCGTTCTATCTCTATGTTTTGTTTCCTCTTGATGTAGCCCTAAGCAGTGTCTGGCCAGAAACACTTTCATGGAAAGGGGTTGCCAAGTTTCCCAAAATTTCGAATCTCCAGAAATCTAAGCAAATATTTTTTCACCCAAACTGGATGATACTTTCAGGTAATGATCAGTACACTAAGGCGACTTGGTTCCCCAAATTTCGTTCTTCTATGTTGAAGCGTTCGTTTCCAGTAACAGTTTGAATTTTTAAGTTTTACTCTGTTTTCTCCTATATTGATAGATGTATTTGGAACTCTAAATCCAACACGGTTTGTGCTAGCTTCTTGAAACTTGACACAATAAAGCAGTTTCACGTTTTTTCTCTACATTTTGTTTCCTCTTGATGTAGCCCTAAGCAGTGACTGGCGAGAAACACTTTCATGGAAAGGGGTTGCCAGGCTTCCCAAAATTACGAATCTCCAGAAATGTCAGCAAATATTTTTTCACCCAAACTGGATGATACTTTCCGGTAATGATCAGTACACTAAGGCGACTTGGTTCCCCAAATTTCTTTCTTCTATGTTGAAGCGTTCGTTTTCAGTAACAGTTTGAATTTTTAGGAT